>NC_069680.1:3125000-3750000 GCF_023699985.2 Odocoileus virginianus
ATAAAAAGACATCAATCTTAACAAAATTAGTTAATGGTGGGTAGGTGAATATTTATTTCATTATTATCATTTACAAAGTTTTCTTTTCTTCCTGATTTTTTTAGTGTTTTTATCAGGAAGAAAAAGAAATTGTCTAACACATTTTAATGAAGATGGTTGCCCTCGAGAGGGCCTAAGATAGGTGGTAGTTGGAGAAGGAGCAGAAATGTGTGGTGAAGCCTCTGAATATGGCTTGTTCTGATGCGGTAGATAGTAGAGGTGGCTGTCGTGATATTTTTGTTTAGGGACAATATGAAAACTGTTTCTTTAGTCATAAAGCCATTTTCTTTTTATTTATTTATTTATTATTATTATTTTTTTTTATAAAGCCATTTTCTCAGGGATACATTTCCTAAGATGCCATGGTGACATACTAACCAGGTTTTGGCAAAGGTCTCCTTGAAACAGTGATAAATCTTACTGTATGGCAGTAAGAAGTACACTTCTTACCTAGCCTAAAATCATTTTGGCTCTGGGACAGACCCAGCTCTCCCATGTGTGAAGGGATTGGGAGCTAAATAATGCAAGGAAAAGAAATGTTTATAGAGAAATATGGGTTGTCTCTCCAAAGACTGTGATTTTAATAGGGAACAATAAAGAACTGACACAGGGAAGGAGGGAGATAGTTAAGTAAAGAGGTCACCAAACAGTTACTGGCAACGAAATAGTCATTTAGACATTTAGTGTAATCAAAGATGAGACATGGTCCTTGCTTTCAAGGAATTTATAGGCTGACATATAGTAAATTGGGTATAACCAGCAGATTATCAGTGCAGTATAGAATAATGAGACAAAAACACATACACTAGTCTCAATGGCCACATACAAAAGACACACTTGTATATTATATTATTTTTCTGAAGTTGCTAACCTTGAAGAGTCTTTGTGCAGAAAAAGCGTGGGTAGAGAACTCCCTTTGCTTAAGCCACTAAATAGTGATTAGAAGACACACTTGGTCATTTATATTATCAAACGCCTACAAATCCTTATGATGTCTCATGACCACAGGAGTTTTCCAGTTGTAATTTTCTTATGTTCCAAAGATGCACTTATCAGTCAGCTGTAGGAAACTTGGTACATATTTTCATACACAAACACAAGTCACAAATGGGAGTCAATTTCTTTGGACTGACCAAGAAATGCTATACAAACCCATTCTGAATTTAAAAACTGATAATACTAACGGTATGATAGAGTGATTCCTAGTGTGTGTATATGTGTATGGTCTGAATTTGAATTGTACATGCTAGAATCCCCTCTCTTGGATATAGCCCTTCAGATGCTCTCATCTGCTAGTATTTGAAGATTCACTGATATTAAGCAGTGATTCTGTTTGTGAACTATGAAAAAGGTCATTCAAAATCCTGCTACAGGAGGTATAACTGGTTATCGGCTCCAGTTGCTTCCCTTCTGCATTCACCACTGTGTTCATTCTGAGGCTACACTTCCTCTGAGCTATTCCCAGTCAATGAAAATGGTGGCCAAAGGACCCCTGTGGACAAATTTGGCTTGAGGAGTTTCTATTGGCCTAACAAAACCTTTCTTGGAATCATGCTATAACTCAATATTCCTACTCTATTCTTCCTTTCCGCTCTCCAGACATTAGACTAGTCTGGAGATTTTCTTCACTTTGGCCAACTTCCTCCCCACCCCTAATGCCAGTTAATCTCTGGCAATCTAATTCTACCTTTGTGTCTGCTTCTTGGCATACTCAAACTACCACAAATAATAGTGAGAATAGTGAAAGAAAGCAGGCGTAAGATGGAGATTTGGAACTGGCTCATCTACCACACATTTTGAGTGAGATAGATAGTGCCAAAGATTTCAGTGGTGGTGAGGTGAGAAAACAGCCAAGTAGCAGGATGCAGCTGCAATAATTTAAAAGATATGGGGGGTGGGGGGGGGTGAGGAGGGATGGGATGTCTATAAAGACAGAATATTTGCAGATTATTGCAAACTTGTATTGAGGCTCTGAAAAAAAATAATGAGAAATTGAGGGCTGTCAACAAGTAACTAATAGGTCAGTATGAGAGCCAGGAAACTTCTCTGGTCATTTATAAAGGTCCCCTTATATCCTGTAGTAGAAGAGCAGATATACCTAAGCAGAGGACTGAAGATCTGACATAGTTACAGGACTTCAGAGACATTTGAAAGCTCAGTCAAGACAGGTCTGAAATGGTAATATCAGGGCCCTGGTTGGAAAAGCCAAGTACCATGAAATATGAAACAGAGACATGTGAATGGATGCTCCAGATGTTGGGGCTAAACACCCATCCAAACTTCATTTACAAAGTGGCCTACACATCCCTAGTAATAGGTAGCACTTGCCCTGGGTTGGAAAACACTTCAAAAGCCTCACCCTGTGAAACAGCAGGTGACACCTCTCAGGACCTGTCCTACTTCTTTTTATGGCTACAAGGCTGATGACTAGAACTAAAGTCCAGCATTAGGAAAGGCAGAAAATGAAGAGACTATGAAGTCAAGGAGTTGTGAGAATTAGCTAGTATGTATCAATAGGAGTTGAGAATGTACTCCTGGGATTGGATTTTAAAGATGCCTGATAATATGCCTTATTCATATAAGACTGAACAATCAAGAATTCACTGATTTGTGGATACCTTCCTAGGACATGGGATTTAACACCCTGGCAAGGATACCAGGAAAACAGGCAAACTTGCTGCCAGACTGACTTCAGAAGCCTAGGAAAAGCAATGGCCGTTTTCAGCAAAGTAGAAATCTTGGAGTTACCCTGACTGGTGGTAGAGGGGGGAATAAAAGAGACAGACGGAAGTGACCATGCTACAATAGATAAATTAATAAAGCCAGAAGACCCACCAGAGGATTACGGTCTAGGGAAGAACCCAAAGGACAGCATTCCACCAAGGCCATTAGGAATGTGCTGGTGAGAGAGAAATTCAACTATTGCTCTTATTTGAAAGCCAGGTTTGAGCTTGTCAATAACCATGATGATAGAGTGGGGGGGTGGGGGGGTGGAGTCGGGGAAACCAAAAGAGCTCAAGCAGTGGTTCCTAACTGTAAGAAGCCAAAAGTTGCTACTACCATAATAGCCAATAAGGTTAGAGGAAGAGCCAAGGGAGCTGACTAGCAAGAAACTATGGAAATGGTTAAATGACATCTCTAGGGGCAAACAGATGGGCAGCCAACAGGAGTGTTACTTAATATCTATAACCACAAAAGGACAAACACGGAAAGCCGGAGGCTGAGGATGGTTGCCTCAACAAAAAGTTCTCCTCCTTTGCTAGTTCTTGGTCCTGAGCCAATTTTCAGATCACCCAGAACCCACTGAGTGAAGACACAGCTAGGTTTTTAGGTTCACAGCATCATAAACTACAATGATTCTCCTTCCTCAAAGTGTCCTGTAGTCATTTACTCAGGCAACTATACACTAAGGAAAAGGAAAACCCAGATATTCTGAGGTATATTTAGCACAAAATCTGAATGGACAGTGATACCTGGAGACTCAAATTGTCAACATGACCCTCATAACAGAATGTAAATTGTAAAGGTTAGGTAATAAAATGGAGTCCAAGAATTACACTTAATGCAAATTAGATGCCTACTATATTCGATTGATTTGATTTACTACAAAAATGAAAAATATTTACTATGAAAAATAAAGAGAAAGTGTCCATCCTTGGACAAAACTACAGAAAGTAACCTTCCATGTACCAATTCTAGAGACAAATATAGCATTAACAAAATGCATTGAGTATGAGAATTACTGCTGGGAGGTTGGAACTCTGAATAAAAATTTATTAGACACCAGAGGTTTTCAGAAAAGATGAGAATTGCAAGGATGACTCTTCCATTGTTATTGCTGTTTAGTCGCTCAGTCGTATCTGACTCTCTGAAACCCCATGGACTGCAGCATGCCAGGCTTCCCTGTTCATCACCAACTTCTGGGAGCTTGCTCAAACTCATGTCCATTGAGTTGGTGATGCCATCCAACCATCTCTTCCTCTGTTGTCCCCTTCTCCTCCTGCCTTCAATCTTTCCCAGTATCAGGGTCTTTTCCAGTGAGTTGGCTCTTCGCATCAGGTGGCCAAAGTATCAGAGTTTCAGCATCAGTTCTTTCAATGAAATTCAGGGTTGATTTCCTTTAGGATTGACTGGTTTGATCTCCTTGCTGTCCAAGGAACTCTCAAGAATCTTCTCCAGCACCACAGTTTGAAGTCATAAATTCTTCCATTAGGTCACAGTAAACTAACAAAGCCAGCAAAGAATTATGATTGATTAGAAAAGATTTATTTCCTTTTCTGACAGAGACCCTTAAATTCTACTTTATCTGCTTTCCATTCAAAAGCTCCATTATGGTAGTCTGTTTCCAAGATCCTGGACAGAGGTGTATGAACCTTCATCCAGCAGTCAAGGTTATTCTGTATAGCAGAAGTATTTAATCCAGTGGGCATTGCAGGAATCTATTTTTTGGTAGTTTAATTATTTCCTTACTAGACTATCTCCTTTTATTTTCTTAGATTTCTTTAAAAAAAAAGAATCCTGGCTTTAATATTCTACATCTCAGACCCAGTGGGTTTATTTAGTACTAATTATGCTTCAATAAGTACATCACCAATAATGAATCAGAGCCCAATTCTCAGATTAGATCTCTTTCTTTGCTCCAGTCCAGAAAGGTAGATAGGATTTATTCTTGCATAGTCTTCAATGACAATTGTCCTGGTTATTCTGGTCTAGATACTTTTAGTATA
The DNA here is from genome assembly GCF_023699985.2 of Odocoileus virginianus. NCBI lineage: Eukaryota > Metazoa > Chordata > Mammalia > Artiodactyla > Cervidae > Odocoileus > Odocoileus virginianus. The sequence goes on from NC_069680.1 coordinate 3,129,767, forward strand.
TACAGTAATAAACTCCCTTGTATTTTGTAATCTTTTGCTCTAAATCCCAATTTATTTGTAAAAATTTCAGATCAGGTAATCATCAAAAGATTTTAAAATCTCCTTTTACACATTTGGCAATGTGTATCAAAGGTTTTTTAAAAAGCATATACCCTTTAAATAAAAATTGACTTCTAAAAATTGTCTCTGAGGAAATATATAGAACTGCATGAAAACTACATAAGAATGTTCATTACAGACATATTTAATGGCACAGAAAGAAACAGAGAGAGAAAGAGGGAGACATTGTGACTGGCTAAATTCCAACAATAGGAGAGTGACTAAATAAATCCACAAGATAGAATTCAATAAATGCACTATAGAAAAGAACTTTTGGCATGAAAAAAGTTAACATATAGCTAAGTGAAAAACAACAGGTTGCAGAACAAAAAATATCATACTTCTGTTGTTAAAAAATTCACCACAACAAATATTTCTGAGCTTTAAAAATCTTCTGCATTGCTGTAATTTTGGGCTTTTGTCTTATTACAGCCTTAATGGACATCTTTTAGATTAAAATTGACATCAGGAAATTTGGATCATAATTTGAGTAAATGTAAATATATTATATATATAATATATAATATATATTGTATATGTTATATATTGTATATGTTATATATTATATATATAAATGTATATAATATATATTAATATATATTTTAAATATTTTTACATTTGTATATACATATATACATAAATGGGACTTCTCTGGTAGCTCAGTGGTAAAGAATCTGCCACCAATACATTAGATGCAGGAGATGTGGGTTCGATCCCTGGGTTGGGAAGATCCCCTTGAGAAAGGCATGGCATCCCTCTCCAGTATTCTTGCCTGGAGAATCCCATGAGCAGAGGAGCTTGAGGGTCTACAGTCCACAGGATCACAAAGAGTTGGACACAGTTGATGCAACTAAGCATGTTTACATCCACATACATAAACACCTATATTCTATTCTGGTTCTTAAGGTCTTATCAGCCTTCAGCATGTATATTGGTGTACACAGGGCCAAGAAGACCTTAAAGACAAGAATAGAAAACAAAATAATTGAACATTAGTGCCCTGATCAACTTTTACAGCTCTCCTTGGAAAGGCTAATAGAATATTTAAGAGAAAAATTATGAACTGTTCCACATATAAAGCAATGTTGGTAATTCAAGAAAGCAGAAGCTAGAGAACTATTAAACAAATACCACTACCACCAAAACAAAATATATAGCACTATGCATAAATCGTTGTGTTAGCTATCTCTCTCACTTTTCAGCGCTTGACTGTATTGGTCGTGTGTGGGAGAAACCTCCTGCGTCAACGGCACAATCAGATCACAACTCTCGTGGAGGCTCTCAAGAGGTTCCCACTCATCCCAACACCCACTCACCAATAACTGCATCCTCCTTTAGTCTAGCCCCAAGGTTCTGACTGGTGAGGCATGGGCCTGGTCAGGGAAAGCAGCAGAGCAGATGCTGCAGTTTTAAGTGAAATCAGGTGTTGCCTTCCCTGAAGTAAGATCTGGAAAATGTCAGTCCTTAAGTAACAAGTATTGGCAGCTGAACACTCAGCCCTCCCCACGGGGCTCAGCCATCTCTTTCCCTGTCCAAAATATTAGGCTTTCCCTTTTCTACTTACATTGCCTAGATCTCCTCTTTAGAGACCACGGAATAAGAATTTCCATTTTGTTGATATTCACCCAAAGTCTAAGTGCATTGGGAACAGGAAGGATTTTGTTAAGAGAACACACAACACTCTCTGGTTGGTGACCTAGGCTTCTTGTGCAGGAAGAATAAAAGGTATCTTGGAGGAGTGGGGAGGGAATAAAGTCAAATAATCAAATGGAGCTGAGAGAACATTCTTTTTCTTTCTCTTCTGCTAGGTCAGTCTGGAACTATTCCAGAGCAGAGCTGCAATCCAGATTGCAGAAGCATGTGCACATGCACAGCTGACATGATCATCTTTATCATGTTTGGTTGATCTGCATAATGTGCCTCAGCACTTTCTGGGACTGAACACACTAACAATGGGGGAGGTCTGGTAATCCCATCTTAACTAGAATGTGGCTCATTTGGGGAAGATGGTCCCACACTTAATCAGGGTACCGGGATTAAACATGAATTATTATGCATATGGGGTCAGTACTGGTGATTGTCTTATCCAGTTGTCTGTGTGTGGGCTTAGTTAGTCATTCAGTCATGTTTGACTCTTTGTTACCTCATGGACTGTAGTTCGCCAGGCTCCTCTGTCCATGGAGATTCTTCAAAAAAGAATACTGGAGAGACAAATGCAGCTTGTGATGAGGCTCAATAATTCTGAGTTTACTGGATGAATTAATACCAAATTAGTGAAACAACCTCAGAACTTAAATTCTGAAAAACTAGGCAACAACTATATAGTCAGCAAAAACAACACCAGGAGCTGACTGTGGCTCAGATCATGAGCTCATGATTGCCAAATTCAGGTTTAAATTGAAGTAAGTAGGGAAAACCACTAGACCATTCCAGTATGACCTAAATCAAATCCCTTATGATTATACAGTGGAAGTGAGAAATAGATTCAAGGGATTAGATCTGATAGAGTGCCTGAAGAACTATAGATAGAGCTTCATGACATTGAACGGGAGCCAGGGATAAAGACCATCCCCAAGAAAAAGAAATGCAAAAGGCAAAATGGTTCTCTGAGGAGGCCTTACAAACAGCTATGAAAAGAAGAGAAGCTAAATGCAAAGGAGAAAAGGAAAGATATATCCATTTGAATGCAGAGTTCCAAAGAATAGCAAGGAGAGATAAGAAAGCCTTCCTCAGAGATCAGTGCAAAGAAATAAAGGAAAACAATAGAATGGGAAAGACTAGATATCTCTTCAAGAAAATTAGAGATACCAAGGGAACATTTCATGCAAAGATAGGCACAATAAAGGACAGAAATGGTATGGACCTAACAGAAGCAGAAGATATTAAGAAGAGGTGGCAAGAATATACAGAAGAACTATGCAAGAAAGATCTTCATGACCCAGATAACCATGACAGTCTGATCACTCACCTAGAGCCAGACATCATGGAATGTGAAGTTGAGTGGGCCTTAGGAAGTATCACTACGAACAAAGCTAGTGGAGGTGAGCTATTTCAAATCCTGAAAGATGATGCTGTGAAAGTGCTGCACTCAATATGCCAGCACATTTGGAAAACTCAGCAGTGGCCACAGGACTGGAAAAGGTCAGTTTTCATTCCAATTAGAAAAAAAAGGTAATCCCAAAGAATGCTCAAAATACCACACAATTATGCTCATCTCACACGCTAGTAAAGTAATGCTCAAAACTCTCTAAGCCAGGCTTCAGCAATATGTGAACCGTGAACTTCCAGATGTTCAAGCTGGCTTTAGAAAAGGCAGAGGGACCAGAGATCAAATTGCCAACGTCCACTGGATCATTGAAAAAACAAGAGAATTTCAGAAAAACATCTACTTCTGCTTTATTGACTACGCCAAAGCCTTTGAGAATGCAGATCACAACAAACTATGGAAAATTCTTCAGGAGATGGGAATACCACCTCTGCATGCAGGTCAAGAAGCAACAGTTAGAACCGGACATGGAACAACGGACTAGTTCCAAGTTGGGAAAGGAGTATGTCAAGGCTGTATATTTTCACCTCACTTATTTAACTTATATGCAGTGTACATCATATGAAATGGTGGGCTGGATGAAGCACAAGCTGGAATCAAGATTTCAGGGAGAAATATTAATAACTTCAGATATGCAGATGACACCACCCTTATGGAAGAAAATGAAGAAGAGCTAAAGAGCCTCCTGATAACATTGAAAGGGGAGAGTGAAAAAGTTGGCTTAAAACTCAACATTCAGAAAACTAAGATCATGGCATCTGGTCCCATCACTCCATGGCAAATAGATGGGAAAACAGTGGAAACAGACAGATTTTATTTTTAGGGGTTCCAAAATCACTGTGGATGGTGACTGCAGCCTTGAAATTAAAAGACACTTGCTCCTTGGAAGAAAAGCTATGACAAAGCTAGACAGCATATTAAAAAGCAAAGACGTTACTTTGCCAACAAAGGTCCATATAGTCAAAGCTATAGTATCTCCAGTAGTCATATATGAATGTGACAGTTGGACTATAAAGAAAGCTGAGTGCTGAAGAGTTGATGCTTTTGAACTGTGGTGTTGGAGAAGACTCTTTGAGAGTCCCCTGGACTACAAGATCCAACCAGTCAATCCTAAAGGAAATCAGTCTTGAATATTCACTGGAAGGACTAAAGCTGAACCTGAAATGCCAATACTTTAGCCACCTGATGCGAAGAACTGACTCATTGGGAAAGACCCTGATGCTGGGCAAGAGTGAATGAAGAAGGAGAAGGGGATGACAGAGGATGAGATGATTGGATGGCATCACCAACTCAAAGGACATGAGTTTGAGCAAGTTCTGGGAGTTGATGATGGACAGGGAAGCCTGGCATGCTGCAGTCCATGAGGTTGCAAAGAGTCAGACTGAGTAACTGAACTGAACTGAAGCAACAACTCTACAGAAAGTGTCCTGGACTATGAGCTATAGCTAAATCTTAATTAAGAAAGCTTTATCACCCCATCTCTTTTCACATAATACTCTTTTCAGGTGATCTAAACCATCCTATGGCTTTAAACCCTGCATGTATGCTAATATTTTAGGCCCAAATTTAAATTTCCAGTCCAGCGTTCATCTCCTGAACTCCAGACTCTTCATATCAGTCATCTCTATCTGAATGATCCATAGGCATTCCAAATAGTACATAAAGTCATCAGATATTCTGATAAACATTTCTCTTTTTTATATTTTCTGAATTGGTGAATAACAAAGTCACTTATCAACAACCCCAGAAATTATCCTAGGTTCTTTGTTCTCTACAATCAAGATAATCAAGTTCATCTTCTAAACTTTTCTGAGATTTTCCCTACCTCAGTCCCTATCATCTTTCCCCTAATGCAGGCCACTATATCACTCACACAAATAACTACCACAGCTTCCCTGTTTAGCATCCTTCAATCCTTTTTCCATACTGCAGCCCACAGAGCTTTCCAAAAAGGAGATATATACATCACCTATGTAGTATTCTTGCCAAACATATTCAAACAGAATCTAACCATAAGGAAACAGTCAGATAAATCAAGATTTAAGTTCACTTTACAAGAAAACTGGGCTGGAGTCTTCAAAAATGCCAATGTCACAAAAGACAAAATGTAATTGGGTGAATAGTTCTAGATAAAAAGATCCAGGGAAGTAAATATAAACATCATCCTTGTTTGGATGCAGATTGAGGGAAAGCAGGTGTGAATACCCACCAGAGATATTATTGGGATGATTAGTGGAAATTAGGATATGAAACTATATATTAGATGATAGTGAATCAATGAAATCAAGTTTCTTTGGTATTTTAATGATGCTGTGGTTGTACAGGAAACAGTTCTTGTTCCTAGGAGATATATACTAAAATATTTAGGGGTGAATGTCATGATGTTTGCAACTCACTCTCAAACAATTCCTCAAAAAATTACATGGACAGGTGAAGAGGTGACAGAAATAAATTAAATGTGGCAAATGTAAATAATTGGTGAATCTAGTCTTTCAAGTCTTTCTTCAAGTTTAAAATGTTTTCAAAATAGAAAGTTGTGGAGGCAAGACGAGAGAGAGAACATCCAGTCACCACTGCTAAGCTATTTTTCCAGTAGATACTTCGATGTCCACAAAGTCCTTAAATTTCTTGGAGATTTTAGAAAAAAAAATGGTAGGGAGGTCAATAAGGTTGAGTTATCAAAGCCATTTCTTCTCATCCCCAGTACCACAGGCAGGCTTAATTCCCAAGTAAGCACAATAATGTACGTTAATAATGCAAGACTTAGAAGATGTTATATAAAAGTGGTTAGGTAGTTGAGGGCTTCCTAGGCGGTGCTAGTGGTAAAGAACACACCTGCCAATACAGGAGATACTGAGAAATGTGGTTCAGTCCCTGGGTTGAGAAGATCCCCTGAAGGAGGGCATGGCAGCCCACTCCAGTATCCTTGCTTGGAGAATCCCCATGGACAGAGGAGCTTGGCAGGCTACTGTCCACAAGGTCACAAAGAGTATGACATGGCTGAAGCAATTTAGCAAGTAGGTAGTTCAACAAAGTGACTTCAAGCTAGCCATCTTTTTCACAACAAAGAATACAAGCAATACAAACAGTTACAAGCAAACTCTCATCAAATCTCCATAATAACCAAATGAGACATTTAGTTTCATTTTAGAGATGAGAAAACCAAGGAAAAATCAAACTGAATTATTTCCTAGAATTTTTATAACTGTCAAACAAATAAGTACATTATTAGGTGATATTAGAAGTTTTCTAAAGGTAAACATGTTAACCTTTTAAAAGCAGGATGCTTGAATCTGTTTTTCTTTTGTAGCATTATTAATTTGCTATTTGTCCTTTATACTATAACTTTATTCTGCGTCACAACAACAAAGGTTTTCTAAAAAAAAAAACCTACATTAAGGCTTGATACGATCTTTGTTGCATTTAGGATAGTAACCTGAAGGTTCCTTATGAAAGAGTTTTTGTCTCCTTGTAATTCTTCTTCCTTTGTCACATCCCCTTTTTACTCCCTATGTTGTAGCCATACTTAACTACTTGTACTTCCTTCAAGCATAGGTTCTCTCACGCCACCAGCATTTACTGGTGGTAGTTTGTTGTTGTTGCTCAGTCGCTAAGTTGTGTCTGAATTTTTGTGACCCCATGGGCTGTAGCACACCAGGTTCTCCTGTCCTTCACTGTCTCCTGGAATTTGCTCATATTCATGTCCATTGAGGTGGTGATGCTATCTAACCATCTCACCCTCTGCCACCCCCTTCTCCTCTTGCCTGCAATCTTTCCCAGCATTGGGGTCTTTTCCAATGCGTTAGCTCTTCACATCAGATGGCCAAAGGATTGAGCTTCAGCATCAGCCCTTGCAGTGAATATTCAGGGCTGATTTCCTTTAGGATTGACTGGTTTGATCTCCTTCCAGTCCAAGGGGCTCTCAAGAGTCTTCTCCAGTACCACAATTTGAAATCATCAGGATCAATGGAGAGGCGGTCCTAAAATGGTGGAGGAATAGGATGGAGAGACCAGTTTCTCCCCCACAAATTCATTGGAAGAACATTTGAACGCAGAGCAAATTCCACAAAACAACTTCTAAACACTGGCACAGGACATCAGGCACCCAGATAAGTAGCCCATTGTCTTCGAAAGGAGGTAGGACAAAATATAAAAGATAAAAAGAGAGACAATAGAGTTAGGGATGGTGATCCATCCTGGGAAGGGAGTCTAAAAGAGGAGAAGTTTCCAAACACCAGGAAACCCTCTCACCGATGGGTCTGTGGGGAGTTTTGTAATCTTGGAGGGCAACATAACTGGGAGGAAAAATAAATAAATAAATAAAACCCACAGATTATGTGCCTAATGGCAACTCCCAGCAGAGAAGTACCCCAGACACTCGCATCTGCCACCAAGTGGGGGCTGAACAGGGAGGAGAGGGCTGTATTGCTTAGGGTAAGGACCAGGCCTGAACGCCCTGAAGGCAATCTGAGGGGCTAATGTGAGATAGAAACCTAAACAGTGGATAGCCAGAGAGAGAGGGAGAGAAAAGAGAGAAAGAGAGAACTATCCCGTGAAAAGCCCTAACCTAAGGCACTGCTGGCCCGCTCACAGAACAAAGGACTGAGTGAATACCAGAGGAGAGCTAGCAGGCTGCAGACCAGCCCATCCCCTACTGGAGGCAGGGGGCAGGCGGGCGCCAGCCAGAGCCAGAAAGGGGCAAACTCGGCCCCAGAGACGGCATCCCCTACCAAACTGCAAACAGGCTTCCAGTTTCTAACCAAGACTTCCTGGGATTCTGGACAGTTGACATCTGCCAGGAGGGTCGCAGCTAGATTAGCTCCCCAGAAGAGACACACGGCACACCGGAGACGGGCGTGCCCACTGCCACCCAGGAAACCGAGCGGCTGGGACTGGGGAGGTGATAAGACGCACTCACCGCCTGGGGAGAGTGTGCTCACGAAGCACCTGGTTGCCTGAGTTGCTCGGACCGGGGAAGAGCACAGAACGCAGGCACAACCAAGTCTGTGCCTTTGTGGAGTACCCGAGAACCTGAACCTGAGCGGCTTAGACCTGGCCAGTGCACGCAACCCAGGACTCGCTCCCTGCAGAGCAACCTGGAGCCTGAGCAGTATAGATCGGGAAAGCACACAGGCTGTAAGCAGAGGCAAACCCAGTGTGGCCGAGATGCTGCGAGCGCTCCCCACACAGGCCAGTGACATTTGTTTGCAGTGTTCCTTACTCCCCACAGCACGACTGAACAAGTGAGCCTAAACAAGAGACCACCTTCGCCCCTTTGTGTCAGGGCAGAAATTAGACACTGAAGAGACCTGCAAACAGAAGCCAAATAAATAGAGGAAACCACTTTGGAAGTGACAGGTGCAACACATTAAAATCCCTGTAGTTGACACTGACTACACTGGAAGGGGCCTATAGATCTTGAGAAGTATAAGCTGGAACAAGGAACTATCTGAAACTGAACTGACCCCACACTGCCCGCAACAACTCCAGAGCAATTCCTGGTTATATTTTTACTATTATCATTTTTATTTATTTTTTTCTTTTTTTAAAAGTCCTCTATTACTCCTTTAACTTTCACTTTTATGACCTATTACCTTGCAAAAAAAAAAAAAGACCCTATTTTTAAAGTAAACTTCATATATATATTTCTTACACGTTTTGGGTTTTTTTTTTTTTAATATTGTATTTTTTAGCATCTAACCTCTACTCTAGATTTTTAATCTTTGCTTTTTTGGTATTTGTTATCTATTTTGTACATTTAAGAATCCAATCTTCAGTAACCATTTTTACTTAGGAGTGTGATTACTGGCTTGATTACTTTCTCCCCCTTTTGAGTCTCTTTTTTCTCCCCCAGGTTACCTCTACCTCCTCTATCTCCTCTATCTCCTCTCTCCCCCTTCTCTTCTCTACCCAACTCTGTGAATCTTTGTGTGTGTTCCAGGCTGTGGAGAACACTTAGGGAACAGAGTACTGACTAGCTCTCTCTCTCCTTTTGATTCCCCCTTTTCTTCTCCTGCTCACCTCTATCTCCTTCCTCCCTCTTCTCTTCTCCATGTAACTCTGTGAACCTCTCTGAGGGTTCCAGACTGTGGAGGGCACATAGGGAATTGTTTACAGACTAGATTGCTCTCTCCCCTTTTGATTCCCCCCTTTTCCTCCCAGTCACCCCAATCTCCCTCCTCCCTCTTCTCTTCTCCATGGAACTCTGTGAACCTCTCTGGGTGTCCCTTACTGTGCAGAATCTTTTCACCATTAACCTAGAAGTTTTATCATCAGTGCTGTATGGATGGAGAAGTCTTGAGGCTACTATAAGAATAAAACTGAAAACCAGAGGCAGGAGGCTTAAGCCCCAAACTGGAGAACACCAGAGAACTCCTGACTCCAGGGAACAGTAATCAATAAGATTACAATCATCCAAAATCCTCCATACCTACACCTAAACCAAGCACCACCCAAGAGCCAACAAGTTCCAGAGCAAGAATACCATGCAAATTCTCCAGCAACACAGGAACATAGCCCTGAGCTTCAATATATAGGCTGCCCAAAGTCACACCAAACCCATAGACATCTCAAAACTCACTACTGGACACTTCATTGCACTCTCTGGGGTGCAATCCAGAGCTGGAGAAGAAATTCAGCTCCACCCACCAGAACACTGATGCAAGCTTCCCTAACCAGGAAACCTGGACAAGTCACTTGTTCAACCGCACCCACAGGGAAGAACCTCCACAATAAAGAGGAACCACAAACTGCCAGAATACAGAAAGGCCATCCCAAACACAGCAATCTAAACAAGATGAAAAGACAGAGAAATACTCAGCAGGTAAAGGAACATGATAAATGCCCACCAAACCAAACCAAAGAGGAGAAGATAGGGAGTCTACCTGAAAAAGAATTCAGAATAATGATAGTAAAACTATCCAAAATCTTGAAAACAAAATGTAGTTACAGAGAAATAGCCTGGAGACAAGGATTGAGAAGATGCAAGAAATATTTAACAAGGACCTAGAAGAAATAAAAAAGAGTCAGTCTATAATGAATAATGCAATAAATGAGATAAAAAACACTCTGGAGGGAACCAACAGTTGAATAATGGAAGCAGAAGATAGGATAAGTGAGGTAGAAGATAGAATGGTAGAAATAAATGAGGCAGAGAGGAAAAAAAAAAAAGAATTAAAAGAGGACAACCTCAGAGACCTCTGAGACAATGTCAAAGGCCCCAACATTTAAATCATAGGAGTCTGAAGAAGAAGACAAAAAGCAAGGCCATGAGAAAATACTTGAGGAGATAATAGTTGAAAACTTCCCTAAAATGGGGAAGGAAACAGTCACACAAGTCCAAGAAACTCAGAGAGTCCCAAACAAGATAAACCCAAGGCGAAACACCCCAAGACACATATTAATCAAGTTAACAAAGATAAAACACAAAGAACAAATATTAAAAGCAGCAAGGGAAAAACAACAAATAACACACAAGGGGATTCCCATAAGGATAACAGCTGATTTTTCAATAGAAACTCTTCAGGCCAGAAGGGAATGGCAGGACATACTTAAAGTGATGAAAAAGAAAAACCTACAACCCAGATTACTGTACCCAGCAAGGATCTCATTCAAATATGAAGGACAAATCAAAAGCTTTAAGACAAGCAAAAGCTGAGAGAATTCAGCACCACCAAACCAGCTCTTCAACAAGTGCTAAAGGATCTTCGCTAGAGAGGAAACACAGAAAGGGTGTATAAAATCGAACCCAAAACAACAAAGTAAATGGAAATGGGATCATCAGTTCAGTTCACTTCAGTTCAGTCGCTCAGCTGTGTCTGACTCTTTGCGACCCCATGAATCGCAGCACGCCAGGCTTCCCTGTCCATCAACAATTCCTGGAATTTACTCAAACTTATGCCCATCGAGTCGGTGATCATACTTAACAATAGTTACCTTAAATGTAAATTAGTTGAATGCCCCAACAATAGACAAAGACTGGCTGAATGGATACAAAAACAAGAACCATATATATGTTGTCTACAAGAGACCCACCTCAAAACAAGGGACACATACAGACTGAAAATGAAGGGCTGGGAAAAGACATTCCATGCAAATAGAGACCAAAAGAAAGCAGGAGTAGCAATACTCATATCAGATGAAATAGACTTTAACATAAGGCTGTGAAAAGAGACAAAGAAGGACACTACATAATGATCAAAGGATCAATCCAAGAAGAAGATATAACAATTATAAATATATATGCACCCAACATAGAATAAGCATGATATATAAGGCAAATGCTAACAAGTATGAAAGGGGAAATGAACAATAACACCATAATAGGGGGAGACTTTAATACCCCACTCACACCTATAGATAGATAAACTGAACAGAAAATTAACAAGGAAACATAAACTTTACATGACACAATGGATCAGTTGGACCTAATTCATATCTATAGAGCATTTCACACCAAAACAGTGAATTTCACCTTTTTCTCAAGTGCACACTTCTATCTTCTCCAGGATAGATCACATCCTGGGTCACAAATCTAGCCTGGGTAAATTAAAAAAAAAAAACTGAAATTATTCTAATCATCTTTTCTGACCACAATGCAGTAAGATTAGATGTCAATTACAGGAAAAAAAAAAACTATTAAAAATTCAAACATATGGAGACTAAACAACACGCTTCTGAATAACCAACAAATCACAGAAGAAGTCAAAAAAGAAACCAAAATATGCATAGGAACAAATGAAAATGAAAACACAACAACCCAAAACCCTTGGGACACTGTAAAAGCAGTGCTAAGGGGAAGGTTCATAGCAATACAGGCTTACCTCAAGAAACAAGAAAAAAGTCAATTAAATAACCTAACTCTACACCTAAAGCAACTAGAAAAGGAAGAAATGAAGAACCCCAGGGTGAGTAGAAGGAAAGAAATCTTTAAAATTAAGGCAGAAATAAATGCAAAAGAAACAAAAGAGACTATAGCAAAAATCAACAAAGCTAAAGGCTGGTTCTTTGAGAAGATAAATAAAATTGACAAACCATTAGCCAGACTCATCAAGAAAGAAAGGGAGAAGAATCAAATGAACGAAATTAGAAATGAAAATGGAGACATCACAACAGACAACACAGAAATACAAAGGATCATAAGAGACTACTATCAGCAACTATATGCTAATAAAATGGACAACTTGGAAGAAATGGACAAATTCTTAGAAAAATACAACTTTCCAAAACTGAATCAGGAAGAAACAGATTATCTTAACAGACCCCTCACAAGCATGGAAATTGAAGCTGTAATCAGAAATCTTCCAGTAAACAAAAGCCCAGGACCAGACGCCTTCACAGCTGAATTCTACCAAAAATTTAGAGAAGAGCTAACACCTACCCTACTCAAACTCTTCCAGAAAATTGCAGAGGAAGGTAAACTTCCAAACTCATTCTATGAGGCCACAATCACCCTAATACCAAAACCAGACAAAGATGCCACAAAAAAAAAAGAAAACTACAGGCCAAAATCACTCTGAACATAGATGCAAAAGTCCTTAACAAAATTCTAGCAAAGAGAATCCAACAACATATTAAAAAGATCATACATTATGACCAAGTGGGCTTTATCCCACGGATGCAAAGATTCTTTAATATCTGCAAATGAATCAATGTAATACACCACATTAACAAATTGAAAGATAAAAACCATATGATTATCTCAATAGATGCAGAGAAAGCCTTTGACAAAATTCAACATCTATTTATGATAAAAACCCTCCAGAAAGCAGGAATAGAAGGAACATACGTCAACATAATAAAAGCTATATATGACAAACCCACAGCAAACATTATCCTCAATGGTGAAAAATTGAAAGCATTTCCCCTAAAGTCAGGAACAAGACAAGGGTGCCCCCTCTCACCACTACTATTCAGCATAGTTTTGGAAGTTTTGGCCACAGAAATCACAGCAAAAAAAAAGAAATAAAATGAATCCAGATTGGAAAAGAAGAAGTAGAACTCTTACTATTTGCAGATGACATGATCCTCTACAAAGAAAACCCTAAAGACTTCACCATAAAAATACTAGAGCCAATCAATCAATACAGTAAAGTTGCAGGATATAAAATTAACACAGAGAAATCCTTGCATTCCTATACACTAACAATGAGAAAACAGAAAGAGAACTTTGGGAAACAGTTCCATTCACCATTGCAACGAAAAGAATAAAATACTTAGGAATATATCTACCTAAAGTAACAAAAGACCTATATATATAAAACTATAAAACACTAAGGAAAGAAATCACAGAGGACACAAACAGATGTAGAAATATACCATGTTCATGTATTGGCAGAATAATATAGTGAAAATGAGTATACTATACAAAGCAATCTATAGATTCAATGCAATCCCTATCAAGCTACCAATGGTAATTTTCACAGAACTAGGACAAATAATTTCACAATTTGTATGGAAATACAAAAATCCTCAAACAGCAAAAGCAATCTTGAGAAAGAAGAATGGAATTGGAGGAATCATCCTGCCTGACTTCAGGCTCTACTACAAAGCCACAGTCATCAAGACAGTATGGTACTGGAACAAAGACAGAAACATAGATCAATGGAACAAAATAGACAGCCCAGAGATAAATCCATGCACCTATGGACACCTTATCTTTGACAAAGGAGGCAAGAATATACATGGAGAAAAGACAATCTCTTTAACAAGTGGTTCTGGGAAAACTGTTCAACCACTTGTAAAAGAATGAAACTAGAACACTTTTTACACCATACACAAAAATAAACTCAAAATGGATTAAAGATCTAAATGTAAGACCAGAAACTATAAAACTCCTAGAGGAAAACATAGGCAAAACACTCGCTGACATAAATCACAGCAGGATCCTCTATGACCCACCTCCTAGAGTAATAGAAATAAAAGCAAAAATTAAAAAATGGGACCTAATTAAATTAAAAGCTCTTGCACAACGAAGGAAACTATACGCAAGGTGAAAAGGAAGCCTCAGAATGGGAGAAAATAATAGCAAATGAAGCAATGAACAAAGAATTAATCTCAAAAATATACAAGCAGCTCATGCAGCTCAATTCCAGAAAAATAAACGACCCAATCAAAAAATGGGCCAAAGAACTAAGCAGACATTTTTCCACAGAAGACATACAGATGGCTAACAAACACATGAAAAGATGCTCAACATCACTCATTATCAGGGAAATGCAAATCAAAACCACAATGAGGTACCACTACACGCCAGTCAGAATGGCTGCTATCCAAAAATCTACAAGCAATAAATGCTGGAGAGGGTGTGGAGAAAAGGGAACCCTCTTACACTGTTGGTGGGAATGCAAACTAGTACAGCCACTGTGTAGAACAGTGTGGAGATTCCTTAAAAACCTGGAAATAGAACTGCCATATGACCTAGCAATCCCACTACTGGGCATACCCACCGAGGACACCAGATCTGAAAGAGACACGTGTACCCCAATGTCCATCACAGCACTGTTTATAGCCAGGACATGGAAGCAACCTAAACGTCCATCAACAGACAAATGGATAAGGAAGCTGTGGTACATATACACAATGGAATATTACTCAGCCATTAAAAAGAATACATTTGAATCAGTCCTAATGAGGTGAATGAAACTGGAGCCTATTATCCAGAGTGAAGTAAGCCAGAAAGTAAAACACCAATACAGTATACTAACACATATATATGGAATTTAGAAAGATGGTAACGATGACCCTATATGCGAGACAGCAAAAGAGACACAGATGTATAGAACAGTCTTTTGGACTCTGAGAGAAGGCGAGGGTGGGATGATCTGAGAGAATAGCATTGAAACATGTATATTATCATATGTGAAACAGATCACCAGTCCAGGTTCAATGCATGAGACAGGATGCTCAGGACTGGTGCACTGCTATGACTCAGAGGGATGGGATGGGGAGGGAGGTGGGAGCGGGGTTCAGGATGGGGAACACATGTAAACCCACAGCTGATTCATGTCAATGTATGGCAAAAACCACTACAATATTGTAAAATTATGAGCCTCCAATTAAATACATTTTTTAAAAAATGAAATCATCAGTTTTTCAATGCTCAGCCTTCTTTATAGTCCAACTCTCACATTTGTACATGACTACTGGAAAAACCATAGCTTTGACTAGATGGACGTTTGTCAGAAACTGATGTCTCTGCTTTTTAGTATACTGTCTCCATTTGTCATAGCTTTCCTTCCAAGGAGCAAATTTCTTTTAATTTTCATGGCTGCAGGCACTGTCTGCAATGGTTTTGGAGCCCAAGAAAATAAAATTTGTCACTTCTTCCACTTTTCCTCCATCTATATGCCATGAAGTGATGGAACCAGATGCCATGATCTTTGTTTTTTGAATGTTGAGCTTTAAGCCAGCTTTTACACTTTCCTCTTTTACCCTTATCAAGAGACTCTTCAGTTCTTCTCCACTTTCTGCCATTAGAGTGGTATCGTCTGTATATATGAGGTTGTTGATATATCTCCCATAAACCTTGATTCCAGCTTGTGATTCATCCAGCCCAACATTTTGCATGATATACTCTACATATAGGTTAAATAAGCAGGGTGACAATATACAACCTTGATGTATTCCTTTACCAGTCTTGAACCCAGTCAGTTGTTCCGTGCCTGGTAAGGTTTAAATCAGGGGAAGCATGATGTGGCTCCTCATGCCATGGCTGTGGCTAATGTAAGCATATCAAACACAAAAACACTCAAGACCAAGTCTATACATAAGAGTGAGGAGACTAAGATTCTGCTTCTAGGATGGTTATTAGGGCAACTCCCTTGTCCTCACAGAGCTTCAATTTGCTCACCTATAAAAGGAGGTGATTAAATCAGATAATCTCACACGTCCATCTCCTCACTGCTCTCAATGTCCATGGATCTATGAAGTTGCTCTAGAGGAAGCACAGGAGACTTGTGTAATAAATTCTGGTATAAAAGAGATTTTCCTCCTCTTAAGAGAAATCATCTCAAATAAGTTGTGAAAGTCAAATGAAGTATAAAGTTCCAATTCACAATCAAATTTAATGGACTTCATGATGATACAACATAAATCCAAAATGTCTTTATCTTTGGAGATTACATCAAATTACATATGAGAATTGAAATAATATTGTGAAACATGTGAAATGAGAGATTAATTTTAAGTTGTAGTATGTAATCTAGCTCCACTTTGGTTATCAGGCAGAAAATGGGCTCAGGGGGCAGTGAGTCTATGTAGTAAATGTACTGATATGATTGTAGCCCATGAAAGAGAACAGTTAGTGTTTCATTTTCCCTCATCTGTTACACACAGAAATAAATCATTAAAAGTTCTGGAGAAGATTAGCGCCTGAAATCGCTAACACAGAATACCTTGAAATTATTCAATCTCTCCCTCTCTCTCCATTCCAAAAGCCTCAGAGCTCCTTTCACACATTGAAACTGACACCTGGGTGGTGTGGAATCAATTGTAATAAAGCTAGAGGAAGAAGCATTCCCATACTATTTGACTCACTCAATGTGGGAAGTGGGAACACAAATGAGGGACACTATTTTCCAGTTTCACTCTTCTATTCAGGGAAGATTTCCAGCAAGTAATAATTTTAAGAAATGCTGATGTGTTTATACATACCACAGGTTCTATGCTTAGGAAATTACCTTGAGAATCAGAAAATTAATTAATATGTATTGTTTTTCAAAAACTTTAATTTAGAAATATGTTTTTAGATGTTCAGAAGCAAAACTAGCTAGAGAATTCATTCAATATTTAGCATTTATTGAAAGCCTAGTAATGGAATACATTGAGTGAGGTAAAGGGAATACAAGAATGAATGACACAATCCCTAATTTCACAAACTAGAAACCAGTCTGAATAGTGCTAATGTCATTAAGGATATCTAGTTGCAAAGTCAAACCACTGAAGCTCACTTAGATAGTTTTTATCAAAAAGCTGACATCAAAGGTAGAGGGCTTCTTGATTTCAAAAAGACTTACTAGAGAGCCACATGTTGGTTCCAAAAATGCAGGTCTCCCATAAATGTATGTTTTTGTCTCCTTTGAGATGAAATTTTCTGAGAAAATTTTAAGTTACAGGGCATTAAAACTGTTTCCTCTATAAGAACATATTTGGGGAAGAGTGAGAGAGAGAAAGAGGGAAAAACAGTATATGCAGGAAGGCAGAATTAAGTGGTTCTGAGAACTATTTACAGAGTATCAGAAAACAGGTGATATATTCTTTATGATAAATTACAGGCAGGAAGCGTAAGAGTGGAGAGAAGCTTACAAGGTGCAGACATAAATGAAACCATAGTGAAGATTTGAATAGAAAGCCATTCATTCTTAGGGAAAAAAATGTTTCATCAATTAATGTTTGCAACAATTAATAAATCACTAAATTTTTATTAGCAAGTTATTTCACTTTTACTTAAGTGCTGATATATTTTTAAAATATTGCTCTTTGTTGTAACTTTTGTGATGTATACATGAGTTGGAGACAACATGCCAGACTACAAGAACTTGAAAGTGAAAGTGAAAGCCTCTCAGTCATGTCTGACTCTTTGAAACCCACAAACACACAAACTAAAAAATATATGCCACAGAGGTTCTCCCACAGAGTGAGAGTTCTGAGTCCCACATCAGGCTCTCTGGTCTGGGAGTTTGGCAACAGGAGAAGGAAACTCCATTATCATTCGGTTTTGAAGGACAGTGAGGCTTGATCCCAGAAACTCCACAGAACTGAGGGACACAGAAATGCCACTCTTGGAGGGTACACACAAAGAGTCATGCAAACCAGGACCCAGGGGAGAAGTCATGATTTCATAGGAGCCTAGGCTAAACATACCTGCTGGTCTTGGAGGGTCTCTTGGGGAGGCAGGGGGCAGCTATGGCTCACTGTGAGGACAAGGCCACTGGTGGCTAAGGTACTGGAGAATACTTATGACTGTGAGTTCTCCTGAAGGCTGCCATTTTGACACCAAGATTTGGCCCCACCCAACAGCCTATAGGCTTCAGTGCTGGGATTGTTGCTGCTCAGTTGCTAAGTCATGTCTGACTCTTTGCAACCCATGGACTGCAGCATGCCAGGCTTCCCTGTCCATCACTATCTCCCAGAGTTGGCTCAAACTCACATTCATCAACTCAGTGGTGCCATCCACCCATCTCATTCTCTGTTGCCCTCTTCTCCTCCTGCCCTCAGTCTTTCACAGCATCAAGGTCTTTTCCAATGAGTAGGCTCTTCACATCAGGTGGCCAAAGGATTGGAGCTTCAGCTTCAGCATTAGTCCTTCCAGTGAATATTCAGGGTTGATTTCCCTTAGGAATGACTGGTTAGATCTACTTGCAGTCCAAGGGACTTTCAAGAGTCTTCTCCAGTACCACAGTTTAAAAGCATCAGTCCTTTGGCACTCAGCCTTCTTTATGGTTCAACTCTCACATTCATACATGACTACTAGAAAAACCATAGTTTTGACTATGTGGATATTTGTTGGCAAAATGATGTCTCTGCTTTTTAATATACTGTCTATGTTTTTAGCTTTTTTTTTTTTTCTTTTAATTTCATGGCTACAGTCATCATCTGCCATGATTTTGGAGTGCAAGGAAATAAAATCTGTCACTGCTTCCACTTTTTCCCAATCTATTTGCCATGAAGTGATGGGACCAGATGCCATGATCTTAGTTTTTTGAATGTTGAGTTTTAAGCCAGCTTCACTCTCCTCTTTCACTCTCATCAAGAGGCTGTTTAGTTCTTCACTTTCTGCCATAAGAGTAGTATCATCTGCATATCTGAAGTTATTGATATTTCTCCTGGCATCTTGATTCCAGCTTGTGATTCATCCAGCCCTGCATTTTGTATGATGTATTCTATATTTAAGTTAAATAGGCAGGGTAACAAAATACTCCTTTCTCAGTTTTGACAAAGTACTCTTGCCCAATTTTGAACCAGTTCATTGTTTCATGTCTGGCTCTGCCTCAGGCCAAAACAACCCACAGGATGGGAACACAGCCCCACCCAGCAGTCGATAGGCTGCCTAAAGTCTTCCTGAAAGTAGACCTGCCTCTAAATACACCCCTTGTCATGGCCCTTATCACCAAAGGGACAAATCCAGCTCCAGCCACCAGTGGGCAGGCACCAGCCCCTCCCACCATAAAGCCTCCACAAGCCTCTAGACTATCCTCACCCACCAGAGTGCAGATACCAGAAACAAGAGGAATTACAGTCCCACAGCCTGTGGAATGGAGACCACAAACACAGAAAGTAGACAAAATGAGACAGCAGAGGAAAATGTTGCAGATGAAGGAACAAGATAAAATCCCAGAAGAACAATGAAGTGAACTGGAGATAGGCAATCTACCTGAAAAAGAACTCAGAATACCAACTAATAAAAAATAAATGGAAAAAAAAAAAAAAGAACTCAGAATAATAATAGTAAAGATTACCTAAAACCTCAGAAGAAGAATGGAGGCACAGACTGAGAAGATACAAGAAATGTTTAGCAAAGAGCTAAAAATACAAGGTACAAGCATAGTTGAACAATACAATAACTGAAATGAAAAATACACTAAAAGGAATCAATTGCAGGATAACTAAGGCAGAAAAACAGGTAAGTGAGCTGGAAGACAGAATGGGGACAATCACTTCTGCAGAATGCAATAAAGAAAAAAGAATGAAGAGAAATTAGGACAGTCTAGGAGACCACTAGGATGACATTAAACACACCAACATTCATAATATAGGGGTCCCAGAAAAGTAAAAGGAAAAGAAACAGCCTGAGAAAATACTTGAAGAAATAATAGCTGAAAAATTTCCTAACATGGGAAATGAAGCAGTCATCCAAATCTATGAAGTGCAGAGAGTCCCATAAAGGACAAACCTAAACAGAAACACACTGAAACACGTAATAATCAAATTGACAGAAATTAAAGACAAAAAAAAAATATTAACAGTAACAAGAGTAAAGCAATAAATAACAAACAAGGAAACCCCCATAAGGTTATCAGCCAATTTTTCAGCAGACACTCTGGAGGCAGAAGGGTGTGGCATGATATGTTTAAAGTGATGAAAGGGGAAAACCTGAAACCAAGAAGATTCTACCCATCAGGGCTTTTGTTCAGACTCAAGGGAGAAATTAAGAGCTTTAATGACAAGAAAAAGCTAAGAGAATTCAGCACTATCACCAGCTTTACAACAAATGTTAAAGGATCTTTCTATGCAGAAAAGAAAAAGCTACAACTAGAAACAAGAAACTAACAAATGGGAAAACTCACTAGTAAAGTCAGGCAGTAAAGACAGAAATTCATCCACACACAAATGTGATATCAAAACCAGCAATCATGAGAAAAGG
This sequence comes from Odocoileus virginianus, assembly GCF_023699985.2. Classification (NCBI taxonomy): domain Eukaryota; kingdom Metazoa; phylum Chordata; class Mammalia; order Artiodactyla; family Cervidae; genus Odocoileus; species Odocoileus virginianus. The sequence continues at coordinate 3,150,274 of NC_069680.1, forward strand.
AGAGTACAAATGCAGGATACTGGAAATACATTTGAAATTAAGAGATGAGAAACATAAAACAATATTGTATATAAATATAAACTGCTATATCAAAACCTCATGATAACCACACCCCAAAAATCTAAATGCAAAATGTAAACAGATTAAATGATCCAATAAAAAGGCAGGGGCTGAACGGATATGAAAATAAGACCCATATATATGCTGTCTACAAAAGACCCAGTTCAGACCTAGGGACACATGAAGACTGACAGTGAGAGGATGGAAAAAATTATTTCAAGCAAATACAAATCAAAAGGAAAGTGGAGTAATAATACTCATATCAGACAAAATAGATTTTAAAATTAAGATTATTACAAGAGACAAAGAAGGACATTACATAATGATCAAGGTATCAGTCCAAAACAAAGATGTAATGAAGATAAATATATATGCATCCACATAGGAGCACCTCAATATAAAACACAAATGCTAATAACCATAAAAGGAGAAATCAGTGGCAACACAATAATAGTGGGGCACTTTAACACTCCATTTTCATCAATGTCAAATTATCCAAATAGAAAATCAGTAAGGAAGCATGGGTCTTACATGAAACATTAGACCAGATGGTCTTAACTGATATTTATCATTCCATCCAAAAGCAGAAGAATATATATTCTTTTTTTTAAGTGCACATGGAATATTCTCCAGGATAGATCACATTCTGTACCATAAAGCAAGACTCAGTAAATTCAAGAAAATTGAAATCACATCAAGCATTTTTTCTGACCCCAATGCTACAAGGCTAGAAATAAACTACAAGGGGGAAAAAAAAAGAAACTGTAAAAAAAAAAAAAAAACACAAAAAAGTGAAGCCTAAACAATATGCTTCAAGATAACCAATGGGTCCTGAATAAATTTAAAAGGAAATTTAAAAATACCTAGAGACAAAAAAAAAAAAAAAAAAAAAAGATGCAAAACTTGTGGGACGCAGAAGGAGCAACTGCAAGAGGAAAGTTTATAGCAATACAATCTTACACTAGAAAAAAAGAAAAATCTCAAACAACCTAAACTTAACACCTTAAGCAAGTAGGAAAGAAGACCAAACAAAACCCAAAGTTAATAGAAGGAAAGAAATCAAAATGATCAGAGCAGAAATAGAGAAAAAAAAAACAATAGAAAAGAAAAATGAAACTAAGAATCAGATCTTTGAAAAGATAAAACAAAATTGATAAACATTTAGCCAGACTCACCAAAGAAAAATAGGGAGAGGGCCCAGAGAGAGCAACATGAAAACAAACATTACTATATGTAAAATAGACAGTCAATGGGAATGTATGACTCAGGGGACTGAGTCAAACTTGGACTGAGGTGGGATGGGGAGAGAGGTGGGAGGGGACATAGGTAAACCTATAGCTGATTCATGTTGATGTTTGGTAGAAACCAACACAAGACTATAAAGCAACTATCCTTCAATTAAAAATATGTAAATCTAAAAAAAGTAGAAGTGAAATAGAAGTTAAAATCCACACTACAGAAATACAAAATATCATAAGAGTACTACAGGGCAATACCACTGATAAAGATAGATGCAAAAATCCTCAACAAAATACTAAGAAACCAAATCCAACAATATATTAAAAGAATCTTATATCATGATCTAGTGGACTCTATCCCAGGGATGTAAGGATTTTTCAATATTTGCAAATCAATCAGTGTGATACACCACATTAACAAATTGAAGAATAAAAACCATATGATCATCTCAATAGATGCAGAAAAAGCTCTGGACAAGATACAACATCCATTTATGATAAAAACTCCCCAGAAGGTGGGTATAGATGGAACCTATTTCAACATAATAAAGGCCATATATGAGAAATATATGTGGCCTAGTTAACATTGTTCTCAACGGTGAAAAACTGAGGACACTCCCTCTATGATCAGGAACAAAACAATGATGTCCACTCTTTCTACTATTTTTCAAAGTAATTTTGGAAGTCCTAACCATGGCAATTACAGTAGAAAAAGAAATAAAAGAATATAATATAGAAAAGAAGAAGTAAAACCATCACTGTTTGCAGATGACATGATACTGTACACAGAATATCCTAAATATATTACCAGAAAAATATTAGACCTCATCAATGAATTTGATAAAGTTGCAGAATACTATACTAATATACAGAAATCTGTTGCATTTCTATACATAACCAATGAAATATCAGAAAGAGAAGTAAAGAAAACAATCCCACTCACCATTACACCGAAAATAATAAAATACCTGGGAATAAACCATCCAGGTATGACCTAAATCAAATCCCTTATGAATATACAGTGAAAGTGAGAAATAGATTTAAGGGACTAGATCTCATAGACAGAGTGCCTGATGAACTATAGACGGAGGTTTGTGACATTGTACAGGAGACAGGGATCAAGACCATCCCCAAGAAAAATAAATGCAAAAAAGCAAAATGGCTATCTGAGGAGGCCTTACAAATAGCTGAGAAAAGAAGAGAAGCAAAAAGCAAAGGAGAAAAGGAAAGATACACCCATTTGAATGCAGAGTTCCAAAGAACAGCAAGGAGAGATAAGAAAGCCTCCCTCAGTGATTAATGCAAAGAAATAGAGGAAAACAACAGAACAGGAAAGACTAGAGATCTCTTCAAGAAAATCGGGGATACCAAGGGAACATTTCATGCAAAGATGGGCTCAATAAAGGACAAATGGTATGGACCTAACAGAAGCAGAAGATATTAAGAAGACGTGGCAAAAATAACAGAAGGACTGTACAAAAAAGATCTTCATGACACAGATAATCACGATGGTGTGATCACTCACCTAGAGCCAGACATTGTGGTGTGTTAAGTCAAGCAGACCTTAGGAAGCAATCACTATGAACAAAGCTAGTGGAGGTGATGGAATTCCAGTTGAGCTATTTCAAATCTTAAAAGATGATGCTGTGAAAGTGCTGCACTCTATATACCAGCAAATTTGGAAAACTCAGCAGTGGCCACAGGACTGGAAAATGTCATTTTTCATTCCAATCCCAAAGAAAGGCAATGCCAAAGAATGCTCAAACTACCACACAATTTGCACTCATCTCACATGCTAGTAAAGTAATGCTCAAAATTCTCCAAGCCAGGCTTTAGCAGTATGTGAACCATGAACTTCCAGACATTCAAGCTGGTTTTAGAAAAGGCAGAGGAACCAGAGATCAAATTGCCAACAACCAATGGATCATCAAAAAAGAAAGAGCGTTCCAGAAAAACATCTATTTCTGCTTTACTGACTATGCCAAAGCCTTTGACCATATGGATCACAATAAACTGTGGAAAATTCTTCAAGAGATAGGAATACCAGACCATCTTACCTGCCTCCTGAGAAACCTGTATGCAGGTCAAGAAGCAACTGTTAGAACTGGACATGGAACAACAGACTGGTTCCAAATAGGAAAAGGAGTATGTCAAGGCTGTATATTGTCATCCTACTTATTTAACAAATATGCAGAGTACATCATGAGAAACACTGGACTGGATGAAGAACATGTAGGAATCAAGACTGTCAGGAGAAATATCAATAACCTCATATATGCAGATGACACCAACCTTATGGCAGAAAGCGAAGAAGAACTAAAGAGCCTCTTGATGAAAGTGAAAGAGGAGAGTGAAAAAAATTGGCTTAAAGCTCAACATTCAGAAAACTAAGATCATGGCATCACTTCAAGGCAAATAGATGGGGAAACAGTGGAAACAGTGGCTGACTTTATTTTGGGGGGCTCCAAAATCACTGCAGATGGTGACTGCAGCCATGAAATTCAAAGACGCTTACTCCTTGGAAGAAAAGCTATGACCAACCTAGACAGCATATTGAAAAGCAGAGACATTACTTTGCTGACAAAGGTCTGTCTAGTCAAGGCTATGGTTTTTCCGGTACTCATGTATGGATGTGAGAGTTGGACTATAAAGAAAGCTGAGCACCGAAGAATTGATGCTTTTGAACTATGGTGTTGGAGAAGACTCTTTGAGAGTCCCTTGGACTGCAAGGAGATCCAACCAGTCCATCTAAAGGAGATCAGTCCTGGGTGTTCATTGGAAGGACTGATGTTGAAGCTGAAACTCCAATACTTTGGCCACCTGATGCGAAGAGCTGACTCATTTGAAAAGACCCTGATGTTGGGAAAGATTGAAGTAGGAGAAGGGGACGACGGAAGATGAGGTGGTTAGATGGCATCATCGACTCAAAGGACATGAGTTTGGTAAACTCTGGGAGTTGGTGATGGACAGGGAGGCCTGACATGCTGCGGTTCATGGCATCACAAACAGTCGGACATGACTGAGCGACTGAGCTGAACTGAAACCAATCTAAGACTTGTACTCTGAAAATTCTAAGATGCTAATGAAAGAAGTCAAAGATAACACAAAGAGATGGAAAGTTAAATCAAATTCTTGAATTAAAAGAATCAATGTTGCTAAAATGACTGTACTACCTAAGGCAATCTAAAAAGTCAATGTAATACCCATCAAATTACAAATGGCATTTTTTGCAGCTCTAGAACAAAAAATATTAAAATTTGTATGAAAACACAAAAGATGACAAACAGTCAAAGCCACCTTGAGAAAGAAAAACGGAGCTGAAGGAATTTGGCCCCCTGACCTCAAGCTATACTATAAAGCAAAAGTAATAAAAAGGCTTCCCAGGTTGTTCAGTAGTAAAGAGATGTGGAGACACAGGTTTGATCCTTGGGTTGGGAAGATCCTCTGGAGGGGGAAATGGCAAGCCACTCCAGTACTCTTGCCTGGAGAATCCTATGGACAGAGGAGCCTGGCAGGCTATGATCCATAGAGTCACAAAGAGTCGAACACGACTGAAGCACATAGCATGCATGCATGCATAGGATCAGTCAGATCAGTTCAGTCACTCAGTTGTGTCCAACTCTTTGCAACCTCATGGCCTGCAGCATACCAGGCTTCCCTGTCCATCACTAACACCAGGAGCTTACTCAAACTCATGTCCTTTAAGTTGGTGATGCTATCCAATCATCTCATCCTCCATCATCCCCTTCTCCTCCTGCATTCACTCTTGCCCAGTATCAGGGTCTTTTCAAATGAGTCAGTTCTTCACATCAGGTGGCTAAAGTATTTCAGTGTTTCAGCTTCAGCATCAGTCCTTCCAATGAATATTCAGGACTGATTTCCTTTAGGACTGACTGGTTGAATCTCCTTGCATTCCAAGGGACTCTCAAAGAGTCTTCTCCAACACCACAGTTCAAAAACATCAATTCTTCAGCACTCACCTTTCTTTGTGGTCCAACTCTCACATCCATACGTGACTACTGGAAAAACCATGGCTTTGTCTATAGGGACGTTTGTCAGCAAAGTAATGTCTCTGCTCTTTTAATATGCTATCTATGTTGGTCATAGCTTTTCTTCCAAGGAGCAAGCGTCTTCTAATTTCATGGCTGCAGTCACCATCTGCAGTGATTTTGGAGTCCAAGAAAATAAAGTCTCTTACTGTTTCCATTGTTTCACCATCTATTTGCCATGATCTACATAAGTTAGAAAATCTAGAAATAAACCCATGCACCTCTAGGTCAATTAATCTATGACAAAGGAGACAAGAATATCCAGTGGAGAAGAGAAGTCCATTCTCTTCAATAAGCGGTGCTGGCTACTATGGGTAAATATATAACTAATGAGAACCTTCTGTGTAGCACAGGGACCTCTACTCAGTGCTCTGTGGTGACCTAATTGGAAAGAAAATCCAAAAAAAGAGGACATATGTGTGTATGTATAGCTGGGTCACTTTGCTGTATAGCAGAAACTGATACAGCAGTGTAAAGTAGCTACACTCCAAAAAAAAAATATTTTAAAGAATGAAATTAGAACATTTTATAACAGGATAACAAAAATAAACACAAAATGGATTAAAGACCTAAATGTAAGACTGGATACTACAGAACTCCTGGAGGAAAAGATAGGCGGAACACTCTTACACTCTTTGACATAAATCACAGAAATATCTTTATTGATCCACTTTCTAGAGTAATGAAAATAAATAAATCAGTAAGGGACTGAATTAAATTTAAAAGCTTTTGCACAGCAAATGAAACCATGAACAAAACAAAAAGGCAACGCACAGAGACGGGAGAAAGTATTTGCAAACAATGTGACTGACAAGCGATTAATCTCCAAAATGTACAAACTATACAAATTTAAATATATACACTGCTATACTTAAAATAAATAATCAATAAGAACATCCTGTGTAGCACAGAGAAATCTTAATATAACTAACCTAAATGGGAAAATAATTTGAAAAAGAATAGATACAGGATATGTTTAACTCATTTTGCTGTACACCTGAAACTAACACAACATTATTAATCAAAAATACTTTAATACAAAACTGAAAAGAAGATGTGTTACACATATACAGTGGAATATTAACAGCCATAAAAATTTTTTAAATGTATTACTAATAGTGGGAAAATCACAAATGCATGGTTACAATTGGGGTTCTTATACCAATTTAAAAATTTTAATGAAAAGCAACATCAACAGAACTTTTTCCTTAGAACTTTCACTCCGAGTGTGGCATGGAAGATGGATTTGGGGCTGGGAAACAGAGAAGGGCTAGAGATAGAAATAGAATATAGGAGATTGCTGCAACACTATAGACAAGAGTTAGACTTTTTATTGGTTAGAGAAGAAAAAAAAGAATGCAATATAACTTGAAGCTTTCTATGAGAAACAGGTTGTGAGTAATAACATATTTGAAACAGAAAACTCTTGAAAGTCCCTTGGACTTCAAGGAGATCCAACCAGTCCACCCTAAAGGAAATCATACCTGAATATTCATTGGAAGGATTGATGCTGAGGCTGAAACTCCAATACTTTGGTCACCCAATGTGATAGAACTGACTCATTTGAAACGAGCCTGATGCTGGGAAAGACTGAAGGCAGGAGGAGAAGAGGACAACAGAGGATGAGATGGTTGGATGGCATCAATGGACGTGAGTTTGAGTAAACTCTGGGAGTTGGTGACGGGCAGGGAGGCCTGGAGTGCCGCAGTCCATGGGGTTGCAAAGAGTCGGACACGACTGAGTGACTGAACTGAACTAAACAAATTTAAAGAAGAGAAAAAATTCTAGGAAAATTCCTTCAGGTCTTTATTCAAAGTTCTCTTTCTAAGTGAAGTCATTTGTGGCAGGTAACAAAAATGGCATGTTCATTGCACAATTTCCTATTTCTGGGTATACAGGAGGACATTTGCTAGATATTCCTGTAGCAAAAGGTGGGAGCATGTGGTTTAATTTTGGCAAAAGGCAACATAAGCAGGAATGATGTGTCACTTCCAGGACAAGTAACTTATTGGATACTGTCTCTCTCTGCCCTTAGAAGCTATAAGTCTGTGTGGCAGCATCACAATGTGGATGGAGCCTTGAATGCTGACTCACAGAATGGAGTGATGAATCACCTACATCAGACTTTATATGGACAAAAACTAAACTGTTGGGCTAAACCAATGAAACCTAAGTTTCTAACATTCCTTCTCTGGCCATTATTTCTAAAACTTTCTCTGCTTCCTCACAAACATTAAAAAAAAAAAACCCACACACACACACTCACACACATACATTTATCTTGCTTCTTGCTCTTTTTTTTCTCTTTAGCAACTTTTCAGTCTATAGCCTGTTGTTGTTTAGTCTGTAACTCTTTTGTGACACTATGGACTGTAGCCCACCAAGCTCCTATGCCTATGGTATTTTCCAGGCAAGAATACTGGAGTGGGTTGCCATTTCCTTCTCCAGGAGATATTCCCAATTCAGGGATTGAACCTGTGTCTCCAGCATTGGCGGGCGGATTCTTTGGATTCTTTACCACTGAACCACCAGGGAAGCCCAGTCTATAACCTACATGTTATCTACTTATCTTGTTTATTATCTATCTTCCTCAATAAAACATATATATTCATATATGTTTTATGAATGCATGAATATTCATATATTCAATGAGGGCAGGAATTGGTATGTGTTTGGTTCATTATTATAACCTCAGTGACAAAGAAGGAGAAGGCAATGGCAACCCACTCCAGTACTCTTGCCTGGAAAATCCCATGGATGGAGGAGACTGGTAGGTTGTAGTCCATGGAGTCACAAAGAGTCGGACACGACTGAGAGACTTCACTTTCACTTTTCACTTTCATGCATTGGAGAAGGAAATGGCAACCCACTCCAATGTTCTTGCCTAGAGAATCCCAGGGAAGGAGGAGCCTGGTGGGCTGCCATCTATGGGGTCGCAGAGAGATGGAAGCGACTGAAGCGACTTAGCAGCAACAGCAGCAGTGACAAAGCATTTGGAAGATGGTAGGCACTTAGTAGATACTTGATGCATGAATCAATAAAAAGATGGCAAGTTTAGTTTTGTCTAGAAAACAGACCTTCAGGTGGAGATGTACTGTGGACAATTGTGAATGCAGGTATGAGAGATCCACAAACACATACTTGGGACATACCAACATAGTAGGAGGGGTCACAGTTGAAGTCAGAGGAATGAATTGAGAGGTTGGATTTTTCAAGAATAGAAGATGAAACAAAATCTGGATGTTTACTAAGGATCAACACTTTTGAAAGCAAGGAAAGGAAGTGAATTGAATAGAAGACCTCAAACTGCAATGCAGGCTGAAAATGCCTTGACCAACTTGATGGGTAGCTCTAAAGTATAATGCCGCCTGTCAGAGACACCTTGCATAAGATAAAATGGTTTGGTCTTTACATCGGCAACTCCAGTCACTAATGTGAGCTGCCCTGAGAAAGGCTGAACTTGGGTGAGGCAGATCCTAAAGGAACTAATAGCTGGAGGCTGTTGTCTGCGAACTTCACTCCCAACCGCTGGACAGCAAGCACTTCTTTGAAGGGAAATCTGAGCATTACATCTCTATATCTATCACAAATGAGAAAAGAAGAAAAAGCTAAAGGCTAGGATGGCCAGACTTAGCAAATACAAATAATGCTAATGCATTAATACTAGCATGTCCCATTAATATTTGGGACATATTTATGCTAAAAATTATTCACTGTTTGTTTGAAATTCAAATTTAACTGGAGATCCTGGGGGTTTTTTTCTTTCTCTTTTTTTATTGAAGGATAATTGCCTTACATAATTTTGCTGTTTTCGGTCGAACCTCAACCATGAATCAGTCATAGGCATACACATATCCCCTCCCGTTTGAACCTCCCTCACATCTCCCGCTGCATCCAACCCTCCCCACTCAACACAACCCCTGAGCCATACAGCAAATTCCATTGGCTATCCATTTTACATATGGTAATGTAAGTTTCCATGTTACTCTTTCAATATATCTTACCCTCTTCTCCCTTCTCCCCATGTCCATAAGTCTATTCTCTATGTCTGTTTCTCAACTGCTGCCCTGTAAATAAATTCTTCAATACCATTATTCTAGATTCTGTATATATGTGTTAGAATATATTTATCTTTCTCTTTCTGACTCACTTCACTCTGTATAATAGGTTCTAGGTTCATCCACCTCATCAGAACTGACTCAAATGCATTCCTTTTTATGACTAATATTCCATTGTGTATATGTACCACAACTTCTTTATTCATTCATCTGTTGATGGACATCTAGGCTGCTTCCATGTTCTAGCTATTGTAAATAGTGCTGCAATGAATAATTGGATACATGTGTCTCTTTCAATTTTGGTTTCCTCAGGGTATATGCCTAGGAGTGGGATTGCTGGGTCATATGGTGGTTTTATCCTAGTTTTTAAGGAATCTCCATAGCGTCTTCCATAGTGGCTGTATTAATACATTCCCACCAACAGTGCAAGAGCATTCCCTCTTCTCCACACCCTCTCCAGCATTTATTGTTTGTAGACTTTTCCATGATGGTCATTCTGACTGGTGTGAGGTGATATCTCATTGCAGTTTTGATTCACCTTTCTCTAATTAGTGATGTTGAGCATCTTTTCATGTGTTTGTTAGCCACGTGTATGTCTTCTTTGAAGAAATGTCTGTTTAGGTCTTTTCCCCACTTTTTGATTGGATTGTTTGTTTTTATGGCATTGAGTTGTATGAGCTACTGGTATATTTTGGAAATTAATCCTTTGTCAGTTATTTCATTTGCTATTATTTTCTCCCATTCTGAGGTTGGTCTTTTCACCTTGCTTATAATTTCCTTTGATGTACAAAAGCTTTTAAGTTTAATCAGGCCCCACTTGTTTACTTTTGTTTTTACTTCCGTTACTCTAGGAGGTGGGTCATAGATGATTTTGTTTTGATTTATGTCATCAAGTGTTCTGCCTATGTTTTCCTCTAAGAGTTTTATCTGGTCTTACATTTAGGTCTTTAATTCATTTTGAGTTTATCTTTGTGTATGGTGTTAGGAAATGTTCTAATTTCATTCTTTTACATGTAGCTGTCCGGTTTTCCCAGCCCCATTTATTGAAGAGGCTATCTTTGCCCCAGTGTATATTCTAGCCTTCTTTGTCAAAAATAAGGTACCCATAGGTGTATGGGTTTATTTCTGGGCTTTCTCTCTTGTTCCATTGGTCAATATTTCTGTTTTTGTGCCAGTAGCATACTGTCTTGATGACTGTAGCTTTGTAGTATAATCTGAAGTCAGGAAGGTTGATTCCTCCAGCTCCATTTTTCTTTCTCAAGACTGCTTTGGCTATTTGGGGTCTTTTGTGTTTCTACATAAATTGTGAAAATTTTGTTCTAGTTCTGTGAAAAATGTCATTGGTAATTTGATAGGAATAGCACTGAATCTGTAGATTGCTCTTGGTAGTGTAGTCATTTTCACAATATTGATTCTTTCCACCCAGGAACATGGAATATCTCTCCATCTGTTTACGTTGTCTTTGATTTCTTTCATTAGTGTCTTATAATTTTCTGTGTACAGTTCTTTTGTCTCCTTATGTAAGTTTATTCCTAGATATTTAATTACTTTTGTTGCAATGGTGAATGGGCTTGATTCTTTAATTTCTCTTTCTGATTTTTCATTGTTAGTATATAGAAATGTAAGTGTTTCTGAGTATTGATTTTGTTTCCCGCAACTTTGCTAAATTCACTGATTAGCTCTAATAATTTTCTGATACCATCTTTAGGGTTTTCTATGTACAGTATCATGTAATCTGCAAACAGTGAGAGTTTTACTTCTTCTTTTCCAGTCTGGATTCCTTTTATTTCTTTTTCTTCTCTGACTGCTGTAGTGAGGACTTCCAGAACTATATTGAATACTAGTGGTGAAAGTGGACACCCTTGTCTTGTTCATGATCTTAGGAGGAATTCTTTCAGTTTTTCATTCATACAGAATAATGTTTGCTGTAGGCTTATCATATATGGCCTTTACTATGGTGAGGTAGGTTCCTTTCTATGTCCATTTTTGAAGAGTTTTAATCATAAATGGGTGCTGAACTTTGTCAAAAGCTTTTTCTGCATCTAGTGAGATAATCATATGGTTTTTATCCTTCAATTTCCTAATACAGTGTATCACATTGTTTGGTTTGTGTACATTGAAGAATCCTTGAATCCCTGGAGTAAACCCAACTTGATCATGGTGTATGAGCTTTTCAACATGTTGCTGAATTCTGTTTGTTAAAATTTTCTTGAGGAATTTTGCATTTATGTTCATCAGTGATATTGGCCTATAGTTTTCTTTTTTTGTGTGTTGTCTTTGTCTGGTTTTGGTATCAGGGTGATGGTGGCCTCGTAGAATGAGTTTGGAAGTGTTCCTTCCTCAGCAGTTTTTTGAAGGAGTTTTAGAAAGATAGGCATTAGCTTTTCTCTAAATATTTGATAGAATTCTCCTGTGAAGCCATTTGGTCCTGGGCTTTTGATTTTTTGGAGATTTTTTATCACAGCTTCAATTTCAGTGCTTGTAATTGGGTTTTTCATAATTTCTATTTCTTCCTGGTTCAGTCTTGGAAGATTGAATCTGTCCATTTCTTCTTGGTTATCCATTTTATTGTCATATAGTTGTTCATATTCTCTTATAATCCTTTGTATTTCTGCATTGTTTATTGTAACCTCTCCTTTTTCATTTCTAATTTTGTTGATTTGATTCTTCTCTTTTTTTTTCTTGATGAGTCTGGCTAAAGGTTTGTCAATTTTGTTTACCTTCTCAAAGAACCAGCTTTTAGTTTTATTAATCTTTACTGTTGTTTCTTTCATTTCTTTTTCATTTATTTGTGCTCAGATCATTATGATTTCTTTCCTTCTACTAATTTTGGGGGGTTTTTGTTCTTCTTTTTCCAGCTATTTTAGCTGTAAAGTTAGGTTGTCTATTCAATGTTTTTCTTGTTTCTTGAGGTAGGACTGTATTGCTGGAAACTTCCCTTTTAGAACTGCTTTTGCTACATCCTGTAGGTTTTGAGTTGTTGTGTTTTCATTGTCATTTATTTCTAGGAATTTTTTTATTTCCCTTCAGTAACCTGTTGGTTATTTAGAAATGTGTTGTTTAATCTCCATGTGTTTGTGTTTCTTACAGTTTTTTTTTCCTGTAATTGATATCTAGTCTCATAGCATTATGGTCAGAGAAGATGCTTGTTATGATTTCAATTTTCTTAAACTTACTGACATTTGATTTGTGACCCAAGATGTGGTCTATCCTGGAGAATGTTCCATGCGCACTTGAGAAGAAGGTGTATTCTTCTGCATTTGGATGGAATGTCCTGAAGATATCAGTGAGATCCATCTCATTTAATGTATCATTAAATGATACATTTTAAAGGAGACTTGTGTTTCCTTATTAATTTTCTGTTTTGATGATCCATCCATTGATGTGAGTGGGGTGTTAAAGTCTGCTACTATTATTGTGTCACTGCCAATTTCTCCTTTTATGTCTGTTAGTGTCTGTCTTATGTATTGAGGTGCTCCTATGTTGGTTGCATAGATATTTACAATTGTTATGTCTTCCTCTTGGATTGATCCCTTGATCACTATGTAGTGTCCTTCCTTACCTCTTGTAATCTTTTTTATTTTAAGGCCTATTTTGTTCAACATGAGGATTGCTACTCCAGCTTTCTTTTCTTCCCTTTTTCATGGAATATATTTTTCCATCCTCTCACTTTTAGCTTATGTATCTTTAGATCTGAAGTGGGCTTCTTGTAGACAGCATATGTATGGGGCTTGATTCTATATCCATTCAGCCAGTCTCTGTCTTTTGGTTGGAGCATTTGATCCATTTACATTTAAAGTAATTATTAATATATATGTTCCTATTGCCATTTTCTTAATCGTTTGGGGTTGATTTTGTAGATCTTTCTTCTTCTCATATTTATTGACTATATAAGTCCCTTTAACGTTTGTTGTAAAGCTGGTTTGGTGGTCCTGAATTCTCTTAACTTTTGCTTGTCTGAAAAGCTTTTTATTTCTCCATTAATTTTGAATGAGATCCTCACCGGGTACAGTAATCTTGATTGTAGATTTTCCCCTTTCAATACTTAAATATATCCTGCCATTCCTTTCTGGCCTGCAGAGTCTGCTGAAAGATCAGCTGTTAAGCATACGGGGCTTCCCTTGTGTATTACTTGTTGCTTCTCCCTTGCTGCTTTTAATATTCTTTCTTTGTGTTTAGTCTTCGCTAGTTTGATTAGTATGTGTCTTGGTATGTTTCTCCTTGGGTTTATCCTGTGTGGGACTCTGTGCCCCTGTATGGGACTCTTTGTGCCTTTTGGACTTGATTAGTTATTTCCTTTTCCATGTTGAGGAAATTTTCAACTATTATCTCTTCAAAAATTTTCTCATACCCTTTCTTTTTCTCTCCTTCTTCTGGGATCCCTATATTTCGAATGTTGGTGCATTTGATATTGTACCAGAGGTCTCTGAGACTATCCTCAGTTCTTTTCATTCTTTTTTACTTTATTTGCTCTTCAGAAGTTTTTTTCCACCATTTCGTCTTCCAGCTCATTGATTTCTTCTTATACTTCAGATATTCTGCTATTGATTCCTTCTAGACTATTTTTAATTTCAGTAATTGTGTTGTTTGTCTGTGTATGTTTATTCTTTAATTCTTCTAGGTCTTTGTTAATTGATTCTTGCATTTTCTCTATTTTGTCTTCAAGGTTTTTGATCATCTTTACTATATTATTCTGAATTCTTTTTCAGGTAGTTTGCCTATTTCCTCTTCACTTATTTGGACTTCTGTGTTTCTAGTTCGTTTCTTCATTTGTGTAGTATTTCTCTGCCTCTTCCTATTTTTTTTTAACTTATTGTTTTTGAAGTCTCCTATCCCCAGGCTTCAAGGCTGCATTCTTTCTTTTTGGGTTTCTGTCCTACTAAGGGTGGTCCAGTGGTTTGTGTAAAGTTGGTATAGGGTGATAATTTGTGCTGAGTTTTTGTTGTTGTTGTTGTTTATTTGTTTGTCTTTCCTCTGATGAGCAAGGCTGAGTGAGGTGGTAATCCTGTGCGCTGATGATTGGGTTTGTATTTTTGTTTTGTTTGTTGTTTAGATGAGGCATCCTGCACAGGTTGCTACTGATGGTTGGGTGATGCTGGGTCTTGTATTCAAGTGGTTTCCTTTGTGTGAGTTCTCAGTATTTGATACTCCTTAGAGTTAATTCTCTGATATCCTAGGGTCTTGGAGTCAGTGCTCCTACTCCAAGGGCTCAGGGCTTGATCTCTGGTCAGGAATGAAGATTCAACAACTGGTTTGTTATGGCATTAAGTAAGATTAAAACAAATATGCAAAAATGAGAAACCAAAGATGAACCCCAAACAAATGGAGGTTAGAAAATCAGGCAAATAATAATTAAAATAAATGGCACATACACATATACATATAAATCCATGAGCAAAGTCAAAACAGTCCAACAAAAATAAAGTACAGTAGATTGACCTGGTGAACAAAGGAAAATCAAAAATTATATTTACCAGTTAAGAACAAAATTAACTAAAAGCACAAGCCAGAAAACAAAACTAAAGCAAGGTGCCAAGTGGGGAATAAAGCAATGAAAACAAAAGTAACAAATATGTTTAGAGGAAAGGAAAGAAAAAAAGAACAAAGAATAGATATGGAAAGTTAAATAGAGGTAGATGAAGAAGATTTATATACATTAAAGATTAACTGCAAGGGGAAAAGAACAGTAGGAAATAAATGAATAAATGTGGGACTTTGTCCAAACAAAGGAATAAATGTAGAAAAAATATAACAGGCTTAAAAATTAAAAATTAAAATTATAAAAAAGAGAAAAGGGAAAAAAATGGAAGAAGAAAGAAAAAAAGGAAAACTCTAGAGAACTGCAAAAGCCCAACTTAGAGGCAGAGGTTTATAACAACAATAAAAAGTGTGACTGAATATACACATATAGATATGCAGCATAAGCACAATGAAAACAGTCCAACAAAATTAAAGTACAATAGACTGACCTGAGAACAAAGGAAATAAAAAATTGTATCTACTAGAACAAAACTAACTAAAGCACAAACTGTAAAATGAAACTAAAGGAGGGTACCAATTGGGAAATAAAGCAATGAAAATAAAACTAACAAAATGTTGAGAGCAAAGGAAAGAAAGTAAAGAAAGAAAGAATAGATATGCACAGTTAAATAGAGGTAGATGTAGAAGATTTATATACATTAAATATTAACTGAAAGGGGAAAAGAACAGTAGGAAAGGCACACAAAGGAAGAAATGTAGAAAAAATATAATAGGTTTAAAATTTTTTTTAATTATAAAAAAGAGAAAAGAAAAAAAAAGAAGAAGAAAGAAAAAAGAGGGGGAAAAGGTAAACTCCAGAGAATTGCAAAAGCCCAATGTAGAGACAAAGGTATATAAAACAATAAAAAATGTGACTGAGGGGGGAAAAAAGCTCAAAAGCTTAATTAGATTTCATAGTGCCAATAAAATTGACAACTACAATGGGGGTGGGGGGAGGGAAAAATATAAAACAAATCCAAAAGAATCTACAGAACAAGTCAAGAAGAATGAAAAATGTTTTTCTTGAGTCACTGCTGTCAGAGTCCTTGCCCTCACCGGGAGTCAGTCCACTTCACCTCCCTAGGATGGCCTCCAACACTGTGCTGATCTCTGGACCTGCTGTGGGGGCAGCTCAGATTCTAATCTGGTCCTGCTCCTGTGTGTGCTTGCCTCCAATGTCCACAGCTATCAGAACTAGTGCTTTTCGTGGGCGCTCTCAATGACCTTTTAAATATTCCATAGACACACAGTCTGCCTAGATGATATGTGGATTTAATCTGCAGCTTGTACAGCTGGTGGGAAGGTTTTGTGTCTTCTTCCTTAGCCACACTGGCTAAGGAAGGCTAAGCAAGCCCCTGGGTTTCAATTGTGGTTTTATTTCCACCTCCGCATGTGGGTTGTGCACTGGGGTTTGCTCCTGAGGTTGTCCTGGAGGACTTGAGTTTGCCCCTGTGAGGGCCAGGTGTGGAGTGATGCAGCTGCTTGGGTTGCAGCGGTTCTGGCAGCACTAGGTACTCAGGGGAGTTGACAGCTAGGGCAGCAGGAAATATAGTGCTCTAGAAGGGTATGGCAACCAGTATTGGCCAATAAGCTCCAGTATTCTTGCCTGGAGAACCCCCCTCCCTGCCAGGGAAGCCTGGCAGGCCACAGTCTACAGGGTCACAATGAGTTGGACACTACCGAAGCAACCCTGCACACATAAATGCAAGACTTTTTTTTGCCTGTGCAGCTCTGCTCTAGTAAGAGTTGAGCGTGAAGGTGGCACGGCTGCTTGGCTTGCGGGGACCCTGGTGGTGCCAAGTGTACAGGGACATGGACTGCCTCCACTGCAGGAATTAAGGCCCTATCAAGAGTCTTTTTTTGAGCCTCTTGTAGCTGGCGATCAGAAGGCCTCTTTGGCCAGTCTTTCTCCATAGCTCCGCCCATTCAAGCACTTAGAGGGCTCCTTTGCCTGGACTCCTTCTCTGTTATTGGGTGAGTAAGGCACATAGACGGGCCCCCCTGGCTGGGGTCCTACTCATTAGTTCAGCCCATCAGTCACTGAAAGGAGCACTCAGGGTGGGGTCCTGCTCTCTAGTTCAGTGTCCGCCATTTGATGGGCCAGCCTCTCTATTGTTCATCTGCCAATGCTGGCTTGTGGGGAGAGAGAGGCTGTGGTGATGTCTCCACCCCTACGCGTGACTCAACAGTATCACCTTGCTTCCATGGCTGCCTGGCTTTCCTCCACAGGCATTTCTTACCACAGTCTCCTCTGTCACATCCCCTCGATCAGTCTCTCCACAGTCAACAGCAGCCCTCACCCTGGGATTGCTCCACAAACCCTAAACTCCAGCTCCCAGCTGCTGCACCTTCCAGGGGATCTGCATCCCTATCTGGGGTATGTATGGCTGTGGCAAGGACTATCTGCTTCTCATTCCATTTAGGCTGCCACAGATCAGCTGTTTCAATCTCAGCCTTAAATGCTTCTCCTCTGACTCATACCATTGCCCCGATGTGGAGGCTGGACCCCTGCTTCAGTTACCCCATCCACCGAGGGCAGGTCCAGTCCTACTAATACTTCTATTTCTCCCACTAGTTCCTTCATCCTACCAAGTCCTGAGTGGTTCTATATATTCTTTCCTCTGGTCAGGTACTCCTGTCCACTCTCAGCTGGTGTTCTGAATGTACTTCTGTGTCTGGATGTGTATTCTTGATGTATCCATGGAGAGAGATGTATTCCATGTCTACCTACTCCTCCCTCATCTTGTTCTCCCTCCTGTTCCAATTACTCATCTCTAGATTTTTATCGATATTATCCCTCAGGTTTCTTTTTTTTTTTTTTTACAAGACTTGCATCCTGCCCTCAAAGGCATCAGCAATCACCTGGAATGGTCCACACACACTCAGCCCTACTCAGACATAGTGGTCTGTGCACAAACTGGAGGCTGGAACCTGAAAAAATTTTTTAACATTTATTTATTTATTTGTTTGTGTTGGGTTGTGGCACACAGGCTCCGGAGCACGGCTCAGTAGTTGCAGCATGTTGGCTTAATTGCTCCAAGGCATTGTGGGAACTTAATTCCCCAATCAGGGATCAAGCTCAGGTCCCTTGCATTGCAAAGCAGATTCTTAAACACTGGACCAGGGAAGGTCTTGTTTTCTATCTGACAACTCTACTATGGGCTGAGTCTTCGTGTAGAGACACAGTTGTCAGGAGAGAAGTAAGCGGAATTGTCAAGAAGAGATAAGAGAAAATCATAGAATGATTCAAGAACCAAGATGAAAGAACAGCAATGAGATCCAAAGAAGAAGGTGATTTTCAATATAATAAGGTGGATATAATAGCAAATCTTGAAAAGTAAAAAAGATACATAAAGGAAGATAAAGACTGAGAACTACTGCAGTGACAAATAGACTACAGATTTTTTTTTAAAGCTTCAAAAAGGAATGGTATCAGTATAAAATGACACATACAGGCAGAACACATACAGCTATACAATATTTGGGCAGGGGAAGAGCAGTGTGTGAAGTATGTCAAATTAGCTGTGGTAGGGCATGCCTTGCCACAAGATGGCACTCATAGTTCCTCTTTTTCTGAGTTCCTATCTATGAACATTTTACAAAAATGTTATTGTCATGGAACAAAGAGGATATCTTATGTTTCACAACTTACATATAACCTTGTGTCTCATTTTCTATCATTTCCCCACAGCTTATCATTGTTTTTCCCTTTATGAGTACATAATGTTAGAATTGAGTGGGAAGGTGGGGGAGGTACTAGAATCTGGAGGGAACAAATATAATGCTATAGTAGATGGTACCAAAGTCTTAATAAAAGGCTTTTGGACTAGCCATCAAATGAAGACCAATGAGTCTTAACAAAAGGCTTTGGGACTAGCCATCAAATGAAGACCAACGAGCTTGAAGAAAATTAATACAGATGGAAGTGGAAGCCAGATTGCTTAGTGTTGAGGACCAATAACATCTGAAAAAGCAGACAGACTATGTGTTTAGCACATCTGCTGGGAAAGATAGGATGGAAGACAGGTAGACTTTTTCCTTGAAAGTGATTACTTCCCAAATGAAACTTTGTTGCCTTATTAGTAAGTTTCATGTACTTAACCAAACTACTTGTTAAATGGCACTTGATATAAAAGTATCTGTACAAAGTGAATGCAATTCTGCTGCAGATATACATGTGTTTAACTAAATAACCCTTTTGGTCCCCCAATATTATAGCCCTTCTTTCTTTTCAAAATAACTTCATATTTACTCATTATATTATATTGCCCGTACAGTGAGTGTTTAAATGAAAGCCTACAGATCTCAAAATTTGCCTAACATTGCATAGAAACAGAGCTGTGGGCCAGTTTTCTGATGCCTAATTCCACACCCCTTCTCTGGAATTATTCTTCCTGTCACTCAATTTATACTTCTAAGTTTCCACTTGTCTAATTTTCTTTTTCTAGCATGCACAAAATGAAAATGGCTCCTTGAAATTACCCTGCTTTGAATATTTTCCATGCTATATGAGATATGTAACAGTTAAACATTACTGGTGTCTGAAATAGTATGGGAAAATATGTTCATTATCATTTCTGATTTTTATAAAACCTAATATAACATTGAAAGTGAAAGTGAAAGTCGCTCAGTTGTGCCCAACTCGTTGTGAGCCCATGGACTATACAATCCATGAAATTCTCCAGGCCAGAATACTGGAATAGGATAGCCTTTCCCTTCTCCAGGGGATCTTCCCAACCCAGGGATCGAACCCAATTCTCCCACATTGCAGGCAGATTCTTTACCAGCTGAGATACAAGGAAAGCCCTTGAGTTGAACTTAAAAGAAGAACTTACAAATTCAGTTCAGTTCAGTTGCTCTGTCGTGTCCAACTCTTTGCGAACCCATGGACTGCTGCACATCAGGTCCCCCTGTCCATCACCAACTCCTAGAGCTTGCTCAAACTCATGTCCTTTGAGTCGGTGATGCCAACCAATCATCTCCTCCTCTGTCGTCCCCTTCTCCTTCTGCCTTCAATCTTTCCCATCATCAGGATTTTTTCAAATGAGTCAGTTCTTCACATCACGTAGCCAAAGTATTGGAGCTTCAGCTTCAGCATCAGTCCTTCCAATGAATATTCAGGACTGATTTCCTTTAGGATTGACTGGTTGGATCTCCCTGCTGTCCAAGGGACTCTCAAAAGTCTTCTCCAACACCACAGTTCAAAGGCATCAATTCTTCAGCACTCAGCTTTCTTTATAGTCCAACTCTCACATCCATACATGACCACTGGAAAAACCATAGCTTTGACTAGACAGACGTTTGTTGGCGAAGTGAAGTCTCTGCTTTTTAATATGCTGTCTAGGTTGGTTGTAACTTTTCTTCCAAGAAGCAAGCATCTTTTAATTCCATGGCTGCAGTCACCATCTGCAGTGATTTTGGAACCCCTAAAAATAAAATCTGTCACTGTTTCCACTGTTTCCCCCTCTATTTGCCATGAAGTGATGGGACCTGATGCCATGATCTGGATTTTCTGAATGTTGAGCTTCAAGCCAACTTTTTCACTCTCCACTTTCAATTTCATCAAGAGGTTCTTTAGCTCTTCTTTGCCTTCTGCCATAAAGGTGGTGTCATCTGCATACTGGAGGTTATTGATATTTCTCCCATCAATCTGGATTCCACCTTGTGCTTTATCGAGCCCAGCATTTCTCTTGATGTACTCTGCATATAAGCTAAACAAGCAGAGTGACAATATACAGCCTTGACACACTCCTTTCCCAATTTGGAACCCGTCTGCTGTTCCATGTCTGGTTCTAACTGTTCCTTCTTAACCTGCATACAAATTTCTCAGGAGGCACATCAGGTGGTCCCATCTCTTTAAGAATTTTCCACAGTTTGTTGTGATCCACACACTCAATAAAGCAAAAGCCAACGTTTTTCTGGAACTCTATTGCTTTTTTGATGATCCAGTGGAGGTTGGCAATTTGATCGATGGTTCCTTTGCCTTTTCTAAATCCAGCTTGAACATCTGGAAGTTCTCGGTTCATGTCCTGTTGAAGCCTGGCTTGGAGAATTTTGAGCATTGTTTTGCTGACATGTGAGATGAGTGCAATTGTGCAGTAGTCTGAACATTGTTTAGCATTGCCTTTCTTTGGGATTGAAATGAAAACTGACCTTTTCCAGTTCTGTGGCCACTGATGAGTTTACCAAATTTGCTGGCATATGGAGTGCAGCACTTTCACAGCATCATCTTTTAGGATTTGAAATAGCTCAACCGGAATTCTATCAACTAGTTTTGTTCGCAGCGATACTTTGTAAGGCCCACTTGACTTCACATTCCAGGATGTCTGGCTGTAGGTGAGTGATCACACCATCGTGGGTATCTGGGTCATGAAGGTCTTTTTGTATAGTTCTTCTGTGTATTCTTGCCACCTCTTCTTAATATCTTCTGCTTCTGATAGGTCCACACCATTCCTGTCCTTTATTGAGCCCATTTTTGCATGAAATATTCCCTTGGTATCTCAATTTTGAAGAGATCTCTAGTCTTTCCCATTCTATTGTGTTTCTCTATTTCTTTCCATTGATCACTAAGGAAGGCTTTCTTATTTCTTTTTGCTATTGTTTGGAACTCTGCATTTAAATGAATATATCTTTCCTTTTCTCCTTTGCCTTTAGTTTCTCTTCTTTTCTCCACTATTTGTAAGGCGTCCTCAGACAACCATTTTGCCTTTTTCTTGGGGATGGTCTTGATCCCTGCCTCCTGTACAATGTCACGAACCTCCGGCCATAGTTCTTCAGGCACTTTGTCTATCAGATCTAATCCCTTGAATCTATTTGTCACTTCCACTGCATAATCATAAGGGATTTAATTTAAGTCATACCTGAATGGTCTAGTGGTTTTCTCTACTTTCTTCAATTTAAGTCTGAATTTGGCAATCAGGAGTTCATGATCTGAGCCACAGTCAGGTCCTGGTCTTGTTTTTGCTGACTGTATAGAGCTTCTCCATCTTTGGCTGCAAAGAATATAATCAATCTGATTTTGGTGTTGGCCATCTGGTGATGTCCATGTGTAGAGTCTTCTCTTGTGTTGTTGAAGAGAGTGTTTGCTATGACCAGTGCATTCTCTTGGCAAAACTCTATTAGCCTTTGATCTGCTTCATTCTGTACTCCAAGGCCAAATTTGCCTGTTACTTCAGGTATCTCTTGACTTCCTACTTTTGCATTCCAGTACTCTATAATGAAAAGGATATCATTCTTGGGTATATAGTTCTAGAAGCTCTTGTAGTCTTCATAGAACTGTTCAACTTCAGCTTCTTCAGCATTACTTATCGGGTCATAGATTTGGATTACTGTGAAATTGAATGGTTTGCCTTGGAACTGAACAGAGATTATTCTATCATTTTTGAGACTGCATCCAAGTACTGCATTTCGGCCTCTTTTGTTGACTATGATGGCTACTCCACTTCTAAAGGATTCTTGCCCACAGTAGTAGATGTAATGGTCATATGAGTTAAATTCACCCATTCCAGTCCATTTTAGTTTGCTGATACCTAAAATGTTAATGTTCAGTCTTGCCATCTCCTGTTTGACCACTGCCAATTTGTCTTGATTCATGGACCTAACAGTCCAAATTCCTGTGCAGTATTGCTCTTTACAGCATCAGACTTTGTTTCCATCAACAGTCACATTCACAAATAGGTATTGTTTTTGTTTTGGCTCTGTCTCTTCATTCTTTCTAGAGTTATTTCTCCACTGATCTCCAGTAGCATATTGGGCACCTACCAACCTGCGGAGTTAATCTTTCAGTATCCTATCTTTTTGCCTTTTCATGCTGTTAATGGGGTTCTCAAGGCAAGAATACTGAAGTGGTTTGCCTTCTCCAAAAGAAGAACTGATAAATTAATGTATCATTAAAGAGGTAAAATCCTATGCCCATTGATTAGATGTGTAGATACTTCTGCCAGAACACAGTCCTACCAAATGATCCAAAACAGTTTTCCTTTCAGCCAATAAATCCAGTCATTAGCTACTTGTTTTTATCTTTTATTGATCATCAAGGTGAAAACATTACTGGTATATATATTCATGTAAAAATATATTTGATCCTGTCAGACATAAAGAAGAGTGAAATGAAAACAACTTTAGCTTTGTTTCTACCATTAACCTCCTCCACCTCAAACGTAAAAAGGGGTGTGACTGCGGGGGGTGGGGGCTTCTAGCTAGTTCATCAATAATTCCATATAAGGCAAACAAAAGAAAACTTCAAGCTTGCTTTGTGGCTAGGTCTCCATGGGGGAACAGCCTTCTTACTGCGTTGGAAAGAATAAAGGGTATTTTTGAAGTCACAAGTGTCTGAAAACGTCATGTCTGCAAAGTGTGGTTGGCATTTTTATGCATTTAAGAGTCTAATGAAGTCCAGCTCCTTACAAATTCCTTCAAAAATTGAGGACTGGGAAATGGTTCCTGCTACCCAGGGGTCAGAGCGGTGGTAATGCTCTAACCAACTGTACAAAGGAGATCTGTCATTTATAGATAGCTCCAAAGTCTTGCATTAGGAAAACACCATGAAGACTGGTCCTTACCCAAAGAATTTACTCAGAGAGACATTTAATATGGGGTAAATATAGCCTCAAAAAGAATAGCTTTGAAGAAGAGCTTTGAAAAGGTCAGAAGAAGATGAAATGAGGAATGCTGTTACTTAATGACTATATTAAACAAATGCTTGCCTTAGCTCTTCTCTAGCATGTCTCAAAATGTGGCAAGGTAATAATGACATGCCCACTTAATAGACAAAAAAGTAACTTGGAATGTGAAATTTTTCATTAGGATGGGCCCTCAGGCCAATGAGCTATTTTCAAAGTGTATGAATGCTCTATATCATCACCCTGGAGACCCTTTCTCTCTCAGGGGCATATCTAGTGCTCCAGGAACAGTCCAGGATAGTTTGGACTTCAGGTGTTCTCCCCTAACTGTTACACCCGTTAAGTTTGGAAATTCAATTTTCCCTAATCCTTATGCCATGTCCTATCTCCTTAGGCTTTTGCTTTATACAGAAAGTAACCAATCATTGCTACTATTATAGCAGATAGCATTCCAAGTGTTAATTATTTTGGAGTCATGGGCATTTTCAATTACAAAATCAACTGGCTAGTGGTATTTGACAAATTTTTTAGTTATTCATAACATCAATTGCTACAACCAATTTTTTTCTGGTGCTATTCATCTCATCTTTGTATATATATAAATGCATTCATCCATTTGACAAATATTGCTAAGTACTTGTTATGTGCTAGATATTGTTCTAGACAATGGGTTTATGGCAATCAGTAAGACAGACAAGGTACCTGCTTTCAGTGACCTATACTCTAAATAGGGAGAAAAGGATGATTGGGAGTGAGGGAGATAATAGGCAATAATAAGATAAATTTGGATGGCAGTAGTCCTATGAAGACAAGAAATCAGGTTAATTTGATGGAGACTGGATGGAAAGCTGCTTTTGTTTGAGTGTCAAAGACTGCTATCCTGAGGTGAGATGCTCACATAGCTAAATCATGAAGAAGTTATATGTGAGGGATCTCAAGAATTGTGACTTTTTTTTTAATTCCTAAACATTTTCATGTATTTTTCCTAAGATTAATGGCAAGTATGAAGGTATAATTATCAAAATCAGGAAATTTTCACTAAAATAATCAATCAAAATCAAAAAATAACATTAACAAAAATTATATAACAACATTATTATCTAATTTATAGACCTAAATGTCCTTCACAGAAATTTTATTGATCCAACCCAGGAACTCATATTTCCTTTAATTTTCATGTCTCTTAAGTTTCCTTGTGACTATGTTTAATTCCTATGATTTAAGTTTAATTGTGACTATGATGACACAGATAATCACAATGGTGTGATCATTCACCTAAAGCCAGACATCCTGGAATGTGAAGTCAAGTGGGCCTTAGAAGTGGATGTGATGGAATTCCAGTTAAGCTATTTCAAATCCTGAAAGATGATGCTGTGAAAGTGCTGCACTCAATATGCCAGCAAATTTGGAAAACTCAGCAGTGGCCACAGGACTGGAAAAGGTCAGTTTTCATTCCAATCCCTAAGAAAGACAATTCCAAAGAATGCTCGAACTACTGCACAATTGTACTCATCTCACACGCTAGTAAGGTAATGCTCAAAATTCTCCAAGCCAGGCTTCAGCAATACGTGAACCATGAACTTCCAGATGTTCAAGCTGGTTTTAGAAAAGGCAGAGGAACCAGAGATCAAATTGCCAATATCCGCTGGATCATCAAAAAAGCAAGAGAGTTCCAGAAAAACATCTATTTCTGCTTTATTGACTACGCCAAAGCCTTCGACTGTGTGGATCACAATAAACTGTGGAAAATTCTGAAAGAGATGGGAATACCAGACCACCTGACCTGCCTCTTGAGAAACCTATATGCAGGTCAGGAAGCAACAGTTAGAACTGGACATGGAACAACAGACTGGTTCCAAATAGGAAAAGGAGTACGTCAAAGCTGTATATTGTCATCCTGCTTGTTTAACTTATATGCAGAGTACATCATGAGAAATGCTGGGCTGGATGAAGCACAAACTGGAATCAAGACTGCCGGGAGAAGTATCAATAACCTCAGATATGCAGATGACACCACCCTTATGGCAGAAAGTGAAGAGGAACTAAAAAGCTTCTTGATGAAAGTGAAAGAGGAGAGTGAAAAAGTTGGCTTAAAACTCAACATTCAGAAAACTAAGATCATGACACCTGATCCCATTACCTCATGGAATTATGGGGAGACAGTGGAAACAGTGTCAGACTTTATTTTGGGGGGCTCCAAAATCACTGCAGATGGTGACTGCAGCCATGAAATTAAAAGACGCTTACTCCTTGAAAGGAAAGTTATGACCAACCTAGAGAGCATACTAAAAAGCAGAGGCATTACATTGCCAACAAAGGTCCGTCTAGTCAAGGCTATGGTTTTTCCAGCGGTCATGTATGGATGTGAGAGTTGGACTGTGAAGAAAGCTGAGCACTGAAAAATTGATGCTTTTGAACTATGGTGTTGGAGAAGACTCTTGAGAGTCCCTTGGACTGCAAGGAGATCCAACCAGTCCATCCTAAAGGAGATCAGTCCTGAGTGTTCATTGGAAGGACTGATGTTGAAGCTGAAACTCCAATACTTTGGCCACCTCATGCGAAGAGTTGAGTCGTTGGAAAAGACCCTGATGCTGGGAGGCATTGCGGGCAGGAGGAGAGGGGGACGACAGAGGATGAGATGGCTGGATGGCATCACTGACTCGATGGGCATGAATCTGAGTAAACTCTGGGAGTTGGTGATGGACAGGGAGGCCTGGTGTGCTGCGATTCATGGGGTCACGAAGAATCGGACACCACTTAGCAACTGAACTGAACTGAACTGAACTGATGATGATCTCATAGTAACAATTTGGTTAAAAAGATACAATGTTTTTCAAGTAAGTAGATGGTTATGGGGATGTTGTACAACAGACAGTTTAAATACTAATCCCTATGCTTCAGCAAAGATGTTGCATGATTTAAATCTGACTTTAAAGAGTCTTAATTTTTAAACTTTTGGTTATGGAAAATTTCAAATATATACACAGGGACTCAAATATAATGAATCCCCATGTATCTTTCACACAGCATCAGTATCTTCAAAATTCTGCCACTCTTTTATTTTTTTACTGTGGTAATACATACATAATATAAAATTGACCATTTTAAGTGTACAGTTCAGTGGCAATAAGTACATTCAGATGCTGTGTCTGCCATTCTTATGTTACCCAAATCTCCTGACATGGAATCCATTATGTTCAGTCATACCACATGAAGGGTGCGAGCAAGTGAACTAAGTTACTGAGTGCCTACTATGTAATAGCACAGCGCATTCTTTAAACTCAACAGCAACTTTGAGAGAGAGGTATTATGATACTCATGAAGAGGAACTGAGGATTAGAGCAAACACTTGCATGTGAATTTGGATGGAAATTGAAGTGTTAGATGTCTGATTTAAAAAGTTAGATTCTCATATCATGGAGGAAATAGGAGGGGAGTAGGTAGATACACAGTATTCTTGCCTGGAGAATCCCATGGACAGAGGAGACTGGCGGGCTATGATCCATGAGGTCTCAAAGAGTCAGGCACAACTGAGCGATTAAGCATGCACCAAACCTCCACCTACTCTCCACCTATTGGTTCCATGATCTGAAAATCTCATGCTTTAAATCAGACATCTAACACTTCAATTTTCATCCAAATTCACATGCAACTTTTTGCTCTAACCCTCAGTTCCTCTTCATGAGGAACACTTTAACAACTAAGCCACTGTGGAAGACACAGGAAAGGGTTGACTCCCCTCTTCTGGGTCACTGCTCTGTCTAGGCTCTCTCATCTCTGACAGCTTTTACTCAGCTTCATTTTAACTTTCTGCATACTAAATGGGAAGATATTCTAAGAACTACTCCTCAGCTTTAAGTTCTTTTACAAGTTCCAATAGATGACTTATTTAAATGACTTCGGTCAAACACTATACATGAGCCATTCTAAAACCAACATCCACAGTCCACAGTTCTCTGACTCCAAGAATCTTCTGAACTCATCACTATCCCCCGCAAACTCCCTTTTCCCTCCCAGAAATCCTCTTTCTGTTGATGGTACCATCACTCTCCTGGTCATTGTGTCCTAAAAGCCTCATCATTCCATTTTTTAAATCCTTAACTCCTATGTTCAATTCAATTCCAAGGAAGAGTGATTCCTCCATAGAAATAACTCTTTCATTTGCTCCACACTTTACCCAATGCCATTAACTGGAAACATTACAACTTGCAACCTAATTAATGCAATAGCTCATGTGGTCAATCACATATGATTTCTAGCATATAACGCTAAATTAAGAAATCAGAATTCTGAACTCTTCTAGAAGTCAATCATGCCTCAACAGTCCTTCAACTAACACTTAGGAGAGTTTAAAAAGATATTAATCCTTTTTCTGAGTCAGATGAAACAAAGTTCTCTTTACTGGTAAAGCATGTTATTTTATAACTAGGTCTGAATAATGCAAACATCTGATAATCTTCAGAGAAATCACACTAACAAAATCTGAGTGCAATCTGGGCCCTCTCAAATACAGCTCACATTTCCCTAATTTTACAGTCTCTACATAAAAACTTATATTCCCATTATTACATTTAGAGAGCCCTTCAAAGGTGCCATAAAGTTCCAGTCTAGATAATCTCCAATTAGTATCCTAGTTACATAGCTCTGAAGTTCCAGTTTACTAGCTTAACATGCAAGCTAGAGCTTATCTTAACTGAAAACATTTATCTTTAACGACTGGTTTCCATTCCAAGCCCCCAGCTATGCAAAACAGCTAACTTCCAGATTTTAGTTTTCTGCTTAGTTTTTCTCAGGCAACTGAGCACAGTCTGAACATCTACCTTCCCAGCTGACTCTTCCACCCCAGAATCCCCCAAATGACATTCACTCACTCCAGTGCTCTGGGGCTCAAAGTTCTGATAATACGCATGCAGAGATACAATTACAAATATATACATTATCGTCTCGTTGATTTAGTAAAATCTTAGACACAACGTCAGTTCACAAGTGGGTAGGAGAGTGGGTGAGTACATGCTGCTGCTGCTCAGTTGCTTCAGCCGTGTCCGACTCTGTGCCGCCCTATGCACTGCAGCCTGCCAGGCTCCTTTGTCTGTGGGATTTTCCAGGAAAGAATACTGGAGTCGGCTGCTATGCCCTCTTCCAAGGGATCTTCCCAACCCAGGGATCAAAGCCAGGTCTCCTGCATTGCAGGCCAGATTCTTTACCACTGAGCCACCAGGGAAGCCTGGGTGAATATACAGATGCAACAAAATTGCCATGAGCTACTCCTTGTTGAAACTGAGTGATAGTTTTATTATACAATTATCTTTGCTTTTCTGTGTATGTTTATATTTTTCCATAAAAAATTTTCAAATTAAGGGATAAGCCTACTATGAATATAATGTAACACTAGAAACAATTAATTGGTTGATCTATACTCAGAAATAGAGCTACGATATACTGTCAAGTGCAAATAATAATAATAATAAATAAATAAACAGTGAGTTTATTTATCTCCTCTTGGGGATTTTTAAAGCTCTCTGTATGTTTATGAGCATATATTTTTGCATTACCACAGATAAAGGTCTGAACAGAGGCCCACGAAACTGACAGATAACCTCCAGAATTAGGAGGAATAAGAGTGGACGAGCACACCTTGCTCAATATACTGCAGTAAGTTTTGAACTTTTACTAGCATCTGTTAAATTTGAAAAATAAAGAAAATAACTATATTAATAACTAATGTCTTCCATGCTATAGGGACCTAGAGGCTTATATTCTTGGGAATATTAAATACTGAGTAATACTAAAGATATATAACTATACTTCAAAGCATGCTACACAATAAAGGTAAAATCCAATCTGTTTATCTGACCTATTCTCTCAAGGCATTGACTTTAATTAAGTGCTTTCCCTACCAACTTTATCTGGGACTGCCTTCTGTTACTTCCTGGCAAGGTTTTACTTAATTCTTTGATCTTTTCTTGTTACAGGCAGAACAGATGGAGAAAAGCCGTAAAAAATTTTTTTGCCCCTTTCGTCTGACCCAAATTCATAATTTTCTTCAAAATCATGATCACAGTCAATTTCCATGGCAACCAGTAGCTGCTAACTTTCTGCTTGGCCCAAAGACACTGCAACATCACTATTTTTGCTCAGGGATCTGTACCTCTCCTTGTTTTTGTATCTACTAATTTTTATACCCTTCAGGTCCTAGTATCCCTGCTTTTCACTATCTCCCCATCCATGTCTGGGTCTAGTACTTTCTTTTATCAAACTAGCTGTAATATTATGCACGTCCCCTGTAAGACTGCAAGAGAGCAGCAACCAGGAGAGGTCTAAAGTTGTGGATTCTGAAACTAACACAACTTAGAGAGCCTTCTTTAAGAGAAGGATGCAAATTATAAGTACAAAATATTCAGAATTATGTATAAACATGTGTATTACTTAGAATGAGAAGAGAAATCACAACAGACTATTTAGGCTTTAGAGTTTATGATCCCTCTCTTCTGAGACTTCTTTAGACAATATACTAGAGATGCTTACATAGAAATGCATCCTTATTGCAACCTAGCTTTCCTTTCCCATTACTGGTACTCACACACTAGTAGGTGATGGATCTTAAAATCTAAGCTTTAGTAGCTTCACCATAAATTTATGTCTGACTTCTTCACTGCTAAATTCTTATTGTTCAGTCACCAAGTTGTATCCAATTATTTTGTGACCCCCATGGACTGTAGCCTGCCTGGCTCCTCTGTCCATGGGATTTCTCAGGCAAGAATACTGGAATGGGTTGCTATCTCCATCTCCAGCTAAATTCTTGGCAATCAGCTTAATGCTGATATATGTATGTACAAAATATATCTATTTAAATCATTTGTAAAGTGTAAAACATATATTTATATAATTAGAGGTGGTATATAATAAACTATATAAATATTATTGATTAAATTGTTTATGATAAGATATAGTAAATTATTCATATACTTATATAAATTATATATATTTGGGGGGCTTCCCTGTTGGCTCAGATGGTACATTATCTGCCTGCAATGAGGAAGACCTGGGTTTGATCCCTGGGTTGGGAAGATCCCCTGAAGAAAAGAATGACAACCTACTCCAGTACTCTTGCCTGGAGAATTCCATGGACAGAGGAGCCTGGTGAGCTACAGCCCATATATATATATATATATATATTGCTGTTGTTGTTGTTCCGTCACTAAGTTGTATCCAACTCTTTGCAACCCCACGGACTGTAGCATGCCAACCTTCTCTGTCCTCCAGTATCTTCTGGAGTTTGCTCAAACTCATGTCCATTGAGTCAGTCATGCTATCCAACCATCTCATCCTCTGCTGCCCCTTCTCCTTTTGCCTTCAATCTTTCCCAGCATTAGGGTCTTTCCAATGAGTCAGCTCTTTGCATCAGGTGGCTAAATTATCAGAGCATGAGCTTCAGCATCAGTCCTTCCAATATATATAAAGGTTGATTTCCTTTAGGATTGATTAATTGATTAATTAATTGCAGTCCAAGGGACTCACAGGGGTCTTCTCTAGTACCACAATTTGAAAGCATCAATCCTTCAGTGCTCAGCCTTCTTCTCATATCTGTACATGACTACTGGAAAAACCATAGCTTTGATAATTGGGATCTTTGTTGGCAAAGTGATGCCTCTGCTTTTTAATATCCTGTCTAGGTTTATCATAGCTTTCCTTCCAAGAAGCAAGCGTCTTTATATATATATATATATATATATATACACACATATAAACTAAATACATATATTTTGTGTTTTAAAGCTCTCATATAGTCACTAGTCTAAAAGAAGCCAGACGATCTACTGGATGCAATGACCTTTTATAACCTATTGTATATCTGTTCCTGTCCTCATACTGAATTTCACAATCAGCTTTCCTGGAAATCAACTGCTAACTAAAAATATTTTAAGTAATCTGGAACATAATGCTACAAAAATATACCTGCGAATTAAGCTTATGCTCTATGGGTCTGATAGAGTTAAAGGTTATAGAAAAATATATATATTATTTTTCTGGAGTAATGATAATTAAATACATTTTATTAGATATTGTTATTACAATAGAACATGCTTTACTTTATCCTATGGGTTCCAAATTACTGTCTCTCCATAAATAGCCTTCTTTGTCACTGCATGCATGCTCAGACGCTTCAGTTGTCTCTGACCCTTTGCAACCCTATGGACTGTAGCCCACCAGGTTTCTTTGTTCATGGGATTCTCCAGGCAATAATACTGGAGTGGGTTACCACTATCAGTATTTATAAAGCAGTATTTTCCATATGACAGTTCTCTGGCCTTTGATTTGTGAATTAATTGATATCAGTTCAAATCAGTTCAGTTGCTCAGTTGTGTCAACTCTTTGCGACCCCATAGACTGCAAAATACCAGGTTTCCCTGTCCATCACCAACTCCCAGAGCTTACTCAAACTCATGTCCATAGAGTCAGCGATGCTATCCAACCATCTCATCCTCTGTCGTCCCCTTTTCCTCCTGCCTTCAATCTTGCCCAGCATTAGGGTCTTTCCCAATGAGTCAGTTCTTCGCATCAGGAGGCCAAAAGTATTGGAGTTTCAGCTTCAGCATCAGTCCTTCCAATGAATATTCAGGACTGATTTCCTTTAGGATGGACTGGTTGGATCTCCTTGCAGTCCAAGGGACTCTCAAAGCATTTTCTCCAAACCACAGTTCAAAAGCATCAATTCTTCAGCACTCAGCTTTCTTTATAGTCCAACTCTCACATCCATATATGCCTACTTGAAAAACCATACCTTTGACTAGACAGACCTTTGTTGGCAAAGTAATGTCTCTGCTTTTTAATATGCTGTCTAGGTTGGTCATAGCTTTTCTTCCAAAGAGCAATCGTCTTTTAATTTCAGGGCTGCTGTCACCATCTGCAGTGATTTTGGAGCCCTAAAACATAAAGTCTCTCACTGTTTCCATTGTTTCCCCATCTATTTGCCATGAAGTGATGGGACCAGATGCCATGATCTTAGTTTTCTGAATGCTGAGTTTTGAGCCAACTTTTTCACTCTCCTCTTTCACTTTCATCAAGACGCTCTTTAGTTCTTCTTTGCTTTCTGCCATGAGGCTGGTGTCATCTGCATATCTGAGGTTACTGATATTTTTCCTGGCAATCTTGATTCCAGCTTGTGCTTCATCCAGCCAGCATTTTGCATGATGTACTCTGCCATAAGTTAAATAAGCAGAGTGACAATATACAGCCTTGACATACTCCTTTCCCAATTAGTAACCAGTCTGTTTTCCCATGTCCAGTTCTAACTGTTGCATTTTGACCTGCATACAGATTTCTCAAGAGGCAGATCTGGTGGTCTGGTATTCCCATCTCTTTAAGAATTTTCCACAGTTTGTTGTGATCTAGACTTAAATTCAAATTCAGACTCAAATTGAAGAAAGTAGGGAAAACAACTAGACCATTCAGGTATGACCTAAATTAAATCCCTTATGATTATACAGTGGAAGTGACAAATAGATTCAAGGGATTAGATCTGATAGACAGAGTGCCTTAAGAACTATAGATGGAGGTTCATAACATTGTACAGGAGGCAGTGATCAAGACCATCCCCAAGAAAAAGAAATGCAAAAAGGCAAAATGGTTGTCTGAGGAGGCCTTACAAATAGCTGAGAAAAGAAGAGAAGTTAAAGGCAAAGAAGAAAAAGAAAGATACATTCATTATATTTTCTAATGGTATTCTTTCTTTCATTATGTTTTATTTTAGTAAATCAACCAATATCTAAAAAGGTTAAGATAGCCAATTTAGCCATATTTTAAATAAAATATTTTAACTTCAAAAGTAGAGCATATCCCTATATTATTATTCAGAGAAGAGAGGAATCACCAACATTTACTAAGAACTTCTATGTGCCATATATGTTGAACATTTCAACCTTCTGAGGTAATTTTTACTACCTTAATTTCACAAAAAGGGAAAGTTAAGTCTAGGAAGGCCAAACACCTACCTAATGTTACCCTGCTAGTAATCGGTTAAGAGGCACAGTTTGAATTTTTAACCCAAAAAGCTTGTACAAGTTAATGAAATTGTATTATGTAAATTTTCACAGATCTGCTTTATCAATTTTGTTACTATGTATATTTTCTTTTGCTGCTATTGAAAATAGTATTTTAAAATTTTATTTTCTAGTGGTCTGTGGCTAGTATGTAAAAATATAATTGATTTTTGTATACTGAACACATAGCCTACAATCTTGCTAAATTCACTGATTAGTCCTGCTAGCATTTTTGTAGATTATACAGATCCAGTCTACAGAAAACATAATTGTCTGTTTATTTCTCTGTGCCATGTTAAGTAAAAATGACTTTATGGATTTTCACCAAATTTGAGGCTGTGACTTATGATTAGATTAATAATCTATCCAAAAATGACCAAAGGGAAAGGACACATTTATTAAAATACCAGGGACAGAGAAAACAGTCAATTAAGGAACACATTAAGGGCAGACATACTAAACTGCAATTTATGACCTGCTTTTCATTTGGGAAAATATATGTATTATGATGCTCCATACTTAGAGGCAGCAGAGGTTTATTTATTTATTGTATATAAACAATTATCTTTAGCAATAGGGAAGTCAGCCAGTAAAATAACCATTATTTATTGTTTCTTAGTGTTATCTCTGCCCCTTCCCATTTATCACTCAATATAACTTGCTATTACGTTATACCCTTGTGGCCAATATATTAAAAATAACTCTGAGACTTCCATTCTTGATTATGAAGAGTCATGCTGTATCAGACTATTCTTCCTCTTGCTAGAAAAACTGGATCTAAAAAAATCAGTTTGAAGGCATTGGAGTGTTATCAAGAAAAGTCAGGACCGAAGAGGTAGATCCATGAAAGAAGGGTGTCTTACTGAGGTTAGCTGAATATTCATTCTTTCATGGTCTTCCTCTCAGAGTATTTGCTGATTTGCATGTGTGCAGAAATAAGCTGCAGAGTTAAGGAGAAAGGAGCAGCTAAAGGGCTGAGAACGTGAGCACAGTCTCACCGAACTAAAATATAACACTTATCCTAAGCTTTCTGTTGGGGTCCTGAAAAGATGTATCCTAGTAGAAAGAATTAATGAGAAACAGAAGTCCTCACAAAGACTGAAACAAATTTCAAGTCAGCTCCATCCCAAAATGGATTAAGGTAATTGGTTCCTATTTGTTTAATAACAAAAAAAGTAAATATTTTCTGGAGGAAAATGACAATCTGAGTGTGATGCTTGCTTTGTGCTAACTTGGTTAAGTTGGAAACATTCCCCCAAGTCTCCTTCCCCATATTGTTCTGGGTTGCTGCTGCTGCTGCTAAGTTGCTTCAGTTGTGTCCGACTCTGTGCGACCCCATAGACAGAAGCCCACCAGGCTCCCCCGTCCCTGGGATTCTCCAGGCAAGAACACTGGAGTGGGTTGCCATTTCCTTCTCCAATGCATGAAAGTGAAAAGTGAAAGTGAAGTCGCTCAGTCATGTCTGACTCTTAGCGACCCCATGGACTGTAGCCTGCCAGGCTCCTCCGTCCATGGGATTTTCCAGGCAAGAGTACTGGAGTGGGGTGCCATTGCCTTCTCCACTGTTCTGGGTTAGAGTTGGCCAAAAAGGAATTAATGGAAGATTTGGAAGCAGAAGATAAACAGCAGACACTATACCCTAAAGGAATTTTTTCATGGTGAAAGGAAAGTACCAATTTACATAGTAAGTCAAGATCTAAATTTAGATTCTGTGATCTAGGCTCTGGATCTAGACTCTGTAATACTCCAGAAGTGACAGTGAGACAATATTTGGCCTCTTCAAAAACCAGGAGCTTCCTATTTCTATCTTTTATAATGCTCGCTCTTGGTACGCAGTCATCATTTTATAAGAAAGACAGGCAGCCCACGGAGAGATCCATGTGGAAAGGAATGAGGGCCCTAGCCTTCAACCCCAGCAGGTATTGTGCCAACTCCACCTTACTGGCCACATGAGTAAGCCACATTGGAAGTGGATCATCAGTTCCCAGGTAAAGATGTGCAGTTGGCTGATACCAACTGGAGCAAAGATTAGTTTTCCCTGCCAAGCACTGAACATACTGAAAACCTGTGAACTGAATAACTATTGCTGTAAACCACTAGGTTTGGGAGTGTTTTGCTATGCAGCAATAGATAACTGTAACAGCCTTCAACAGAAAAGGGTAGAAAGATGCTTACAGAGAGCAGCTAAAATTTAGTTACAAATTAGTGAAAGACTGGGAAATGAAAGAGTGAATGAATTATATATTTTATCATGCGGTGAAAGGAGTTTGTCAAGGCTGTATAGTGTCACCTTGCTTATTTAACTTATATGAAGAGTACATCATGCAAAATGCCAGCTGGATGAAGCACAAGCTGGAATCAAGATTGCTGGGAGAAATATCAATAACCTTAGATATGCAGATGACACCATCTTTATGGCAGAAAGTGAAGAGGAACTAAAGAGTCTGTTGATGAAAGTGAAAGAGGAGAGTGAAAAAGTTGCCTTAAAACTCAATATTCATAAAACTAGGATTATGGCATCTGGTCCCATCACTTCATGGCAAATAGATGGGGAAACAATGGAAACAGTGACAGACTTTATTTTCTGAGCTCCAAAATCACTGCAGACGGTGACTGCAGCCATGAAATTAAAAGACGCTTGCTCTTTGGAAGAAAAGCTATGACCAACCTAGACAGCATATTAAAAAGCAGAGACATTACGTTCCTGACAAAGGTCCGTATGGTCAAAGCTATGGTTTTTCCAGTGGTCATGTATGGATGTGAGAGTTGAACTATAAAGAGGACTGAGCACCAAAGAATTGGTGCTTTTGAACTGTGGTGTTGGAGAAGACTCTTGAGAGTCTCTTGGACTGCAAGGATATCAAGCCAGCCAAACCTAAAGGAAATCAGTACTGAATATCCATTGGAAGGACTGATGCTGAAGCTGAAGCTCCAATACTTTGGCCACCTGATGCAAAGAACAGACGCAATGGAAAAGACCCTGATGCTGGGCAATAGTGAATGCAGGAGAAGAAGGGGATGACAGAGGATGAGATGGTTGGATGGCATCACCGACTCAAAGGACATGAGTTTGAGTAAGCTCCTGGAGTTGGTGATGGACAGGGAAGCCTGGCGTGCTGCAGTTCATTGGGTTTGCAAAAGTCTGTCACGACTAAGTGACTGAACTGAAAGTTAATAGTTAAAAGCTGCTTTTAACTATTGCTGAGATAAATAATAGTTGAGATTGCTGGGGCAGTAATTTCACCAAGGAATGTATCTGCCCACTATATCACCATATCATGTTTAACTTCATGTATCAACTTTGCTGGGTCATGGTACCTAGATATTAGGTCAGACATTATTCAAACATTATGGTACACAAGAATTAGGTTAAAAAATACCTTCACAGAAATTGACATTTAAAATCGGTAGACTTTGAGTAAAATAGCTTACCCTCTATAATGTGGGTGTGCCCCATCTAATCAGTTGAAGACTTTAATAGAAATAAAGACTGACCTCTTAGAGCAAATGGGATTCTTCCAGTAGACTGCCTTGGATATAAACTGCAACTCCTCCCTGGATTTGTAGCCCATCAGCCCACCCTCCATACCCCTGCAGATTTTGGATTTGTCAGCGTCTACATTGTGAGAGCTGTTTTCTTTAAATAAACCAGTCTCTTTCAAGCACTCTTTCTTAGGATGCACACACACACACACACACACACACACACACACACCCCACATCCTATTGGCTCTGTTTTCTGGAAACCTCTAACAATACATTGCTTCTTCTTTGCATAAAGCTTTGCATTTTTCAATCCCAAAGAAGGGCAATGTCACAGAATGCACAAACTACCATACAACTGCACGCATTTCACATGCTAGCAAGGTAATGCTCAAAATCCTTCAAGCTAGGATTCAACAGTATGTGAACCAAGAACTTCCAGATGTTCAGCTGGATTTAGAAAAGGCAGAGGAACCAGAGATCAAACGGTCAACATCCGTTCGATCATAAAGAAAGCAAGAGAATTACAGAAAAACTACTTCTGTTTCACTGACTATGCTAAAGCCTTTGACTGTGTGGACCACAACAAACTGTGGAAAATTCTTCCAGTGATTGGAATACCAGACCACCTTACCTGCATCCTGAGAAACTTCTATGCAGATCAAGAAGCAACAGGTAGAACTGGACATGGAACAATGGACTGGTTCAAAATTGGGAAATGAGTATGTCAAGGTTGTATGTTGTCGCTCTGCTCATTTAACTTATATGCAGAGTACGTCATGCAAAATGCTTGACTGGATGAATCAAACTGGAATCAAGATTGCTGGGAGAACTATCAACAACCACAGATATGCAGATACCATTCTAATGGCAGAAACCAAAGAGTAACTAAAGAGCCTCTTGATAAGGGTGAAAGAGAAGAGTGAAAAAGCTGGCTTAAAATTCAATACTCTAAAAACTAATACCATGGCATCCGGTCCGAAAAAATGGAAACAGTGACAGATTTTATTTTCTTGGGCTCCAAAATCACTGCAGATGGTGACTGCAGCCATGAAATTAAAAGACGCTTGCTCCTTGGAAGAAAATCTATGACAAACCTAGACAGTGTATTACAAAGCAGAGACATCACTTTGCCAACACACTCCATATAGTCAAAGCTATGATTTTTCCCGTAGTCATGTATGGAAGTGAGAGTTGGACCATAAAGGCTGAGTGCTGAATAACTGATGCTTTTGAATTACGATGTTGGAGAAGACTCTTGAGCATCTCTTGGACTACAAGGAGATCAAACCAGTCAATCCTAAAGGAGATCAACCCTGAATAATCATTGGAAGGAGTGATGCTGGAGCTGAAGCTCCAATACTATGGCCACCTGATGTGAAGAACTGACTCTTTGGAAAAGATCTTGATGCTGGGAAATATTGAGGGCTGGAGGAGAAGGGGGTGACAGAGAATGGGATGGTTAGATGGCATCACTGACTCAATGAACATGAGTTTGAGCAAACTCTGGGAAATAGTGAAGGACAGATTAGCCTGGCATGCTGCAGTCCATGGGGTTGTAGAAAGTCAGACATGACTTAATGACTGAACAACAACAATTCATATGTATGTTCTTATGGGATGCCCATAATCTTGAAAGGCAGCAGAGTGAAAATTTCAAGAATGTTCAAGTTAAAGAATTCTTCCAATGTCACAAGGTTGCTAAGTGGCAGAGCCTGGCTTACAAATCATAATCATCTGATTCTTGGTACAGATTATTGCTGCTATGTCATCCTACCTTCTGTATGAATGAAGTGTTATTGCTTAATTGCTATTGAGCTTCATCTTTGCAAATGAAAATTTTTTCAGTTTTACATTTTGTGGATGGATGTTTGTAATGGTTGTGCAACAATGTGAATGTCTTAATGTACTTGTTTTCTTTCTTCCCTACTAGTATGTAATTACCATCAGAACTATGCACTTATGGGACTGTGAACTTAAAACTTATTACAAAGATAAATTTTATGTATATTTACCACAATTAAAAATAAAATTTAAAAAGTGAATATCCAAAACCCTCAAAACAAACAAACAAAGACCCATGAAAATCCCATTCAGTATTTATCATAAGGACTTTGATTGTATTTTCAAAGTGATTTT
The DNA here is from genome assembly GCF_023699985.2 of Odocoileus virginianus. Classification (NCBI taxonomy): domain Eukaryota; kingdom Metazoa; phylum Chordata; class Mammalia; order Artiodactyla; family Cervidae; genus Odocoileus; species Odocoileus virginianus. Next base: position 3,189,482 of record NC_069680.1, read on the forward strand.
TCAATACCATCTTGACTTAGAAAATTTTTATCTTTAATTATTCTCCCAAATCAGTGGGGATTTTTTAAGTAACTTGTTTCTTTTATGGATGTTCTCATTCATTCATTTATTTAATCAGGCAGTCTTTCAGTCAGTCAATAAATATTATTCTGTGTCAGGCACAATGAAACTGTAGTGAAAGAGGCAGATTCAGTCCCTGTTTTAATGAAGATTATATTCTAGTGGGGAAGACAGAAAACAATAATAATAAATGTAATGAAGAAGTAAGAAGAGGAAGAAGATGAGTGGAAGGTAAAGAAGAAACCAGGATAAGGAATAGAACTTAATGGAGAGGAAGGGACTATTTTAGATTAGCATCACTCCTTCCTCTATTTCAAAGTTGTGTCCGACTCTTTGTGACCGCATGGACTGTAGCCTGCCAGGCTCCTCTGTCCATGGAATTCTCCAGGCAAGAATATTGGAGTGGGTAGCTGTTCTCTTCTCCATGGGCTCTTCCAAACCCATGGATTGAACCCATGTCTCCCACCTTGTAGGCTGACTCTTTACCATCTGAGCCACCGGGGAAGCCCTTCACTTCCTCTATTTCATGGGCAAAAGACACCATGCAATTCAGAAATGAAAGGCTTCAGTCTGAAAATAGTAGGTTCAGTGACAGAGCCCTGAGTTTCAGTGGTTATACCCTCCTGGGAAGAAGGAGAAGAATTTACAAGAATTATGCTTGTTTCTTGCTGAAGCAGAAGAGGGCAACAGACGATGAGATAGTTGGATGGCATTACCAGTTCAATGGACATGAACTTGGGCAAACTCCGAGAGATAGAGAAGGACAAGGAGGCCTGGCTTACTGCAATGGGGTCACAAAGAGTCAGATTCAACTTACCAATTGAACAACTTATGGAATCTAACTCCATGGTAAAATTGTTGTGTAGAAACAAGAAAGGCTTACTAACAAAATTTCAAACATGAGAATTTTGCTTCACTTTAACAAAGAAACTTAAAAATAAACATCCATCTTGTGTGTGGGAAAAAGACTTCATGGTTTAAAATAGTCTTTAACTTAACATATCTTGGTTAAAAACAAACACACACATGTCGGCTCTAGAGAGCATGGTTCTCCCCTCAGAATCAATGGGAAAATAAGGCCGTACATTTTCAATAGTGGACATGAAATTCAATTTGATTCACAATAGTCCATGCAGATTTTTCCCAAGTTATTTTTATATTAAGGCATGCTTGAAAAATTTCAACCCAGATTTAGGTTTAAGTTTCCCAGACTTAGTAAGTAATTGCTACAATAATGAGTTCTTATGTCTTAATTTGGTCTGCTCCAGATGTTAACATCTAGATTTGTTTGTTTTTCATTCTCTGCCCCTCTGCATTTCCTTACAGAACAGTACATTTGTAAATGTTCTGATTTTTTTTATACTGGGGGATTGCAGGAAAGAGGGAAGAAGTAGGATAGGAAAGAACTATGGTCTCACCCACTATGCCAATTTGACCAGCTTGTTTGCTGGAGCGAAGCTGGGGGAGGGCCAGTTTTACCTTCATGAAAGTTATACTGGCCTTTCTATATTTGTAGAATGGTGTAGTCCTAAGAAAATGCATTCAGGGTTGCTGATATGCTTCCCCCAAGGCAGGATACTGTATTGGTGGTGGTCCTTTCTGAGTGAGAAATAAAATCCTTGTGGCAGAGTTGGCTGTGCTGTCCACAACTCAGCTTACTCTTGTCCCCTTATTTATTGAACCAGGGGAATGAGTCCCATCCTATAAACCAGCACAACTGAATAATGATTAGGAAAAACTTGGCTTATACATCCAAGTTAGTAATGTACTGATACAGTATGTTCATAAGAATCTGCATTTTAGACCCAGCTGGTGAGCAGCTGGATAGCAGCTGGGAGATCTGAGTTGCTCTTCAACAGATAAAGGGAGACCTTATTCAAGGGCAATGGCTCTTAAATTTTAGTGTGCATGGAATCAGCTAGAGTGCTTGCAAAAATGCAGATTCCATGGTCACAGGTCTAAGAATTCTGAGCCAGAAGAACTGGGAAGGAACCCAGAAATCTGCCTTTTAATAAGCAGCCTCAGGTGATTCTGATGCAGGTGGTGGAAAACCAGATTTTTAGAAGTTCTGCTCCTCAGAGTTACTAATATCATCATTCAAAATTTTTAGCAGCTGAAAAAGATAAACAGGCTTTCAACCAATTTTTCTGCTTGGTTTTTGACAGCCGAGTCCAATCCACAGCTGGTAAAGAGGTTGGATAATGACCACATTTAGGTTTTATCCCAAGAGATAGAATGCTTAATATGGTTTTGGGACCTCTGTTTCTCCCTCATCAATAAGGGAGTTGGAAGACAACCACAGGCCAGGCTCAAAATCCAGCTGGCACAAAACTTGGAAGACAATCTTCAGTGAGGTCTGGGTTCAATATCTAACTGCTAAAGAGCTTGGCTGTCTGCCTTCTGTTATGCAGTCAGTCTCCCTTCAATTGATACAACACTTTGATAACATATGAACATCATGAGTTAAATCCAGAAACTGTAAAGGACACAGATAAAAGTCCTAAGACCTAAAGTTTGGTCCTCAGATGGCATGGAGTTTGGACAATACTTGAGAATGAATTTAATCCTCAAATGGCAAGAGTTTTGGATGTCAGGAATGAGGTCTGGGTTCAATCGTTTGTCATTAAAAAGCTTGGAAGACCAGCTTGGGGGTCTGGTTTCAATCGTCAGATGGTAAAGAGTTCAAATGACAACAATAGTTTCTAGGTTCAAGTGAAAGCTGACAAACAGCTTGAAATAAACTGCAAGATCTGGGTTCAATCTCCAAATGTTAAGGGTTTAGATAATTGTCATGAGAAATGAGTTCAGCTTGGAGGATTCTACAGTCTAGGTGAAGTAGCTAAGAATCTGCACCAGATGATTAGAGACAACTTGTGGTCATTATCCACATGGGGAAAGGATTTAGATAGTGACTACTCTTTTCAGATTATGAGACAGAGAAGGTGCCCACATACCAGTGACCTAGGACTACTTAGCTAATGTAGAAAGAAGCTTGAATTCCAACCATAGAATAAGAAAATGTATATACAAGTACTAGGTCATGGGCTAATTTTGCAAAAGAATATTGTGGGACTTCTCCATATCCATAACTATGAAGATACAGGCACCAGGCCTGGAAATGTGATTCCTGAAATAATGGAGCTCTTGTGCCAGGACTTTGCTGACAGAATGACTGTTTTATATGGCTAAGAAAGCAGATGTCTGAAAAGCATTGAAATCTATGATGTGTATTCCTAAGTGGGATGACAGCTGGCACCATTGCATAAAATCTTGTTCCTACTTTTACAGTTTCACTAATACTCTTCTTTCTGATTATTCCAATTTATCAACAAACATCAGTTTCTGGAAACTTTTTAAAGCATACTCAAATAGTAAAGAGGCAGACAGCTCTCCAAACACCTAACAATCCATGAGGCTGTCAGAGAGACAAAAATGGAACCAGATCCCATAGGGAAGAAGCAAAAATCAATCCATGACTACCAACAAGTCTTATTCCTAGAGACCTTTTTTCTTTGACCTGACAATTCAAGGTGAATTCAAAAAAGATGGCTTCATTAGGGGATTAGTTTAGAGCATGCATACAGCTGCCAAAACCTTCTGTGCTTATTAAATCTGAGCATGCTCCAAAGAATGCCTTTTAAGGATTAATCATGCTCAGACTTCTGGAACATATTAGGCATTTAAGACATTGCTATTGAAATAATATTATTAATATGTAACATTTACTGAGCACTTTTACTGAATGAAACATTTTTGCAGTAACTTATTCACGTCTTAATATTACCCTGTAAAGTAAGTCTTGCTCTTGTCCTTACTTTATATATAAGAAAACTGAGATACAGACGATAAGCAAGTTACTTAATGTTACAAAGGCATTGTTGTATTCACCATACCACTTTTTCCTAGGCACAATGGAAGACTATGCTTCCCAGCATCCCTCACAATTAAGTAGCAAAAGTGATTAAATTCAGCCAATGAGGAATGTGGCTGTAAGTGATGTATACAACTTTGGGGCCTAGACTTTTAAAGCATCTGGTATAATCCTCAAATTTTTTTTATAATTTTGTCATAGTAAACTTACAGGCCAACATTTCAGATGATATAACACAATGGACACACACTGCTTGTTGATTGTTGTTCAGTTGCTAATTTGTGTCCAAATCTTTGCAACCTCCATAGAAATGTTTCTCTGTCCTTTATCATCTCCTGGAGCTTGCTCAAACTCATGTCTGTTGAGTCAGTGATGCCATCCAACTATCTCATCCTCTGTCATCCCCTTCTCTGCTTGCCCTCAATCTTTCCCAGCATCTGGGTCTTTTACAATGAGTTGGCTCTTCACAAAAGATGGCCAAAGCATTGGAGTTTCAGCTTCAGCATCTGTCCTTCCAATCAATATTCAGGGTTGATTTCCTTTAGGGGTGACTGGTTTGATCTCCTTGCAGTCCAAGGAACCCTCAAGAGTCTTCTCCAGTACCACAGTTCAAAAGCATCAATTTTTGGTGCTCAGCCTTCTTTATGGTTTTTCCAGTAGTCACATATGAATGTGAGAGTTGGACCATAAAGAAGGCTGAGCACCAAAGAACTGATGATTGTGAACTGTGGTGTTGCAGAAGACTCCTGAGAGTCCCTTGGACAGCAAAGAGATCAAACCAGTCAATCGTAAAGGAAATCAGTCTTCAGTATTCATTGGAAGGATAGATGCTAATGCTGAAGCTCCAATCCTTTGGCCACCTAATGTGAAGAACTAACTCATTGGAAAAGACCCGGATGCTGGGAAAGATTGAGGGCAGGAGGAGAAGGGGATGAAACAGGAAAAGATGTTGGATGGCATCACCAACTCTATGGATATGAGTTTGAGCCAACTCTGGGAGATGATGAAGGACAGGGAAGCCTGGCGTGCTGCAGTCCATGGGTTTGCAAAGAATCAGACACAAATGAACAACAACTCACATCCATACATGACTACTGAAAAAACCATAACTCTGTCTATGCACTGCTTAACATGCCTCAATCAGATTTTAAGCAAAATATAAACTTAATTGTGTTACAGTATTTTAACAAATCTATGATGCTACTGATTGTATTATTCACTATTATTTTATACCTCACAGATAGAAAAAAATGATTCCAAATAAACAATGACACCCAACTAATTGTAAGACACATACTTATTTCAGAAATGTTGATAGTGAAAAAAATGACAGCACTTAGCTTCCTCACTATCACAATTTGGAAGGCAATTTCAAGAGGCTCCAATTAGTTAAGACAGCAATATAAACTTCAAAAAGAATAATAACTGAAATTTACTGGAACATATGAAATATATTTAAGTCCATTAATCTATAGTGATATTTTAGAAACCAATTGACCACCTTTGGGAGATGGTAGAAAACCAATTAACCTATCTTGAAAATTGGTAAATAAGGGAAAAGAATCATTTATTCTATCTTTTCTGTATTAATTGTATCACTAAGTACACAGTAGATGGTGGGAAACAGATTTTTTTTAAGTATTCTAACCAATAAATTTAAAATAAATGACAGAATACCACTAATTTACAACATCCAATGATTTAACACATTTGGGCACTGAGCATCAATAGCTGCTATCACCATAAAAAGATGTACATTGTGTCCCTCTTGATGAAAAAAAACAAAACAAAACTACCTAAAGACTTGCCCAGAGATTCTTTAAAGACCCTGGAACCCTTTCATCAGATAGTCTGTGAGGTCCTTACATTTCTACAGTATCTGTATTGGAAATAATCAGGTTTTCTTCAAACACTTCAAATAAAATGATACAATGCAAGAGATTGAATGCAAAAGCAAATGTGATAATCTAGCCACTTTCCATTAAGTGACACATTAAAGACATGTGGAGAAATGATAAAAAAAAAAGTTATCCTTCTCACTAGACATGTTTTAATTTAGTAAAATATACCTATATAGAACAACAGTTAGAACTGGACATGGAACAACAGACTGGTTCCAAATAGGAAAAAGAGTATGTCAAGGTTGTATATTGTCACCCTGCTTGTTTAACTTATATACAGAGTACATCATGAGAAATGCTGGGCTGGAAGAAGCACAAGCCGGAATCAAGACTGCCGGGAGAAATATCAATAACCTCAGATATGCAGATGACACCATCTTTATGGCAGAAAGTGAAGAGGAACTAAAAAGCCTCTTGACAAAAGTGAAAGAGGAGAGTGAAAAAGTTGGCTTAAAGCTCAACATTCAGAAAACTAAGATTATGGCATCTGGTCCCATCACTTCATGGCAATTAGATGGGGAAACAGCGGAAACAGTGTCAGACTTTATTTTGGGGGGCTCCAAAATCACTGCAGATGGTGATTGTAGCCATGAAATTAAAAGACACTTACTCCTTGGAAGGAAAGTTATGACCAACCTAGAGAGCATATTAAAAAGCAGAGGCATTACATTGCCAACAAAGGTCTATCTAGTCAAGGCTATGGTTTTTCCAGTGGTCATGTATGGATGTGAGAGTTGGACTGTGAAGAAAGCTGAGCCCTGAAAAATTGATGCTTTTGAGCTGTGGTGTTGGAGAGGACTCTTGAGAGTCCCTTGGACTGCAAGGAGATGCAACCAGTCCATCCTAAAGGAGATTGGTCCTGGGTGTTCACTGGAAGGACTGATGCTGAAGCTGAAACTCCAGTACTCTGGCCACCTCATGCGAAGAGTTGACTCATTGGAAAAGACCCTGATTCTGGGAGGAATTGGGGGCAGGAGGAGAAGGGCATGACAGAGGATGAGATGGCTGGATGGCATCACCGACTCGATGGACATGAGTTTGGGTAAACTCCGGGAGTTTGTGATGGACAGGGAGGCCTTAGCGTGCTGCGAATCATGGGGTCGCAAAGAGTTGGACACAACTGAGCGACTGAACTGAACTGAACTGAACTGATGATTTTTAAATGATATTTATGTTAAACATGCAATTGTTATTTTAAATGAAATATTACATAAATATTTTTAAATGTTTTAATTCTAATATAGCAAATATTGATAAATATGACTCACACAAACAAAAGCTTTTGGGTGGCCCTTCAAAAATTTTAAAAATAAAGTAATCCTGAAATTGAAATGTTTGAGAAATACTGGTCTTACAAAAGAGATCAAACCTGAGTCTGATCAAGCCTTTAGATCCAGTTGTCAATTTTCAGGTAATACAGAGAAGAGAAGAACATGTTGAATAGAAACAGAAATATGTAATCAGCACAAATCAGTCTATTGGAAACTCTATAGGTCAAATACCCTGGATTCTTCCATAGACAAACTGTAAGGAACAGAAAAGGATGAAAGGAGAACTTATTAAAAGAGCCTTCAAAAACATGAATTTTTTTAATGGACAAGGCTAAGCTATAGTATTTAAGGATACACATTCGGATGGCAAAGCTATAAAAAAAAATACAAGAAGTGATTGCTATAGTCGTTACTTTGGAAGGAAGTGACGAGGTTAATTGTGATGGGGCACACAGAAGGGATTCAGCATGACTAAAAAAGTTTCACTTATTGACCTCAGTGGTGGGTTTATAAAGGTGTTCACTATACAATAACTCATCAAATGCTAAAGAGCCCATCTTAGAATCAATAAGATATGGCAAGTTCCTGAGCCACTCAGTCCTCTCCAGTGCAGGAAGGAGTATAAAGTCTGTCAGCTTAACCATTATGCTATACTGATGGATGTGTTACAACTTGAAAAGACTACTCTTCAACTATATATTTAAAAGAAAATGGGATACTAGCTATATGCCTCTTGAGTTCTTTTGCCTGTAGCTCTCTAATTGTGGGTTTTCACACCTTCTCTTTGGAATCTAAACCACCTTTGAAATGAAATAATGTTTCACATATTTAGTGAGTAAACTGCCTCCTTGAGACCCTTGAAGTACCCCATGCAAATCTCTAGTTGGACCTTGGCATGCTTTGCTATCTTTATACATTTATAATCTATTTGTCTCCTTGCACTTGACTGGCACAAAGCAGGTTCTCAGAAAACCAGTTACAAAGTGATCTGATACTTTAAAGCACCCTCTGATAAGAATTCACAGATTTCTGAGCCAGATGTATGGAAAGCTATGCTTTTTATTTCTGTTCCTCCAAGCTACAGCCTATCTATTCTTTCTTCATGCTCTTTTCTTAAATACTTTCTTCACTGGTTTATAAGATTATAGGATGTTGTTGATGGTTGTTGTTAAGTCACTCAGTTGTGTCTGACTCTGCGATCCCATGGACTATAGCTTGGCATGCTCCTCCACCCATGGAATTCTCCAGGCAAGAATCCTGGAGAGGGTAGCCATTCCCTTCTCCGGGGGATCGTCCTGACCTGATCAAACCTGGGTCTCCTGCATTGCAGGCAGATTCTTTACTGTCTGAGCCACCAGAGAAGTCCCTTATAGGATGTTAGAACTGACAAAATTAGAAACAGAGAGGGATGGCTATACTCTGTCAACTCAGCAAATGTGTATTGTATAGCTGTTATGTGCAATACACTGTTCAATGATTGAAGATAAAAATAACAGCCTTAAAGAGAGAGAGGAGATAGAGAAACAACTCAATAAATTTTGAATGATGGAACAAGAATAACAACATACCTAACCTTTAAAAAGAAAGGGAAGGAGGAAGGTGAGAAGGAAGGGAAGAGGGAACAAAGAGAGGGACAGAAGTAAAGGAGAGGGAGGAAGAAAGGGCAAAGAAAGAAATAGATACTCTACCAGAATTTTTTTCAAAAGTGTATGTATCAGTCATAGTTCAATCAGAGAATTAAAATCAGTAGGATATATATATATATGTGTGTGTGTGTGTGTATATATATACACATACAGAGGGAGAGAGAGAGAGGTTTATTATAAGGTTTATGCTATTGTGGATTGCGAGGTCTGACAAGCAAATTTGAAACATATAGGGGAGGCCATCAGGAAGGACAGACACTGACAGAGCTGATTTCTATAAGCAGAATAGACTTCCTCAGGAAGTCCCAATTTTGTTTTAAGGCCTTTCAACCGACTGAATCAGGCCCATCCAGATTATCTAAGATAGTTTCCCTTAAATAAAGCCAACTGATTATGAACTTTAATCATGTCTATAAAGTACCTTCAGAGAAGTATCTAGATTAGCATTTGATTGAAGTTCTGGAAACTTCAGCCTTGCCTAGTTGACATACCAAATATCACCACAGTGTAACAGAGTATTTTCATTAATACTCATAATTTAATTCAGCAACATGAGAAATGTCTACATTATTTTAAGTCAGTGATGACAAGAATTTTTGTGTTGGAGAGGCTTAGAGGCAGTAAGCTGGTTAGAAGGGAAGCTTAAACAGCATTTGCACTGTACTTTACTTAAGGTAGAGAAAAAGAATGGGCCAGGTACCAGAAATGATGAGGGATGCCAAAGCTGTCATTCAATGCCACTCCTTGGCCCTACTACTATTTTCTATGCATAATAATAAAAAAAAGATCAAATTCAAAACAAATACAAAAATCAAGATAGTCATTAAATCATGACAGAGAAGAAATTGGATCTAGGAAGCATACACAGATCTCTAAATGTATGTAAGGTTTTTATTGAAAAAAAAAATTCAAAGAAAATTTGATAAAATACTAGGTGTTGCTAGCGGCAAAGAACCCACTTACCAATGCAAGAGACATAGATCTTCCCCAGGTTGGGAAAATCTCCTGGAGGATGGCAGGGCAACCCACTTCAGTATTCTTGTCTAGAGAATCTCATGGACAGAAGAGCCTGGTGGGCTACTGTCCATAGAGTTGCGAAGAGTCATACATGACTGAAGTGACTTAGCACACATGCATCACATGAAACTCTAAACTCTTATCAGATTCAAACCCTTCCAAAACCTCTCCAGTATTCTATTCTTGAAAGATAAGACGGAGATTTTTTTTAAAAAAGAAATATTACAGAAAGGTGAATAATAGTTTTATAAACATAAATTCAAATTTATCATTCATCTATTAAGTGTAAGAGAACACTCAGATTGTTCAAGACACTATACTAAGTTCTAGGAGGTAGAAACAAAGATGAATTATAATTTGGAACCCAGTTCTCCAGATCCTTACAATTTATTAGGAGAGCTAGAATATAAACATACATCTTTAATAATGAAAGGTATGCTGGTTGTTACCCAAGCTAAGTGTAGTGAAAAGGCTACTGGACTTCAAAGAAGGAAGGTCTTAGATTCAGTTGGAGGAAGAGGTGATCATGGTAAAAAAAAATTTCCAAGAAAGGCATTCAAGATCATCTTTGAGAAGCAAAAATCAAAGTACCTAATTACATTTTAGGGCTTCCCTCATGGCTCAGTCAGTAAAGAATCTGCCTGCAATGCAGGAGACTTAGGTTTGATCCCTGGGTTGGGAAGATCCCCTGGAGGAGGGCATGGCAACCCACTCTAGTATTCTTGCCTGGAGAATCCTCATGAACAGAGGAGTCTAGCGGGCTGCAGTCCACAGGGTTGCAAAGAGCTGAAAATGACTGAGCAACTAAGCATATGATTACATTTTAAAATATTTTACAAAGCATTTTAAAAGTACACATTTATATTTTAATCTATATTCTTATTTAAACCTATGACAATGTTCAGTTGGATTTCATTTTTTGCAGATAAGGACATTGAGGTTTGGTGAAATTCAGTGACTTGTTCAAGATCCTACAGCTGGTGAATTTAATCTCAAGTTTTCTTACTTCATGTTCATTGTTCATTCTAGTAGACAAATTATCCTTTAATTAAGAAAATTTCTTCTCAGGATAGGTCAGGAAATCATTTATAAGGAAAAATAAGTTAATAGTTCAGCTGTTTTATATAATGGATAAAAAGAGAAGAGTAGAAAATATGGTTGGAAACAGGCAGGGGCAGATGGCAGGTTGGGAAGAGCAAGCTATTGAGTTTGGACTTTATCCTTAAGTGTTAAAAAGTTCTGAGCAGAAGCATGCCATGAAGTCTGAAAGTATAAAGGGAGAATAAGTCTGACAGCACCATGAAAATGGTTGGGAGAGGCGGCAAGCAAAAGTCAGAGATAGTAGTTGTATTATAAGAGAGATAATAGAGCTTCCGCAAAGATGATGACAATGGGAATAGAGAAGACGGGGCCAGGAAAGACTGTACAGGGCTTGAAAACTGGATTAGGGAGGAAACAAAAGTAAAACGTAGGCTTCAGAGAAATGACTCCAAATTTTCAAGCCTGAGTGGCTCAGAGGAAGATAGCGTCATCTACCTAAACAGGAAATACAGAAGAAAAAAAATATTTGGGAAGAAGATAATAAGTTGACTTTTAGTCATACCAAGATAAATGAGAGTGGTTAAAGAAATCAGCTTGTCTCAATAATTGCTGGAGATGGTGTGGAGAAAAGGGAACCCTCTTACACTGTTGGTGGGAATGCAAACTAGTACAGCCACTATGGAGAACAGTGTGGAGATTTCTTAAAAAACTGGAAATAGAACTGCCATATGACCCAGCAATCCTACTTCTGGGCATACACACTGAGGAAACCAGATCTGAAAGAGACACGTGTACCCCAATGTTCCTCACAGCATTGTTTACAATAGCCAGGACATGGAAGCAACCTAGATGCCCATCAGCAGATGAATGGATAAGGAAGCTGTGGTACATATACACCAAGGAATATTACTCAGCCGTTAAAAAGAATTCATTTGAATCAGTTCTAATAAGATGGATGAAACTGGAGCCCATTATACAGAGTGAAGTAAGCCAGAAAGATAAAGACCAATACAGCATACTAACACATATATATGGAATTTAGAAAGATGGTAATGATAACCCTATATGCAAAACAGACAAAGAGACACAGATGTACAGAACAGACTTTTGGACTCTGTGGGAGAAGGCGAGGGTGGGATGTTTCAAGAGAACAGCATGTATATTATCTATAGTGAAACAGATCACCAGCCCAGGTGGGATGCATGAGACAAGTGCTCGGGCCCGGTGCACTGGGAAGACCCAGAGGAATCGGGTGGAGAGGGAGGTGGGAGGGGGGATCGGGATGGGGAATACATGAAACTCCATGACTAATTCATGTCAATGTATGACAAAACCCACTGCAATGTTGTGAAGTAATTAGCCTCCAACTAATAAAAATAAATGAAAAAAAATTTAAAAAGAAATCAGCTTGTCTATCCTAGAACTAAGAAATGAAAGGAGCACAGGATAGCCATGTTTATTTAAAGGTCTGTCACTTAACTTTAAGAAGGGAAAAAAATTTTTAATCTATTGTACATAGTACTGAATTAATCATAATTTTTGGTTCATGACACACTCTATTATTTAGTCAACTAATTAACACTTAAGAACTCAAAACTCAACACAAGAAGTATAATAATGATGATAATATTTACCTACATGCTCCTTCCCTATCACTTCTCTCTGCCTTTCTGATAGAATCTCTGAGTAGTTACTCCGAGGTAACTACTATCCCAATCTTCTGTTTATGATTCCCATAGCCTTTTTAAAAATACAGGTTAATAACACATATATTCCTAAAAAGTGCATTTCTTAGTTTCAGTTGTAATTTAGCATCATTAAAAAAAGACATAATAACTTTTTAAACTCATACTTTAAGTAATCTTCTGGAACTTACTTTTTTCACTCATGTTGCTAAGGTTTAGCCTCACTTCTATGTAGCTATAATGCATTATGGAATCCTATTTAATGTCTTGCTCCCAGAATTGTAGCTGTGAGTGAAATAGGGGGAACAGTTACTCCCCTGAGGATTTTCTCCATAAGGATTCCTTTTTCATTAATTCTCATGTAATATGCTAACATGGCTTCCAGGTGGTGCTAGTGGTAAAGAACCCACCTGCCAATGCAGAAGACATAAGAGACATAAGTTTGATCCCTGGGTCAGGAAGATCCCCTGGAAGAGGGCATGGCAACCCACTCCAGTACTCTTGCCTGGAGAATCCCAAGACAGAGAAGTCTGGGCTACAGTCCATGGAGTCTCAAAGTCAGATAAGACTGAAATGACTTAGCAGCAGCAGCAGCTGTCTTTCTTATTCCATACTGTGTCTCCTTGCCTCGTTCATAATAGATAGCCAAAAAACATTTACTTATATACACTGAAGCAATGGAAACTAGTAATACAAAAACACTAGTAATCCAAAGACAGAGACGGTCATCAGAAGATCAGAAGATACTCTCCTCTTATGTGCTTACCTAGGAGCAACAACCCAGTGCAGACTTCAGGATCCTCATAGCTATGGTCTTTGACTCCACAAGTACACTTTTATAAGCCACAGTGGTGTCTAGTTGGATTAACTGGTTGTGGCTGAGTTTGCCAAAAATTTGCCTCAAATTTTTTAGTCATGTCAATGATATGATATTGGATTCATTGAGATTTAAATCCCTTCTGACTTAAAATTCTATATTGGGATATAAAGGAAATGGTTGATAATAAAAAGAAGAACCCAATGTAGGATACAATACATACATTCTCAGTTATGACAAAACTGGAGTGAAACTGGAGTGTTACAGCTAATTCAAAAGTTACTTGTATTTGGCTTATGTTTGAATATGGAGAGGTTTTTAAATTATATCAAATTCCAATAATTAAATTAAACCATAACATAAGACCAATTGAAATAGTAGTGAACGGCTCTTCAAATTTCCCATTTCCTACTTCAGCTATTCCCATTCCCATTCTTACTGTTGAAAGTAAACATAACATTACCTCTCATGAGAAAAATTGCATTCTACATATATCTACAAATGATAAATTTTGTCTTCTCTCTAAATATTTATATTTGTACATGACTCTTTTCCCAAGTTGGGGAAAGGGTATTCAAATGCTTTTGTTCTAAAGCCTCCAACTGGATGAGTTTACTGTCTGGTGAGCAAAGGTAAATAAAATCCTGAGTCTTGTGACTTAATTTTAGATACATATTTCTTATATTTTTAGAAAGTGTTATTATCACAATTTAAATTCTGATTAAAGTATTCTCTTTCACTCCTAGGATGATAGTTTCATTGGAAGACAGGAATTCCTTGGTGTTTCTGAGTTACCACTGGCAAGTGCTCATTTAAATTAGTCATTAACTGATGTGGCTCTATTTCTTACTTATATGACCTTACTTATGACCAAATCACTTTCTTTTTCTGAGCCAAAGTTCCCTCATCTATAAACTGAGGAAATAAGCTAGATGATTTCTGAGGTCTTTTCCAGCTCTGATATTCTCTGAATTGAGAAGTATAAAAAGGAGCAGAATTTCCTCAGAAAGCATGTGCAAAGTTGAAGCTTTCAGTAAGAACCACTCAGTGTGTATGGAATGGTCAGTCCTTTGACTTCATTGAGAACTGCTTACATTTTGGGGTTGTGGGCTATGCTTGAGTTTATGATATTAAGCTATCCATAGTCTTAGGTAACTTGGTAATTATTTAAATGATGGCTGTATGTCTAAAAATAATTTCCTTAGAAGTAGACAGTAGATTGAAGAACTTAGACCTTTATCTATTTTTGATCTGTGCTTCAGAGATAAAGACAGATAAATATTAATGAAATGAAAAAGTCAACACCTAGTTCAGCAGTAATCAGAGGTACAACACACTTGAATCCAAGTCTATCCAGGATACTAATCAGTCATGTTCAAAGGATTAATCTCAAAAATATACAAGCAACTCCTGCAGCTCAATTCCAGAAAAATAAATGACCCAATCAAAAAATGGGCCAAAGATCTAAACAGACATTTCTCCAAAGAAGACATACAGATGGCTAATAAACACATGAAAAGATGCTCAACATCACTCATTATCAGAGAAATGCAAATCAAAACCACAATGAGGTACCATTACACGCCAGTCAGAATGGCTGCTATCCAAAAGTCTACAAGCAATAAATGCTGGAGAGGGTGTGGAGAAAAGGGAACCCTCTTACACTGTTGGTGGGAATGCAAACTAGTACAGCCACAATGGAGAACAGTGTGGAGATTTCTTAAAAAACTGGAAATAGAACTGCCATATGACCCAGCAATCCCACTCCTGAGTATACACACCGAGGAAACCAGATCTGAAAGAGACACGTGTACCCCAATGTTCCTCACAGCATTGTTTATAATAGCCAGGACATGGAAGCAACCTAGATGCCCATCAGCAGATGAATGGATAAGGAAGCTGTGGTACATATACACCATGGAATATTACTCAGCCATTAAAAAGAATTCATTTGAATCAGTTCTAATAAGATGGATGAAACTGGAGCCCATTATACAGTGTGAAGTAAACCAGAAAGATAAAGACCAATACAGTATACTAATGCATATATACAGAATTTTAAAAGATGGTAATGATAACCCTATATGCAAAACAGACAAAGAGACACAGATGTACAGAACAGACTTTTAGACTCTGTGGGAGAAGGCGAGGGTGGGATGTTCTGAGAGAATAGCATTGAAACAAGTATACTATCAAGGGTGAAACAGATCACCAGCCCAAGTTGGATGCATGAGACAAGTGCTCAGGGCTGGTGCACTGGGAAGACCCAGAGGGATGGGATGGAGAGGGAGGTGGGAGGGGGGATCGGGATGGGGAATACATGAAACTCCATGGCTGATTCACGTCAATATATGGCAAGAACCACTACAATACTGTAAAATAATTAGCCTCCAACTAATAAAAATAAATGGAAAAATGAAAAAAAAAAATCAGTCGTGTTACCTTGGGAAACTCAGCCTGTGAGAACTTAAGCATTTACTTCTAACAACAGATGCTGCTGCTAAGTCACTTCAGTCGTGTCCGACTCTGTGTGATCCCATAGATGGCAGCCCACCAGGCGCTCCTGGGATTCTCCAGGCAAGAACACTGGAGTGGGTTGCCATTTCCTTCTCCAACGTGTGAAAGTGAAAAGTGAAAGTGAAGTCGCTCAGTCGTGTCCGACTCTTAGCGACCCCATGGACCGCAGCCTATCAGGCTCCTCCATCCATGGGATTTTCCAGGCAAAAGAACTGGAGTGGGGTGCCATTGCCTTCTCTGCTAACAACAGCTACTACATATTAAATACATACTATGTTCTAGGCATTATGTAGGTTTACATTATATATATATTCCTAATACTTAATCTTTATAACAGATCTGAAAAGTTGGTATAATTATTCTCATGAGGAGTTTGAAACTCAGAGTGGTGACATTACTTAAGAATACCAAGATTCTAACCCTTGCCTTCTGACTAAAAACCCTAACCTCCTATTAACAAATGACATTAAATCAAGAATATCTCTTTCTATTATGTGCAAGGTAAGGCTTTTGTTAAAGTCCACTAAGATTTTTAATTTCCTGGCTGAACGGATTACCAAGTGTGACCCAAATGAAATAGAGATAACTCCTAAAGTTGCAACTGGGTGGAGAAAGGTGGTTTAACAAGGGAGTTTCTTCACAGTCAGTCAGGGATGAGGAAGAACTCAGAAAAAGGGAAATAAAAAGTAATTTGCCCAACTAAATTAGGAGCATGGGGTTAGGGCAGAAGGGCTCAATACTTTATTCCTTTCAAATGAATGTTTCAGTGATGACAACTGGGTGAGTAGCCTTAAGATGACTTTCAACATTGGTTTCTCATCTTTTGTTGTTTCTAACAGGTAGTCTGTGGCAATGAAAGCATCTCTGGTGGTATATATCTCCTGTGCAGACCTCCTATCTGAGCATCAGATCTACATATATCTCAAAGTTTTTGGTTAAAAGACTGACAGGTATTAAAGAAATGAACAAATTTTCTAGAGATCATAACTCTAAAAGGTCATTCCCAAGGAGACACTCTAAAAGTGCTATGAGCAATGACAGCATTTAATGTTTTCCATGGTCATCTCTTTGAGAAACAATCCTCAATCGAATGCATAAATCCTATTTTTGGTCCAGTTGTCTTGCTTCAAATCTGATTGAACCTCATTACTTTCCAGTGACACCTGGTGTACGTCTCTGATGTGGCTGCTAGCAGCCTGGACAAGGGACTTCCCGTCTACTCTCCAGTGTCTCCTGGCCAGTGCACAGGTGTGCCATGCACTAACATCAGGTTGGAAACTGGGTCATCTGTAGCCTAAAGGCAGCTGGAGTCTTCAGAGCACAAGCTTCTGCTGATTGCCTTGGGACTGCTCAGTAAAGGAATCAGAATTTTTAATTACCAGTAGTTGTGTTTTCCAACCAATAGGAATTCTTTTCCATTCCAAGAATTTCCCTCTTGAACAGATGCAGAATAAGGGAACTGGGGTCTGGCATGTGGTGTGGGATTTCTGTTTCCTATCAAGCAAGATAACTTTGCATATTTTCTTTACAGCTAGAGTTTATTCACCATTAGATGGAAGTTTGTCATAGCTGATTCTGTAGAGAATCAGAATTTTTTTTTTTCTTTAGTTCCCTACCCAGGGATTGAACCTGGGCCCCTGGCAGTAGAAGCGCTGTGTCCTAACCACTAGACCACCCAGGAGTTCCCTAATAACCAGATTTAGGACCTCTTCATTCAAAATTTGTTTGCCTACAATGTATTTGTATAATAATTGTTGTTTAGAAAACTGTTATCTTTAAGCCTGAATTATTTCCAAGTGTGTCTTGTTTGTCCCTTTCTTTGTGTTGGTGTGTCATGCTTCTCGCTCCTATTATAATCCCTTTATTTTTTATTTTATTTTTTTTTCTCCATTTATTTTTATTAGTTGGAGGCTAATTACTTTACATCATTGCAGTGGTTTTTGTCATACATTGAAATGAATTAGCCATGGATATTATCACAAATTTATTGATAGAAAATTTTTGTTTTTTATTATATAGCTTAACAAGAAAAGAAGCCAGGATAAAAAGCCTACACCAACTTTTGAGAGTTTTAAAAAAGAAGCAGGTCAAAGTTAAAGTTTTTGATAGCTATATAATGCCCTGCCTGCCTACCTCCTGGGATCTCTATACAGATTCACTTGTAAGTGCTTTGAAAGTCAAAATGTTCTGTTTAGATTTAACATACAATTACTTGATATCATATACATACATACATACTATGAAAAAAATTAAGCCTAATGATTTTATTGACCATGATAATATATGAATTATTTTAAGTTCTCTTTGATAGCTGTATTAAGAAATACTGAGTGAAGACTTTTCACCCCTTTTAAGTAGAACATTCTTTAACATTAGTCAGAAATTTAAAAGTATAACTGCTATTTTATGTTCTGATTTCATGTTTTGGATTTTTGAAATTGAAAACACAGCACTTTTTAAGGGATGCTTTTGGGAAAAAAGGCTTCCCTGGTGGCTCAGACGGTAAAGCGTCTGCCAACAATGCGGGAGACCCGGGTTTGATCCCTGGGTCGGGAAGATCTTCTGGAGAAGGAAATGGCAACCCACTCCAGTATTCCTGCCTGGAAAATCCCATGGATGGAGGAGCATGGTAGGCTACAGCCCATGGGGTCACAAAGAGTCAGACACGACTGAGCAACTTCATTTTCACTTCGGGGAAAAAAAAAGAAAGCTTTATAATGGCAGTTGTTATATTACCTACAAATGATCACTTAGAATTCATAAGAAATAATAATTTTTTTAAGAGTTCAAGGAGCAGAGACTGGAAAGTAAGAGTAGAAGAGTACTACTATTTAATTAACTAGCTCCTAGCTAGTTTAGATGATAGAAATTTTGTTGTACTCACATTTGAACACACCAATTCAAAAAAATTCTGGCATCTCAAACATGGCAAATAAATGTAGAAGAGGTCAGAGATACCTGCAAAGTTTTGTCGCTTAATTTTTTTAACACATGTCCTACCAACCAAGAAGAGACTTTTTGAGTTTTAGTTTCTGTTTCTTTACGGGAATGATATATTTTTTTGCTTTTCAATTATAACGTAACAATATTGAATATATCTTTTCAGACTACTCATATGACATGGCATTCTAAAATGCCCCAGAGGCACCACCAAGAATCCGTACTGTGGGCCTATATGTTCATATAGGAGATAAAGATATTAAGGCCCAGGGTAATTAAGGGATTTAAGTAAGAAAGGTCAGACAACTAGTTAATACCAGATCTGGGACTAGGAGCCAAGGCTCCTAGATCTTTCAGTTATGCTATGCTACTTCCTACATTTGGTTTTATATATATATATATATATATATATTCATGATCCAGGTATTGAAGTTCATTATTATATAAACAAGAATCTTAAAATACAGCATAAGTCTATATGTCAGTATGCTGAGCATAGAGATATGCCTTGATGCACAGCTGTGTACATTTTTTTCCCTATTATCTAGGAAACCTAGGAATAGGGTGGTATCTTTTGGAGAGATTGCAGGAATAACTGATGTACAATTTAAACATTTTAATCCTTAAGGAAAAAAAACTTTCAATAAATCTGGAAAATCAAAAAGTTACTTAAACTCAAGCCAAGCAAATAAATAGATTAAAATTAACAAATAAATGAGCAAATGCAGCTGCAAACTATTGTAATGGCACATTATTTTCAGTGACAGGGTTTACACTGATGAGTGCAGGAAATGAATTCCACAATATTCTGGGCAAGTTTAGAGAGTGTGTATCTGCAGATACAAAACAACTTCAGAGAAGTTCCAAGCAAGTATAAAATACAGAAGAAGAATATCAATGCCTAAAGTTAGCCCAAGCATATTCTTGACAGTCTGGCATATTCAACTCTTCAATTCACCATCCACTTTCAGATTCAATGAAAACACTTGACAGGAGACACAAAGTCCAAACTAAAAAGGTTTCCCAGTGTTATGCAGATGCTGTATAACTCTATATAACTGTAGATAGTTATAAATGCTGTATAACTGTATATGCTCTTAAGAGTGTAATCTACGTCCCATTGCCTTTCAGTCAGGGATGGTTCATACTGCCTCCCAAAATGCATTTAGTAACTCTTTTAATCCTAATCATAATAGCAGCTACCACTTACTGAACACTTGTTATGTATCAGGTATTTGTTGAGTACTTCATGTTAATCATTTAATAATTAAAACAATCCTAGGAGACATTTACTGTTATTTCCATATAATAACTAAGGGAATTAAGGCTAAGAGAAGTTACACATCTAATAAGCAATTGGGCTGGGATTGAACCCAAATTTGCCTAAACACTAAAGCTAATGGTTTTAACCACTACTCCAGGCATGGCTATTGGATTTCACTTTATATGCCAACTTACTTGGATTAGGGATACATTCCTGGATTCTTAGACAAAGTATAACCTCAGTGGGGAAAAATTGTGGTCATTTATTGATGTCTTATATGAATGAAAGGGTGAAAGTGGTAGCAGTGACAAATGTATCAGGTATTTGCCAACACTGCCCTAGGTAATGCATCATCTATGAAGTATTAATCTCTCTACATATGATATGTGACCCACTCTGTAGACCAGCTTGTGTCATGTCTGTGTTACCGTATTTTGCCAGACTCATAAGAGAACAAGTTGTCAACGTGACAGAATTTCTTTAATTAGAACTTTGTTAGAATATCCAAACTGTATGGTCACTGTACTATTCATGGGAAACAGGAACTGGCCTTGAGTTTTTCATAAGAATTTAGTGACTCAACTTGGTGGGAGAATAATAAGAACTAGCATATTAAGTTTTTAAATGTTAACAAACATTTATGCACTAGCTAGATGTTTTTTGTGCATATCATTCATAAAATAATTCAGGTGGGAAAAAAAAGTCTTAAAAAGACTAAGACTAAGATGAAGCAGATTTGTCCACAACCAAGACAGTTAATTCAGGATTTGAAACTGAAAAAGAAAATAGAAGAGGGGAGAGTAAAGGTACTAAAAACTAAGAAACGTCAAAGAGCAGTAAGAGAAAAAACAATCAGATCAAAGCTTGAAATTCATGAAAGCCAAGACTTACTCTAAAGGAAGAATTATTTACTTACTCCTAATCTGGCAAGAAGGAGGAAGAGAAGTAGATGACAGATAATGAGATGGTTGGATGGTATCACCAACTCATGTGGACATGAGTTTGAGCAAGCTCTGGAAGATGGTGAAGGACAGGGAAGCTTGGCATACTGCAGTCCATGGGATTGCAAAGAACTGGACACGACTGAGCAACTGAACAACAACAACAATCTGGTAATTTTTATCCCTGCACCAAAAGAGATGAGTCAAAGTTAGTCCTGTGGATGCAAGGAATAGAACATACATTTCAGAGGCCATGAAGATGGGTAGGAGTGTCCAAGTGCTGAGACAATGGCAGGGAAGTCAGGTTGTCAGTGTTCCTTTATTTTCAACACATTCCTATAGCTCCAAAAGAATCTCACCTGTAAACTCAACCAAAATGAGAAAATACCAAATGCACTGAAGATGTTTCCTTCATCCTCTCCCTTTGCTCATAATTCTGTGTTCCCTTCTGTCCTTCCTCTTGCTGCCTTTCCCTCTCATCTTTACTCTCTCCTTTCCTTCCTCTCACAAGACATTGTTGTGGGCCTACTATATTTCAAGTACATTGGGTTTACACAAGTGAATCAGATTCACTCTCGGCCATTCCAAGGCTCACAGATCAGTGGGGAAGAAAAAACATTCATTATAACTACACAGCACTTTACAAAACACCTTCTCCAACAGGGCATAGAATTACTATCTCCCTTCTACAAATGAAGAAACTGATGCTCAAAAAGGTTAAGTGAATTGTCTAGTATAATAACCCTCTAGTATAGAATATGAGTACTGGAGAAGATGGGCTTCCCTGGTGACTCAGGAAAGAATCTACCTGCAACACAGGAGATCCTGGTTTGATCCCTGGGTCAGGAAGATCCCCTGGAAAATGGAATGGCTACCCACTCCAGTTTCTTGCCTGGAGAATCCCATGAATGGAGGAACCTGGCAGGCTACAGTTCATGGGGTCGCAAAGAGTTGGACACGATTGAGCAACTAAGCATGCACTGGAGAAGATACAGAGAAGGAAAGAACTAGTGAAAAGAAAGTGAAGGATACCCTCTTTCCCTCCCACTTCAATAAGTTTCACCATAAGCTGCACAATGAATATTCACATTCATTGCATATGTGTATAAAACACATGTGCACACATGTTTGTAAAGGACAACACTAGATACATGTGAAAGTACTCTACTCCTTGCCAAAGTATAGATCAGCACCATTATTACATAGAATCAGGGTAAACAAAAGAAAAAGCTAAGACTTGAAATATCTAAACAAAAGAAAAAGCTAAGACTTGAAATATCTGGCAACCATGCATATCCTTGCAAAAGTCAATACATTTCAAGGACCAGGATCAACCATTCAATAAACCAAGCTGGGTTGAAGAAGCAAAAAATAAATAAGTCAGTCAGTCTACCCAGTGTAGGAAAGTAGTGGATTCATCATCAGGATATTATAGAATAGATTCTCCAAAGGCTCTAGAAGTCAAAATCAAAGGTTTAACACAGCCATAAGATCTTCTAAAGGGAGGAAAGATGAGAACTAGAAAAGTGGAAATGCTCATTCTTCTTTCTTAGTATATAGATAAACATAAAGAAGTGATAATTAGAAGTAAGTTAGCCTTATTTTAAAAGTAAAAATTAGGAAATAAGAATTTTAAAAAATACTTGTTCTTATTTAATATATGAAGTGAATTCAAATATACCAATGGCATCACTTTTGTATAAAGGACTAGTTTTATACAAGCTAATGATGACTGAAGTTTCCTAGTAGAAAAGGCCTCTATGTACCACACAATCATCCCATATAGAGTAGACGGCACATTTCATGTCTATTTGACATTGTTCAATAAATAGCTCAAACCCTTATATAAATGAGAAATACAGCTTAGAAGCACAAGAAAATGATTAATAAAACTAGTTCCTATCAACTTTAGAAGTAACCATCTGAAACAAGCTGGTAGACTCCTTACCTACAGGGAACTAAGACTTATGCTAAATGGATTAGAATTGTTACTTTAATCCTCCCAATAAGCCTGCAAAGTGGATGCTTCTACTGTCATTTTATAGGTGAGAAATTCCAGAGACGTAGAATGACTGTCCTGGCTAAAACCGGGTAGATACTGCTTTTCCCTTATCTTGTCTTCCAAGAAAGCTAGAAGAAAACAGATGTTTAATTAGCAAGTGAACCAGAAAGTAAGACTAGAAATAATCCTGAAATTAAAATGTATTGTGAATCCATGTAAAAGTGAGTTGGCAGTGTAAGTACAACTAAGTATCTAAAACTAACAGTCTATATTTTGAGATGGTTCCACACAGTAATAACATGACTTAAACTGCCAACCATACATGTGTAGAGGTAAATCTGGAAGAGAAGATGTCCCTCAGGAGAGATATTCATGTGAGCTGGACCTTATAAAAATCTTTGAAAGTGAAATCCCAAAATGTCTTGACAGATGCAGGACATTACCTGAAGCTTAGGGAGCCTGGCTGAATAGAGGAAGCCTTGAAATTTAATGATGCTGTGGTTGCAGCTATTTTCCTGGAATGCCTCGATTTCCCCCACCCCACTCCCACTTGTCCTTAAACTCAATGTTACACAGGATTTTACAAAGTGAAAAGGCTTTATATTTTTTGGGGCACAACACCCAGGAAGGTATTTCTCAAGAAAGTATGCCCAATAACCAACTCTTGCTTCTCATGTAGCCTCTTTCCAGATCCCTTTGCTCTTCCTCTTTCTGAAAAGAGTGAGCATCACTCGTACAGAACAATACTTTCTCTGTAGTTTCTCCCTGACTTTTCACCACTTGGGTCTTATTTCCCAGATTCCTTCAAATTTTGAGGGATTCTTTCTTTAAAAATGTCTCTAATCCTACACTCAACCTCCTTAAAACCTTGCTAGGTTGCTGGCTTATTGAGGTCATTAATACTAAACTAGTTTTTAATTGTGCTGCAAATAAGTTCACTTCTACCTCCAAGAAAGTTGTATACAGGACCAGATCAACTCTTTCTGGAATCCTTTTCTCTACAACCAAGTGTCCTAAGAAGCCAGAATCACCTAAAATTACTGAGACCAAGCCAGACTGGTAATTCTTCTTCCTTTACCTTGCCTCCTAAGAGACTTGGGGAACATAGATGCTATTATACTTGGGAGATAAACCAGAAAGAGAGACTAAAAATGACTCCAAAAATGTAGGATTTATCATGAATCCACCATGTTAGCAAGACTGTCCAGCTATGGTAGCCCCCATTTTCATTTATACTCAAAAAACTAATTCTCTTTAGTGAAGATTTCACAAAACTTATAGCTGTTTATCTTTTCTAACAACCTAGAAACTGAAGGAAGAAACTGGGAAAAACTAGATGAGCTTTTCTACTCACCTGCAACTAGAGAGCTGCTGACTTCCTTGAACAAGAGCTGAAAAGTTTCCTATATGTATATAACATTCATTGGATCACTTATTTGTTTTCACAGCTTCAAAGCCCTCTGCAGGGCTATATGTTGTTTGGATGAGCTCCAACACAAAAGTTTCAGAATGTAAATTAAACACAAATGGCAAAAACCACATATCTGAATAGTTACAAATGAAAATCACACAGATATTTTTATAAATATCTGTGCAATTAATCTTCTTTGAAAAATTCTTACAAAATAGGCAATTTACAGAAGGCCAAACTATTTTATTCTCACAACTAAACAAAGGAAGAACAGAAAAACTTCCCCCCAAAGTTCTGAGCACTTGTGGAGAGCTTGTAAAGAAAACATAGACAAAGATACTTTTCCTCTTATGTCTGTCAAAAAGTCAAATGAGGTATAGGGGCAATTTTTCCATTCCTCTCCTGAGAAGCAAGGTGCTTCAACAAAAAAGGCTCCTGAAGAATTAAGTTCTATTCCAAATTCTTCTAGGCAATGTTACTGCATCTGATACTAATAGTAGACAGAAAAAACAAGCTTCCTACCTTCATCTTTTTCTCAATCTCTTTTTTTTTTTTTGCCTCATCTCCTATCACCTCTCCTTTCTTTTCATCTCCTCTCCTTTCCAGAAATATTATTAGGAAAAATGTTTTGGTATAATGCAGTAACATGGTTTATAGTAAAATGGTCAAGAAAAACTAAAAGTGCCATCTCCCCTAAGAACCTCACCTACCCATAGTAATCTCTTCCTTAGTACCAACTATTCAATTGGTAATGTCAATATAGATATAAAAGAATCCTAACAAAAATAGGGAAGTTATAAAGAGATAATTTCTGATGCTAAGCCAGAAGAGATGGTTCAGTTCTACTGCTTACTACATCACTTTAGTCCACTCATATATCTACATTGAGCTTCAGTTCCTTTATCTGTAAAATGGAACTAAAGGCCTTGCCTCCCATATGAGGTATGTGAAATTGTTTTGTATACTGTCAAGTGTTAAACAAGTGAAAGGAAATATTATTATCTTCTTCATCTTCTATTTCTAAGTACATTCATCAGAAAAATCAAGATAATAAGCAAGACTTGTGTTTCAGTAATTTAAATTATATTAAGAAAAACAATCTAGAATAACATAACAAGAAAAAGTTGCCTTCTTTCCTCTGGGAAATGATGATGTTATAGGCAAGAATGAAAATTTAAAAGTGAAGTTTTCTTGAATGTCTTCTGCTCTTTTTCTTAATTTTCTCTACACTGCTTTTCTTATATTGCACATTTCACACACACTTTGCATCATAATGACTATTTTATGACTTGATGATTCTTTTAGGAGAAATGGTTTACCATGTAATCAAGCAGAGGGGGAATTGTCTCAAGGTTCACTTACAAGAAAGTCAATTATGAATGCTAAATGTACTACTCACACAGAGAAGACTGAAACCTGTGTCTTGTTTTATTGTCTTTTTAATGTATCATTAGGCATTAACGACAGCATATCTTTGCTTGTCAGGGCCAACTCATGACATTTCAACTTTCCATTCAGGGAGTGAAATGTCTCTAAAGACCCAGTAGTTTCAGTTCAGTCACTCAGTCTTGTCTGACTCTTTGCAACCCCATAGACTGCAGCAGGTCAAGCTTCCCTGTCCATCACCAACTCCCAGAGTTACTTGAACTCATGTCTATTGAGTCAGTAATGCCGAGTAGTCTAGTGATCTATAATCAAGAACAAATTTTTTAAATTGGAATTTAGCAAAAATGTATGAACCTCCTGCTATACATAGGCAGCATGCTGGGGGGTTGGGAAGAATAAATATGAACAGTAAATATAACTGCTGCCCTAAAGGAGCAGAAGTTGTAGAAGGGAGAAAAGAGAAGGATATATAACATGTAAGGAGCATACAGAGAAATATATGAAAACCAGGATCCATGGGCACTAAAATGAAAGACACACTACTAGTGAGGGTCAAGAAAACCAAGTTTTTGGTACTTGTAGGTTTAGGGTCTTTTTCTTTTGTTTTTTGTTCTAGCTGTGCCATGCAAGATCTTAGTTCCCCAAATGGGGATGGAACCCACCCCTCCTGCAGTGGAAATGTGGAGTCTTAACCACCAGGGAAGTCCCTGAGGTTTAGCTTTATAAAAAAAGTATGAAAAGTGAAAGTGTTTGTTGCTCAGTCATGTCTGATTCTCTGAACCCCCTGGACTATAGCCCACCAGGCTCCTCGGCCCAAGGAATTCTCCAGGCAAGAATACTGGAGTGGGTAGTCATTCCCTTCTCCAGGGGATCTTTCCAATCCAGAGATCAAACCCAGGCCTCCCACACTGTAGGCAGGTTCTTTACCGTCTGAGTCAGCTAGTTTTATAAAGAGTTATTCTAAACCACTGAGGTTCCTCATATATAACATTCACCTATAATAAATGAAGCTAACAAAAGGAGATAAATTAATCTATTTCACCTCTTTAAAAGTTCTAGTGGCAACTCATTGGACTTTTTGTTTTTTTTTTTAAGCTGTTAGAACTAGTAATTTTATTTTTTTTTTCTTCCATTTATTTTTATTTGTTGGAGGCTAATTACTTTACAACATTGCAGTGGTTTTTGTCATACATTGAAATGAATTAGCCATGGATTTACATGTATTCCCCATCCCGGTCCCCCCTCCCACCCCCCTCTCCACCCCATCCCTCTGGGTCTTCCCAGTGCACCAGGCCTGAGCACTTGTCTCATGCATCCAACCTGGGCTGGTGATCTGTTTCGCCCTAGATATACATGTTTCGATGCTGTTCTCTTGAAACATCCCGCCCTCGCCTTCTCCCACAGAGTCCACAAGTCTGTTCTATACATCTGAGTCTCTTTTTCATTGGACTTTTTGATAACTTCTTAGAATACAGAAAACTTCATTCCCACTCTAATGACAAGAAAAATTTAGATAATCTACAAAATCATTTCTTGCTCCAATTAGAGGGACGACTTAGCAACTAAACAACAATGTGAAGGCAATTCAGTTTTGCAATTACTAGCTGGAATGGGAAGAGTATATTTTTGGAGCAAAAAAATATCTCTTTATTGGTTGAGAACACTGAACACTATAAAATTTTAGATCACTCCCCAAAGTATATTAATACAAGTACAACATTTACAACGTAAAAATTAAGCTTTGATATACAGACTAGTAAACAAACACATGCACATGGACCCCAAAGCTAGTTCCAAAGACATAAAAAATGTACAGTATGGATCTCAGTGGAGTTGTGTCTTACAGTAGAAAGAGAATTATACTAATGATCAGAAGCAAAGATGAAAGTTAAATGTATATGGTTTTTAGCAAAGAAGTATTACTAATGGAGTTACCTAAGGATCTGACCTAAGTTTTATTTAGTATTTGTATGCATTATTTGAAACAGGGAATGCAGAGTGGAAACTGTGGAGTACAGAAAATTTCCTATGTTACACAATGTCAAAGAGATGAGAAAATGTAACACGATCTCACAAAACATTGTATATAGAAAAAAAATGTGGAGGTTGAACCATTTGAAAAACAGTTTTATAAAAGGAAAACAGTGTCTTAGAGGAAAATAATAATAATAGCTATCAAATAAAAATCATAGCTATCAATGTGTATTATATATCATATACCATTTCATTCAATCCTTAACAATCCTTCAAAATAACTATTCTTCCTATTTTAAAAGTGAAAGTGTTAGTCACTCAGTTGTGTTTGACTCTTTGTGATCCCATGGACTATAACCCATCAGGCTCCTCTGTCCATGGAATTCTCCAGGCAAGAATACTGGAAGGTGCAGCCATTCCCTTCTCCAAGGAGTGGAACCTGCATCTCTTACATCTGCTGCATTGGCAGACAGACTCTTTACCACTTACAGACAAGCTAGCTGAAATTCAAAAAGCCTAAGCAGTTTGCCCAATGCTACAGTAATGATTGTTGAATGCTTATGTAAATGAATCTGTCTTAATCATTAACATCCCTACCTCTGAAGGCTGACATTTAGTTTAAATAGGGTTGACTCAGAAACTATAAATTCTGCCAATCTTGACTTGGATTGTCTGACATAGAGTAAGTGCTGATAATTAGCAGTCTGTTAAGAACAAAAAAACAAACAGACAACAACAAAACCCTGCAATATAAACTTTGATTTTTGGCAACTTTAAAGTTGACTTTAAATTTAAATTTAAAAAGTGATTTTTTAGGGCAACTAACAGAAAACCAAATTAGACAATAAAAATTTCATTCTTGTTCTTTGTAGGTTGACTTCTATGGCCTTAGACTAAAACCTTCACTAAGAAATCAACAAGAAGTTATACAAAAGTAAGTTTGGAGAAGGACAAGGAGTCCACATCAGAGACTAAGAGCTAGATGAAAAGTTGATGAAAAGACTCTTTGGAATTGTGCAAAAGGATGCCATAATCAACATTACTAGTAAATGTGAGCTGGTATTACAATTATTTGCAAGTGGAATGAATTCCTGAGAATCCGTTCATGATGTTGTTATTGTTGTTCAGTCACTAAGTTCTGTCCAACTTTTTGTGATCCCACAGGCTGCAGCACACCAGGCTCGCCTGTCCTCACTATCTCCCAGAGTTTGCTCAAATTCACATCCATTGAGTTGGTGATGCTATCCATCTAATCCTCTGCTGTACTGGAGTTTGTATTGGAGCTTCAGCTTCAGTCCTACCAAGAATATTCAGGGTTGGTTTCCTTTAGGATTGACTGGTTTTATCTCCTTGTACTCCAGTTTTCTTGCCTCAAGAACCTCATGAACAGTACTAAAAGGCAAAAAGATATTACATAACAAGATGTGCCCCCAGGTTGGAAGGTGTCCGATATGCTACTGATGAAGAATGGAGAGCAATTATTAATAGCTCCAGATATAATGAAGTGGCAGGGCCAAAGCAAAAATGACACTCAATTGTGGGTTTGTCTGGCAGCGAAAGTAAAGTCTGATGCTATAAAGAACAATATTGTATAGAAACCTGGAATGTTAGGTCCATGAATCAAGGTAAATGACATGATCAAGCAGGAGATGGCAAGAGTAAACATCAACATCATAGGAATAAGTGAACTAAAATGGATGAGAATGGGTGGGTTTAATTGAGATGACCATTATATCTATTAATACTACTGTGGGAGAGAATCCCTTAGAAGAAATGAAGTGGACCCTCAAACCAAAGAGTCTGAAATGCAGTACTTGGGTACAATCTCAAAATCAACAGAATGATCTTGGTTCATTCATGATGACATCTGTGAATAACAATCAGCAAAGGGGACTGCTAGAAAACACAGAGGTTACAAAGACCCTACCTTACCAACAAGTTGTATTACAAAAGTTTGTTTCAAGGTAACTTGTTTAGAATGCAGAATTCATTTCACCAGGGGAACAATGTTCCAAATCTGGGATCAACACTGTAGTCTACAGGCCAAATCCGGACCACCACCTGTTTTTAAATGGCTCACAAGCTAAGAATGAATTTTACATTTTTTTAAATTGCTGAAAAAAAGTAAAAAAGTTGACTACTGTTTCATGACACATGAAAATTACATGACATTAAAATTTGTGTGTCCCTGAAGTTTTATTGGAATACAGCCACAATCATGTGTTCATGTATTTCTATGGCTGCTTTCACATATAACAACAGAGTTGTGACAGAGATGTTATGGGTTACAAAAGCATGAACTCACACACTATCTGCCCTTTACAGTAAAAATTTCATTACATTTCATTTATCCAATTTCATTGCACATAATTTAATTTGCTGATTTCATTACAAATGGTTAGTATATTCCCAGATTATCTGGCAAAAAAAGTGATATCATTTAAAATGTGTTTGTGTTGTGGTGTTAATATCATCCCCAAAACCTGTGGGTTTTGGAGCATCTCTTGGGGAGGTGGGGGTTGGCTGTGGCTCACCACAGGGGAAAGAACACTAGTGGCAGAGGCCCCAGGGAACTCCTTGGTAGGAGTTTTCTTGGCAAGTTAGACAAATTGAGATAGCAGAGAAATATGTCCCAGATAAAAGAACAAAATTAAACCCTAGAAGAACTAGATGAAGTGGAGATAGACAATCTACTTGAAAAATAATTTAGAGTAGTGATAGTAAAAATGATCTAAGATCTTGGAAAAAGAATGGAAGCATAGATCAACAAGATACAAGAAATGTTAAGAGATAGAGGATTTAAAGAAAAACAACAGAGATGAACAATATAACTGAAATGAAAAATACACTAAAAGGAATTAATAACAGAATAATGAGGCAAAATATGAATAAATGAGCTGGAAGATACAATGGTGGAAATCAGTGCTGCAGAACAGAAGGAAGAAAAAAGAATGAAAACAAATTAGGAAAGTTTAAGAAACTGAGCATCTTAACCAAACTGACAAAATTAAGGACAGAGAGAAAATATTTGAAACAATAAGGGAAAAGTAACAAATAATATACACAGGAACTCCCACAAGGCTATCAGCTGATTTTTCAGCAGGAACTCTGCAGGCCAAAAGGCAGTGGCATGATATTTTTAAAGTGATGAAAGGAAAAAAATCTACAACCAAGAATACTCTACCCAGCAAGGCTCTCCTTCAGAGTCAAAAGAGAAATCAAAAGTTTTATAGACAAGCAAAAGCTAAGAGAATTCAGAACTGCCAGATCAACTTTACAACAAATGCTAAAGGAACTTCTCGAGGCAGAAAAGAAAAGATCATGACTAAAAATAAGAATATATGGGAAAGCTCATTGGTAAAAGTAAACAAACAGTAAAAGTAGGAAATCATCCACATACAAATATGATATCAAAGCCAGCAATTGTGAGAAGAAAAGAGTACAAATGCAGAATATAGGAGGTACATTTGAGTAAGAGACAAGCAATTTAAAACAACCTAGTTTATATATAGACTGCTATATCAAAACCTCATGGTAACTGCAAACCAAAAATCTACAATAGATACACACATGAAAACACAGCAAATTTTCAGAGTCATACTTCACACCTTTGCTTATGCTGTTCAGTCAACTTGGAATACCCTTCCCCCTGAAATAAAAAAGCTAACACTTATGAGTTCACAAAATCGAGCAGTTTTCTATGTTTTGAGAATTTTACATGTATTTTTTTAATTAATTGTCACAAAAAATCAATGAAGTAGCTACTATTAATATGCCCATTTACAGGTTGAGAAATTGAGACCAAGAGAAGTTTTTGAGGTCAAGAGAGGATAGACATGAGAGGGTAACCATATTAATGGCCACTGGACAGCTTAAAGATAATGATTCTGGCACTAACAAGATGGGGGATGCAGAAAACAGGACTCAGAGGGCAATGTCTCAACACTGTGGCAGGCTAACCCTAGTGCCATGAATGGTAAAGAATGTTGTCATTGTTACTTATGACTCTGAGATGCCTCATGATTTAAATATCTCTTAGAGGGGTTGAATCTTTGAAATATAAGCTCTCTAGTGGTAGCAGGAATGAGTTGTCCAGTATGATATTAAGGTGAAAATTGACACCTCAACTGAAATAATTATGTGCTCTTAATTAAATATTGGTTAACAGACATAGCAATAAATGAATTCATAACAAGAGTATTGGCTGGGCTGGAGCCAAGGCTCAGATAGATATCCATTGTGTGGAACTAGGATCTTTACTATTCTAGAACCAGAGCCCCAAGAGCATTAAACATCAGCCCCATAGCATGTGAGTGCATGCATGCTGTCATGTTCGACTCTGCAACCCCATGAACTGTAGCCAGGCAGCCTCCTCTGTCGAAGAATGCTGGAGTAGCTTGCCATTTCCATAGCATGAGAGCACAAGAAAATAGTCAGGAATCTGACTTTCACAGAGAAATAGAGACTTGACATAATTTCTGGGAGATCTTCTTGGTAATTCTAATGGCTAAGAAACAGGAATATTGAAAGATCAGCTGTTATCCTTATGGGAATCCCCTTGTGTGTTATTTGTGGTTTTTCCCCTGCTGCTTTTAATATTTGTTCTTTGTGTTTGATCTTTGTTAATTTGATTAATATGTGTCTTGGGGTGTTTTGCCTTGGGTTTATCCTGTTTGGGACTCTCTGGGTTTCTTGGACTTGGGTGATTATTTCCTTCCCCATGTTAGGGAAGTTTTCAACTATTATCTCCTCAAGTATTTTCTCATGGTCTTTCTCTTTGTCTTCTTCTTCAGGGACTCCTATGATTCAAATGTTGGGGCATTTAACATTGTCCCAGAGGTCTCTGAGGTTGCCCTCATTTCTTTAAATTCTTTTTTCTTTTTTCCTCTCTGTTTCATTTATTTCTACCATTCTATCTTCTACCTCACTTATCCTATCTTCTGCCTCCGTTATTCTACTCTTGGTTCCCTCCAGAGTGTTTTTTTAATCTCATTTATTGAATTATTCATTATATACTGACTCTTTTACTTCTTCTAGGTCATTGTAAAACCTTTCTTGCATCTTCTCAATCCTTGTCTCCAGACTATTTATCTGTAACTCCATTTTGTTTTCAAAATTTTGGATCACTGTCACTATCATTATTCAGAATTCTTTATCACGTAGATTCCCTGTCTCTTCCTTTTTTGTTTGCTTTGGTGGGCATTTATCCCGTTCCTTTACCTGCTGGGTATTTCTCTGCCTTTTCATTTTGTTTGTAATGCTGTGTTTGGGGTGGCCTTTTCCGTATTCTGGCAGTTTGTGGTTCCTCTTTATTGTGGAGGTTCCTCACTGTGGGTGGGGTTGGATGGGTGGCTTGTCAAGGTTTCCTGGTTAGGGAAGCTTGTGTCGGTGTTCTGGTGGGTGGAGCTGGATTTCTTCTCTCTGGAGTGCAATGAAGTGTCCAGTAGTGAGTTTTGAGATGTCAATGAGTTTGGTGTGACTTTGGGCAGCCTGTATATTGAAGCTCAGGGCTATGTTCCTGCATTGCTGGAGAATTTGCATGGTACGTCTTGCTTTGGAACTTGTTGGCCCTTGGGTGGTGCTTGGTTTCAGTGTAGGTATGGAGGCTTTTGATGAGTGCCTATCGATTAATGTTCCCCGGAGTCAGGAGTTCTCTGGTGTCCCATAAGTATAACGGCTGATCTTTCAATAGAAACTTTTCAGGCCAGAAGGGAATGGCAAGACATACTTAAAGTGATGAAAGAACAAAACCTGTAGCCCAGATTACTGTACCCAGCAAGGATCTCATTCAAATATGAAAGAGAAATCAAAAGCTTCACAGACAAGCAAAAGCTGAGAGAACTCAGCACCAACAAACCAGCTCTCCAACAAATGTTAAAGGATCTTCTCTAGACAGGAAACACAGAAAGGGTGTATAAAATCAAACCCAAAACAACGAAGTAAATGGCAACGGGGTCATACTTATCAATAATTACCTAAAATGTAAATGGGTTGAATCCCCCAACAATAGACAAAGACTAGCTGAATGGATACAAAAATGAGACCCCTGTATGTGTTGCCTATAAGAGACCCACCTCGAAACAAGGGACACATACAGACTGAAAGTGAAGGGCTGGAAAAAGATATTCCATGCAAAGAGAGATGAAAAGAAAGCAGGAGTAGCAATATTCATATCAGATAAAATAGACTTTAACATAAAGGCTGAGAAAAGAGACAAAGAAGGACATTACATAATGATCAAAGGACAATCAAAGAAGATATAACAATTATTAATATATATGCACCCAACATAGGAGCACCACAATATGTAAGACAAATGCTAACAAGTATGAAGGGGGAAATTAACAATAGCACAATAATAGTGGGAGACATTATACCCCACTGACACCTATGGATAGATCAACTAAACGGAAAATTAGCAAGGAAACACAATGAAACAATATACCAGTTACACCTAATTGATATCTATAGGACATTTCACCCCCAAACAATGAATTTCACATTTTTCTCAAGTCCACACTTCTATCTTCCCCAGGATAGATCACATCATGGGTCATAAATCTAGCCTGGGTAAATTCAAAAAATTGAAATCATTCCAAGCATCTTTCCTGACCACAATGCAGTAAGGCTAGATGTCAATTAAAGAAAAAAAAACTATTAAAAATGCCAACATATGGAGACTGGATGGACAACATGCTGCTGAATAACCAACAAATCAAAGAAGAAATCAAAAAAGTAACCAAAATATACATAGAAACGAATGAAAATGAAAACACAACAACCCAAAACCTATGGGACACTGCAAAAACAGTGCTAAAGGAAAGGTTCATAGCAATACAGGCTTACCTCAAGAAACAAGAAAAAAGGTCAAATAAATAATCTACTTCTACACCTAAAGCAACTAGAAAAGGAAGAAATGAAGAACCCCAGGGTGAGTAGAAGGAAAGAAATCTTTAAAACTAAGGCAGAAATAAATGCAAAAGAAACAAAAGAGACTATAGCAAAAATCAACAAAGCTAAAAGCTGGTTCTTTGAGAAGATAAATAAAATTGACAAACCATTAGCCAGACTCATCAAGAAAGAAAGGGAGAAGAATCAAATGAACGAAATTAGAAATGAAAATGGAGACATCACAACAGACAACACAGAAATACAAAGGATCATAAGAGACTACTATCAGCAACTATATGCTAATAAAATGGACAACTTGGAAGAAATGGACAAATTCTTTAAAAAATACAACTTTACAAAACTGAATCAGGAAGAAATAGAAGGTCTTAACAGACCCATCATAAACATGGAAATCGAACCTGTAATCAGAAATCTTCCAGTAAACAAAAGCCCAGGACCAGACGCCTTCACAGCTGAATTCTACCAAAAATTTAGAGAAGAGCTAACACCTACCCTACTCAAACTCTTCCAGAAAATTGCAGAGGAAGGTAAACTTCCAAACTCATTCTATGAGGCCACAATCACCCTAATACCAAAACCAGACAAAGATGCCACACAAAAAAGAAAACTACAGGCCAAAATCACTCTGAACATAGATGCAAAAGTCCTTAACAAAATTCTAGCAAACAGAACCCAACAACATATTAAAAATATCATACATTATGACCAAGTGGGCTTTATCCCACGGATGCAAAGATTCTTTAATATCTGCAAATGAATCAATGTAATACACCACATTAACAAATTGAAAGATAAAAACCATATGATTATCTTAATAGATGCAGAGAAAGCCTTTGACAAAAGTCAACATTTATTTATGATAAAAACAACCCTCCAGAAAGCAGGAATAGAAGGAACATATGTCAACATAATAAAAGCTATATATGACAAACCCACAGCAAACATTATCCTCAATGGTGAAAAATTGAAAGCATTTCCCCTAAAGTCAGGAACAAGACAAGGGTGCCCCCTCTCACCACTACTATTCAGCATAGTTTTGGAAGTTTTGGCCACAGAAATCACAGCAAAAAAAGAAATAAAATGAATCCAGATTGGAAAAGAAGAAGTAGAACTCTTACTATTTGCAGATGACATGATCCTCTACAAAGAAAACCCTAAAGACTTCACCATAAAATTACTAGAGCTAATCAATCAATACAGTAAAGTTGCAGGATATAAAATTAACACAGAGAAATCCCTTGCATTCCTATACACTAACAATGAGAAAACAGAAAGAGAACTTTGGGAAACAGTTCCATTCACCATTGCAACGAAAAGAATAAAATACTTAGGAATATATCTACCTAAAGAAACAAAAGACCTATATATAGAAAACTATAAATCACTGAGGAAAGAAATCAAAGATGACACAAATAGATGGAGAAATATACCATGTTCATGTATTGGAAGAATCAATACAGTGAAAATGAGTATACTAAACAAAGCAACCTATAGATTCAATGCAATCCCTATCAAGCTACCAACGGTAATTTTCACAGAACTAGAACAAATAATTTCACAATTTGTATGGAAATACAAAAATCCTCAAACAGGGAAAGCAATCTTGAGAAAGAAGAATGGAACTGGAGGAATCAACCTGCCTGACTTCAGGCTCTACTACAAAGCCACAGTCATCAAGACAGTATGGTACTGGCACAAAGACAGAGATATAGATCAATGGAACAAAATAGAAAGCCAGGAGATAAATCCACGAAACTATGGACACCTTATCTTTGACAAAGGAGGCAAGAATGTACATGGAGAAATGACAATCTCTTTAACAAGTGGTGCTGGGAAAACTGGTCAACCACTTGTAAAAGAATGAACCTAGAACACTTTCTAACACCATACACAAAAATAAACTCAAAATGGATTAAAGATCTAAACGTAAGACCAGAAACTATAAAACTCTTAGAAGAAAACATAGGCAAAACACTCGCCGACATAAATCACAGCAGGATCCTCTATGACTCACCTTCCAGAATATTGGAAATAAAAACAAAAAATAAAAAATTGGGACCTAATTAAACTTAAAAGCTTTTGCACAACAAAGAAAACTATAAGCAAGGTGAAAATACAGCCTTCAGAATGGGAGAAAATAATAGCAAATGAAGCAACAAACAAAGAATTAATCTCAAAAATATACAAGCAGCTCATGCAGCTCAATTCCAGAAAAATAAATGACCCAATCAAAAAATGGGCCAAAGAACTAAGCAGACATTTCTCCACAGAAGACATACAGATGGCTAACAAACACATGAAAAGATGCTCAACATCACTCATTATCAGAGAAATGCAAATCAAAACCACAATGAGGTACCATTACACGCCAGTCAGGATGGCTGCTATTCAAAAGTCTACAAGCAATAAATGCTGGAGAGGGTGTGGAGAAAAGGGAACTCTCTTACACTGTTGGTGGGAATGCAAACTAGTACAGCCACTATGGAGAACAGTGTGGAAATACCTTAAAAACCTGGAAATAGAACTGCCATATGACCTAGCAATCCCACTACTGGGCATACACACCATGGAAACCAGAATTGAAAGAGACACGTGTACCCCAATGTTCATCGCAGCCCTGTTTATAATAGCCAGGACATGGAAGCAACCTAGACGTCCATCAACAGACAAATGGATAAGAAAGCTGTGGTACATATACACAATGGAATATTACTCGGCCATTAAAAAGAATACATTTGAATCAGTTCTAATGAGGTGGATGAAACTGGAGCCTATTATCCAGAGTGAAGTAAGCCAGAAGGAAAAACACCAATACAGTATACTAATGCATATATATGGAATTTAGAAAGATGGGAATGATAACCCTATATGTGAGACAGCAAAAGAGACACAGATGTATAGAACAGTCTTTTGGACTCTGTGGGAGAGGGCGAGGGTGGGATGATTTGGGAGAATAGCATTGAAACATGTATATTATCACATGTGAAACGAATCACCAGTCCAGGTTAGATGCATGAGACAGAGTGCTCTGGGTTGGGGCACTGGCATGACCCAGAGGGATGGGATGGGGTGGGAGTGGGGCTCAGGATGGGGAACACATGTACAGCTGTCATGTGTTCATGACAATATATGGCAAAACCACTACAGTATTGTAAAGTAATTAGCCTCCAATTAAAATAAATAAATTTATATTTAAAAAAAAAGAAACAGGAATAGACCTGAGAAAAATAAAAGGAATAAATATATATGATCAAGACACATTTTTCCCAATTTAGGAACAACTCAGCTACCTATATGTATACAGTTGCTGCTTCTTGACTACTCCTACTCACCCTGTCCAGTACTACTAAAAGTTAGTCAGTAGAGGAAAACTACACTAGTCTCCATTTCTTCCATGTCTTCCTGCTTCAAGTTAAAAAGTGTTCATCTCAGGGTACTCAAGTCTACAATCAACATTGTAGTTCAGATATCCTACAGGTTAAATAGTTCTCTAATGCTGGTCTAAAAAACTCTCTCATCTATAAGTGTGTTTACCAAACTTATACCAAGTATAAAGAGCTAAAACTTATATGTACTATACAAAACTTAAAATTTATTTAGCCTATAAGGTAATAATTAGTATATAAATGGATTCAAAGACCCCTTCTAACTCTGAGGCTCCCAGAAAACTCTAGACCACTGTGTTGGTCTAGAGTTGGGAACCACTGATTTATAACACTAAACTCACATACACACAAAAAAATGCATTCTAATTGATCAAGCAAACTACTAATGAAAATGGCTAAATACTGGATTAAGGCAGTGATTCTCAGCCTTTTTTATTGTCCTCTTTCCCAAGAGTCTTTTAGATATTTATTTTTCTTAATTACCCTCTCTCCTCCATGAAATTTTAATGCCACATATATACTGTGTATCTGTTTTATTACTATAGCCCTATGGAGGGGAATAAACCACTGTAATATCAAAGTTTTTTTTTTCACACATTTCCCTAAGAATCAATTTTTTTAAACCAACTTGAGTCACAATGATGGGGGGACGAGCCAAGATGGCAGAGGAATAGGACGGGGAGACCACTTTCTCACCTACAAATTCATAGAAAGAACATTTGAACGCTGAGCAAATTTCAAAAAACAACTTCTGATCGCTAGCAGAGGACATCAGGCGCCCAGAAAAGCAGCCCATTGTCTTCGAAGGGAGGTAGGACAAAATATAAAAGATAAAAAGGGAGTCAAAAGAGCTACGGACGGAGACCCGTCCCGGGAAGGGAGTCTTAATAGAGGAAGTTTCCAATCACCAGGAAACCCTCGCACTGGTGGGACTGGGGGAAGTTTTC
The DNA here is from genome assembly GCF_023699985.2 of Odocoileus virginianus. Classification (NCBI taxonomy): domain Eukaryota; kingdom Metazoa; phylum Chordata; class Mammalia; order Artiodactyla; family Cervidae; genus Odocoileus; species Odocoileus virginianus. Next base: position 3,228,471 of record NC_069680.1, read on the forward strand.
GGCAATCTAACTGGGAGGAAAAATTAAATAAGGCCCACAGATTACGTGCCTAAAAGCAACTCCCAACAGAAAAGTACCGCAGATGTCCGCACCTGCCAGCAACAAGCGGGGGTGGAATGGAAAGGAGCGGACGGCATTGCTTAGGGTAAGGAGTGGCCCGAAGACCCTGAGAGCAATCGGAGGGAGCTTTTTTAAACTGTGGGATAGCAAGGGACAAAATTAACCGGCCCGAACACACTGCCGGCGATTCGCAAAACAAAGGGACTGAGAAACTCCAGAGAAGAGTCGGCCCATCCCCGCTGGAGGTAGGAGGCAGGGGGGAGGGGAAAAGGGCAAACTCAGCCCCTGAGAAGCCACCTCCTTCCACACTTCAAACAGGCCCCGGGTTTCTATCTAAAGACTTCCTGAGACCCGACTCGCGGCGCGCGCTGGGGCCGCAGAGGGAAAAAGCGTGCCGTAGCTGGGGAGATTGCACCCAAGGCTCTGGCTGCCGGAGCCGCTCAGGCCGGGGAAGGCACAAAACGCAGGCGCAACCGAATCCGCGCTTTTGTGGAGTACCTGAAAACTGGAACTGCACTCAACGCAGGGCCCGCTCCCTATAGAGCAGCCAGGAGCCTGAGCAGTGTAGACGGAGAAAGCACTGACACCCGTGAGCGGGGCAAACCCAGTGTGGCCGGAACACGGTGAGTGCTATGCACACAGAGCGGTATCTGTCTGCAGCATCCCGCCCTCCCCGTGGCAGGACTGAACTGAACTAGCGAACCTAAATAAGAGATCACCTCTGCCCGCCTGTGTCAGGGCGGAAATTAGGCACCAAAGAGATGGCAAACAGAAGCCAAAAAAACAAAGGGAACCGCTTCAGAAAGGACCGGTGCAACAGATTAAAATCCCTGAAGTGCTGTATAGTTGGAGAAGACTTGAGACTATTGGAAGAATAAAACTGAAATCCAGAGGCAGGAGACTTAAGCCCAAAACCTGAGAAAACCAGAAAACTCCTGACTACACGGAACATTAAGGAATAAGAGACCATCCCAAAGCCTCCATACCTACACCAAAACCAACCACCACCCAAGAGCCAATAAGCTCCAGTACAAGACATACCACGCAAATTCTTTAGCAACGCAGGAACATAGACCTGAGTGTCAACATACAGGCTCTCCAAAGTCACACCTAACACATAGACCCATCGCAAAACTCATTACTGGACACTCCATTGCACTCCAGAGAGAAGAAATCCAATTCCATGCACCAGAACGCTGACACGAGCTTCCCTAACCAGGAAACCTTGACAAACCAATCGTCCAACCCCACCCACTGGGTGAAACCTCCACAATAAAAAGGAACCACAGACCACAAGAATACAGAAAGCCCATTCCAGACACAGCAATCTAAACAAGATGAAAAGGCAGAGAAATACCCAACAGCTAAAGGAACATGAAAAAAGCCCACCAAGTCAAACAAAAGAGGAGGAAATAGGGAATCTACCTGAAAAAGAATTTAGAATAATGGTAATAAAAATGATCCAAAATCTTGAAAACAAAATGGAGTTACAAATAAATAGCCTGGAGACAAAGATTGAGAAGATGCAAGAAATGTTTAACAAGGACCTAGAAGAAATAAAAAAAAGTCAGTTAAAAATTAATAATGAAATAAATGAGATAAAAAACACTCTGGAGGGAACCATGAGTAGAATAACAGAGATAGAAGATAGGATAAGTGAGTTGGAAGATAAAATGGTGGAAATAAATGAAGCAGAGAGGAAAAAAGAAAAAAGAATCAAAAGAAATGAGGACAACCTCAGGGACCTCTGGGACAATGTGAAACGCCCCAACATTCGAATCATAGGAGTTCCAGAAGAAGAAGACAAAAAGAAAGGCCACGAGAAGTTACTCGAGGAGGTAATAGCTGAAAACTTCCCTAAAATGGGGAAGGAAATAGCCACCCAAGTCCAAGAAACCCAGAGAGTCCCAAACAGGATAAAACCAAGGCGAAACACCCCAAGACACATATTAATCAAATTAACAAAGATCAAACACAAAGAACAAATATTAAAAGCAGCAAGGGAGAAACAACAAATAACACACAAAGGGATTCCCATAAGGATAACAGCTGATCTATCAATAGAAACCCTCAGGCCAGAAGGGAATGGCAGGACATACTTAAAGTAATGAAAGAGAATAACCTACAACCTAGATTACTCTACCCAGCAAGGATCTCATTCAGATATGAAGGAGAACTCAAAAGCTTTACAGACAAGCAAAAGCTAAGAGAATTCACCACCACCAAACCAGCTCTTCAACAAATACTAAAGGATCTTCTCTAGACAGGAAACGCAGAAAGGTGGTATAAACGTGAACCCCAAACAACAAAATAAATGGCAACGGGACCATACCTATCAATAATTACCTTAAATGTAAATGGGTTGAATGCCCCAACCAAAAGACAAAGGCTGGCTGAATGGATACAAAAGCAAGACCCCTATATATGCTGTCTACAAGAGACCCACCTCAAAACAAGGGACATATACAGACTAAAAGGGAAGGGCTGGAAAAAAATATTCCACGCAAACGGAGACCAAAAGAAAGCAGGAGTTGCAATACTCATATCAGATAAAATAGACTTTCAAATAAAGGCTGTGAAAAGAGACAAAGATGGACACTACATAATGATCAAAGGATCAATGCAAGAAGAAGATATAACAATTATAAATATATATGCACCCAACATAGGAGCACCGCAATATGTAAGGCAAACGCTAACAAGTATGAAAGTGGAAATTAATAGTAACACAATAATAGTAGGAGACTTTAATACCCCACTCACAACTATGGATAGATCAACTAAACAGAAAATGAACAAGGAAGCACAAACTTTAAAGGACACAATGGACCAGCTAGACCTAATTGACATCTATAGGACGTTTCACCCCAAAACAATCAACTTCACCTTTTTCTCAAGTGCACACGGAACCTTCTCCAGAATAGATCACATCCTGGGCCATAAATCTAGTCTTGGTAAATTCAAAAAAATTGAAATCATTCCAGTCATCTTTTCTGATCACAGTGCAGTAAGATTAGATCTCAGTTACAGGAAAAAAATTATTAAAAATTCAAACATATGGAGGCTAAACAACACGCTTCTGAATAACCAACAAATCATAGAAGAACTCAAAAAAGAAATCAAAATATGCATAGAAATGAATGAAAATGAAAACACAACAACCCAAAACCTATGGGACACTGTAAAAGCAGTGCTAAGGGGAAGATTCATAGCATTACAGGCCTACCTCAAGAAACAAGAAAAAAGTCAAATAAATAACCTAACTCTACACCTAAAGCAACTAGAGAAGGAAGAAATGAAGAACCCCAGGGTGAGTAGAAGGAAAGAAATCTTAAAAATTAGGGCAGAAATAAATGCAAAAGAAACTAAAGAGACCATAGCAAAAATCAACAAAGCTAAAAGCTGGTTTTTTGAAAAAACAAACAAAATTGACAAACCATTAGCAAGACTCATTAAGAAACAAAGGGAGAAGAACCAAATTAACAAAATTAGAAATGAAAATGGAGAGATCACAACAGACAACACTGAAATACAAAGGATCATAAGAGACTACTATCAGCAGCTCTATGCCAATAAAATGGACAACTTGGAAGAAATGGACAAGTTCTTAGAGAAGTATAACTTTCCAAAACTGAACCAGGAAGAAATAGAAGATCTTAACAAACCCATCACAAGCAAGGAAATTGAAACTGTAATCAGAAATCTTCCAGCAAACAAAAGCCCAGGACCAGATGGCTTCACAGCTGAATTCTACCAAAAATTTAGAGAAGAGCTAACACCTATCTTACTCAAACTCTTCCAGAAAATTGCAGAGGAAGGTAAACTTCCAAACTCATTCTATGAGGCCACAATCACCCTAATTCCAAAACCAGACAAAGATGCCACAAAAAAAGAAAACTACAGGCCAATATCACTGATGAACATAGATGCAAAAGTCCTTAACAAAATTCTAGCAAACAGAATCCAACAACATATTAAAAAAATCATACACCATGACCAACTGGGCTTTATCCCAGGAATGCAAGGATTCTTTAATATCCGCAAATCAATCAATGTAATACACCACATTAACAAATTGAAAGATAAAAACCATATGATTATCTCAATAGATGCAGAAAAAGCCTTTGACAAACTTCAACATCCATTTATGATTAAAACTCTCTAGAATGCAAGAATAGAAGGAACATACCTCAACATAATAAAAGCTATATATGACAAACCCACAGCAAGCATCACCCTCAATGGTGAAAAATTGAAAGCATTTCCCCTGAAATCAGGAACAAGACAAGGGTGCCCACTCTCACCACTACTATTCAACATAGTTTTGGAAGTGTTGGCCACAGCAATCAGGGCAGAAAAAGAAGTAAAAGGAATCCAGATAGGAAAAGAAGAAGTGAAACTCTCTCTGTTTGCAGATGACATGATCCTCTACATAGAAAACCCTAAAGACTCTACCAGAAAATTACTAGAGCTAATCAACGAATACAGTAAAGTTGCAGGATATAAAGTTAACACACAGAAATCTCTTGCATTCCTATACACTAACAATGAGAAAACAGAAAGAGAAATTAAGGAAATAATACCACTCACCATTGCAACAAAAAGAATAAAACACTTAGGAGTATATCTACCTAAAGAAACAAAAGACCTATACATAGAAAACTATAAAACACTGATGAAAGAAATCAAAGAGGACACAAACAGATGGAGAAATATACCGTGTTCATGGATTGGAAGAATCAATATTGTCAAAATGGCTATACTACCCAAAGCAATCTATAGATTCAATGCAATCCCTATCAAACTACCAACAGTATTTTTCACAGAACTAGAACAAATAATTTCACAATTTGTATGGAAATACAAAAAACCTCGAATAGCCAAAGTAACCTTCAGAAAGAAGAATGGAACTGGAGGAATCAACCTGCCTGACTTCAGACTCTACTACAAAGCCACAGTCATCAAGACAGTATGGTACTGGCACAAAGACAGAAATATAGATCAATGGAACAGAATAGAAAGCCCAGAACCTATGGTCACCTTATCTTTGACAAAGGAGGCAAGGATATACAATGGAAAAAAGACAATCTCTTTAACAAGTGGTGCTGGGAAAACTGGTCAACCACCCGTAAAAGAATGAACCTAGAACACTTTCTAACACCATACACAAAAATAAACTCAAAGTGGGTTAAAGATCTAAATGTAAGACCAGAAACTATAAAATTCCTAGAGGAGAACATAGGCAAAACACTCTCTGACATAAATCACAGCAGGATCCTCTATGACCCACATCCCAGAATTTTAGAAACAAAAGCAAAAATAAACAAATGGGACCTAATGAAACTTAAAAGCTTTTGCACAACAAAGGAAATTATAAGCAAGGTGAAAAGACAGCCCTCAGATTGGGAGAAAATAATAGCAAATGAAGCAACAGACAAAGGATTATTCTCAAAAATATACAAGCAACTCCTCCAGCTCAACTCCAGAAAAATAAATGACCCAATCAAAAAATGGGCCAAAGAACTAAACAGACATTTCTCCAAGGAAGACATACAGATGGCAAAAAAACACCTGAAAAGATGCTCAACATCACTCATTATCAGAGAAATGCAAATCAAAACCACAATGAGGTACCATTACACGCCAGTCAGAATGGCTGCTATCCAAAAGTCTACAAGCAATAAATGCTGGAGAGGGTGTGGAGAAAAGGGAACCCTCTTACACTGTTGGTGGGAATGCAAATTAGTACAGCCACTATGGAAAACAGTGTGGAGATTTCTTAAAAAGCTGGAAATAGAACTGCCATATGACCCAGCAATCCCACTTCTGGGCATACACACCAAGGAAACCAGATCTGAAAGAGACACGTGCACCCCAATGTTCATCACAGCACTGTTTATAATAGCCAGGACATGGAAGCAACCTAGATGCCCATCAGCAGACGAATGGATGAGGAAGCTGTGGTACATATACACCATGGAATATTACTCAGCCATTAAAAAGAATACATTTGAATCAGTTCTAATGAGATGGATGAAACTGGAGCCCATTATACAGAGCGAAGTAAGCCAGAAAGATAAAGACCATTACAGTATACTAACACATATATATGGAATTTAGAAAGATGGTAACGATAGCCCTATATGCAAAACAAAAAAAGAGACTCAGATGTATAGAACAGACTTGTGGACTCTGTGGGAGAAGGCGAGGGTGGGATGTTTCAAGAGAACAGCATTGAAACATGTATATTATCTAGGGTGAAACAGATCACCAGCCCAGGTTGGATGCATGAGACAAGTGCTCGGGCCTGGTGCGCTGGGAAGACCCAGAGGGATCGGGTGGAGAGGGAGGTGGGAGGGGGGACCAGGATGGGGAATACATGTAAATCCATGGCTAATTCATTTCAATGTATGACAAAAACCACTGCAATGTTGTAAAGTAATTAGCCTCCAACTAATAATAAAAATAAATAAATAAATAAACCAACATGAGGCTATACTGCCCTTACTGAGAATGCATGGACTAAGGAAGTATCTTACTTTTTCCTTATACTAAGATGGGTATTACAATTATTCCCATTTTTCTACATGAAGACAATGAGACTGAGAGACTAAACTAACCCAGTTTATCAGACTTAATATGACCACATGAGGACTACATGAAAACACTATACATAGCACATTTTCCAGACCAGTCAATAGGATACCCACAAATACAAACTGCCCCTAACAAATAACAGTGTCAAAGCCACACATTGTGCATCAGTAGAAGTTGCTGTATAATTGGCTGGGTTTCTTCCCTCTGACATTCATGATTTGATTAAACCTAGAAAGTCTTTGCCAGCTTGGTATTAGAAAAATTTTGAGTTCTACTGATCAAATGTGCACTATTTAAAACCATTTTTAAATGTTTTAAACCATGTTTTGAAATTTTCATTTCCTAATAATCCAAAGAATCTAAAGAATTATAACTCTCAGGTCATCTCCTTCTTCAAGACCTTAGAGGAGATATGATAGCAGGTTTTACCACTGGGTAATTTTAGCAGGCAGTAAAGATACCTAATTAGGTCAAATTAAATTTTTTATTTGGTTATCAAAACAGTTTGCAATTATTGTCACAGGAAAACAGATGCACAAAATGTTGGTGTTTAAAATTTTTATAGAATATAATCTCAACAGAGGCCCAACAAAAATACCCCTAAGTTAGAAGAATAATTAAAACTTGAGTTATAGTTGAGAATTTTCTCTTAAGAATTAATTTAAACTAAGTGGCCATAAAAAGAAAAATTCCAGATTTAAGAAATAGAGGATATATTGACAGATTCATAAGATATTTTCACATTGATAAGTTACTAGATGTACTTTAAAGGAAAATGTGGGAGTCTTCTGCTTCCAGCCAAAATGGAATAACAAGGACCAGACTCAATATACGAAATAATGAATTTCAAAACATTGGCTATCAGACAGCAAAAGACAATGAACTCTAAGAAACGAGAAATAAATAAGGTGGTGCTATAAATATCCATCTTTCTATCTCGAAAGGGCTTATAGGCCACAACACAGGGAGGAAGTGAGAGGGAGCCTGGTAGACGCCTTGATTAGAGGAAATGCAGATGAAGGTCTAGGAGACAAAGTCACCTAGTTCAGAGTACTAGAGAGGAGAGAGATGCATGGAAACATGACCCTGATATCTGTAGAAAGTTCTCAGAGAGTTTCAACAGAGTCTAACAGATCAGCACATGGGTATGAAGAAACACCTGAAGCCATGGAACCATCCAAAAGAGTACGAAACAGTATCTAATGCTCACTAACACTGAGAATAGTGTTAATTCCCACCAGCCAGACTGGGAATATTAATAACCTGCCACATATTGGATAAAGTACTCAGGAAGGCCTGAGTTGCCTCAGTTTTAGAGAATACTACCCTTAGACTGAAAACTACTCCAAAGCTATCTTCCAAATTATAAAAGCAAGCCATAAAAGGATCAAACTGTTTTCAAATAACTTAAGTCTATCTCTAAACAGAGTTCAAAATAACATGTGAGAACGCAAAAACACAGATTCTGACCAGGTAACTTTCATATTAGGCATTCAGTCAACATGGCATGCAAAGAGGTAAGAAAACATGACCCACACCAAGGAAAACAGCCAGTTAATCAAAACCAAACCCACTGGCAGGTGTGCTAGAACTGGAAAAGAAGGACTTTAAAATGTTTACTGTAACTGTATTTCATTTGTTCAGGAAGTTAACTAAAGACACAATAAAAAAAACCCAAATCAAATTTCTAGAGATAAAATATACAATGTGTTAGGTGAAAAATACAGGAGATGGGGTGGGGGCTAACCACTGATTAGACAATGCAGAAAATAATATTAGTGCCTCTTTGTATTAATTAAGTTTTCAGTTCACTTGAGTAAATATCAAGGAGTGCAACTGCTGAATTGTATGTTATTAAGAAATGTTTGATTTCATTTCCAAATGTTTAAACTTTTTCTAAAGGTCTTTCTGTTATTGATTTCTAACTTAATTCCACACAAATCTGCAATGGATATTTATAGCAGCTTTACTAATAATTGCTCAAACTTGGATGCAATCAAGATGCCCTTAAATAGGTGAATGGATAAATAACCGTATACATCCAGACAATGGAATATTATTCAGCACAAAAAAGAAATGCACCATCAAGCCAATAAAGACATGGAGGAACCTTAAGTACATATTACTAAGTGAAAGAAGGTAATCTGAAAATGTACTGCATTATTCCAACAATGTGACTAACATACTGGAAAAGGCAAAACTATGGAGAGAGCAGAAAAAATCAGGGGTTGACAGGGGTTGGTGGGGGTGGTGATGAACAGATAGAACACAGCAGATATTTAGGGCAGGGAAATAATTCTGTATGATACTATAACAGAGGATACATGTCATTACGCGTGCATGCTTAGTCATGTCCAACTCTTTGTGATCCAATGGAAGGTAGCCCAACAGGATCCTCTGTCCACAGAATTTTCCAGGTAAGAATACTGGAGTGGGTTACCATTCGCTTCTCCAGGGGATCTTCCTGACCCAGGAATAGAATCCACAACTCCTGCAAGGCAGGCAAACTCTTTATTGCTGAGCCACTGGGCCATGTCATTATATATTTGTCAAAACTCACAGGACTGCAATACTAAGAGTGAACCATAATGTAAACTATTAATTTTGGTTTGATAATGATGTGTCAATGTTGATCTATTTATTACAACAAATGTACCACTCTGATAAGGGAGAGTACTACTTTGATGATGGGGGAGCCTATGCCTATTCAGGAGGGAGGTATGTGGGAACTCCATATTTCCACTAAATTTTTCTGTGAACCTAAAACTTCTCTGAAAAATAAAGCATATATACAACTGAAGTGACTTAGAATGCAAGCATGCATGGAGAAAGAGAGAGAAAATTAGAAAGTTTATTTAACCAGAATACAATTACAACATAAATCAGAATTTATGGAATACCACTAAAAAGGTACTTCAAAAGAAATTTATAGCATTAAATACCTATGTTAGATTTCATCTTCTCCCTTAGGAAACTAGAAAAAGCAGCAAGTTAAAGACAAAGTAACTACAAGAAAGGGAATAATAAAGATCAAAGCAGAAATCAATGAAACAGAAAAATAACAAAAATCTATGAAACTAAATGCTTGTTCTTTGAGAAGATCAATAAAACTGATAAATCACAAGCCAGATTAATCAGGAGAAAAAGAGAGAAAGACACAAATTGCTAGTAATAGGAAGGAGAGAGATGATATTGCAAATTTTACAGATAACAGAAGTAGATAACCCAAATAGCCCTATATCTATTAAGGAAATCAAAACTAGTTAAGAAAAAAAAAACCTCCCCAAAGAAAATTGGTCTAGATAGCTTCAGCTTCATTAGCAATTCTACCCACATTTAAAGAAGTTGTTGTTGTTCAGCCTCTAAGTCATGTTTGACTCTTTGTAACCCCATGGACTGCAGTATGCCAGGCTTCCCGTCCTTCACTATCTCCCCAAGTTTGCTCAAACTCCATTGAGTCAGTGGCGCCATCTAACCATCTCATCCTCTGTCACCCTCTACTCCTGTATTCAATCTTTCCCAGCATCAGGGTCTTTTCCAATGAGTCAGCTCTTCACATCATGTGGCCTAAGTATTGGAGCTTCAGCATCAGTCCTTCAAAAGAATATTCAGGGTTGATTTCCTCTAGGACTGACAGGTTTGATCTCCTTGCTGTCCAAGGGATGCTCAAGAGTCTTCTCAAGCACCACAGTTCAAACACATTAATTCTTTGGAATCCACCTGCAATGTGGAAGACCTGGTCAATCCCTGGGTTGGGAAGATCCCCTAGAGAAGGGAATGGCTACCCACTCCAGTATTCTGGCCTGAACAATTCCATGGACTGTATAGTCCATAGGATTGAAAGAGTTGGACACGAATGAACTGCTTTCACTTCACAGCCTTCTTTATGGTCCACCTCTCACATTTGTACATGACTACTGGAAAAACCACAGCTTTGACTATACAGACCTTTATCGGCAAAGTGATGTCTCTGCTTTTTAATAGGCTGTCTAGGTTGGTCACAGCCTTTCTTCCAAGAAACAAGTGTCTTTTAATTTCTTGGCTGTAGTCACCATCTGCAGTGATTTTGGAGCTAACAAATAAGACACTTTAGATATGTACAGTTCACTGCATAACAATTATACCTCAATAAAGCTATTTTTTAGAAGGTGTGAATAAACTGAACTTAATCTGAGTAAGAACAAAACAAAAATAATTTAAGAAACAAATATAATGGGAGTATTAAAGTAGTGATTCATGTCAATGTATGGCAAAAACCACTACAATATTGTAAAGTAATTAGCCTCCAACTAATAAAAATAAATGAAAAAAATAAAATAAAATAAAGCATATGCATGAAAAAAAAATAAGTGAAAAAAATAACCAAAAAAAAAAAATAAAAAGAAAGAAAAAGAAAATCACCACCCAGTTTTTCATATAGGAAGTACAGAGAATTCCATGTTTCATGTAAAAAACTCTGCATACAGATTTTAATAAAGTGAAATACAAAACAAAAATTTAGTATCTCCTATGTTAAGAAAGTTTGCTCACTTTGAGAATATTAATAAATATTTGTTAAATATCAATGTTTTGTTTCTTGTATGTTATTCTAATGAAAGCAATAAAAGGAAATTTGAAAAACAAAACAGAAAACAGTTTAATAATATTTAAGTGAAAAACTGTCTTAAGTATCTAGAACAAAAAGTGTGGCATCCAATAAATTTATTTTCTATAAATTTATAGATATTGAGGACCACTGATCCTTCAAGATGAGATTTGTTTTTTCCTCTAAAAGTTTAGTTTTCATATAAAGAATTGTCATTGGCAGGAAAGTTTTTGTTTGCTTGTTTTTAATTTTCTAACTGGTTTGTATTCTAGAAAATGGGCCCCCAAAGGAGTCAACTCAAGACAGTATTTCAGAAGGCTGAATGATTTGTCAGATCTCAGCCTGTTTTAATTGGGATTTTATATAAATTAAATTTTGTATATTAAAGTTTAACCAATTGGGATTTTAATTTGAAAAGCACCAGAAGAATAAATGTAGAACACATTGCTAACTATACTTGCTACTTGTGACACATGTGATATTTTGTTAAAAAGCAGATCAAAGTTTTATAAAAATAATTACATAAAGGAAAATAATGTTTTTTCTAAGTGGCTAAAGTGACACTGCAGAATATTCTTAGTGAACCACTGTGGGGTCACTACAAAGGTCAAAATGGATTAAACACCTAAATGTAAGACCAGATACTATAAAACTACTAGAGGAAAACACAGGCAGAACACTCTGACATAAGATGGCAGCAATATTTTTCTTGGATCCATCTCTTAGAGTGACAGAAATAAAAAAAAAATAAACAAATAGAACCTAATTAACTTTTGCACAACAAATGAAACTATCAGTTCAGTTCAGTCACTCAGTCATGTCCAACTCTTTGCAACCCTATGGACTGGAGCATGCCAGGTTTCTCTGCCCATCACCTACTCATGGAGCTTGTTCAAACTCATGTCCATTGAGTTGGTGATGCTATCCAACCACCTCATCCTCTGTCATCTCCTTCTTTTCTTGCCTTCAATCTTTCCCAGGATCAGGGTCTTTTCAGTGAGTCAGTTCTTTGTATCAGGTGGCCAAAGTATTGGAGCTTCAGCTTCAGTGTCAGTCCTTCCAATGAATATTCAGGACTGATTTCCTTTAGGACTGACTGGTTTGATCTCCTTGGAAATCAACGAAACTATAAACAAAATGAAAACCTACTGACCAGGAGAAAATATCTGTAAATGATTCTACTGACAAGGGATTAATTTCCAAAATAAACAAACAGGTCATACAGCTTTATATAAAAAACACAAACAGTCCAATCAAAAAACTGGAAGAAGACCTAAATTCTCCAAAGAAGACATACAGAGGGCCAACAGGCACATAAAAAGATGTTCAACAACACTAATTATTAGAGAAATGCAAATCAATGCTACAGTGTGGTCTTTTCTCACACCAGTCAGAATGGCCATCAAATAATAAATAATAAATGCTACAAAGTGTGTGGACAAAAAGTAGCCTTCCTACTTTGCCGGTAGGAATGAAATTGATGCAGCTACTATGGAGAACCATCTGGATGGTCCTTAAGAAGCTAAAAATAGAGTTATCATATGATCTTTCAATCCCACTCCTGGGCATATATTTGGAGAAAACTCTAATTTGAAATGACGCATGCACCCTAATGTTCATTGCAGTACTATTTACAATATCCAAGACACGGAAGCAACCTAAACATCCATCGACAGAGGAATGGATTAAGAAGATATGGTACAGATATATAATGGAATATTACTCAGTCACTAAAAAGAGTGAAACAATGCCATTTGCAGCAACATGGATGAACCTTGAGATTATCATACTAAGTTAAGTAAATCAAAGAAAGACAGATATCATATGATATTGCTTATATCTAGAATCTTATTGTAAGAATGATACAAATGAACTTATTTACAAAAGAGAAACAGACTCATAAACTAAAAAAATGTACTTAAGGTTACTGGGGAGAAGCATGGAGAAGGAGGGATAGATTTGGCTTCACATGTACATACTGTTATAATTAAAATAGATAACCAACAAGGACCTACTGTATAGCTCAGGGAATTCTGCTAAATATTCTGTACTAACTTAAATAGGAAATGAATTTGAAAAAGAATAGATATGTGTAACATATAACTGAATCACTTTGCTGTATACCTGAATTAATACAATATTTTTAGTCAACCATGCTTCAATATAAAATTAAAAATTAAAAAAATTTCTAGCCATTTTAAACATCAGAAAATTCAGCTTTATTAGGTTTTCAGTTTTTACTGACTGCAAATGAATACTTCTAGAACAATTAACATTTTAATAGAATTACAGAATGTTTTGGCTAGAAGGGTTGAAGTTTCACTCCTCTCTCAAGTTAACCTGATTCATCATATGAACCTTCTCTATAACATCTATACCTAGTAGTCATCTAGGTATCTTCTTAGATGCATTCTATCTTTGAGAACATTTGACTATTAAAAAGATTTTCTTTAATTGTGCCAAAATTTATATCCCTTTGATTTCTCTACCTGCTACCAATACCAAGGGCACTACATTTTGAAGATACATAAAAAGTATTTTATCTCTCTCTTCCATATGATAGCCCTTCAGAGGTAGGAGGATGGATGGTGAACACATGGCCTCTCCTCTCCAAACAAAACAGCTCTAATTCCTTTACACATTGCTCATATGCCAAGTTTGGAAAAAGGTGAATCATAATGGTAAAAAGTAGTCTTCAGTGTCATACTCCAAAGGTTCAAATTCTATAACAACAACCTATGACTGTGTGATACTTGGATACTTAATACTCTGTATCTCAGGTTATCCCATTTGTTACAGAAAAATAGTAATGGTATTGATTCCATAGTGTTGTTATAAAGATTGAATTAAGTGCATATCACTGGAGTAGATTGGACAATCATTGTCCTCAACTTTTCATACCTCTCTGTGTTAGAAGTAAACATTCATCTTCTTTGTGATGTATGCAGGGCCTACACCATGGGTGAAGCATACTTACCTGTACCAGTGATGTTGGGTTTAGCCAAATGACTTGCTTTCACCAGTGTAAAACTAGCAGAAGTGACTTAGTCAGAAACTTTTGGTTTGCTTGCTCTTGTGTGCTGTGATTATCTTTTCATAAGAACATGGGACCAGGGAGTCACTAATACAAGGAAAGTAAGAAAACACACAAAGCAGACTTGAACCTAACTGGAACTATAAAGCCAAACCTACCCTACTAGCTCAGCCAAATCCAGTAGGACCACAGCTGATTCATGGTGGTGGTGGTGGTTTAGTCACTAAGTTGCGTCCAACTCTTGTGACCCCATGGACTGTAGCCTGTAAGGTTCCTCTGTCCAAGCAATTCTCCAGGCAAGAATACTGGAGTGGATTGCCATTTGCTTCTCCAGGGGGATCTTCCTGACCCATGGATAGACCCCATGTCTCCTGCATTGCAGCCATATTCTCTACTGACTGAGCTATGAGGGAAGCCCGCAACTGATTTATAAACTTTTGAGAAAAATAGTTTCTTGCTATAAGCCATGAAGATTTTGAGGTTGTCTGTTACAAAACTGATCAACTATTACCACAATAATATCACATAACAAAATACCCCAAAACTCAATAGTGAAAACAATAAGCATTTATTCTAGCTTTCTTGTCTATAGGTTGACTGAGGCTCAGCTATACACTAGTCTTACCTATGATTTTCTCCAAAAGCTGCTGATTGGGTCTGGGTCTGCTCCAAATATGTCCTATCTTCCTCAAATGAGCAGCTACTAAGACAAGTTCATGTCACAATGAAAAGCAGGAGTGTAAGGGGAGAAACCAAACTAAGAAAACACACACACACACAAAGCTACGCTTCTACATACAGATGGCCAATAAACATGTGAAAAGATGTTCAATGACACTCATTATTAGAAAAATGCAATTCAAAACTACAATGGGGTATCAACCCACTGGTCAGAATGGCCATCATCAAAAAATCTACAAACTATAAATGCTGGAAAGGATGTACAGAAAAGTGAACCCTCTTGCACTGTTGGAAGAATGTAAATTAATATAGCCACTATAGTGTCTCCTTCAAAAACTAGGAATAAAACTATCATATGACCTAGCAATCTCACTATTGGGCATACACCTGAGAAAACCATAGTCTACAAAGACATATTTTACCCCAATGTTCACTGCAGCACTATTTACAATAGCCAGGACATGAAGGCAAGCTAAATGGATAAAAAAAAAAAGATAATGGCACATATATACAATGAAATATTACTCAGTCATACAGAGGAACAAATTTGAGTCAGTTGAACTGAGGTGGATGAACTTTGAGCCTTTTATACAGAATGAAGAAAGTCAGAAAGAGAAAAACATATTTTGTATATTAACACATATATATGGAATCTAGAAATATGGTATTCATGAACCTAATTGCAGGGCAGCAATACAGACACAGACATAGAGGACAGACTTGTGGACACAGTGGGGAAGGAGAGGATGGGGCGAATTGAGACAGTAGCACTGAAACATATACATTACCATACGTAAAACAGATAGCTATTGGGAATATGCTATATAACAGAGAAAGCTTCAACCTGGTGTGCCATAACAATCTAGAGGGGTGGAATAGGGCAGTGGGTGAGAGGGAGGTTCGAGAGGAAGGGGACATATGTATACTGATAGCTGAATCATGTTGTACAGCAGAAACCAACACAATGCTGTAAAGCAATTATCTTTCAATTAAAAATAAATTTTAAAAAAGAGCTGGGCTTCTGCCCATCACATCTAGTAACTTACCATTGGTCAAAGAAAGTCATATGCCCAGCTCAAAGTCAAGAGGAGAGGAAATAAACTCTGCAGACCATGAGTCCAAAGCAAGTCACACAGCTCTGCTCAACATTAATGGGGTGGGAAAGTTTACTCTCCTAATGGATTTGGGGTGATGGAGGAGCAAATATTTACTAAACAATAATCTAATCTACCACGGTTATGCAATAAAAACTAATACAAGCACTTAAAAGAATGTTTGATGCACAGCAACTGGAAAACAAGTACTAGCTATCGTAATTAAACATCATCAAAATGATTCAGGCTATTCTCCATTTTTATTACTCTCCTATAAACACAATTTGTTACTACCTCCTCAAAAATAAGATGCTGCTATGGAAAATAACAGCTTATTTATTATCTGACAGGATGGGATTATTATAGTTCTCATTCTAGGTATTCTTATTTTAAAAGAACCTAAGCATTTACATTTTTGGTAGCCCATCACTTTCACCTAAAATCCTAGTTCTCTTTCATATGCTGATGCTCAAACATTTATTTCCTTAAGTGATAGATCACTTGGCTATATGTATATTTAAGTCTATCTTGTGATACTTAGTTTAGTGGCAGCCTACTCAGATATTTTTGGGTCCTGATTTTATCACCTTCATGTCATACATGTACTCTATCTTCATCCAAGTCAGCGAGAGAAATGTTATACTAACAACTTAGGGTGGAAGGACTCAATTGGACCACATCTATCCAGGGAAGCTGTGGAATCCCCATCCACGAAACAGGAACCAATAGCTTTCTGCAAGAGTAGACCTCCTGAAAACACTGGCAATTCTATGAGTTCATCATTCTTTCCATGTTCTTCCTTAGCAGCTGCTTGCAGACTGTGCTGCAGCCATGAGACTGTGAAGAAGAAAAGAGTGGAGGCTCAAAACAACAAGCAAACAAAGCAATGCTGCTGGGCAGGAACTAGTGGGTCCTACAAGCCATCCTCAAATACAGAAGAACACTATGAGATAGAGACAGCAGCAACAGCAACAAGAATTAATACAGATCCTTTGTTGGCATGGCAGACTTTCCATTGAAAATAAAGAAGACTGCCCACTTAGGACTGGGAGGGTAATCTTAGGAATATCTGAAAAAAACAAATTCCAAGAAGAGAAAATAATCCTCACAATTCACAAGATAGAGGCTTATATTCACAGTGATTTTGCTTTGTTTTTTTTTAAAAATACTTAAACATGGGGGAAAAATTCAGTGGTACAAAAGGATATCCATATGGTGAAAAATAAGTCTCCCTCTTACCTCTAGTCAATTGCTGGAGGCAACAATTGTTATTCAGATTCTGTAATAGCTCTGCAGAGTTATTTCAGTGTAATTTTACAAGATTATTTAGACAGATAGATGGTGATAAATAGGTAGATAGATAGATGGATTTAATAACCGAAAGGAAGCACAGCACATAGAGTTATTTAATTTTGAGTATTCATTTTGTGGCTGGTAAGAGCAAAACATCTGAGTTACACATATGCATCTCCTGAGGTTTGTGAAGGCTAACTGACTTGTCAAGGTCATGAGCCTAAGAAAGGAAAAGCTAGTATGGGATATGAAAAGCCAGACCTGGAATAAGACCTAAGCCTTTAAAGGCATGAGTTTACATAAAGGAATATTCACCATATTATTTAGGGAAGATTTTCCAAGTCTGCAAATAGCTTGTAGTCATTTAAAGGGCCAAAGAAGAGTTATTTAGCTGTGACTGCAACCTAAATCCATGCACTATAACCTTAGCCACACCATGGCAATTTAAAGGAATGACTGATGATTTTTTTTTCTTGCATTTTGTGTGTTAGGATCTGGTATTTCTCAAAACTCTAAAGTATTCTAACTAAAAACTGTCCTAAGGAAAAGGAAATGTTTCAATTTGAAATCCTTAATTAAAACCACATTCATAATTCTAAGTATTTAAAGAGAAAGTTAAAGAAGAAATTTACTTCTGCACATCACAGAGATTATAATAAACACAGAACCTTGCCAAAAGACATGCCTCCAGCTGCACTGAAGAAACATCAGCATAGACCAGCACTGCAGCTTCAACAGGCAAAAGACTGAAGGCAATGTCATGTACAGAAAGGGAAACAATCATAATGTAAAACTCATGTTCCTCATTGGAATAGAATTCTGAAGAAATGCATCTTACATGCATGCACACACACACACACACACACACACAGAGCCACAGTTGTTCCCCAGTATTAACTAAAAAATTTTAACCTGTAAGCCTATTTTCTTGAGGTCCACCAAGGCCACAGATGTTTGCTCCATAAAACCTTTGCCAGTTTGGGGACAAGCTCAATCAACTCGTGCTTGAAAATGATTCACATGGGTCTTTACACTGCAGAGTTCATTACTTTAGGGATTTCCCAGAACTCTACATTCCTGGCCGCCTGATCCAATAAGGGAATGCACATTTACTTTGCCAGAATACACGTTATGGCAGAAGACAAAAAAAAATCCATCAAAATTCCTGTAATGCCTAAGATAACTATTGCCTCAAATGTGGAATGATAAACCTGTTAGAGAGAAAAATGAGTCCTTGCCAGTCATCAGTTGGAACAGGAATAATTCTTCCTGGTTTCTCTATCAAAAGTGTTTATGGTACTTGCACTATGTATAGAGGTTTATACAAGAAGCTAGGAAGAAGTAGGAAGTACTCTAAAAGAAACCAAAGACTAAGAGCATCTCTTACAGAATACAGATGTGGGTGGAATACCTTAAAACAACCACTAAGCATACAGAGAAGCAAAATCAAAACAAGAGATGCTTAGGCATATTATTGGGAACAGAGTTACTTTTATCAACACCCATGACTTCTATTACTGTCTACATGCTTAAGCCTCCTGTATCTTGATGGCACTCTCACCTGAGCCCTATACCTGTATGTTCATTACCTTGACAACTCCAAGTGGGTATTCACAGGCATCTCAAATGCAGTTTTGTAAAAGTTAAACTTATTCTCCCCCAAATATATGCTTTCTTCAGAGTTATCTCTTCAGAAAAAAAAAAATTGTTCTCCTAATTTCTAAAGACAGAAACAGGGATGTCATCCCTCATATCCCCCTTTTTCATCTTCCCCAGACAGTTGATCAAGCATTCAATCTATCTCACTCATTTACTTCTTTTCATACTGCTGTTATAATCCCGTCTCTATAGCCACTCACTGGAACATCTGCATTAACCGGCTAACTGATCTCCCTGCTTCTTGTCCATGCCAATTCATTCTTGACTAGACTTTTTAAATAATATGTAATTGAGTCAGGAGATCAAACCAGTTGATTCTAAAGAAATAAAACCTGAATATACATTGGAAGGACTGATGCTGAAGCTGAAGCTCCAATACTTTGACCACCTGACACAAAGAGCCAACTCATTGGGAAAGACCTTGATACTGGGAAAGATTGAAGACAAAAGGAGAAGGGGGCAACAGAGGATGAGATCATTGGATGGCATCACCAACTTAAGGAACATGAGTTTGAGCAAGATCCAGGAGATGGTAAAGAACAGGGAAGCCTGGCATGCTGCAGTCCATGGGGATGCAAACAATTGGACACAACTTAGCAACTAAACAGCAACTGAATCAATCTCTTTTTTGCTTCAAAAGCAGGTTTCCTATTACTACTGGGATAAAGTACCATATTCTCAGCATGGCCTACAACCCTCTGCATGCTCTGACCCCTGCATCATCCTCCAGCTTCACTGCAGTTCACCTGTCCTCTGTATTTCCATTCTAATCAAACTAAATGTTTAATTGCTTGGACATACTATGATCTCTCTCACTTCTAGGTGATTGAAGCTTCTCTATTTTCAGTCTAAAATATTAAGTGGTTATGCCATCCCTAATCTCCATAACCAGGAAGTAAGTCCATGAGAGCAAGTTACCTACCTTGCCATCTTGTTCAGTTCTGCCACCCTAACACCTAGCTGCTGCTGCTGCTAAGTCGCTTCAGTCCTGTCTGACTCTGTGTGACCCCATAGATTGCAGCCTACCAGGCTCCTCCATCCATGGGATTTTCCAGGCAAGAGTACTGGAGTGGGTTGCCATTGCCTTCTCTGCTAGCACCTAGAACAATGCATAAATGTGTTGTTGCTGAGTCACCAAGTCATGTCTGACTCTTTCCAACCCCATAGACTGTAACCTGCCAGGCTCCTCTGTTCATGGAATTTCCCAGGCAAAAATACTAGAGTGGGTTGCCATTTCCTTCTCCAGGGAATCTTCTCACCCTAGGGATCAAACCTGCATCTCCTGCATTGGCAGGTGGATTCTTTACCACCCACTGAGCCACCTGAGAAACCCTTGCGTGAATATGACAGATGCTCAATAAATATGTGTTGAATGAATAAATGAAACTTTTAGGTTTCAGCATAAATTTCACTTCCTCAAGGAAGCCTCTTTTCAGGAAGAGAATTATATCCCTTTATTATACATCCCAATAGCATTCTATGGGCTTCTCCAGTGGCTTAGAAGTAAAAAATCCACTTGCAACGCAGGAGACACAGGAGACGCATGTTCAATCCTTGAGTCAGAAAGATCTCCTGGAGAAGGGAATGGCAACCCACTCCAGTATTCTTTACTAGAGAATCCTATGGACAGAGGAGGCTGGCGGACTACAGTCCACAATGTCACGAAGACTTGGACATGACTGAAGTGACTTAGCATGCATAGCATCCTATGGGCTTGCTTCCCTGGTAGCTCAGTGGTAAATAATCTACCTGCCAATGCAGGAGATTCAGGTTCCATCCCTGGGCTGAGAAGATCCCCTGGAGTAAAAAATGGCAACCCACTCTAGTATTCTTGCCTGGGAAGTCCCATGGACAGAGGAGACTAGTGGGCTACAGCCCATGGAGTTGAAAAAGAGTCAAACATGACTTAACTAAACAACAACAAAAATAGTATCCTATATATTCTACACATGACCTAGAAACTACTTGCAGCCAATAAGTTGGAGACACTTCTTTCTCTTTTCTCAGTGATAGTCCCGTGCTGTCTGTTGTCCAGAATCTGAAACCTACCTATATTGTGTCCAACTTTTTACTTATTTAAGTCAAGAGCATAATTCTGGTTCCTATTATTCCATCTTGGCTGGAAATGGACATTCCAGGTTAGTTTTAAAGACTAGATCTCACATACTTTCCTTTGTAATTACTATATATTAACATTCTCTGTGGCTTAGATCCTTTTCCACCCCCCAGAAGCTATCCTTCTTCCCTTGATATACTCTTAAGCCTAATGCAAATTTCCATTGGGCTAAGATTTTTTTTTGTTCTTTTCTGAATCCAGAGCAACACAAGGAACATGATAAACATTGAATAAATTAAAAGTTGAATGTAAACTGCCCCAAAATATCCTCACTCACTGCATATCTGCTACCCAACCTAAAGTAGGACATAGGCCTTGGCAAATCACAATCCTACAAATAACTGGCACATTGGTTTTAGAAGTTAAAAAAAATGGCACAGTTGATTTTTAACTATTTAAATTCTTTATCAGTTTACTCTTTATCAAGATTAAATCCTACTTATTATTTAATTTGGGATTCTCTGGTGACTCAGACAGTAAAGAATCTGCCTGCAATGCAGAAGTATCATATTTATTACTTTTGAAAAACAGCTAGCATCTATTTTCAGTTATGATTTGCCAGACACCAAACTGAGCATTAGCTAATTTAATCCTCCCAGCAAACTTATGAGATGGTATCTATTATTATTCCCATTCAATTGACAAGAAACCAAGACCAGACTGGTTAAGTAAAATGTCAAGATAATAGAGCTGGGACACAATGGAGCCAGAATCTGGACACAGTTTGAGCATGTGTATTCACTATATTACTACCTAAATTGCCTCTTAGTACTTTGTATCTGCAAACAAAATTGTAGATGGCTTACAGTAAAAGATTTCTAAAAATATTTAATTAAAATAGAAATTTAAGAGATTTCACTGGTGGTCCAGTGGTTAAGAATCCACCTGCCAATGCAAGGACATGGGTTCAATCCCTGGTCTGAGAAGATCCTGCATGCCATGGAGCAGCTAAGCCTGTGCACTGCAATTACTGAAGCCTGCACTCTAGTGCCCATGCTCCTCAACAAGAGTAGCCACAATGAAATATAATGCAGTCATTAAAAGAATGAAATAATGCCATTTGCAACAACATGGATGGACCTAGAGATTATCATACTAAATGAAGTAAGTAAGAAAGACATATATCATATGATACCTCTTATATGTGAAATCTTAGAAAATAATACAGACTTATTTATAAAACAGAAACAGACTCAGACACTCAGAAAACAAGCTTATCATTACCAAAAGGGAAAGGCAAGGGAAGAGACAAGCTAGATGTTATGGTTTAACATTTACACACTACTGTATATAAAATCAACATGAACCTACTATATAGCACAGGGGTCTCTACTAATATTCTATAATAACCTAAATGTGAAAATAATCTGAAAATTGATAGATGTATTAATATTTATAACCAAATCACTCTGCTGTACACCTGAAAGCAACATTGTAAATCAAATATACTCCAACACAAAGTAAAAATTAAAAAATAAAAATATTTTAAAGGTTATACTCCATTTATAGCTATTATTGTACAACACAAAGACTATAGGAAATATTTTATAATAATTATAAATGAAGTATCAGATTGAAAAGACTACTTTGGTAAATTCAGATGTTATCATTTTAGGAAATGTGGTAAGATGAAAAGGCATATTCTATTATTGTAAGTAAAAGTTCTCAAAGTATTGGCTTGGCTTTAGGTCAATTCAGGTTTTAATCCACTACCTTGGGCAAATTATTCAATCTTTTTGATACTTATTTTTCTCATCTATAAAACAGGAATAATGAAATATATACAATATATAGATACATCCAAGGCATAGAAGGTAATACATTTGCTTGGACTAAATAAAAGGCATGCCCATCTAATCTAGTAGAACGTGTTGATAAAGATATATTATTTTCACATATGCCTAATTCCCGATAAATTTATAGAGCATCTACTAAGTACAATGCTTTAATAAGGAGTTAAAGATCTATAAAATAACAGAAGAAATGCACACTAATGAATCAAACACAAAGCCTAGGAAGAGAGATAAAAGGATTCATTAGAAGGGATAGTGATGTTCATCCATACATAGAATGGAGAGCTGAAATGACTTAACATGTGCCAGGCTTGATGCTAAGTAGTACAACAGCCTGATGACTAACTTAATAAGACTGGAGATTCAGGAAGAGAAAAGGATTGAAAGAATCAGAAAAGTATGAGAAAAAATTGATATATTTAATGCAGAGCCAGCTATGGTTCCTGGAGTACCTCCTTAATTCAACAGAGAATGGGAAGCCAGAATGTTATTTTTAAGGAGGCAAGTTTTAGGTTGAATCATGAATTTGGAAGATATAATAAAGATATAATAAAGAAATAAAAAGTAACGTGAAAGTGTTACTCCCTCAGTTGTGTATGACTCTTTGTGACCCCGTGGACTGTATAGCCCACCAGACTCCTCTGTCCATGGCATTCTCCAAGCAAGAACCCTGGAGTATGTAGCCATTTCTTTCTCTGGGGGATCTACCTGACCCAGGGATCGAGCCCAGGCCTCCTGCATTGCAGGCAGATTCTTTACAAATGAGCCACCAGGGAAGCTGAACTAACTGTCAAAAAATAGTTCCCAGTTTTAATGGATCTCGTTTGCAATTAGTTACATACATATAAAGACAAACATATGGTCAGACCCTTCTCAATCTTCTGTTTTCTAAAGAAGGTAAAGCAGACTTAATAGTTTTGGTTCCTTTGTAAATTTACAGATAACACAAAGGAATACCTCAGTGCTAATTGTTAAAAAAGTCACAAATTTCCAATGACTAAGATACTAAAACAATGAGTTTTCCCGTATCACAAAAGCTGTATCACCTCTGATTCATTCTCTATAGAATACAATCATACAATATGTATTTTTTTCAAATCAAAGTTAGGACTCATAATATTAGCTGCAATATTTCATGAATTCCAGGGTTGGATCTCAATTTACCTCAGTTTCTTCAAGTCATTAGGCCCTCTGTTTCTGCAGTGGGAAAAAAAAATGATATTACCAACGCATTCTGTTGTTGTGTAAAAGAATTAAGTAACATTAGTAAAGAGGTCTAAGACATGGGAAAGTGCTAAATTTAATTATTTATTATTAGCATCTCCTCCCCACGCAGATGTTTCTGGTTTAAAAAATGTGAACCATGTGGGACAACACAGGATCAATGACGCTAGTAAATAGGGAGCAAGAAGGATGGACAAAGAGGCACTGTGAAGCCATGTGGTCAGGAAAGAAAGAGGATCTAAATATTCACAGGGATGGCCTTTGAAAGAAAACAATTCAGCAACCAGGAACAAACAGAAAAAGCAAAAATGGAGAAGGGACAGAAATGATGAATCTTGAAGATGTAAAGGGAAAACTTATAGAGGTAAGAAGTAAGAGAAGCAGCATGGGGGAAGAGACGAAAAGCAAGCATTTGCCAAACTTAGCACAAAAGTATCCTTTAGAAAACAGGAAATGTAAGCCCCAGTAAAAACAATGTGGCAAAAGAAAATACAAGGAAAGTAATTTTAAAATGAAAGTTCACACAAAAAGACCAGTTGCAGAAATCAATAAATACAGAGAAAGACCTTTAAATATGCATGTACTTGCACACATGTATACACACACACACACACACACACACACACACACACAAATATCAGGGTAAGTTCTAAAGAAAGCCCAGCAGTACATGGTAATTAGCCCTGAAGGAATTTTAGCAAACAGATTTTTCTTTCCATTCTCTCTACATCTATTTTCCATTGAAATCTGTCGATGGAAGCTAATCACTCACATTCCCATATTTAAGGAAATTACTTCAGCATACTTTCTAAAGTCAGAAAAAGATAAATATTTTGTCTATTAAAAATGATAATTATAAGGAAGAAGGCTGAAGATGGTGGAGTAGTAGGATGTGTGCTCATCTCCTCCTGCGAGAGCACTGAAATCATAACTAGCTATTGAACAACCAACAACAGGAGGATACTGGAACCCACCAAGAAAAGATACCCCATGTCCAAAGACAAAGGAGAAATGGCAACAAAATGGTAGGAGGGATGCTATCATGATAAAATCAAATCCCATACCGGGTGGGCCAGCAAAACTGTAGAATAATAATACCAAAGTTTCTCCACTGTTGTGAAAGTTCTGAGCCCCACATCAGGCCTCCCCACCTGGTGATCTGGCAAAAGGACTAGGAATCCCCAGGGAATCTGACTTTGAACGCCAGTGGGATTTGATTACAGGACATCCACAGAGCTGGGGGAAACAGACTCCTCTCTTGGAGGTCACAAACAAAATCTTGCAAACACCAGAACCCAGGGGAAAGGAGCAGTGATCCCACAGGAGACTGAACCAGACCTATCTGCTAGTGTTGGAGGGTCTTCTGTGGAGGCAGGGGCCAGCAACTGTGCTGTTGGGACCCCTGGCAGCATCAGTCTTAGGAGGTACTCCTTGGCAGAAGCCTTCTTGGAGGTTGTCATTAACTCTACCATAGATTCTGTAGACTTCAGGACTGGGTTGCCTCAGGCCAAACAACAAACAGGGAAGGAGCACAGTCCCAGATCAGCAGACAGTTGGATTAAAGTTTTACTGAGCATGGCCCTGCCCACCAGAGCAAGACCCAGTTTTTGCCACTGTCAGCTCCTCCCATCAGGAAGCTTACACAAGATTCATGGTCTCAGCCACCAGAAGGCAGAGCCACTAGAATGAAGATGACACCACAGAAAATTAATCCAGTGAAAAGGCAGAGGACTTTGTTCCAGATGAAGGGACAAGATAAAACCCCAGAGAAACAAATAGATGAAGTGGAGATAGGCAACCTTCCAGAAAAAGAATTCAGGATAATAATAGTGAAGATGATCCAGGATCTCAGAAAAAGAATGGAGAAGATGCAAGAAATGTTTACCAAAAACCTAGAACAACAAAAGAACAAATAGAGAGGAACAATACACTGGAAGGAATCAATAGATTAACTAAGGCAGAAGAACAGATAAGTGACCTGGAAGACAGAATGCTGGAGATCACTGTCACAAAACCGAATTTAGAAAAAAGAATGAAAAAAATAAAGACAGTCTAAGAGACCTCTGGGATAATATTAAATGCACCAACATTCACATTATAGACATCCCAGAAGGAGAAGATAGACAGAAAGGAGCCAAGAAAATATTTGAAGAGATAATAGCTGAAATTTCCCTTACATGGGAAAGGAAATAGTCAACCAAGTCCAGGAAGTTCAGAGAATCCAAGGCAGGATTAACCCTAAGAGGAACACACTAAGAAACATAGTAATCAAACTGACAAAAATTAAAGACAAAGATAAAATATTAAAAGCAACAAGGGAAAACGACAAATAACATACAAGGGAACTTCCATAATGTTATAAGCTGATTTCTCAAAAGAAACTGTACAAGCCAGAAGGGAATATTATGATAGATTTAAAGTGATGAGAGGGAAGCAATTACAACCAAGAATACTCTACCAGGCAAGACTCTAATTCAGATTTGACAGAGAAATCAAACTGATAAACTGATAAAATAAGACAATTTGATATTAAAAAAACTACCATTTAATAGAAAAACCTGTAAACACTTTTTAAAATCCAGATGCACATTAGAATTATCTTGGAATTTTTTGAAAAATACAAATGCCCAGGTATTGTTTTCTTCTCCAAAGTTCCACATGTGATTCTAATGAGCAGCTATGTTTAAAACCAACTGGATTATGATACTCTTTTACTTTTATCTAGTTTGTTTCACTTTTTCTACTTTGTATTCAGTGCTCCCATTTCATTTAGTTTATGTTTTCCAATTTCTGTCTCTTTTTTTTGTTGTTGTTTCTCAAGCTTTTATCAAATGTAGTAGAAAAACTTTTGTTTGTGTGTATTATACATATAATATAAAGCTTTTGTTTTTGCATGTGTATTATACATATAATTGTATGTATTATATATATATATATATATTTTAGGAAACATTAAGTGTTTGCTTAGCTAAAGAATTTATGACATTTTGGTTATACTTGTTTACTAAGCATGACTAGAATGCTAGATTTCAAATTTATATTCACTCAGAAATTTGAAACATCTAATACTACTGTTAAAAGTCTAGAAAGCTTTTTAGGATTTAAAAAAAAATTTTTTGAGACAGGCCTGAAACTTTTAATTCAATTCTGAGAATACAAAAAAATACTATGCAAAAAAAAAAAAAAGAAAGAAAATTAACATGTGATACAGTATTAACAGCTAAAATACAGATTTTGTTCAAATTTCACAAAATTTTATGGGTCCACTCTTTGTTTTCATACCTTATTCAAGATTCTACATTGTGTTTAGTTGCACTGAGTGGCTTCAGCTGCATGCAACAAATTCTGATAAATCTTTTTTCATTTTTATTTTGTTACAAATATTTTCTAATTTTCCTTCTAAGGCTTCTTAGATACACCTATAATTTAAAAATGGACATCTAATTTCCAAATACATGGGTTTTAAAAAATATTCTTGATATTAATTTCTCATTTTGACAGTAATTTCTCATTTAAATGCTTTCTTCTCTGCAATCACCCTCTGTGTTTTTTTAGTCTCTTAAACTTTATTGAGGCTTTCAATGGCTAAGTCAAAGATCTCTCTTGGTAAATGTCACATTGCACTTAAATACATGTGGGTTATTTTCAAATATCTTTTGATACTGATTTCTAACATAATTCCACAGTGATAAAAGAGCAGACTCTGAATGATTTCAATACCTTTAGATCATGAAATTTTTGCATCTTGTTTTATGTCCCTGGATATGCTGCAGTGTCTCCTGGTTTATAGTCTATTGAATAGAATTTGTACCCTGCTATTGTGTGAAAATTGTATAAATATTAATTATGTTGAACTGGTTCATAGTGTTTTTCTACTATATCCTTCTACTTTTCTATCTATTCATTCCATTAACTTTTGAGAACTTGATATTGAAACTCCAGCTAAAAATCTTGATTTATCCACTTAAAATGATAGTCATAATTGACCATATCAATTTTTGTACTAGGAAATTAGGCAAAAATGTCATTGAGTGTCAATGAGAGAAGAAACCATAAGGAAATCAGAGAGATACCATCTCACCTCTTAATTATCTTCTGTGACACTGAGTAAGTCAATTAACTTTTCTAAGCTTTGGTTTTCTCATTTGTAAAATGGGAATGACAATATCCTCTGTTAAACACAAATATGGCACATATTAATTTCTCAGTTATCCTCTCCTTTTCTCCTCCTCAAACTTAGTGGCATAAATACACTGAAACACACATAAGTCATTTGGATATCAAAAGGTATTTCTCTACAATCCAAAAGGCTTTAATAAATCTCTTGTTAACTATGAACAAAGCATTCCTCTGCCAAAAACAGGGAACTGTGGGAAGTCAATTAAATTTCATATGCCTTTCAATTTGAAATTGATGAAAAGATACATGAAAACTAGTCATTTTGAGTCATATCCCCAGAATTAGCTATCTCACCAGTGACATCAGTGTAATATCTATCACTTTCTTTTCTAAAACAATATAGACTTGGGTTTTAGATTTTTTTTTCTCTTGCTCCTCCTCCAATAAAAACGAACTGAAAATGAGCTTGATTCAGTCATACAGACTGGATTTATTCTTTACACTTTCATGCTTGAGCTTACTCTGCAACATTTATAGTTGGCATCTGTGGGCATGGACCAAGTGAGAACAGGAAACAGAACACAGAAGGGAGACATGAATAGCTGGATAGCAGCAAAGTACACTGCAAAGGACACTAGCCCAGGGAATCAAGGACCTGAACTTTGAACTTCAATTTATTAATCAATAAGATGCTACTCCAGGAGTTGTTTTCCAGCTCCAATATTCTCGATTAACTATGGGGTATCTTTTGCTTTTAATAAATTAACAAGACTGAGTAGAGTGTGCTGGAGGTGGGGGGGTGCTGTTAATGTTTTATAAAGTTCATAGTCTGGGTGGACAGGACAGAGTGGAGAACTGCTACAAATTAATGTAATTCTTTAGAAGAGAAATTTAGTAAAATATATCTAGAACATAAGACTCAGATTGATAGTGGTCGCAAGCTACAATTTTGCTATTTTCAAAGTGGCAGGATTTCAATGCTTATTTAGTTAAGTTGTTTAACATAATTATCATAGCCATAAATTAAAGACAATAATATAGCTATCTGAAGGGGGCTGGTTATTGTGAAGATTAAATTTGGGTAGAGATTTGCTCCATTCACAAATGAGCATATGGAAAGTGATCAAGATATATGTCAATATTTTTTATTATGTTTGGGCCCAATGACCTCACTCTTGGTTTACTGGATTTATTCTTAAGAAATAATTATAAAGAAAAAATGAAGCATTTAATGAGATAATTTGTGGTATTACTGAATGCAGTAGGAAAAAAACTGCAAAATATTTAAATGTTTGACAATTAAAAAGTGGTTATACACCTGATAGAGAAATAAGCCACTGAAATTATTATTCTAAGGGGTAGATGATATCATGGGAAAAAGCGTATGATATAATGCTAAGTAAAGAAAGCATATCCAAATGCTTCTATATTATGATTTCAACTATATAATAATGTACATACATGTATATAAGGACTAGAAAAGAACACAGAAAATGAAATGAGTTGATTATTTGGATAAATTCAGTTATCCTGGTTTTTTCTTTTTAAAAACTTTTTTTCAATATTAGTGTGGTATTGTTATATAATGCACATAAAAATTCAGTACATAAAAACAAATGAAAGAAACAAAAGAAAAAAACCTTCCAGGTAAAGGATGTGTGTGTGTGTGTGTGTGTGTGTTAGTCGCTCGGTTGTGTCCCATTCTTTGTGACCCTGTGGACTGTAGCCCACCAGGCTCCTCTGTTCATGAAATTCTCCAGGCAAGAATACTGGAGGAGGTTGCCATTTCCTCCTCCAGAGGATTTTCCCCACCCAGGGATCAAACCCAAGTCTCCGGCATTGCAGGCAGATTCTTTACTGTCTGAGCCACCAGGGCAGCCCGCGGGTGGAGGATATGTTAACATACTCATCTGGGAGTATAGAGGGGGCATTAAGCCCAGGACATCCTAATAGTTTACACATGTCTACACTGTATGCACAGGGAGATTAGAAGGTATGCTTTTGTTGTGATTATTTTACTGACAGAGCTAGATTTTAAATTCTTCTGGCCACTCCATTTACTCCAATAGCAACTGAATACCCACTGAACTTAGAAAGAAACAAACAAAAAAAGAGAATCATATCCAAATGAGCAACAATAGCCAAAGAAAACCATTTGAGTAGCAGGTCATCAAAATTTCAAAGTGATCCCATAAGCATAGAAGGGTTAAGAATAAACTGAATAAATAATTCAAACCATGCAGAATCAGTGTAGATGAAAGCCTATGGATGTGGAACATTCATTTCTAACTGACTCATGGAATGTAAGTAAAGGGATTAACAGTTGTTACATTCTTAAATGTGTGAGAGAATTATTTATACTTCTAGCATTTTGCCACAAATCTTTCAGACACAAAACTAGAGATGGAAAACATTAAAAAAAAAAAAGAAAAGATGAGCAAGAAGTCAAAAAATTCTTTTCAAAAGAGAAGAGCTCTTATTTAAGTTAAATAAATGCTATCAGAAAATAACAGGGCTCTTGGGATTAGGCATACTATATGCCAGTTGCATTATCCAAATCCTCGGTTGTCCAAGGTCACAACCTAATATGATAACCAAAGCGTCATCACAATCCCAGCGATCTTAAATGAGTTTTGGAATAAATTTATAATAAAAATTCTTCAATATATCCTGACATCACTTAGTCAATCTTCTACTTAGTTCAATAAATATTTATTAAGGGATTATCATGTGCAAGGCATGGGAGTAAACAGCAAATATACCAGAAACAAAAAAATATGAACCCTTCTCTCCGGATCTCTCAGTTTATGAACTCTCAGGCCTTTGTTGAACAGAAGAACCCTCTACTATACTTTACAGATCAATGTAGGAAAAATCAGGATATTCAAAGCAATGCCAGTGTCTTTTCTGCTGAGTTCAGTTACAGACCCAACTTCCAAAAACCACAAACTAATTCATCAACCAGTTAATTGTCTGACATTGAAAATAAATTGCCTTATGACAAGTCTCGTTTCCCCTGAATGATTTTAATTATCTCTGTAGCCAAGAATCGTGACTAACTTCTGTGACAGAAGTGAGAAGTACAGTGTTGAAAAAGCAATTAACACTTTTATTTTTTGGTGTTAAACCTTTGCAGAATCACCCCCTCTCTTGGAACAGGGAGGAAGTGGGTAGCTAATGTGAGTACTTACCAAGTGCCATAACTGGTCCAACTGTTTCATGTACATTATCTCATATAATTCTTGCAAACAATATTATGAAGTAGGTATTATTATTACCCTCATTTTTAGGATGAGGCTGATGGGAATGTAAGATGGTACAACCACTTCAAAAACAGGCAGTTTCTTACATTTGCCTCATGTGTGTGTGCGTGTGTGCATGTGCGCATGCACGCATGCATAGTCACTCAGTCATGTCCAACTCTTTAAGACCCCATGGACTGGAGCCCACCAGGCTCCTCTGTCCATGGGGATTCTCCAGGCAAGAATACTGGAGTGGGTTGCCACGCCTTCCTGCAGGGAATTTTTTCAACCCAGGATCGAACCTAGATCTCCTACATTGCAGGCAGATTCTTTACCATCTGAGGGGAACGTCCCATCCCAGGAATGGAACCGGGGTCTCATGGATTGCATGAGGATTCTTTACTAGCTGAGTTTCCAAGGAATCTCCTACATTTACATACAACCCTACATTTACCATACAACCCATGAATTCCACTCCTGGCTATCTACTGAAGAGAAATGAAAACAAATTCCTATGCAAAAATGTGTGTATAATCTCCATGGTAGTTTTATCAATAGTAGCCAAAAACTGGAAATAAATCAACAGGTGAATGAATTGAGAAATTGTGATATACCCAAATAAAAGACTACTACTTAGCAATAAAAAGTAATGAGCTACTGACACATGCAACAAGAATGAATCTCAGAATTATGCTGAGTGAGAATAGCCAAACCCAACATACACTAAGATACTATTCATATGAAACTCTAGCAAAGACTAAGCTAACCTATGGTAAGAGAAGCATATGAATGTTTGCATGGGGATGGGAATGGAGGGGGCATTCACTGGGGAGGAACACAAGGGCACTTTGAAGACATTGAAATGTTTTACCTCTTGATTTCTCCAGTAGTCATGTATGGATGTGAGAGCTGGACTGTAAAGAAAGTTGAGCACCGAAGAACTGATGCTTTTGAACCATGGTGTTGGAGAAGACACTCGAGAGTCCCTTGGACTGCAAGGAGATGCAACCAGTCCATCCTAAAGGAAATCAGTCCTGAATATTCATTGGAAGGACTGATGCTGAAGCTGAAACTCCAATCCTTTGGCCACCTGATGCAAAGAAATGACTCATTGGAAAAGACCGTGATGCTGGGAAAGAGTGAAGGCAGGAGGAGAAGGGGACGACAGAGGATGAGATGGTTGGATGGCATCACCGACTCAATGGACATGAGTATGAGCAAGCTCCAGATACTGGTGATGAACAGGGAAGCCTGGCGTGCTGCAGTCCATGGGGTCGCAGAGTCAGACATGATTGAGTGACTGAAATGACTGACTGACTGACTGACTGACATCTTGATTATAGTAGTGGTTACATGATTGTACAAATTTATACAAAATGTACAATTAAAACAGGTACATTTATTGTATGTTAATTTTACCTCAATAAAGTTGGTTTGAAAAAAAAATTTCTTCCAAGTGATTCCAGCATTGGGGAAGAAATCTCTGAATAAACCTAACCTCCAATTGTATGTAAATATCTTCTCTAAAATAATCACCTACCCCTGTCTGAATATGTCTCATGTCTGAAGTTTGCAGCTACACAGGTTACCCCATCCACTTCATGACAGCCCTGTCAGAAAAACTTCTCATGCTGAATCTAAACATATTTCCCTCTAATGTTATAAGTTCAAGTTCTCCACTCAGCAGCTACTGACAACAGTAGAATATTCAAAGATACTGGTCTTGGAGTATATCAGAGCTGTTTTAATGTAGGCTCTGAGATCTGGCAGGTCTGAATTTGATTCTAGTCATATTATTTATTAGTGAACTTGAGCAAGTTACTTAAGCTTGCTAGACCTCAGTTTCCTCAGCTGTAAAATATTCATAATAGTAGCTCCATGAGGGTTATGAGAATTAAGGAGATGATCCATGTAAAGCTCTTCACATAATGTCTGACATATAGCACATCCTCAGTTACTATTACCAGCTTTACCTATCTTTCTTAACCAGGCTAATCAACACAAGTACCTCAATCGTTAAGATTTTAATTCCAGAGCATCTGACATCCAGATTGCTTGA
Organism: Odocoileus virginianus; assembly: GCF_023699985.2. NCBI lineage: Eukaryota > Metazoa > Chordata > Mammalia > Artiodactyla > Cervidae > Odocoileus > Odocoileus virginianus. The sequence continues at coordinate 3,262,027 of NC_069680.1, forward strand.
AAATGCTATAAACTGTTAATGTAATTACAACTCACACAGTCATCCATTTTTTTCTTTCAACATTAAATAAGACTTAAGTTTTCAATTAACAATCACAAAATGCTGACTTAAGAGGCATTAATTATCTGAAACAAACAATAATTGTAAAAGGATTAGAAAAGAGAATTGAAATAAAGTTTTAGCAGAAATAGTACTTGAATATGATTTTGCAGATTAAAAAGTATATAAATAATGGTGTGTTTGATTAAAGAAAGAAGTGAGAATTTAAATTTGTGATCTTGGTTAGACTTTCCAGAGTCTTAATTTATTTTCTTTTCATGAAGTGCTCTGAAAAGAAACTTCATACTTGACATATAAAGCCCTGCTTCATTTAAGCCTATGTACAATAAACATGAGAGTAAAGTCTAAGATTATTGCCATGTTAGGGGGCTGCCTCTGGATCATAGCAACCTCAATACCTAAGGTCTGGATGACAATGTGAGTCAAAGCATGCTAAGCTGATGTTCTATTCCTCCCTTAATTTTGACCAAGTTATTTCCCTTCTTTGGACATCAGTTTTCCTATATGTAAAATGGAAGGGGGGATAATCTAAAGCTCTCAAAGCTCTTTTCTAACTTAAAACCCTATAACCCAGGTTACACATGTGTGTGCATTTGTTAAAACTCAGTCAATAGATCCTTATTCTTCGCACAATTGCACTCATCTCACATGCTAGTAAAGTAATGCTTAAAATTCTCCAAGCCAGGCTTCAGCAATACATAAACCATGAACTTCCAGATGTTCAAGCTGGTTTTAGAAAAGGCAGAGGAACCAGAGATCAAACTGCCAATATCCACTGGATCATCAAAAAAGCAAGAGAGTTTCCAGAAAAACATCTATTTCTACTTTATTGACTATGCCAAAGCCTTTGACTGTGTGGATCACAATAAACTGTGGAGAATTCTGAAAGAGATGGGCATACCAAACCACCTGACCTGCCTCTTGAGAAACCTGTATACAGGTCAGGAAGCAACATTTAGAACTGGACATGGACCAACAGACTGGTTCCAAATAGGGAAAGGAGTATGTCAAGGCTGTATATTGTCACCCTGCTTATTTAAATATGCAGAGTACATCATGAAAAACGCTGGGCTGGAGGAAGCACAAGCTGGAATCAAGATTGCCGGGAGAAATATCAATAACCTCAGATATGCAGAAGACACCACTCTTATGGCAGAAAGTGAAGAAATAAAGAGCCTCTTGATGAAAGCAAAAGAGGAGAGTGAAAAAGTCAGCTTAAAGCTCAACATTCAGAAACCTAAGATCACAGCATCCGGTCCCATCACTTCATGGCAGATAGATGGGAAACAGTGGCTGACTTTATTTTTCTGGGCTCCAAAATCACTGCAGATGGTGACTGCAGCCATGAAATTAAAAGACACTTACTCCTTGGAAGGAAAGTTACGACCAATCTAGACAGCACATTTAAAAGCAGAGACATTACTTTGCCAACAAAGGTCCATCTAGTCAAGGCTATGGTTTTTCCAGTGGTCCTGTATGGATGTGAGAGTTGGACTATAAAGAAAGCTGAGCACCGAAGAATTGACTCTTGAGAGTCCCTTGGACTGCAAGGAGATCCAACCAGTTCATCCTAAAGGAGTTCAGTCCTGGGTGTTCATTGGAAGAACTGACGTTGAAGCTGAAACTCCAATACTTTGGCCACCTGATATGAAGAGCTAGCTCATTGGAAAAGACCTTGATGCTGGGAAAGATTGAGGGCAGGAGGAGAAGGGGATGATGGAGGATGAGATGGTTGGATGGCATCATTGACTCAATGGACATGGGTTTGGGTGGACTCCGGGAGTTGGTGATGGACAGGGAGGCCTGGTGTGCTGCAGTTATTGGGATCACAAAGAGTCAGACACAACTGAGTGACTAAACTGAACTGAACTGATTTACATTCCATTAGATGCCAATTTTTTATGACATCAAAGAAAACTCTATATACAAATGATAAACTTTAGTTAATGATATGCATGCTCATACATGTAGGGATTAATTATACTGATTTCTGCTAAAATGCACCCAAAGTAAGAAGCATGAATGGATGGATGCATGGATAGAAAGGTGAGAAAGAAACTATACCAAAGTGTTAATGGTAGAATCCATGTGGTGAGTATATGAGGGTCCACTATAAAACTCTGTCAAAGAAAGTGAAAGTAATAGTCACTCAGTTCAGTTGCTCAGCCATGTCCGACTCTGCAACCCCATGGACTGCAGCACTCCAGGCTTCCCTGTCAATCACCAACTCCCAGAGCTTGCTCAAACTCATGCCTATCAAGTTGTTGATGCCATCCAACCATCTTATCCTCTGTCGCCCCACTTCTTCTCCTGCCTTCAATCTTTCCCAGCATCAGGGTCTTTTCCAATGAGTCAGTTCTTCGTGACAGGTAGCCAAAGGATTGGAGCTTCAGCTTCAGTGTCAGTCCTTCCAATGAATATTCAGGACTGATTTCTTTTAGGATGAACTGGTTGGATCTCCTTGCAGTCCAAGGGACTCTCAAGAGTCTTCTCCAGCACCACAGTTAAAAAGCATCAATTCTTCGGTGCTCAGCTTTCTTTATAGTCCAACTCTCACATCCATACATGACTACTGGAAAAGCCATAGCTCTGACTAGACAGATATTTGTTGGTAAAGAAATGTCTCTGCTTTTTAATATGCTGTCTAGGTTGGTCATAGCTTTTCTTCCAAGGAGCAGCATCTTTTACCTACATGGCTGCAGGCACCATTTGCAGTGATTTTGGAGCCCCAGAGAATAAAGTCTGTCACTGTTTCTATTGTTTCCCCATCTATTTGCCACAAAGTGATGGGACCGGATGCCATGATGTTCATTTTTTGAATGTTGAGTTTTAAGCCAGCTTTTTCACTTTCCTCTCACTTTCATCAAGAGGCTCTTCAATTCCTCCTCACTTTGTTCCATAAGGGTGGTGTCATCCTCATGCATATATGAGGTTATTAAATATTTCTCCTGGAAATCTTGATTCCAGCTTGGGCTTCATCCAGCCCAGCATTTTGCATAATGTACTCTGCATATAAGTTAAATAAGCAGGGTGACAATATATAGCCTTGACGTATTCCTTTCCCAATTGAAACCATGTCGTTCCATGTTTGGTTCTAACAGTTGCTTCTTAACCTGCATACAAATTTCTCAGGGGGCAGGTAAGGTAGTCTGGCATTCCCGTCTCTTGAAGAATTTTCTACAGTTTGCTGTGATCCACACAGTCAAAGGCCTTGGCATAGTCAATAAAGCAGAAGCAGATGTTTTTCTGGAATAGCTTCTCAGTCATGTCCAACTCTTTGTGACCCCATGGACTGCAGTACATCAGACTCCTCTGTCCAAGGGATTCTCCAAGCTAGAATACCAGAGTGGGTTGCCATTCCTTTCTCCAGGGGATTTTCCTAACTCAGAGACTGAACCCATATCTCTTGTGCCTCCTGCATTGCAGGCAGATTCTTTACCTTCTGAGCCACTGGGGAAGTCTGCAAAATTCTGTCAACCTGGGTCTATGAAATTTTCATAATAAAATGTTGAAAAAAAAAACCAGTAGTTAAGTAATCTTTTAAATATCAGAGAAAATACTCTATGAATCTGATTTCTTCTTACATATTCAAACAACATTGGTAATCCTACATATCCCTGGGCTTCCTACATGGCGCTAGTGGTAAAGAACCTGAATGCCAATGCAGGGGAGGTAAGAGATACACGTTTAGTCTCTAGGTTGGGAAAATCCCCTGGACGAGGGCATGGCAACCCACTCCAATATTCTTGCCTGGAGAATCCCATGGACAGAGGAGCCTGATGGGCTACAGTTCATAGGGTTGCAAAGAGTCAGACATAACTGAAGTGACTTAGCATGCATAAATACCTAGCACATGGCAAGATTCTCTTCCCTAATCTTTTTAGCACAATCCATAATAATAGTCCCTGATATTAAAAAAAAAAAAAAAAAAAAAACCAGGCTAACGAAAAGATGACAATAGCAAATACTGGAAAGGATATAAAGAAACTGTAACTCTCATGCACTGCTGGATGAAATGTAAAATAGTGTCACCACTTTGGAAAACAGATTCACAGTTCCTCAGTTAAACACAGGGTAATTATCTGACCTGATCATTCTACCCTTGGATATATACCCAAGATAAATAAAAACATATGCTCATATAAAAACCTGAACACAATGTTCATTATAGCATTATTTATAATAGTTAAAAGGTGTAAACAACCTAAATGTTCATCAACTGGTGTATGGATAAAAAATGCGATATATTCATATAACAGAATATTATTCAGTCATAAAAAGGAATGAAGTATCGACACATAGTAAAACATGGATGAAATTTGAATGTTTTATACTAAATAAACAAACACAATCTCAAAAGACCATTTATTGTATAATTCCATTTATATGAAATGTCCAGAATAAGTAAAACTATAGAGACAGAAAGTTAGTTATTCCCAAAGACTAGAGGAGATGAGTGTTTGGGGTGATGGCTAATGATTGCAGGGTTTTGGCAGGATAGGAAACAGTAAAAATGTTCTGAAATTGATAGTGGTGATAAATACATCCTTTGCAATTTTTCTAAAAGTCAATGGATTGTACAGTTTCAATAAGTGAATTGTATGATATATAAATTATACCTCAACAAAGCTATAAAAAAATGGAAATCATGTCAAAATTTATTCAGTCTCTTTCTGGTCTCTTCTCTGCTCTATGCCTCATTAGCTCTGGTCAAGAAGTGGTCTCACCAACTCTTTCCCTTGTCTTTTGCTTCAGAGGCACGTAAACTTTCTTATATATTCCTGGAAAACTACTCCTTAGATTTCTTTTTCAGTTTTATTTCACCTTTGTGTTTGAACTATAATAATTTTTGAGGCTTTCTTGATTCCATTAATTCATTTGACAAATTTATAGAGTAGTTATGTCATGTCAGACACTCTATTAAGCACCTAAGGTATAAGGTCAAAAAAAACCTCCTGGTGCTTGCCCTCAAAATGTGTGCAATCTATTAAGTGAGGCAGATATATAAACAGATAATTATTATTTAAATCAATATGTACCATAACTGAAGCAAGTAAAAGAGCTAAGGGAGAGAAGACTTTGCTGTTACACTTAAAGCCAGAAAACCCAGGTTAAATGAAGTAGGTTTAATAGCTTTGAAATCTTAAATAAGTCACTTAATTACCCTGAGACCCAGTAAAATGGAGAAAATGCCATCCACCTTACTGGGTTTGTGCAAGAATTATACGCAAATATAATATGAAAATACTTTATAAACTATATATTCTAGTACACCATGATAATATTTTGGAAAGAATTATTGCTTCATCTACTTTCTTTGCAATTTAGTAAGGATAAAGTAAGTAATGCGCTCTAAGATCTGAGAAAAAATAATATGATATTTTTCTTATAACTGAAAGTAACAGATGGAATTTTAATAGTTTCTGGAACAAAAGGAAACATCTTGAAATGTAATGATTTCAAGACTGACTGAGGAGATGGAGAATAACATGGACAAAGGGTTAGATCATGGTTGGAAGAGACAAAGGCCAACTGGATAGCAAGCTTGAACTGAACATAGGTGGGATAGAAAACATGGTATTGAAGGCAGGACTTTGAAAGTGACGAAGAATTTTAATGAGAGCTATGAGCTTGCCATCCTCTTATTAATCACATACAGTTTCTTTTAACACGTAAAAGTGAATTTATCTCAGTGAGGAAATGTCCTTTCCCAGAATAACTTAAGCACAAAGTTCTACTGTATTTCAAATCTCCCAGAAACAAAGAACTAAGAAGCTACATGCACAGACATAAGAACAGCATGTTTTCTGGTCGGTTTAATTAAGCCAAGAGGAACTAAAAAGCCTCTTGATGAAAGTGAAAGAGGAGACCAAAAAAGCTAGCTTAAAATTAACCATTCAAAAAATGAAGATCCTGGCATTCTGACCCATCGCTTCATGGCAAATAGATGGGGAAACAATGGAAACAGTGACAGACTTTATTTTCTTAGGTTCCAATATCACTGCAGATGGTGACTGCAGCCATGAAATTAAAAGACACCTGTTCCTTGGAAGAAAAGCTATGACCAACCTAGACAGCATATTAAAAAGCAGAGACATTACTTTGCCAACAAAGGTCCATGTAGTCATGGCTATGATTTTTCCAATAGTCATGTATGGATGTGAGAGTTGGAATATAAAGAAAGCTGAGCACCAAAGAATTGATGCTTTTGAACTGTGGTGTTGGAGAAGACTCTTAAGAGTCCTTGGACAGCAAAGAGATCAAACCAGTCCATCCTAAAGGAAATCAATCCTGAATATTCATTGGAAGGACTGACACTGGAGCTGAAGCTCCAATCCTTTGGCTACCTGTCATGAAGAACTGACTCATTGGAAAAGACCCTGATGCTGGGAAAGATTGAAGGCAGGAGGAGAAGGGGATGACAGGATGAGATGGTTGGATGGCATCACCAACTCGATAGACATAAGTCTGAGCAAGTTCTGGGAGTCGATGATTGATAGGGAAGCCTGGCGTGCTGTAGTCTATGGGGTCACAAAGAGTCGGTTATGACAGAGCAGTTGAAATGACTGATATAGTGGTGGCTCCTGGTAAAATTTGTGGAGTCTCTATATATTTTCTACCCTTCCTTTCTGTTTAAAAAAATATCAAATAAATTATAGGCTAAAGAACAAGTTAACCAATAAATCTGTATAAAGACAAAAATTAAAAATAATAACAATGGAAAACTGGCTCTACAGATCATCTATATTAAAGAGAGGCAAATAAATTATAATCTCAAATAGCAGAATAATATGAGTTAATAGTACTGTTTGACATTTAATATTTAAACTCATATAAGTAAGTGTGTGTGTGTGTGTGTGTGTGTGTGTGTGTCAATCTTAATGACATACAAATGTAAGATATTTCCAAAAAATTCTTTAATGTTTAATACATTATTCCAAGTTCTCAATTTCTCATTTAGCTGGATATAATAAGAGAAAGGAATAATTAGAGACCACAAATAACATCAGTCACATATATGGGCTAAATGTTTGCTTTTATTTCTATTTAATACTTATCATGGGTCCTAACAGGTGCTTCTGACTGGAGCCCAGCGACTGATAGATGAGATGGGGGAGAAAAAACTAAACTTAGGAAAAGGGAGGTGTTTTATTTATATAACCTAGATGTTACGTAAATGTTCAGGCCCAAATCCTTCTAGCCTATAGGAATGGCAGCACTATCTATAAAACGTGGCATTTGGGGGGGGGGGGGGGCTTCTCTCCTAGATTAGCATTAGAAAATTAGTTATAAATATTTTTTCAATTAGTTACTATAAGTAGTGCCAACATGGCACTATTTAATAAAGGCTGGAGAGGATTAGGTGGAAAGTTACTGGCCCTAGATTTTTAACCTTTTGCTGTGCTCAGATGCATTATAGAGTTTCTGAGCCAAGACCAGAAAGACACAACTGGAGATAGAATTTGAAAGTAAAAAACTGATATTTGACAGAAACAATGGAAGACAATGCCCTACAGCGTTACTAGATACAATCGTACGAAACATGCTGTAATGGACGCTATATTGCAGCTATCAGGTCCCCCTTCAAGACCGAAGAATTTATTTCCTTAACTACTGGGAGTGCTACCAGCTGACAATCCTCAGCTAACTGCCCTCTCCAGGAAATGTCCTTGGTTGAAAAGAACTGCTTCTTCCAAGGTCACACAGCCTGCATCCAATAACTGGTTGATGTGAGGGTCTGAAGTTCTGATTCCCTCACCTCAATCCTGAAAGACCATCCCAGCTCCAGAACTTTGGTGGAGTTTGCTGAGCATTTGTTTGGAATGTTACCACAGACCAGCCTCTCCCTCTGCCTAATTATGACTCCTTCCCTTCCCCCTAAAGTGTTGATACTGAGAGCACTTCTCAGAAAACTCTGTCCATGTTAGTCTCTACCTCAGAATCTGCTTTGTGAGAAACTCAACCAGCAAGTCAAGAAGATATTGAACCACTGCTATGCAGTTTCATTGTGAATACATTATGATATTAGTAATATCATAGGTCCCTAGGTAGTCTAGTACACTAAGAAGTTTATCAAGTTCTTCCCCATTTTTGGTCTTCAATTCAGTACCTGACAGCTAATTATCAACCTATGGAAAACCTGGAGAGTCAGAGGTGCCAAAAGAACATCTGAGTAAAAGATAGGAATCGGAATTATTTATTACAAGACAACTGACAGGGAGAAAACCAACAATATAAGATTAGAAAATAAAATTTTAGTATAAAGGATATAGATTAGATATAAGAAGATTTGCCAATAATTAAAAGTGATAGAATATTAGAATGACTGGTAATGAAGTTAGATTATTCATTTAATACCATTTATAATAACAATAATTTGAATTCACTCTATGTTAAGAGCTATGCTGAACATGTCATACAGTGTATTTAAGTAATTAATCTTTACAACAGAGCTATGAGAAAGAATTATTATTATGCCCATTTTATAGATAAAGAAATTCCCAATGCTTACAAAGATAAAGTAACTTGTCTAAAGTTACACAGCTAGAAAATGGTAAAATAAGGATCCCAACCCAGGATTTTCTGACTCTAAAACTCACTCCAGACTACCACCTCTGGGTACATGTATATTTTGTGTGCTGTGTTAGAATCTGAGAAAATGAAAGGATATGCCTAATTCTCTCTAATCCAAAGGGAAGAATGGCTAGTTGATGCAGATTCTGACCAATCATAGAATCTTTTGGAGCCTCTGTTGCTATTTGTGTCAAATAGAGATAATGATACCTTTTTTTTTTTTCTTGCCTACAGGCATTCAGAAAAACAACTGGTGCCCCTAGTCAATAAAATCTGGGATTTTATAATTTTTTTGTTGAACAGAATAAAAATTTTTATATTGTTATATACCTTTAAGAAACTAAACTATTATTCACTTAAAGGAAACTGCTCTAAGTAATTGGGAAAAACTAGGGGCAGAAATAACATTCATATATGCATTCCCTTTAAAAGGTAAATCTCATATTTCTAGAAGATAGAGGAGACCAAAAAAGTAGGAATTCTATAAACAGAATAAATTAGGATTAAGCAATGGGATGTGAAAGTTCTCAGGAAAAAAAGAAAAAAGATAAAGATCAGAGCTAGCAGAATCAGATAGATGTGAGGTAATACAGCAGGTCATAAGCAAGGCAGAATAACACGAACAAGGATCAAGAATAAGCATGGTGTGTTTGAGGAAGAGAAGACTTTGAAAAGAAACAAGAACTCTCACTTATACAGATTAACTTAGCACTATCTTTTTATTAAGAGTGGGAAATAGCCCAAATCAGTGCTTTGCAAAATTTTTTGTTTCAAGGCAAGTGCAGAATTTCCATTTGCCATGGTACACACCTGGAGTGTTAATAGACCACTGCACTGCCATTTTTAGACATGAAATATTCTGATACACTGACAAGTTAGGATATCTACAACAAATTTTTGAGTTGGAAAATACTGTAAATATATATTTATATGTGTATGTATACAAGTGTGTGCAAAAGGCTTGAAAAGTTTCACCTAGATTTTTAAAGATACACACACACATACATACATATATATTTTATATTACATTAAACATTTATTTTACATACAAATTACTAATACAATTTTAAAAGTTAAAAAAACCACAAACGTTAGAAGGTTAAAACAAGAAGAACTTAAATATCATATTATTCCACATCCTTTTCTAAATGAGGAAACAGAGAGAGGAAGGTTAACCAGGGACTGGAAACCAAGAATTCACAGTCCAGGGCTACTGTCCATCCCATTTGTCATATACCTCATGGCACCTCTGAGGGCTTTTTCCATGGATTAATCTGCTAGAAAATAAGATCAAAGGCCAGCAAACTTTTTTCTGTAAAAAGCCAGATAGTAGATATCTTTGGCTCTCAGGGTTTGTCACATCTTCTTCTTTTCCCCAACACTTTAACTAGAAAAACTACATGCAGCTTTCAGAACAGTATAAAAACAGATCACATACCAGGTTTGGTCCACAAACTGATCTAGATTAAGCAGAAGGAAAAAAGACAAAGGAAACAAGACTTGTCAGAGGGTAATTTACATCAGTCATTAGTGAGGTTACAGAGACCCACCTAGGGTGGGAGGAGTATAACTGAAAGGGGAAAGAAGCTTAAATGACAGTTGGGCTTAAATTTTCCCAAATTTCTGTATCAATCCAGACTTGAGTTTTAAATGGCCAGTAAGGTAAGAAATCAACATAGAAAATTTTGAGGGGTAATTGGATTTGTGTTTTCATATATATTCATAATTGAGGTCTCAGGGCAATGTGGCCACTATACCCAGAGTAAGGAGGTAGAATGTTATGCATTGTTTTTAATGCTAGTACATCGGTTGAATGTTTGTAAACTAAAGCTAAGAGCTCTTTATAGCTCTCAGTCAAAAATTTTTGAAGAAAAAAAAGATGACGGAGAAATAAGAAGCAGCTCTCAACCTTAAAGACCTCTCACTTTAGGTTTCTTTTCTTGGTGATTAACAACAGTCACTGGAAATGCTCTGTCCCTGCCTGGCCTAAAACTGCACATTATTCCACATTAACATCACAAGTGAAACAGGCATCCTGGTATAAATTAGAGGCATCCTGGAATAGTAGAGACACTTTGACGGGAGACAGATTCAATTTAAATTCTGATCCTGCTACTTACTAGCATTTGTGATCTTGAATTAATTATCTGAACCTCATTTTCCTTATCTAATCAGTCTGGATAATAATACCCACTTCACAGAGTTACTGGGAGAATATCATGAGATATGGTATAAAAGTAAAAACTAGTAACTGATATATGGTAGGTGTTCAACAAACTATTACTTCCTTTCCCTCCTGTATCCCCAACAACCACCCAGAGTTTGTTGAAGATCTCTTTTTCACCACTGTAGTTACACTTATATGATAGAGATCACCCTATTTTGTGAATTAAAAATTACTTAAAAAGTGCTTAGAACATTCAATAGCAAATAGAGGGAAGCAAAGCATCTAAGATACTTAAGTAAAAGCCTCAGACTGATAGTTGCCTTGGAGAGTTCAAGCTTCTTCACACATAGGAATAGGTAATATTTGCCGAGGACAGGCCCAGAAAAATAGTAATTACTCAGTGTCAGCGTGTTGCTTTGTAGCTTGCAAAGTGCTTCTACATCACTACCACATTTAAGACTCAGAATGACCCAGAACAGAGACCTTGAACCCAGGTCAGCTAATCATCCAGTGATGTTTCCAGTAGACCAAATTCAATGCAAAATACATAGGTTACTTTGTTTAAAATCTTAAGGCATGAGCACTGAATCTTCCTTTAAGAAAACTTTGCTTAACTAAAAGGTATTAAGTTTTTGCCTGCTCAGCTTCATGTGACCACCCTCCGGGAAGATAAATGACCCAACTGATAGTAAACAGTGTGGGATTAAGAATTCACAGTGTTATTTGTATTATTTTGTGTCTTACTTTTGTAGAAAAAATAGAACCAGGACTCTCATTTTCACCTACTAATATTTCATTTCCCTCAATGATTATATGAGAAAGAGAAAAATATTTATTAGATGTTTATTTGTCTCAATTTTTTGTGGATTTGAGTTTCCACCAGTCATTCCAAAGAAATTTCTATCTCCACAAGAAAATATTTTCCGAGTCCTTGTGATGCAGAATATGAAGAATCAGAAATAGAAGACAGAATTAAACCAGAAAAAAAGAAGAGCTTAACCAAGAAAGAAGAGAGGGAAAGAGAGGAAGTTATCAGACAACAATGAGAAATAAGTCTATTGAGTATAGAAGTAGCTTGGAGAGGAAACAAGATTTCACCAAATATCATTCTACTCTTGGATTGTATTTTTTCAACCAAGATATAATGTGGTTCTGTTTTCTAGGGGCAGCGATTCACTTGGTGACCACTACCAAACTGTTTGCTAGGAGCTATAGGAGACAGTACAAAGATTAGGATTTGGCTCCTGCTCTTATGGTTTAAGAGACACATAAACAGTTAAGGCTCTTTAGTTAGTGCATGGTAGAGGCAAAGCAGGCCCAACAACACTTTGACAGAGAACTGACCTAAGAGAAGACTGAACTATTTCTGGTTTTTGGTTTCCTTCTGAAATATTGTAAAATATCACCCTAAAGACATTTGATTTGTGAGAAAAATTAGTCTAAAACTTTCCAAAATGAACAAAACCCAAATGCCACTGACAAAGCCCGGCAATGTAGACAACTGGCTATACCCACATGGCTTGAAAATACCTGAATCAGAGCAAATAATAGAAAATTTAAAGCCTTCTCTGGGAGAAACTGAGATGGATCTTCAAAACTTTTTAAACATATTTCTTGAAAGGGAAGTTTTAAAGAACTTAAAAGAAGGGCATGATGTCTTAATAAAAGACAGCAAGTACCATACTGAATGACTAGTGGAGCCTCAAATCCAGAAATAATTGAGGGGCATAAAGTAAATAGCTAATTTTTTCCCCCTCTTTCCCATAAGATCAGTGAAGGGAATGAAATTTTAGTAGGTGAAAATAGAGGGCTTCAGTATTGTGAGATCTAGTGCTATTTCTTCAACAAAAATAAGAGGTAAAATAAAAAAAAACAGCACTATGATTTTCTCAAATCCACACAATTTAGTATCAGTTGAGGCATTTATCTTCCTGGAAGGAACCATAGAATAAAAATTAAGATGGTTCCAATATGTTACCCAAAGGTCAAAGAGCAAACATTTCTTACTCCAAGTTAGCTACACTGAGTAATCTGCTATAACATCAGATGTATGTGTGATCTAGTATCTTTTGATATGCAGAATGAATACTTAATAAGAGAAACCGCCCAAGTCCTGTGAAAAAGCACCCTAGTGGAAGCTGAGAAATCTGAACTGTAGCAGCACTAAGGTACTCAACCCTCTACACTCAAGCGTAAAAGAAGAGCTTAGAAAATAGACATCCATCCACTGCCCAACTGAAGCCAATTTTACCCCATTCCAGATGTCCTACTAGCTAGAAATTCAGAAAATAATGGAAGGGAGGTATGCGGAAGACTTCATCCCAAGGCCAGGCAGGCCCTTATATCAAAGATCAATTGAAAAAAATACTATTATAAAAGTTTCCAAAGTTAAGGCAATAGCCAAAAGAATATACACAGTATAATCTTAACAGCAAAGCATTATATACTAAAAAGCAAAAACATTGTAAGGAAATATGATAATTCATTGTTTTTGTCTTCAATGGTAAGATTATTTTTATCTTCTTTATTCTTCTATATACCCCAGTAAACTCTGATAAAATTTAATACTTTTCTGAATTTTACATTTTGTCTACAATGAGCAAGCAACTAGCTTTACAGGAAAAACAAACAAACAAAAAATATCAAAAGGAAAAAGGAAAAATAAGAGGGAGGGGGAAAACTTAGTTCTAAGGAGATAATTCTAGAATTTTCTTTAGAATACCATCATAAACTCTGAAAATTAGCATCACCAAAACTCTGTGATTATGCTTTAAAAATAGCCTAACATTTTGCATGCTCCAGCCACTGGTCTTTCTGTGTTTGTTTCTCCTCTGTGCAAACTCAACGAAATGCTAATAAAAATCTCATTCCATGAAAAGTGTGTAAGTGAGAAGAGAAAGGAGAGAAATGTGCACTTAAGAAGGAGAGGAAGAGTGTTAGAAAAGCATGTGACAAATGAGTGACAAACTTTTGGAGAAGTATTAATGGGTAAAAATGCAAATAAAATTCCAAATGAGATATACTTGAGGCTGGCCTTACCAACAGGGAAGAGAGTATAGAAAGATTATAATGGACAGGAGAGAGCAAAGTATGAAAGAAAAGATGGCAGGAAAAACACAAACTTCATGTGTGTGTGTGTTTTTCATATAGGATTCACAACATTCCTCAGAAAATTCAATTTAGTTGCCCTGTTCTAGCTTGCTAACCAGAACCAATTTAATTTTAAGTCTACACACAGAGCCAAGGGGGACGAAATATTTTGCAATTACTTTTAGCTCCCTTTTGGAAGGCAGAATAAGATTTAACCAGTTCTGCTCCAGCTACAGTAACCTTCTAGGTTTGTCAGAGACCTAGATGGTGTCCTTCAGTTGAAAAGTAAAGAACAGAAAACTCTGTACTGCAATTACTTGCTTTGTTTAACAACTTAATGGGAGTGAATTTTTGAGAATGTGACAAATTGTTTTTGATTTATCTGCACAGGGCATGAAATACTGGTGCAAGAGAGCAATTTGTTTCACAGACAATGTCTACTCCTTGCTATAAATCTGTCCATTGTCACACTCTATTTGACAACCAGTTAGGTGATTTTTGAAAAACTAGTTTATTACTGCATTTAACAAAGAGCAGAAAACTGATATATGACCCTCTCGTTTCTCAGCTACCAGGAACACATTTCTCAGATATCAGTCTATACAACGTTTAGGTTTTATACTCTATCGTGACAGATAGGTAAACAAGTTGATAAAATCAAGCTCATTCAAAAAGAAAAGGTTATCATATTCATGCATGCCGGTTGCCGGTCATGAAACTTCAAACAGTTTCTGGTTCTGCTTACCATCTGCACAGATTTATTCCAAATAATATAACAAAGTTTGTTTCTTGATTTCTTTCAACATAAATAGAACCATTAAGTTTTGGGAGTGTTTATATTCCGGGAGATCATCAGATCATCTATTCTGATTAGTCTTAACACATTGGCCTGGCCCCTGCCTCTACACAGAGCTCAGCCCCTGCTCCCCTCCTCAGTCAGCACTTTCCACATTAGCATTGCTGTATCTCTGAAGCATCTATCCTCAGAAACATTCTTTGCCATGCCTCCTACTGGGAGGAAATGAGGCTGCTATAGGTCTGACTTGAGTTCCCCTTAGGTTATATTGTAGTATGAAGTCTCTCAGTCGTGTCCGACTTTTTGTGACCCCATTGACTGTAGTCTACCAGGTTCCTGACTCCATGGGATTTTCCAGGCAAGAATACTGGAGTGGGTTGCCATTTCCTTCTCCAGGAGATCTTCCCAACCCAGGGTTTGAACATGGGATTCCCGCATTGTAGGCAAATGCTTTACCGTCTGAGCCACCAGGGAAGTGCAATATTGTAGTATACCTTTATTAAAAGCAAAATAAATGACTCACATGCTATATATCTGTTCTGTGTTGTGCTGAATTGTGTCTGACTCTTTGCAACTCCATGGACAAACTCCCGCCAGGCTCCTCTGTCCATGGAATTCTCCAGGCAAGAACACTGGAGTGGGTTGCCGTTTCTTACTCCAGGGAATCTTCCCAAACCAGGACTTGAACCTGCGACTCCTGCGTCTCCTGCGTCTCCTGCGTCTCCTGCATTACAGATTCTTTACCTACTGAGCCACCTGGGAAGCCCCACCTGGGGACTTGGCAACTATTCCATATTGTGACAGGTTTTTCAGTTCTTGCTTTTTTGGTGGGGGAAGCAGGAAAGGAGGAAGCCATTCATAAATGTTATACACATACAGATCCACACAAGACTATTTTATCATTGTTGATTTAAATGCAGACACCATCTCCACCACACCAATTTACCATCAGCTGGTTGAAAACTGGGAGATGTTGAGGGAGAATCTCTAGCATTTTTAATAGAAACAATTCTTCTTGGTAAAATAAGAGCTAAATTACAAATGTCCTAACTCTATACATTAGCTGTCCAAAAAAGAGGAGTATGATACAGAACTTAATTTTGTATGCCATTATCTCAGAAGAGGTGGCAAGAATATGCAGAAGAACTATATAAAAGAGATCTTCATGACCCAGAAAACCATAATGGTGTGATCACTCACCAAAGCAGACATCCTGGAATGCAAAGTCAAGTGGGCCTTAGGAAGCATCACTATGAACAAAGCTAGTGGAGGTGATGGAATTCCAGTTGAGCTATTTCAAATCCTAAAAGATGATGCTGTGAAAGTGCTGCACTCAATATGCCAGCAAACTTGGAAAACTCAGCAGTGGCCACAGGACTGGAAAAGGTCAGTTTTCATCCCAATCCCAAAGAAAGACAAGGCCAAACAATGTTCAAACTACCACAAAATTGCACTTATCTCATATGCTAGCAAAATAATGCTCAAAATTCTCCAAGTCAGGCTTCAACAGGATATGAACTAAGAACTTCCAGATGTTCAAGCTGGGTTTAGAATAGGCAGAGGAACTGGAGATTAAATTGCCAACATCTGTTGGATTATTAAAAAAGCAACAGAGTTCCAGAAAAACGTCTACTTCTGCTTTATTGACTACGCCAAAGCCTTTGACTGTGTGGATCACAATAAACTGTGGAAAATTCTTAAGGAGATGGGAATACCAGACTACCTTACCTGCCTCCTGAGAAATCTGTTTGCAGGTCAAGAAGCAACAGTTAGAACTGGACATGGAACAACAGACTGGTTCCAAATAGGAAAAGGAGTACGTCAAGGCTGTATATTGTCACCCTGCTTATTTAACTTACATGCAGAGTACACCATGAGAAATGCCGGGCTGGAAAAAGCATAAGCTGGAATCAAGATTGCCAGGAGAAATATCAATAACCTCAGATATACAGATGACAACACCCTTATGGCAGAAAGTGAAGAAGAACTAAAGAGCCTCTTGATGAAAGTGAAAGAGGAGAGTGAAAAAGTTGGCTTAAAGCTCAACATTCAGAAAACTAAGATCATGGCATCCAGTCCCATCACTTCATGGCAAATAGATGGGGAGACAGTGGAAACAGTGGCTGACTTTATTTTTCTGGGCTTCAAAATCACTGCAGATGGTGACTGCAGCCATGAAATTAAAAGACGCATACTCCTTGGAAGGAAAGTTATGACCAGCCTAGACAGCATATTAAAAAGCAGAGACATTACTTTGCCAACAAAGGTCCATCTAGTCAAGGCTATGGTTTTTCCAGTAGTCATGTATGGATGTGAGAGTTGGACTATAAAGAAACCTGAGTGCTGAAGAATTGATGCTTTTGAACTGTGGTGTTGAACAAGACTCTTGAGAGTCCCTTGGACAACAAGGAGGTCCAACCAGTCCATCCTAAAGGAAATCAGTCCTGAGTATTCATTGGAAGGACTGATGTTGAAGCTGAAACTCCAATACTTTTGGCCACCTGATGTGAAGAATCGACTCATTTGAAAAGACCCTGATGCTGGGAAAGATTGAAGGCAGGAGGCGAAGGGGACAACAGAGGATGAGATGGTTAGATGGCATCACCGACACAATGGACATGAGCTTGAGCAGGCCCTGGGGTTTGGTGACGGACAAGGAAGCCTGGCATGCTGCAGTCCATGGGTTCACAAAGAACTGGACATGACTGAGCAACTGAACTGACTGACTAATCTCATTTAGAAGTTGGTATCATCAGATTCCTGGATTGAGTGGAAAAAAATAAAACCTCAGCAATATAAATAGTATAAACAATCTTCAGATGAATAGGTGGAAATGATTCTGAAATAGGTAAGTCTGATATCAATCATGAAACAGAGCTATTTCAAAGCACCAACCCCTGCCTTCAAATCCTTCCTCCACCACTTTATTTCTCTGAACATGCAATTCTTCATCTTTAAAATGAAAATAATATTTAGTAGCTCATAAAGTTGTTCTGAGGATTAAATCACCTAGTTTTGTACCTGAATGTGCACTCAATAACTGGCATCTATTTTTATTGCTACTATTATTTTTCTGGTGTAATGTTTTTACTTACTATTATAGGCTGAAATATGAATGAATTAATGAAATGAATGAAAGGAAGAACAAATGTAACACTTGTAGAGAATAGACTCTAGGGGATACCTAGCAAGGAAACTGCATTTCTTTTTTTGTTAGTCTGATGGCCCACAAAAATTTTAAAGAAGAGCAATCACATATCACTAGTGACATTTTTCTGCAGATACAATCTAATATTAAGGTATATATTATATGAAAATGATATCATGTTAGGGTCATACTTGCCAAATAACTAAGGCCCTCAATTTTTGCCTGTTGGATGATCATACTTATATATACGCATGTGATACATATGTGAATGGTGTTGATCCCTTAGCAAGGCAAGTAAGGCAACTATGCTCAAGTACTGAAAATGATAAGATTTAAGCATCAACAATAAATTCAGTTAATGAATATTAAAATTGAGGTTTTTTTATGGTTCCTTATGTATATCATCATTTTATTCATTTACATCTCATAATACAAATATTTGTTCAAGGAAACTGTGGTAGGCATTGTGAACAATACAAAGAATTTAACTCAATTTTGGTTCAGTTCACCAGTATTTAATGAGCACCTCTCATGGGCCAAGCACTGTGCTAGGTACAAGGGCTGTAAAGAAAAATAAGATACAGCCTGGGCCCTTGAGGAAAAGGCACAAATAGTTACAATACAAAACATGGAGACTGGTAGGAAATTGTAGTAATACAAAAGATGAAGTGATCAATTCTGAAAAGAAATTAGAAAAGCTGAGAAGAGAATGTCATGCCTGGCAAGATTTTTAACAGCAATATGTCAAATGGACACAAAAGAGTCCAGTCTAGACAAAGAAAGGGGTATTACACAGGCATGTAGTGAGCAGTACCCCTGCTCAGTGGTTCAGTACCCCTTGACTAGGAAGCACAGGGGAGAAAAAAGAAAGTGATAAGGTTAGCAAGGTGAGGAGGGTTAAACTATAAACTGCCTCTCTCACTTATCATGTTAGGAGGCTTGGAATTTTTTCTTCTTAAGGCAAGTAAGCCATTAAAGTTTTATACAAGGATCAGATTTGTGTTTTGTATCTGTAGAGAAGAGAGAACAGACTAAAAAGCTACTAAAATAATCCCAGGAAATGAGGAGAAGGGAAATGAACTAATCTAATAGCTCAGGGAATGGAGAGAAAGAACAATTTTAAAATATATTCAAGAGACGAAGTTATCATCCTAGACTGACCAATATTTATGTGAAAGTGAAAAGTATATACAAGATTGTTCTTTCTACTCACATCAGAACAGAAATTTGAAGCATTTTGAAAAATTATTAGCTACCAAAATGGCAAAGTTTTAATAGACTCCAGAAACTAAAAAAGTCAGATAGTTGAAAATGTGTCTAGAAAGGAAGAGATGAAAGTATTCTTACAAACAATGTACTTTGATATCAGAGGATTCACATTTAGAGGGAAATACCACTGAAATGGAAAGTTTGCTTCTTGGTTCACTTGACACCAGCTGTAAATTCTGGGAACGTACCCCAGTTTATCAATGTAATATGTAACAGTAACTGTGGCAGACATGAAGGTGTCCCACTCAGCTCTCTCTTCAAGAAAACCTACTGCTAGAAGCCTAGTTATCTGACAACACCTTTAGATCCACAACAGCATTCACTGAAGCCATGCCCCCAGTCCTGTCCCTGACTTTCTGCTCCCAAGCACAAAAGATGCAGCAGAGGTAGGCCATCTTCCTAGATATCTCTAACAGAGAACATTTGCCTAAAGACTCTCAACA
Organism: Odocoileus virginianus; assembly: GCF_023699985.2. Classification (NCBI taxonomy): domain Eukaryota; kingdom Metazoa; phylum Chordata; class Mammalia; order Artiodactyla; family Cervidae; genus Odocoileus; species Odocoileus virginianus. Next base: position 3,281,574 of record NC_069680.1, read on the forward strand.
GCCTGGTCAAGACTTTCTCAGAACTGCACAGTGGTCTGAAGCTCTTCCTGACCAATTTTCTTTCCTTCTCCTACTCCTTTCACAATTGGACCTCTATCACTGTCTGAAGGCTCTCCCTGCCTACTGTTCATTTCGCCTACGTTTCATGGGTGCTTCTCCAAATAAACCTTATACATATATAATTTCTCTCTTGGTATCTGCTTCTCAGAGGACTTGAACTGAGACAGTTGTTTAAGTAATTTTATTAAGAATTACACCTAGAACTACACAGTATTGTAGATCAATTATACTCCAATTTTTTAAAATTAGGAAACATTACCCATGCCAATATATGTGAAAACTTAAATGAAATGGACAATTTTCAACAAAAATTTAAATTACCAAAATTTACTCAAAAATAATTATAAAAGCCCCAAATTAATTCCCTTTTAAAAAATGAAACTAATAATGAAATACTACCCCCATAAAAGACACCAAACTCAAGTGTTTTACAGTAATAGTCAAACCCTATGAAATGGTTTCAGAACTTAGAAGGTCACAGAAAATAACCCAACTCATTTTATGAGGCTAGAATATCTTTTATATAAAAACCAAATAAAGACACTAAAAGAACAAAGAATAGGAATCACAAAAAAACACAAGGTCTTCCACAGAGAATCTCATACCTAAGCCACCTCCAGAAGACAGAAATGGAGCTAGTCCTCAGGATTTTCCAGAGATGATACAATGGCCCAGTGTTGAACAGCTCTCACAGACCGACACTCTATTCCTAATGACTAACCCACCTCCCTTGGGTCATATGTTCCATTCTAACTTCCAGAACATCTTTTACTAACATTTTATATAATTTAACTAAATTAGATTAAACTTTCCATAAAAACGGGGTTGAACTAAAAATAGTGAGAACTCTACCCATAAGAATTTTGTTTTAAATCAAGTGAATTCTCAACTAAAATAATCATAGCCTCCTCTTTGAGCCCCAGGGGCACAAGCAATTCAGGCAGACCACATAGTCTTCCGTGGAGTACAACATTCATCCATCTCTCAGGAGAATTTGCCTTTCCTGCTACAAGAAGCTTCATCCAGCTGCCAGGAGAATATTTGGATGACACTGCCTCACAGTCAACACACAAGAATTCTAGTCAAGGGAAGTAGTCTGACATGATAGTTAAATGTACAGGCTCTGTACTCCTACACACTTGGGTCTAAATTCTGGCTCCATTAGGTGTTCAAACTGGGTGACCTCTCTCTCTTTAGTCGCTAAGTCATGTCCAACTCTTGTGACCCCATGGACTGTAGACTGCCAGGCTCCTCTGTCCATGGGATTCTCCAGGCAAGAATACTGGAGTGGGTTGACTTTCCTTCTCCAAGGGATCTTCCTGACCCAGGAATCGAACCCGGGTCTCCTGCATTGCAGGCAGATTCTTTACCAACTGAGCTCAAGGGAAGTTTATTTTCCTCGCTGATCCTCAGTTCCCTCAATCGTAAAATGATTATAATAACAATACCTGTCTTGAGCATTTGTGAGGATTAAATGAGCCAAGGCAGAGAGAGTATTTAGCACAGTTGCTGGCACATACTGAATAATTAGTAACTGAAAATTATTAGAATTTATGTCATTGTCATCAACGGGAATGTTGGCTCTGGGAATGAAAAGAGTTGCTCTCCACACTGGAGAAGCCAGTGACCATATAAAGTGATCTGGCCTCTTTTTTGACTAGAAGGCTGAGAAACAACATACGTGGCCACACATTAAGACTCAGCCTTCACTCACAACAGCAAGAGGGAAGTTGATCTCTCTCTGAATAAGGGGCAGACAGCTGGAGAGGGCCCAAAGAGGGATTACCAAAAGATTATGATGGTCAGGGGAAAGCTGAAATAATTATTTTAACAGACAATTTGTGCTCCAATTACCATCTAAACGTTCATGGTAAATAAGGATCCATGAAAACACATCTGTAAAACCCCAACTTTAGTGACTAGGGCTTTGCATGGTTCATTAGCACATACTCCTTTGCCCAAATGTGACATCACTTATCAGCACAGACCTTCTCATTTCAAAGTCTATTCTCTAGCAGTTGGAACCAGCATCCTGTGAGGAAATCTCTGAAATCAGTGCAGTCACAGATCTCCTCCCATGAGTGCTAAACAGCCTTATTAAGAAGATATTCCCCATGATGTTCTGTCACTTATTCTGATGTTCTTCTTTCATTTTTTTCAGTTAGACACATGAATTTTTAATACAAATTTTAAAGGTTTTGCTTTCATGAAATCCTCGTTGACCTAATTTTTTTTTTTTCCTTTGGCTGTGCCAGTTTTTAGTTCTGGCATGTGGGATCTTCAATCTTCCTTGCAACATGAGGGATTTTTTTTTTTTTTTTTTTAGTTCTAGCATGCAAACTCTTAGATGTGGCATTGTGGCACCTGGGATCTAGTTCCCTGAACAGGGATTGAAGCCAGGTCCCCTGCAATGGGAGTGTGAGGTCTTAGCCACTGGACCACCAGGGAAGTCCCCATGCTCTTCTTTTAAAATAAGGGTTGAATCATTATAAATGAGTAAGGTGAATATTTGTGAGGAAAGATTTCTGTGCTTGATACAAGTGATCAGCTGTAAGAAAAAGACTAAATCCTGGGCTTCTCTGGCATTCCCAGAGATTCTGTGAGCTACTCAATATCCTTTAATAAATTTCCCTGATGCTTAAACTAGCTAGAGTGGGTTCTATAGTTTCAACTATGAATCTAACTTGAAAAGATAAATGGAGAATATCATATGCAGATTTTGATATTATGGAAGCAAGGGTTCAAGTCTCAGTTCTGCCATTTAATGCATCTATTACCCTGAAAAAGTCACTCAGTCTCCCTTGAAATCCATTTCTTCATCAGTATATGTTGGGTAGTTGAGGATTATTACAGATAATGTGGGTCATGTTCTTAGCACAGTGCTTGGTACATTGTTCCTGCTCATCTAAAGTACACCAAACTACTGTGACTATCAAAAATAACAGGATAGGGTATTCTACTTTGTAATCCCTCCTCACTTAGTAAATGTGTCTCAGAGCCTAACAAATTGAAGCTAAGCTACAAAAGGCCATCAGGTTAAGCATAACAGATGCATTTGCCTTTGCCTTGAAGATGTCCCACTCTGAAACACAAGATGAATGGACACACAGGGAGTGGATTCTCACAATCATTGAACACAGACATGGAAGTAATGTGAAAAAGACATCCATGAGGAGTCAGGAAGAAAAGAGGGGAAGGAAGAAAACAAATAAAAACTTTTGAGCACCTATCTGAACCATATTCTATAAAATTACTGGAAAACTAAAGGGAACAAAAATGGTTTGTCCCTACCTCAGGGCTTTTAGGGCATCTGGGATTGACAAATGGTTAAGATTATTTGTTTGTAAAGGTGATAAAATAGGTCTCCACAACAACAAAGTTACATTGTAACACTTTTTCTTACAATATGAATAGAATTCTAGGACTAATAATGGGAGACTTACTTGGACTATTTATCATGGAAGGACGGGCTATATAAGGAACAGAAATGGCAAGGACCTAACCGAAGCAGAAGACATTAACAAGAGGTAGCAAGAATACACAGAAGAACTATACGGGAAAAAAAAAAAGGCTCTTAATGACCTGGATAACCATGATGGTGTGGTCACTCACCTAGAGCTGTCATCCTGGAGTGTGAAGTCAAGTGGACCTTAGGAAACATTACTACGAACAAAGCTACTGGAGGTGATGGAAAGCCAGCTGAGCTATTTCAGATCCAAATATTTGATGCTGTTAAAGTGATATGCTAAATATGTCAGCAATTGGGAAAACTCAGCAGTAGCCACAGGACTGGAAAAGGTCAGTTTTCATTTCAGTCCCAAAGAAACGCAATGCCAAAGAATGTTCCAACTACTGTACAATTGTGCTCATTTCACATCCTAGCAAGGTTATGCTCAAAATCCTTCAAGCTAAGCTTCAGCAGTATGTGAACTGAGAACTTCCCAATGTACAAGCTAGGTTTAGAAAAGGTAGAGGAACCAGAGATCAAATTGTTAACATTTGATGGAGCATAGACAAAGCAAGGGAAGTTCAGAAAAACATCTATTCTGCTTCATTGACTATGCTAAAACCTTTGACTGTGTGGATCACAACAAACTGGAAGGGGAAAATTCTTAAAGAGATGGGAATACCAGACCACATTACCTGTCTCTGAGAAATCTGTATGCAGATCAAGGTGCAACAGTTAGAACCTTTCATGAAACAATGAACTGTTTCAAAATTGGGAAAGTAGTATATCAAGGCTGCATATTGCCACCCTACTTATTTAACTTATATGCAGAGTACATCATGTGAAATGCTGAGCTGGATGAATCACAAGGTGGAATCAAGATTGCTGGGAGAAATATCAACAACCTCAGATATCCAGATGATACTACTCTAATGGCAGAAAGTAAAGAGAAACTAAAGAGCCTCTTAATGTGGATGAAAGAGGAAAGTGAAAAATTGGCTTGAAGCTCAACATTAAAAACACTGAGATCATGGCATCTGATCGCACCACTTCATAGAAAATAGATGAAGAAAAAGTGGAAACAGTGACAGATTTTCTTTTGGGCTCTACAAATCACTGTGGATGGTGACTTCTTGCTCCTTAAAAGGAAACCTATGACAAACATAGATAGCATATTAAAAATAGAGACATCACTTTGCCAACAAAGGTCCATATAATCAAAGCTATGGTTTTTCCAGTAATCATGTAGATTTGTAAGAACTGGACCATAAAAGAGCTGAGCACCCAAGAATGGATGCTTTCAAATTATAGTGCTGGGGAAGACTCTTGAGAGCTCCTTGGACAGCAAGGAGATCAAACCAGTCAACTCTCAAGGAAATCAGCCCTGAATATTCACGGGAAGTACTGATGCTGAAGATGAAGCTCCAATACTTTGGCTATCTGATGCAAAGACCTGACTCACTGGAAAAGACCTTGATGCTAGGAAAGAATGAAGGCAAAAGAAGAAGAGGACAGCAGAGGATGAGATGGTAGATAGCATCACCGACTCAGTGGACATGAATTTGAGCAACTCTGGCAGATAATGAAGGACAGGGAAGCCTCGTGTGCTACAGTCCATGATGTCACACACACAAAAAAAAATAATAAAATGCCTCTATCCTCATTTATCAGAAGGCAAACAGAAGGAGCAAAAAGTACAATCCCATTGTCTCCAGAATGAAGACCACAATCTCAGAAAACTAACCAAAAGGATCACATGGATCACACCCTTGTGTAACTCAATGAAGCTATAAGCCATGACATGCAAGGCCACCCAAGACGGAGGGGTCATTGTGGAGAGTTCTGACCAAATGTGGTCCACCTGAGGGAATGGCAAACCACTTCAGTATTCTTGCCTTGAGAACCCCAGAAACAGCATGAAAAGGGAAAAAGATAGGACACTGGAACATGAGTCCCACCTCCCCAGATTCCATATATAAGTGAAATTATATGGCATTTATCTTTCTATATATGACCTATTTCACATAGCATAATGCATTCCAGGTCCACCCATGTTGTTTCAGATACCAAGTTTTCATTCTTTTTATGGCTAAAATTCCATTTCATTATACACCACATCTTTTTCATTCATTTTTTTCTATTTATGGGTACTAAAGTTACTTACATATCTTGGCTATTGTAAAAATGCTGCAATGAATATAGAGAGAATTTATCTTTTCTAATTAGTGTTTTTAATTTCTTCAGATAAATACCAAGAAGAGATTACAGATAAGAGGCTTGCTCTGGAGTGACTGAGAATTGTTTAATGTCCATAAAGGGGAAAATAGAAAACTATATAATCATATTTGCTTGTATTTGCAAAAAGAAAATCTAGAACAGAGGTTGGCAAACTACTGCTAGTGGGAAAAATCAGTTCAGTTCAGTTTAGTCACTCAGTCATGTCTGACTCTTTGAGACCCCATGGACTGCAGCACGCCAGGCCTCCCTATCCCTTACCAACTACTGGAGTCTACCTAAAATCATGTCCATTGAGTCGGTGATGCCATCCAACCATCTCATCCTCTGTCGTCCCCTTCTCCACCTGCCCTCAATCTTTCCCAGCATCAGGGTCTTTTCAAATGAGTCAGATCTTCACATCAGTGGCCAAAGTATTAGAGTTTCAGATTCAACATCAGTCCTTCCAGTGAATACCCAGGACTGATGAACTGGTTGGATCTCCTTGCAGTCCAAGGGACTCTAAAGAGTCTTCTCCAACACCACAGTTCAAAAGCATCCATTCTTCAGCACTCAGCTTTCTTTACAGTCCAGCTCTCACATCCATACATGACTACTGGAAAAACCATAGCCTTGACTAGACAGACCTTTGTTGGCAAAGTAATGTCAGCCTGATTAAAAACAACCCACAGCTAAATATTATTTTTTCATTTTTAATGACTAAAAATATCAAAATAAGAATATTTTATAACACAGAAAAAAATTTTTAATTCAAATTTCAGTGTACATAAACAGTTTTATTTGTATACAGACAGGATCTCTTCCTTACTATTACTTTCTTTGAGTACATTCATCCTACAACAAAAGAATTAAAATACTTGCAACAGAGACTGAATTGTCCATAAAGCCTAAAATATTTACCATCTGATTCTTTTTAAAAATGTTTTTCTCACCTCTAAATTAATATAAAATAAACTTTTAAAAATGGTTACCTATAAGAAGGGACAAGGATGAGGACAAGAATAGGAATCTTGTTTGAGTATTTTTATATTATTTTGATTTGGGGGCTACACAAATATATTCCCCAATAAAAAAAGCTTTAATTTTAATTGCTTTTGGACCTCATTGCCAAAGAGCACTCCTGCACTCTTGTGGCAGCCTGTCTCCAGTATGGACCCCAAAGGTATCCCCACCTCCTGGTATTCATCCAGTGAACCAGTGAAGTTGCTCAGTCATGGTCGACTCTTTGTGATTCCATGGACTGTAGCCTACCAGGCTCCTCCACCCATGGCATTTCCCAACCCTTGTGTAATCTCTTCCATCTCTGTAACCGGGAAAGTCTGAGTAAGAAATATCACATAACATGGCATTTCACTTCTGAGATTGTATTATAAAAAACAGTGGCTTTTCTTTCCCTCTCTCTGTTTCTCTCTAGTTCATCAGCTCTGGGATAAACCAGATGCCATGCTATGAGAACACTTAGGCAACTTATGAAAAGATCCATGTGGTGTAGAACTGAAGCCTCTGGCCAACAGCCAGTAAGGAATTGAGGTCTGTCAACACCATGTAAATGAGTTTGTAAATGAACACTCCACATGCTGAACCTTCAGATGAGACTACAGCCCCAACCAATATCTTGACTGTAACTTCATGAGAAACCTTAAACCAGACCCACCCAACAAAGCATCTATAAGATTCCTCCCCACAGAAAATGAGATGATGAGACTTCCCTGGTGGTCCAATGGTTATGAATCCACCTTCCAATACAGGGGACACTGATTTGCTCCCTGGTCAGGAAACAGGAAACTAAGATTACACGTACTGCCACTACTGAACCTGTGTGCTCTAGAGCCCAAGCACCACAACTAGAGAGAAACCTGCACTCCACAACAAAAGATCCTGCATGCTACAACTAAGACCCAAGGCAGCCAAACAAATATTTTTAAATAAATAAATAACACATTTAAAAACAAAGAAACTGAGGTGATAAATATTTGTAGTTTAAGCCACTTAATTTGGGGGTAGTCTGTTACACAGCAATAGATAACTAATAAAACCACCATCTCTGCCTACCTAAGAGAAAAAGAATGACAATGTTGACTAAAACTGAAGACTGGGAGCAATGGGGTTCCCAGGAAGGCCTCTCAGCAGGCCTCTACTAAGGGACAAAATAGGCACAAAATAAGAATCCAAATCAGTTTAGCAGGCAAAGAGGTAGGGAATGTGTTCCGGAGTGATGGACAGGAATCAATTTATATCAAGTGCTCAAGTAGAAAATGTATTCAAAGACTTGCTTATGAAGCAGCTGAGATCAGCAGAGCAGGAAGGAGGCAGGGAAAGCTTTGTTGGGCTAGGAACAAAAGATAAACATTTCCTAAAGCAATTGTGTTTCTAATTAGCTATGAGATCTTGGACAAGCCTCTTGGTCTTTTTGGGGATTTGGTTCCCTATCTAGAAAGGAAAGTTGGTTAAGATACCTATAAACTCTACCATTGCAGTATTCTCTTTGCACAATGCTAGAGGCAGTAGCACTGTCTTGGGCAAACTATAATTTACATTGTTTCATTGTTCTTGACAGAGAGGCCTGGTGTGCTGCGATTCATCGGGTCGAAAAGAGTCAGACATGACTGAGCGACTGAACTGAACTGATTGTTCTTGAGAGACGAAGATACATATTGTCAGAGAATGTTCTCAGTTTGGAAGGAAGCTCTTGTTCAAGTTTTTGCATTTATCATTTATTCAATAACTGTTTACTGTTTCCTCTGTTCCAGGCATAATGTGCTAGGCTTTAGGGATAAGAATGAATTCCAGTGCTCGATGAGATACAATATCATTCCTTAGGAAACCCACAATACACTCGTTCTGCCTGGTCTGACACTATTTCTACTTAAATCAAAAGGTAGGTATCTCAATACCATCTGCCTTTTGATTTAAGTAGAAAGTTTCCTCTTTTCTTTATCCACCTCTAAAATTGTAAGTTAGCTTCCAGTTTTTTCATCTCTAAACTATTTAAGCTTTCCCATCTATTCTTTTATCTTTTTCTCAGTGCTGTCTTTGGAAGGAAAGGGCACCTGGAGAGCTAAGGACCCTCCTGAGCACTGTTAACTTTAATAACCAAGGGGATCATTATTTCCCTCCTTATGGACATTAAACATCTATGAGTGGAGCAAAGATTGCTTAGATTGCTTTGTCATCATACTACAATAGTTGCTTAATCAACTGTAAATTCACGTAAGTATATACAAATGCATCATTTTAGCTGCAAGATGTATGGCATGGAAGCCTTTGTAAATTGATTCTCTGAAATCAATATAACTTCTGTGTATGAGAATATCCAATATATCAAGCCACTAACCCCATACAATAAGGAACCAAATTTACTTTGGCAGAGTTTCTTCTTAACACAAAATGGCTTTTATTGATCACTAGTTTTTCCTCCAAATGTTCACAAAGTAAAAGCTTCATAGTCCTCTACATTGTTTTTACGTATATTAGAACATATAAATCACTCTAGTGTTTCCAGAATTCATTTATCTCCCTTAAAAATATTTTGCTTACATTTGATCTCTTGATAGCTTTACCTACTTGTCACATTCATTTGTAGATGACAAAGATTCTCTCATTGCTTTCTTTCTTTACTCCCATAGACATAAAAAAGTCAATCAAACATGCAAAGGATTCATAAGATATCCTGCCTTTGGTAGACACTAGCTTCCAGCAGCCATCAAGATAGTTAAATTGCTCACAATTACTATAGTTTGCTCTTTGTAATCTGTATTAGAAAAGCATTATTGATAAGCATTCTTTGGTCAGACTGTCTACATACACTCAACATCAGACAGCAAACTAATTGTTTTTCTTGAAAGTAACTTTAAATATTCTTTAGAAACTGAGGCTCATGAGAATAAAGGTTTTGTCCAAGGGCACAGATAAGGCATACACAGAAGTCAATGTTCATGATACAGGAAGCATCTTAATTTTAACACCTTTTCCCTCTACCACAATTTTGAACTGCACATGACTTTCCCTCTCTTTTTAACCTCAGTCCAATGTTCTTTCCATGTTTAACTCTACTTACTTTCATGAAACCATATTTTGACACATTCACTTATTCAACAAGTACTTATTGAATACTTTGCTGTTATTATAATTGCCTGTTTGTAAACAACATTATGCACATACAACCTATCCAGTACACTACTAGCAATGTAATGTGATGTTATATACAACAGCCAAAATTAAATTGTCATGCAGGGCCATTCAAGATGAATGGGTCATGGTGGAGAGTTCTAACAGAACCTGGTCCACTGGAGAAGGGAATGGCAAACCACTTCAGTATTCTTGCCTCGAGAATCTCATGAACAACATGAAAAGGCAAAAAGATACTACACTAAAAGATGAGACCCGAGGTCAGTAAGTGTCCAATATACTACTAGAGAAGACCAGAAAAATAGATCCAGGAAGAATGAAGAGGCTGGGCCAAAGCAGAAATGATAATCAGCTGTGGATGTGCCTGATGATAAAAGTAAAGTCCAATGCTATAAAAAACCATATTGCACAGGAACCATGAATGTTAGGTCCATGAATCAAGGTAAATGGGATGTGGTCAAGTAGGAGATGGCAAGAATGAATAATGAGAGTTTAGGAATCAGTGAACTAAAATGGACAGGAATGTGAGAATTTAATTCAAGTGACCATTGTTTCTACTACTGTGGGCAAGAAATCCTTAGAAGAAATGTATTAGCTCTCATAGTCAAGAAGATTTCGAAATGCAGTACTTGGGTACAATCCCAAGAATAATCTTGGCTTGTTTCCAATGCAAACCACATAACACCCAAGTCTATGCCTCCACCACTAATGCTGAAGAAACTAATATTGAATGGTTCTATGAAAACGTATAAGACCTTCTAGAACTAACATCAAAACTGATATCATTTTCATCATAAGAGATTGGAATGCAAAAGTAGGAAGTCAGGAGCTACCTGTAGTAACAGGCAAGTTTGGCCTTGGAATACAAAATGAGTTAGGGCAAAGGCTAACAGAGTTTTGCCAAGAAAATGCATTGGTCATAGCAAATGCCCTCTTCCAACAACACAAGATATGACTCTATACATAGACATCACCAACTGTCAATATTGAAATCAGATCAATTATATTCTTTGCAGTTCAAAATGGAAAAGCTCTATGCAATCTGCAGACCTGGAACTTACTGTGGCTCAGATTATGAGCTCCTTATTGTAAAATTCAGGCTTAAATTGAAGAAGGCAGGGAAAACCACTAGACCATTCAGGTATGACTTAAATCAAATCACTTATGATTATACAGTGGAGGTGACAAATAAATTCAAGGGATTAAATCTGGTAGACAAGACTGCCTGAAGAACTATGGACAGAGGTTTATAACATTGAACAAGAGGTGGTTACAAAAATCATCTCCAGAAAAAGAAATGCAAAAAAGCAAATGGTTGTCTGAGGAGGCCTTACAAATAGCTGAGAAAAGAAGAGGTGAAAGGCAAAGGAGAAAGGGAAAGATATGCCCAACTGAATGCAGAGTTCCAGAGAATAGCAAGGAGAGCCAAGAAACATTTTTAAGTAAATAATGCAAAGAAATAGAGGAAAACAATAGAATGAGAAAGACTAGAGATCTCTTCAAGAAAACTGGAGATATCAAGGAAACATTTCATGCAAAGAAGGGCAAAATAAAGGACAAAAACGGTAAGGACCTAACAGAAGCAGAAGAGATTAAGAAGAGGTACCAAGAGTACACAGAAGAACTATACCAAAAAAGTCTTAATGACCCAGATAACAATGATGGTGTGGTCACTCACCTAGTGCCTACTCCTGGAGTGTGAAGTCAAGTGGGCCCTAAGAAGCATTACTACAAATAAAGCTAGTGGAGGTGATGAAATACCAATTGAGCTATTTCAAATCCTAAAAGATGATGCTGTTAAACTGATACTCTCAATATGTCAGCAAATTTGGACAACAAAGCAGTGGCCACAGGAATGGAAAAAGTCAGTTTTTATTTCAATCCCAAAGAAAGGCAATGCAAAAGAATGTTCCAACTACTGTACAACTGCACTCATTTCACATGCTCTCAAGGTTATGCTCAAAATTGTTTAAGTTAGGCTTCAGTGGTACATGAATCGAGAACTTCCAGATGTACAAGTTGAATTTAGAAAATGCTAAGGAACCAGAGATAAAATTGCTACCTTCCATTGAATCATAGATAACACAAGGAAATGCAAAAAAAAAAAAAAAGTCTACTTCTACTTCACTAACTACACTAAAGCCTTTGACTGTGTGGATCACAACAAACTGCAGAAAATTCTGAAAGACATGGAAATACCAGACTGCCTTACCTGTCTCCTGAGAAACATGTATGCAGGTCAAGAAGCAACAGTTACAACCAGACCTGGAACAACAGACTGGTTCAAAGTTGGGAAACAAGTACATCCTGTTTATCTGTCACCCTGTTTATTTAACTTATGTGCAGAGTACATCATGTGAAATGCTAGGCTGGATGAATCACAAGCTGGAATGAAGCTTGCTGGGAGAAAAATCAACAACCTCAGATATGCAGATGACATTACTCTAGTGGCAGGAAGCAAAGAGGAACTAAAGAGTTTCTTGAGGAAGGTGAGAGAGGAGAGTGAAAAAGCTGGCTTAAAACTCAACATTCAAAAAACTAAGATCATGGCATCTGGTCTCATCATTTCATGGCAAACAGATGAAGAATAATTGGAAACAGTGACAGATTTTATTTTCTTGGGCTCCAAAATCACTGCAAATGGTAACTACCATCATCATTAATTTAAAGACACTTGCTCCTTGGAATAATAGCTATGACAAATCTAGACAGCATATTAAAAACCAGAGATGTCACTTTGCCAACAAAATCCATATAGTCAAAGCAGTAGTCATGTAGGATTGTGAGAGCTGAACTATTAAGAAGGCTGAGCACCAAAGCATTGATACTTTTGAATTGCAGTGCTAGAGAGGGCTCTTGAGAGTCCCTCAGACAACAATGGGATCAAATCAGTCAATCCTAAAGGAAATCAACCCTGAACATTCACTGGAAGGACTGATGCTGATGCTGAAGCTCCAATACTTCGGCCACCTGATACAAAGAGTCGATTCATTGGAAAAGACACTGATGCAGGGAAAGATAAGGACAAGAGGAGAAGGGGGCAACAGAAGATGCAATGGTGGGATGGCATCACCAACACAATGGACATGAGTTCAAGCAATCTCCAGGAGATAGTGAAGGACAAAGATGCCTGGTGTGCGGGGTTCATGAAGTTGCAGAGGCAGACACAACTAAGTGAATGAACAACAAATTGTAAAATCCAGCCAATAAATAGGAAGTACAACATAAATTATGACTATCAATACAACTGAATAGCATAATGTTATCATTCTTATTGCTACCTAGGTGAGAAATATTTATCACATAATATTAAAAGCAAGATAGAAAGTAACAGGTAAATACAATCATAACTCTTTGGATGTTTTGGGGATGTAAAGGAGACGTGGAAGGATATATGCAAAAACACAATAAGTAAATGGGTTTCTGGGTAATTGTTTTTCTTCCTCAAAGTTTTTCTTTAATCTTACATTAAATATTTTCAATGTTGCACCCTTTTTAGAAAATATTTAATAATACCTAAGGAGAGACATGGAGGAGGGCATTGGCAACCCACTCCAGTGTTCTTGTCTAGAGAATCTCATGAACAGAGGAGCCTGGCAGGTTACAGTCCATAGGATCCACAGGATCACAAACAGATGACTGAACTGAATTAGCATGCATGCAAAGAAAAACAATTAGATAACACTTAACTCTTATTTTACATTTACCACTGATATAATATTTTATTCTAATTCTCAAAATTGGTTGGTGATGAATCTAGAGCAGATCTACATTTTCTATTTTACACATTTACAGATAAGAGTATTCTTTCCACAAGTATAGAAAAATAACAATAATAATGCAAGAAAAATACTTCAGAAGAATTTTTATTTGTAACTCACAATAATCCTTCCAAAAATGATGTAATGCCCCCCTCACATATGATGACCAGGCAACTTCCTTGAGGGTTACCACATATATAGGCTTCTGCCTTTTTCCACAACCATGGAACCCAAGGTGAGCCATGCAGTCTTTTCTTCAGTTCAGTTCAGTCACTCAGTCACACCCGATTCTTTGTGACCCATTGACTACAGCACGCCAGGCTTCCCTGTCAATCACCAACTCCTGGAGCTTACTCAAACTCATGTCCATTGAGTCGGTGATGCCATCCAACCATCTCATCCTCTGTCGTCTCCTTTCCCCCATCTTCAATCTTTCCCAGCATCACGGTCTTTTCCAATGAGTCAGTTCTTTGCATCAGGTGGCCAAAGTATTGGCATTTCAGCTTCAGCATAAGTCCTTCCAATGAATATTCAGGACTGACTTCCAACCTGGATTGACTGGTTGGATCTTCTTGTTGTCCAAGGGACTCTCAAGAGTCTTCAACACCACAGTTCAAAATCATTAATTCTTCAGTGTTCGGCTTTCTTTATGGTCCAACACTCACATCCATACACGACTACTGGAAAAACCATAGTTTTGACTAGACAGATCTTTGTTGGCAATGTCTGCTTTTTAATACGCTGTCTAGGTTTGTCATAGCTTTTCTTCCAAGGAGCAAGTGTCCTTTAATTTCATGGCTGCAGTCACCATCTGCAGTGATTTTGGAGTCAAATAAATAAATAAAACCTGTCACTGTTTCCATTGTTTCCCCATCTATTTGCCATGAAGTGATGGGACCAGATGCCATGATCTTAGCTTCCTGAATGTTGAGTTTTAAGCCAGCTTTTTCACTCTCCTCTGTCACTTTCATCAAGAGGCTCTTTATTTATTCTTTGCTTTCTGCCATAAGTCTTTCCTTGGCATTTGTTAAATTGTATCTTGGAAAAGAATTTCCTCCCCTTTCTGGTGGCAAGCCTGTGTCATAGATGTAGGTAAGGGCTGCTTGTAACCAAGTTACCAGCCTTGTGAAAGAAGCCAGTCTGAGAAAATGAAGCTGACCAGAAAGTAGTAGAGTTTACAGAAGAAAAGGGACAGTTCTTATGATACTGCAGTCCCAGGTATCAGTAATCCCTGAGCTTCAATTATACCCCTTTCTGAAGTTACCTCAATCAATACATTTCTAAATTTCTACTTTATTGTTCATCTAAGCTAGTCTGAGTTGGGTTTCTGTCACTTAAAATACAAAGGTCATTTCTAATATAGCAGATATTTTTATTCTGGTTCAAAATTGAGAAAGGAATACATCATTTTGCACACAGGAAAAATAAGGAAGACTGCAAAGTCAGTAAGCTTTAGCCTTGAAGCACATGTATTTTCTTTAAAGACAAGCTGCATTCTATGGAACAAAAAAGCAGCTAAAAAAAGTCATAAAAAGTGAATACATAAAACAGAAAGACATAGAAGTATGGTAAATGGGGAAATATGCTGTAAAATACCACACACACACACACACACACACACACACACGTATACACACACCCATGGCATTTGTGTCTAGTTGAAACTGAAGAAAGATCAAGTGTTTCTAAATTACTAAGAAAAATAACTTTTGAGAATCTTTAATAACAGCCAATTCCATCTCAGCGTTTCCTTTTTTAAGTATATCTTATCCAGGAGCAGCTTACCTGCATCTTCTGTCTCATGGTCTCTGATGTGGGCCTCTCCACAGAGCATATCACAACGTGGCAGCTTGCTTTACAAGAACAAGCACCAAGGCAAAGGAGAGTGCCAGAAAGAGAGACAGTCTTAGCAAGATTAAAGGCATGATCTTTTGTAACCAAGTTATGAAATTACATCCCATCTGTCTTCTCTCTATTGTGCAGAAGCAAGTCCTAGGTCCAGTCCACACTCAAGGGTTACCCAAGGGCACTGATATAGTAGGTAGGGATCACTGAGCCATTTCTGAGGTAATTGTCACTCTAGTGGTACTTGAAATGATAATCAGTTCTATTCAGTTCAGTTGCTCAGTCTTGTCTGACTGTTAGTGACCCCATGGACTGCAACACATCAGGCTTCCCTGTCCATCACCAATTCCCAGAGTTTGCTCAAACTCATGTCCATCGTGTCAGTGATACTATCCAATCATCTCATCCTCTGTCGTCCACTTCTCCTCCTACCTTCAGTCTTTCCCAGCATCACGGTCTTTTCCAATGAGTCAGTTCTTCACATCAGGTGGGCAAAGTATTGGCGTTTCAGCTTCAGCATCAGTCCTTCCTATGAATATTCAGTACTGATTTCCTTCAAGATTGACTAGTTGGATCTCCTTGTTGTCCAAGGGATTCTCAAGAATCTTCTCTGACACCACAGCTCAAAAGCATCAGTTCCTCGATGCTCAACTTCCTTCATAGTCCAGCTCTCACATCCTTACATGACTACTGGAAAAACCATAGATTTGACTATACAGACCTTTGTAGGCAAAGTAATGTCTCTGGTTTTTAATATGCTGTCTAGGTTTGTCATAGCTTTTCTTCCAAGGAGCAAGCGTCTTTTACCTGCAGTCACCATTTGCAGTGATTCTGGAGTCAAAAAAAATAAATGAAAACTGTTTCTATTGTTTCCCCATCTATTTGCCATAAAGTGACAGGACCAGATGCCATGATCTTAATTTTAGAATGCTGAGTTTAAGCCAGCTTTTTCACTTTACTCTTTCACTTTCATCAGGAGGCTCTTCAATTCCTCTTCATTTTCTGCCATAAGAGTGGTGTCATCTGCATATCTGAGGTTATTAATATTTCTCCTGGCAATCTTGATTCCAGCTTGTGCCTCATCCAGCCCAGCATTTCAAGCATGATGTACTGTGCATATAAATTAAATAAGCAGGGTGACAATATAGTGTTAACATACTCCTTTCCCAATTTGGAACCAGTCTGTTGCTCCATGTTCAGTTCTAACTGCTGCTTCTTGACCTGCATATAGATTTCTCAGAAGGCAGGTCAGGTGGTCTGGTATTACCATCTCTTTACAAATGTTCCACAGTTTGTGGTGATCCACACAGTCAAAGGCTTTAGCATAGTTAACTAAGCAGAAACAGATATTTTTCTGGAATTCTCTTGCTTTTCCTATGATCCAACAGATTGGCAGTTTGATATCTGGATCCTCTTCCTTTTCTAAATCCAGCTTGAACATCTGGAAGTTCAAGTTCTCAGTTCATGTACTGTTGAAGCCTAGCTTGGAGAATTTTGAGCATTATTTTCCTAGCATGTGAGATGAGTGCAATTGTGTGGTAGTTTGAACATTCTTTGGGATAGGAATGAAAACTGACCTTTCCAGTCCTGTGGCCACTGCTGAGTTTTCCACATTTGCTGGCATATTGATTGCAGTACATTAACAGCATCATCTTTTAGGATTTGAAATATCTCAGCTGGAATTCCACCACCTCCACTAACTTTGTTCAAAATGACCTGACTTCGCACTGCAGGAAGTCTGACTCTAGGTGAGTGATCATACCATTGTAGTTATCTGGGTCATTAAGATCTTTTTGTATAGTTCTTCTGTGTATTCTTGCCACCTCTTCCTAATATCTTCTGCTTCTGTTAGGTCTATAGCATTTCTGTCCTTTATTGTGCCATTTTTGCACGAAATGTTCTCTTGGTATCTCATATTTTCTTGAAGAGATCTCTAGTCTTTCCCATTTTATTGCTTTCCTCTATTTCTTCGCATTTATTACTTAGGAAGGCTTTCTTATCTCTCCTTGCTATTCTGTGGAACTCTGCACTCAGAAGGATATGTTTTTCCTTTCTCCTCTACTTTTTGCTTCTCTTCTTCTCTCAGCTATTTGTAAGCTTTCCTCAGACTGCCATTTTGTCTTTTTGTATTTTTTTTCTTGGAAATGGTCTTGATCACCGCCTTCTGTACAATGTTATGAACCTCCCTTCATAGTTCTTCAGGCACTCTGTCTATCAGGTCTAATCCCTTGAATCTATTTGTCACTTCTACTGTATAATTGTAAGGGATTTGATATTGGTCATACCTGAATCATCTAGTGGTTTTCCCTACTTTCTTCAATTTAAATCTGAATTTGGCAATAAGGAGTTTATGATCTGAGCCACAGTCAGTTACCGGTCTTGTTTTTGCTGACTGTATAGAGCTTCACCAACTTCAGCTGCAAAGAATATAATCAATCTGGTTTCGGTATTGACCATCTGGTGATGTCCATGTGTAGTCTTCTCTTGTGTTGTTGGAAGAGGGTGTAATTGCTAAAGTCTCAGAATCATTGGGAGAAACTCAGTAAATACTTGTTGAATGATTAAAAAGAATTAAGAAAAAATGATACTATAATGACAGTGCCTGTTTTAATTTTCCTGCATATGTTACCAATATTTCCAAATGTTACTTGATATCTCTCTGGCTTTCTGACCTCTCTAATATTGATTTTGTGAATGTACAAAATTTCAGAAACAACATAATCAACCTGGAATTTTATTATGCTATCATATGATGGCATAATGTGCCATCACCTTTTTTTTTCAGTGCAATATTGGCTTACTGCAATATGTGCTCACTCAACAAACATATCAATATTTTTATCTCAAATAACTCATTCAGGAAGATAAGCAATTTAAATAAGCCATGAATGGAAAACATGCTTCCTCTACCAAACACCACATAGTATCTTTGTGATTTTTAGCCCATTGAGAAGTGGGTTGGACTTTTTTCCCCCTCACTTGTTCTAAATACTGTTTATACATGCACTCACCGCTGTCTAGTTTTCTGTGCCACCTTAAGTCAGAGACTGTAATGAAGGAAATTTCACACAAAGGCTATGTAAGCCAGGCCTTTAAGAAAAGTGACAAGAACTGGTAGTTAGCCCCTTTAGTATATTATTAGTTTAAATATAGAAGGAAGAGAGGTTCAAAGTGAGCTAGAAAGTGGAAGAGCCATTTTATAAGCACAAAGAGATAAAGACTCGCTCCTTTTCTTTCTCAAACCAAAAGCACAGTGCAATAACCCTGTCTAGACAACAACAGTGTGACTACAGAAATACTGCAGCCTCAGCTCTAACATAGAAGAGAAGCAAAGTATTTTTATGCTAATTGGTACCATTAAGATATGCTGATCATTCTATGGAGGTGTCGTTTTGTTTGTTTCAAGATAATACACTGTCTTTGTGAAGACACGACAAAGTCAGCATATGTGATACGTGGAGCCTTTGGACTAGATGTTCCTCCAAGGAAGTCTTCCTCCTGTGCATGCTTTGGAGAAGCACCAGGGAAGTGACAAAAAAATAATACATGAGGTATAATATTTGGCCACATTGTACACAGGGTTGGGAGTAAAGATGCAAAAAAAGTCTAGTGGAACTGACTTCAAAAGGCTTAAGAAGACAGATAAACTGAGTGTGTAGGAAAGCATAACAGTAGTTTTCCTGGGAAACAGAAATTTTGAAAATGTTTTAAAAGGCTTGGTGTCTAGGAGATTCCCTTAATCTCATAGGAATCTTGCACGCTGTTATTCATACTTGTAAGCTCCCTGCAGGCAGGAACAGAACATTATTTATCTATGTATTTCCAAGTGTCCTTTACAAGAAGTGCTTAGTAAATAATAATAAAGCTAACATTCATTGACTATTTAGAAAACCAGATTCTCTGCTATAAACTTAATATAGATTATCCAACTAAACCCCCACACTCCTTTAAACAGGTATCATAAACTCCATGTTATAAAAATGAGACAATGAAGGCTGTGAGAGGTAAAGTCTTGTCCAAGTTCACATAGCTATAATCTGTGGAGCCAAGATTCAAGCCCAAGTAGCCAATTCCAGTCTTACCACTCTGTTGTTGTTAAGTTGCTAAGTCACATCCAACTCTTTGCGACCCCATGAACTGTAGCCTGCCAGGTTCCTGTCCATGGGATTTCCCAGGCAAGAAAACTGGAGTGGGTTGTCATTTCCTTCTCCACTCTTAACCCTATACTAAATAACTGCTGACTTGAATTTCTGTTCTTAGTTCAAGAGGGGGATGATGAGTGACATCTTCCTGATTAGGTTTCATAGGATTTTGTTTTTCATGTCATGGACGGAAAAGAACAATCTACTGTCAGAGGCGGACTCACTTTCACAAGTGGGATGCTAAGCAGATCTCCTCTTTTTCCCATGTTCTACTGTTCCCAAGTGTGTGAAAAGAGGGTGGTCAGGAAAGTCAAGGGCATTGAAGAAGAATTATTTTCTTCAAAAAATAAAAATAAAAATCTGTGCATGTGTGTGTGTGTGTATAGCTGGACAAAATGAGCCAGGATTGGGGACAGAGTTGGGGAAGAAGTGAGACAGAGCTATAACAAATCTCACTTTAAAATGGCAAATTCCTCCTCCCTCAGGTTAAACTCATCAGTCATTTACAACTCAGTGTGAATTACATTGATCAATTTGCTTTTCTTTTAGGGACTGAAGAATTCCTATTGCTCTGGCCAAAGAAAGTATCCAGACACTGAGGACAAAGGCTCTGATGATAAAGTAGTTGCATTCATCAGCTCAGGCTGCCATAAAGAAATACAATAGACTGGGTGGCTTACATAGCAGAAATGTATTTCCTCCAGTTCTGGAGGCTGAAAGCCCAAGATGAGGGTGCCAGCATGACCAGATTCTGGTGAGAGCTCTCTTGCTGGATTTCAGACAGCCTCCTCTCTTTGTCCTCACATGGCCTCTCCTCATTGGGTGTGCATGGAGAGAGTGAGACATCACTCTCCCTCTTCTGAATTCACATAGTTTTTGCCAGGGTTAAAAAGGTAATGCAAACAAAGTACTGAGTGTGAAATCTATAATAAACACTCAATATATAATAGTTATTCTCATTAAGAAGAGACATGGAGTGGGAAGAAAAGAACACTGAGAGTTTGGAAAGGGATACAGGAAGCAAAATGAGAAGGTCCCCAAATCTTAATTCCCTTTTCCCTTCTATTGGGAGCCCTAGTGTCATCAAACAGGTAACCAGAAATCTTGATTAAACATGATGGCAAGTTATCAAGGTTTCCTAAAAAATGACAACACTAGTTTGTTAGGAAGAACACAGTAAGTTGTAAGCATTAGAAGTCATCAATTGGTTGAAATTACTTTCTAGTATTTCTGAAGTTTCTTTACTTCTTATGCTTTTACTTTTCTATAATACAAAGGTAATTTACAGATTTATTTAAATATGGCTATTGTAACTTTGGTGTATAAAGCCTACTGATTCATATGAAGGAATATAATTAAAGAAACTGTTTCTTTCATTTTGAAATGTGAGATAAGGTATGACATTGGTGGTTGTCACACTGAGATGTGTTACACCTTTTTAATTCAATTTATCATTTGCTGAAATACCCCTAAGTGGCATCCATGTCTGAATGCTCAAGGGTGCTGAAATGCAGTATTTGAGGGGGACAACTCTGCTCTCCAGTTCTGTGGTACTGGTGGTGGTTTAGTCACTAAGTTGTTTCTGACTCTTGTGACCCCATGGACTGTAGCCCCCCAGGTTCCTTTATCCATGGGATTTCCCAGACAAGAATATTGGAATGAGCAGCCATTTCCTTCTCCAGGGGTCTTCCCCACCCAAAGATGAAACCCGCATCTCCTGCACTGACAGCAAACAGATTCTTTACCATTGAGCCACCAGGGAAGCCCTTTTCAAACAATCTAGTCATATCCCAATGTGTACAGAGAAACTCATTCTCAATTCTCAGTTTTATGAGTTGACTATAGAGCATCCTATTTTATCATCTCTTCTCAGAGACCACCTATCCATGCTAATATCACTGGTCCTGGATAGCTTCTCATTTTCCCCCTTTAAAACATTAGAAATATTTCAAAGTGTCCCTTGGTTTCCCACTACTTGCAAAGTATCCTGAACACTTTCTCATTGTACCAGTTGTTGCCTTTGACTCATTTTTAGGGAGATCTAGTGTGTTTTTCTGTATGATGTCAAAAGAGATGGCAAGTTGGACATGAGTTAGCAACATGCAGCTGCTGGGATCCTGAGAGCACAACTCTACAAAGTACCAGCCTTGTTCCATTTAGCACATTAGTGAGAAATAAAGAAAATAAAAACACATTCATTCTATTTGAGGTAACAGTTATAAATATGAAGTGAATACAACAAAATCCAGCATTTTCCACCCTGTTTCTTTCTAATGTATATAGTTTAGGTTATACAGTAAAAATAATTCAAATTTTATCTTTTTAGATAGTTAAAGATTAAAATGGATGTCCCCCTCAAAAAGAATTAGAAATAAAGGTTAAAGTGAGTGTCAAATACCCAATGGATCAAAGCATCAGGGATACACAAGCTACCTGTGAGATATTGTGAGATTGAGTCCAATAAAGTGAATTTTTGAAATAAAGAAAGCCACACAAATTTTTGGTTTCCCAGTGCATGTGAAAGTTATGTTTACACTATACAACAGTCTATCAAGTGCATAATAGCATTATGTCTAAAAAAAGAACATATATTCATTTAAAATATTTTATTGCTAAAAAATGCTAACCATCATTTAATAATGGAGGGTTGCCACAAACATTCAGTTTGTAAAAACACAATACCTGGAAAGTACAATAAAGTGAAAGACAATAACATGAGGCATGCCAAGGCTAGAAAGAGTTATGCAATACATTACTATATCCTCCAAAGGAAAAAGGTATGATTGATTAATAGGACCACTGGTCAACCATAGAAACAGAATCAGAGACAACTACAGATCCAAGTAGGAGGAATTTTAGCCTACAAATTCATTCACTCAACAATTTTTATGGAGTTCCTATTAGATGTTTTTAAAATGTATTTTAAGGAATATAGTTGATTAACAACACTGCGTTTATTTATGCTGCATAGCAAAATTATTCACTTATACAAATATATATATATATATATACACACACACATTCTTTTCATATTCTTTTTCATTATGGTTTATCACAGAATATTGAATATAGTTACCTGAGCTATTGGCTTCCTGGGTGGCACTAGTGGTAAAGAACCCACCTGCCAATGAAGGAGACATAAGACATGCGGGTTTGATCCTTGGGTCAGAAAGGTTCCTGGAGGAGGGCATGGCAACCCACTCCAGTATTCTTGCCTGGAGAATCTCATGAACAGAGGAGTCTGGCAGGCTACAGTTCATAGCGTCGCAAAGAGTTGGACATGACTGAAGCGACTTAGCACGCACCTGAGCTATAGTGTAGGGCCGTGTTGTTTATTCATTCTACACACAATGCTTTGCATCTGACAACCACAAACTCCCAATTCATTCCTCCCCCACACTCCCTCCTCCTGGGCAACCACAAGGTTTTTCTCTATGTTTGTGAATCCTACTAGATATTTTTTAGTTCTGAGGACACCATAGTTAATAAAGAAGATAAGACCCCTCCCCAACAGACCTTACATTGTAGATAAGAGGAACAAGTAATATAGAAAGACAGAAATCAGAATTTCTCCAACTGTTAAAAAGTGTTATGAAGAAGACAGGTCACACCCCAATGTTCACTGCAGAAATGAACATTGCAGAATGTTCAAACTACCGCACAACTGCACTCATTTCATATGCTAGCAAGGTAATGCTCAAAACTCTCCAAGCCAGTCTTCAATGGTATGAGAACTAAGAACTTCCAGATATTCAAGCTGATTTAGAAAAGGAAGAGGAACCAGAGATCAAACTGCCAGTGTCCATTGGATCATAGAAAAAGCAAGCAAGTTCCAAAAAAAATCTACTTCTACTTCATTGACTATGCTAAAGCCTTTGACTGTGTGGATCACCACAAACTGTGGAAAATTCTTCAAGAGATAGGAATACCAGACCACCTACCTGCCCCCTACCAAACCCACATGCAGGTCAAGAAGCAACAGTTAGAACTGGACATGGAACAATGGACTGGTTCCAAATTGGAAAAGGAGTATATCAACGCTGTATATTGTCACCCTGCTTATTAAACTTATGTGCAGAGAACATCATGCTTGAAATGCTGGGCTGGATGAGGCACAAGTTGGAATCAAGATTGCCAGGAGAAGTATTAATAACTTCAGATATGCAGATGGCACCACCCTTATGGCAGAAAACGAAGAGGAACTGAAGAGCCTCTTAATGAAAGTGAAAGAGGAAAGTGAAAAAGCTGGCTTAAAACACAATATTCAAAAAATGAAGATCATGGAATCCAGTCCCATCACTTCACAGTAAATAGATGGGAAAACAATGGAAACAGTGACAGACTTTATTTCCCTGGGCTCCAAAATGGGCTCCAGATGGTGACTGCAGCCATGAAATTGAAAGGACCTTGCTCCTTGGAAGCAAAGCTGTGACAAACCTAGACAGCATATTAAAAAGCAGAGACATTATTTTGCCAACAAAGGTCTGTATAGTCAAAGCTATGGTTTCTCCAGTAGTCATGTATGAATGTGAGAGCTGGACCATAAAGAAGGCTGAGTGCTGAAGAATTGATGCTTTTGAACTGTGGTGTTGGAGAAGACTGTTGAGAGTCCCTTGGACTATGAGGAGATCAAACCAGTCAATCCTAAAGGAAATCAATCCTGAATATTCATTAGAAGGTCTGATGCTGAAGCTGAAGCTCCAATACTTTGACCACTGGATGGGAGGAGCCAACTCATTTGAAAAGACCGTGATGCTGGGAAAGATTGAAGGCAGGAGGAGAAGTGGATGACAGAAGACAAGATGGTTGGATGGCATCATCGACTCAATGGACATAAGTTTGAGCAAGCTCTGGGAAATAGTGAAGGACAGGTAAGCCTGGCATGCTGCAGTCCATGGAGTCGCAATGTGTTGGACATGACTGAGTGACTGAATGACAGTTTACAATAACCAAGACATGAAAGCAACCTAAATATCCATCAACAGAAGAATGGATAAAGAAGATGTGGTACATATACACAATGGAGTATTATTCACTCATAGGTTAATGAAGTAATGCCACTTGCAGGAACATGGACGGACCCAGAAACTATCATACTAAGTGAAGTAAGACAGACAGAGACAAATATATGATATCTCTTATATGCGGAATCTGATTTTTTAAATGATACACATTAATTACTTCCAAAACAGACTTACAGATATCAGAAACAAACATGATTACCAAAAGGAATTGCAGGAGAGAGGAGGTAAGTCAGGAGCTTGGGATGAGCATACACACACTACTACATATATATATAAGAGACAGATAATAAACAAGAACTTTTCTGAATAACATGGGGCTTCTCTGGTGGCTCAGATGGTAAAGAATCTACCTGCAATGTGGGAGACCTGGGTTCAATCGCTGAGTCTGGAAGACCCCCTGGAGAAGGGAATGACTACCCACTCCAGTATTCTTGCCCAAAGAATTCCATGGATATACGAGCCTGACAGGCTGCAGTCCATGGGGATCACAGTCAAGCGCAACTGAGTGACTAACATACTGAAAAACAGAGTGAACTCTACTCAATATTCTGTGATAACCTAGATGAGATAAGAACCTAAAAAAGAAAGAATATATGTATATGTATAATTGGACCACTTTTCTGTGTATTTGAAATTAACACAGCATTGTAAATCAACTATACTCCAACAAAATTAAATAGACAAATATATAAAAATATTAAAAATATAAAAAGAAGATAAGCCGAAGAGTAATGGCTAGTAGAGCAATGCACATGAAAGCAGGAGAGGGATACTTTAAATTGATTTTGTGCAGTTTTTTTTAATGGAAGTATATCTCATTTACAATGTGTTATTCTTAGGTATACAGCAAAGTGATTCAGTTATATACATAATATATGTATAATATACAGTTATATACATAATATATATAATACATGTATAGTATAGTCATATCCCTAGGATATGTATATATTCTTTTTCAGAGTCTTTCCCCTCATAAGTTATTACAAAATATTGAGTATAATCCCCTATGCTACACAACGGGTCTTTGTTGGTGATCTATTTTATATACAGTAATGTGTATATGTTAATCCCAAACTCCTAATTTATTCTTTTCCTACCTTTTCCCTTTGGTAACTGTGAGTTTGTTTTCTACGTCTGTGATTCCATTTTTGTTTTGCATATAAATTCATTTGTATCATTTCTTTTAGATTCCAAATATAACTGATATAATATGATATTTGTCTTTCTCTGTTTGGCTTACTTAATTTAGTATGATAATCTCTAAGTCCATCCATGCTGCTGCAAATGGCATTACTTCATTCTTTTTATGGCTGAGTATTATTCCATTGTAAATATATAATTCACATCTTCTTTATCCCTTCATCTGTCAGTGGACATTTAAGTTGCTTTTATATCTTGGTGATGGTAAATTGTATGCAAAAATCTTCAACAAAATACTACCAAACCAAATACAACAATACATTAAAACAATCATACACCAGGATCAAGTGGGATTCATCTCAGGGATGAAAGGATTTTTCAATATCTAAAAATCAATCAGTATGATATATCACATTAACAGACTGAAGAGTAAAAACTATTTGATCATCTCAATAGATGCAGAAAAAGCTTTTAATAAAATTCAATATCCGTTTGTGATAAAAACTCTTCAGAAATGGGGCACAGAGGAAATCTACCCCAATGTAATAAAGGCCACACATGACACACCTAACATCATATTCAATGGTAAAAAGCTGAAAGCATTTCCTCTAATATCAGAAACAAGAAAAGGATGTCCACTCTCACCACCTGCATTAACATAGTTTTGGAAGTGCTAGCCACAGCAATCAGAGAAGAAAAAGAAATTTAAAAATCCATATCAGAAAAGAGAAGTAAAACTGTGACTGTTTGCAGATGACGTGATACAAGATATAGAAAATCCTAAAAACTTTACCAGAAAACTACTAGAGCTCATCAATGAATTTAGTAAAGTTGCAAGATAAAAAATTAATACACAGAAATATGTTGCATTTCTATATACTAACAATGAAAGATAAGAGAGAGAAATTAAGGAAACAATCCCATTTACCATTGTATCAAAAAGAATAAAATATCCAGAAATAAACCTACCTAAGGATGGCATCACCAACTCAATGGACATGAGTTTGGGTAAACTCCGGGAGTTGGTAATGCACAGGGAGGCCTGACGTGCTGAGATTCATGGGGTTGCAGAGTCAGACACAACTAAGCAACTGAACTGAACTGAACTGAAGGAGGCAAAAGACCTGTACTCCAAAAACTGTAAGACACCGATGAAAGAAATAAATAATGACACAAACAGATAGAAAGATACACCATATTTTTAGATCAGAAGATTCAATATTATCAAAATAATCATACTACCCTAGGCAATCCATGGTTTTGTGTAGATATGAATGAATATACAAATTATATATATATGTGTGTGTGTGTGTGTGTGTGTGTGTGTGTGTGTGTATATATATATATATATATAAGGTCCATCTGGTCAAGGCTATGGTTTTTCCAGTGGTCATGTATGGATGTGAGAGCTGGACTGTGAGGAAAGCTGAGCACCAAAGAATTGATGCTTTTGAACTGTGGTGTTGGAGAAGACTCTTGAGAGTCCCTTGGACTGCAAGGAGATCCAACCAGTCCATCCTAAAGGAGATCAGTCCTGGGGGTTCATTGGAAGGACTGATGCTGAAGCTGAAACTCCAGTACTTTGGCCACCTCATGCGAAGAGTTGACTCATTGGAAAAGACCCTGATGCTGGGAAAGATTGAGGGCAGGAGGAGAAGGGGACGACAGAGGATGAGATGGCTGGATGGCATCACCAACTCGATGGGCATGAGTTTGAGTAGACTCCGGGAGTTGGTGATGGACAGGGAGGCCTGGTGTGCTGCGATTCATGGGGTCGCAAAGAGTCAGACACAACTGGGCGACTGAACTGAATTGATACACATCTTTATATATATACATATATAGCAATGGCTTAAATGAGATAAAGTTGATTTCTCTTTTATTTAAAAGAAGCCTGTAAGCAGACAACCCATGACAAGTTTAGCAACTCACAAATTCATCAGGCACTCACACTTTCCAGATCTCTGCTCCAACAGAAAAATACAAATCCAAAGTGAATGCTTTTTTCTCCGTGATTAAAGATGGTTGCTAGAGCCCAGTCACCACACTTGATGTTCCAGGGAGATGGGGAGAAAGAAGGATGAACCTCCTTCCTTTTAGGGATTGTTTTCAAAGCACAACATTATATTTTGGCTTACATTTCTTTGGTCAGAATATCTAGCTACCAAGAACCTGGTTCATATAGCTGTTTGGCTATATGCCAAAGTATTTAACAAGGGAAGAAAGGTAAAAGGAATATTGGGAAGCAAAAAGCATTCTTGCCAAAAGTGGTCAGGGAAGGCTTCTCTGATAAGTTAGCACATGGCTTGAAGCCTCAGTGATGAGAAGAAGGCAGTCATGAAGACCTGGAAACAGGCATTTTAATAAGAGAGAAAGATGAGTACAAAATCCCTAAAGTGTGAATGAACTCTGTGTATCTTTGAATCAAAAGAAAACTAGGACACTGATGAAAACTGAATGAGGGAAAGGATACTACAGAATGAAATTAGGAGATTAGCATATTAGACCTTATAATAAATAGTCCAGAGAAATAAGTTTAGAATGGAATATGTTCAGTTCTCTTGAAAGAGTTATGCTCATTGTAATATAGATAGACAAGATCATCCTTAAATCTGAGACCATCAAACACCTGATTTATCTTCCTTCCCTCATCATGAATAGACTTCTAATTCTACATGCTCCATCAATAAAGTGACTTATGATTCTTGAGTCTTCATCTCATTCTCATTCCTCCTTCCCCTACTTCCTTAGCGGATTTTCCCAACTGCTGCAATGGGGTGCCTGGGCTAAAGATCATGTAGGTGTGTTATGAACAGAGATACAATTCAAGGTAGTTAAATCTTAAATTCTCTCAAAATGAACATATGAGTCAATTGATACAAGATTTCATTCTCAGCTCCCTAGAAAAATATTCAGGAAAGACTATCCTAACCTTTGTTTGCAATAAAATAAACAGTTCAACAGTTTCCCTTCTGCTTCTTCCACATTTCATATAAGGATTTGTCGAATATGTTCCCATCTGCAAAGAGAGGGGAAAGGGAACAGCTGGAGGGGCTGTCTCTTCTTCCAGCATTTGCTCTCTGTAAGCTTTGACAAGTTGGGTCATAGACCTTCCTGAAAGTTTAGCTGTTTAAAAATGGATCTGGATTTCCAAGAGGAGATCAGCAGGGCTATTAACAAAATAATGCCCTAAAAGGCTAGTGTCTCAAAGGTCTTTCATTGTCTCTCTATATATCACTCACTTACACACTCACACACACACACACACACACACACACACACACACAATTGCATATATTTGTATACCTATGCAATAGCTACACCAGGCCAAGTAATTGGCATATGACATTTTTTTAACACATCTGTAGAACCTAGCTGGGCATTGTGGAGAACAAGTTTAAGTCAAGGATTAGTTAACCAAATAATGGAGTTTAAAACAACATACACAGAAAAGGAGGTCACTCAAAGAATTATAGAACAAAAGAGAAGTTGGCACAGAGGAAAAGTCAAACTTTGATTAAATAAATGAATAATGATAGTGATTATTATACATGCAATTGTTGAACATTAACTACACACTAGATAAAGTACTAAGCATTTAAATTACCTTATCTCATTTAACAATAATAACCTCAGGAGACAGGCACTATTATTACACCTGATTTATAGTTAAAGAAACTGAGTACTAGAAAGATTAAATCTCTTGCCAAGTCTTAGAACTAGTAAGTGACAGAGCTGGACTCAAACCAGATCGGTCTCACTCTAAATCCTAGAACAACTTCTTATGCTTATTATTAGTCACTCGGTCATGTCCGACTTAGTTGTGTGACCCATGGACTGGAGCCTGCCAGGCTCCTCTGTCCATGGAATTTTCTAGGCAAGAATACTGGAGTGGGTTGCCATTTCCTTCTCCAGGGGATTTTCCCAACCCAGGGATAGAACCCCGGTCTCCTGCAATGCAGGCAGATCCTTACATGATGCTAATATGCAAGACAGAGTAGAAAAGAGGAGAGGAAAAATGTAAACTTAAGCTATATTAAAAGTTTATTTCTACTGGGTTATATTCCTATCACACTTCACATGGATTATCATGTCAAATTTAGGAACCAAATTTAATGACGCAGACTTATAAAATTAGGAGGTATTGACTTCAACCACTCCTAGCTATATTACCTTGGCCAGTTCCATAGGAACCTCAATTTCTTCATCTGAAATGGGTAAAGAATCTACAAAGTTGATGTGAAGATTAAAGTTAATGTGTGTGAAGTGAAAAACAGTGTCTGGTATAGACTAAGCAGAAAAGGCCATAAAAATATGGCAACCCATAGATTTACTATTATTATTCCAAGAAGAGAATGACTAGGATATTGATCATATTTTTCTGAACATTAGCGTGAGTTGTGAATTCATCCTTTCTAAGGAAGTGGTTTCATTATTACTTTGCATTCTCCTACAAACTATAATTCTTAACAAGCTCAAAGTTGGGCTCTTCTGAGGCAAACAAGATAAATCTTATAAATCTAGTAATTTCACATTCCCCAGGGAACAGAGAGGGATTCTTTCCAGTCTCTTGTCAAAATTATCTCTGGGAAAAAAATGGATAATGGAAAGGAGTCCCAGTGGCTGCTGATAGGCTGCCAAGTTCAACACCCGTATCTCTTCAAAGGTCTAACCCATAAAGAAATACCATTTTCCATCTTGACTGACAACATTTATCTTGGATTTCAAAGCATCAAAGGACAATTGGTCCCCAAAATGTTTTGTAAAATGATATTAATGTGTTCAATGATCTGCATTTGAGAGGCTGTATTTCTAAAGCTGACAGACTCTAAGAAATCCCACTAGTGAAGTCCATTTTCAGTGTATCAATGTCATCCACATTCGAAAAGGCACCTATTAATCACACCTGTAAATGCATTTATCGTCTAAAGCTGATGCAATATTGAAGGTGGTGGCCTTCATCTAGATGAAGGCACCTAAGAGGAAGGGATTAGAAATGAGCTCACCTCATTAGAAATGAGAAATGGCATTCAGCTCAACCTTATTTCTAGGCCCAGAATGAGTTCTGCTGCTGTGTGCTGTGCTTAGTCACTCAGCTGTGTCTGACTCTTTGTGATCCCATGGTCTGTAGCCTGCCAGGCTCCTCTGACCATGGGGATTCTCTAGGCAAGAATACTGGAGTGGGTTGCCACGCCCTCCTTCCAGAGATCTTCCCAACCTGGGGATCGAACCCAGGTCTTCCACATTGCAGACCAATTCTTTACCAGCTAAGCCACCAGGGAAGCCCATGAACACTGAAGTGAGTAGCCTACCCCTTCTCCAAAGGATCTTCCCAACCCAGGAATCAAACCAAGGTCTCCTGCACTACAGGCAGTTTCTTTATCAGCTCAACTATCAGAGAAGCCCCGAATGAGTTCTAGGGGCAGAAAAATAAGACTGTAAGATAAAAAGCTAGTCTTCCCACTCCTCTTTCTACTGCCATCATAGGAACCACTATACTTTCTGTGCAGTTTCTCCATAGGAATATCCTTGCCTTAGATTTTGTCAACCAAAAGTCTCAAACATGACTTCTTCCATGAAATTTGCCTCTCTTCTACTGATGTCATATCCATCAGATGTAAAATCTGGACTATTGATTCACCAAAAAATTTCTTAAAATGTGAGACTGACACAAGAATGGTAAGAGAAGTCATTAGGTAGCACTGAATCACATAATGAGAAAGGCATTCTATTTTAAATTCTTTTTCTAATTTTCTGATTTGTTAAGAAACAAGTCTCAGTGCCATGCTAATATGTCATGAGCATCTCTCCAACACTCGCTAAGCTTTTTTTTTATAAGGACTTAGACTCAGAGCCAAGGAACAGGCAACACTACCTAGATAGAATTTAATAACACTATTTTGTTTATATCATTTTTATTTTTAGTTACTGTCTTTTTATGGCAAGTGAACTGGTTTTCCATTTATAGCACTAAGATGAAGTTTACTTTCTTAATTCATTTCCTTGAATTATTAAAGTTAAAAAGATGGATCAACTGTAAAGATGGTATACAAATAAAAAGGAAATTATGAAGGTGAGTTGCAAATTATGAGATGAGAGATACTAGTTATTATATAATCTGGAAACAGAAGATTTAAAAATATATTCCTCTACTACTCTAAAGCAGAGCTAACCTCTCCCTCATGTGTGGTTTCACTGCCTTGTTTGTGCCTCTAACACACCATGAATTCATCTTTTTTGAATTGTAGTCATGTACATTTCTCATCTAAATAGAGTTAGCTCCTGGAAATCTTGCTCATATGTGCAGATCCCCTCTATGTAATATAAAAGTACATTCTCTGAATGTTTGTTGAATAGGGAACCTGTTTCATCTTGATCCCACCTGCAGAATACTGATAATTACTTTAAGTATCCTCAGGACCCAAATAAAAGAAGGTTCCTCTATACCACATGGTTTTCATTACTTTCTTTAAATATCAGTCAATACACAGTAAAATAGACTTATTAAACTTCTACTATGGGACATCACCAAGACGGAGACATAGATTATTCCTGACACTGCTTCGCCTTAAAAGAAGAACAATTAATAACTATTCAAGAACAAGATACCACTGAGAGAATCCTAGAACATGGGCATGAGACTAAAGCATACCTTGTACCACAAAGACCAAGACAGACTCTATTGAAAGGGTAAATGAAATGGCTACATGATGACTGCACTGCCCCTCCTCCAGACCAGTACAGTTCCTCCAGTGGAAAAGAGAACCCAGGAATACAATCAGCATTGCCTTCAGCATTGTAGGTCACTTCATGGGAGTCCCTACTCTGATTGTGTACCACAGGGATTGCAGGGGATCTGTAGGGCTCAACAACTGGGAATCTGACTATAATGGAGAAGAGGGGAGGGGCTTGCAACAATCAGCACATGGTCTTGGCAGACCAAGTTCATTCCTGCAGTGCCCATGTAGTAATCCCAACCAGTGGCTTTGCTAATCTGCAGAACCAAATCAGGGGTGCACTCTGACCTGAGAACTAGGTAGGGTACAGTTTTGCCTGATTGGGTCCTCAAATGAGGAGTTTTGTCAACTCTAGATCTCAGTTTATCTATATCCAAAGAGTTGAATCACAGTTCCATCCACTTTCACTCCCCCTGGCCAGAAGGGCTAGAGACAACTCCTAGAATCAGTGTGGTCCAGTGGCAATCAAGCCAAGAGGTGAATGGGCAGAGATAATTGCCCTCCAGAGCAAAGCTGCCCTGGGGCATGCAGTGTTTCTATGCTATGCACAGGCAGAGGGATTAATTCATAGTCCAAGGCTGAAAGTAGCTCCCAGCCCGCTCCCAACCAGAGAATCTCATAAATTTGAGAGTAGCCTGGAATAGCCCCTCCTTCTCGCAAGGAGCTGACACAGAGCCCAGTTACTGTGGAGAGTGTGGAGACAAAGCCCTATCTGACTGAGAGGGCTGAAGACAATCCCCAAAAGTTGTACAGCCCAGAAGCACCCATGTGGAGAGGCAGGCACGCAACACTGATAGTTTTGCAAAGTCAGTGACCCTATTGGGTTAGGAAACTTGGGCTGCAAGTCAGCTTGAGTTAAGACAACAGGTAAAAGTCTTTTACTGGCTTTAGAGCTGCTTCTCCCAATGCACCCAGGCAAGGAATCTAAGTTGTCGCCACATTCATTGCTGAATACAGCCTTCAGCTTGTCTGACCAGAGGACCTAACCAGAGCACACAGACAGCTGCATAGCCCATTCAGCAGTCAGAGGAACAAAAAGAAAAAGAATGCAAAAGAGTGTAAAAAGCCTACAGGAACTACAGAAAACAACGAAAAGAAATATTTTCAAAATAGGAATTTTAGAAAGAGAAGAATAAAGAGAAAGGAACAGCAAGTAAAATAATAATGACTGAAAAATTCCCTCACCTGGTCAAAAAAATGGGCATCCAGATCCATGTGCCCAAAGTCTACATCAAGACACATGAAATTAAATTTTCAAAAACAAACAAAAAAAAGTTTTAAGAGCAGCAAGAAGAAAGAGAGAAGTTACATACAAGGGAACATTATAAGACTATCAACAGATTTTTCAACAAGAATTTTCAGGCCAGGAAGAAATGGAATGATATATTCAAAATATAGAAAGAAAATAAATATTAACAAGAATTCTATTCCTAGCAAAGTTGTCTTTCAGAAACAAAGGAGGGATAAAGACTTTCCTAAACAAGCAAAAGTTGAGAGAATTCATTACCACCTTATAAGAAATACTAACGGAAGTTCTTTGAGTGGCAGTAAAAGAACACTAGTTAACATTATAAAAATATTAAAAGGTAGTATAAATATCATTGATATTGATAAATATACAGTCATAGATTCTGCAATATGTTAATCATGGTGTATAATTCACTTACAACTCTCATTTTAAGGAGGTTTTTAAAAACTACTAAAAACAACCATATATACAATATTCTGTTATTAGTTACACAATTTATTTTAAAAAAACATGTAAGTTTTAACAGTAAAAACCTAACATGTGCGGGGGAAAAGAAGAAAAAGTATAAAGTTTATAAATTCTATTGAAGTTAAATTGTCATCAGTTTAAAATATGGTATTATAAGTTCAAGCTATTTCATGCAAGTCCCATGGTAATTACAAGGTTAAATTGTGTCATAATTGTACAATTAATTCTTCGACAATAAAGAAGTCAAAGAATACTGATACCAAAAGCTATCAAAGCAAAAAAGACAGCAGAATAAGAAATAGGAACAATGAATCTACAAAACAGCCAGAAAACAATTTTTTAAATGACAATAATAAGTTCCTAGCTGCATAATTACTTTAATATAAACAAATTAAGTTCTCCAATTAAAAGACATAGAATGGCTAAATGGATTTTAAAAAGCAAAACAAGATATAACAATATGCTGCCCATAAGAGATTCACTTTAGCCTTAAATATACACATAGACTGAGAGTAAAAGAATGGAAAATGACATTTCAAGAAAATGGTAACAAACAAAATAGACTGGGAGCTAAAAGTGATTAAAAAAAAAAGATAGGAGGGGCATTATATCATGATAAAGAGGTCAATACATCAACAAAGATATAACAATTTTAAATATGTATGTACCCAACACTGGAGCACCTAAACATATGAAGTAAAAATTAACAGAGCAAAAAAGAAAAAAATAGTAACACAGTAAGTGTTAGGGACTTTCATACCCTGCTCTCAACAATGCACAGATCATCCAGACAAAGAATCAATTAGGAAACCATGGATTTGAACAATACTATAGACCAAATAGTCTATATTCAAAGGACATGGGTTTGGGTGGACTCCGGGAGCTGGTGATGGACAGGGAGGCCTGGCTTGCTGCGGTTCATCGGCCACAAAGAGTTGGACACAAGTGAGCGACTGAACTAAACTGATAGACCAAATAAGTAAAATAAGTCAGACAGAGAAAGACAAAGACTGTATGGTCTCACTTATAAGTGGAATCTAAAAATGAAACACACAAACAAAAACCAAATTCACAGAAAAAGAGATCAGACTTGTTACCAGAGGCAGATGGGGAGAGGGGAGTTGAAGGAATGTAGTCAAATCACTCTACTACTACTTCAGGTACTCTCTCCTCCCTTTCCCCTCTAGATCTTAGTATTCCCCGACTATCTATTCCCAGTCCTCTGTTCTCTACTATGGAGTGAGTGGAAGACCTTCCTCTCCTTCCCTTCTAGGTTCTTTGACTGGTCTAATAATTAAATTGACATAAGACAGATTAACAAGAGAAAAACAAACTGAATGTTGTACGTATTGAAGTCCATTAAAATATGAGACAAATAAGTGACCAAAGCAGCTCTTATACCTTTTAGACAAGAAAAAATATGTGGTGGACTGATGAAAGCAAAGGATTTCCCAGGTGGCGCTAGTGGTAAAGAACCTGGCGGCCAATGCAGGAGACAAGAAACCTGGGTTGGATCCCTGTGTCAGGAAGATCCCCTGGAGGAGGGCACGGCAACCCATTCCAGTATTCTTGCCTGTAGAATCCCACGGACAGAGAAGTCTGGCGGGCTACGGTACATAGGGCTGAGAAGAATTGGGCATAACTGAAGTGATTTAGCACCCATGCACTCACAATGAGAACAAAGGAGTTTGAGTCTGAGGCAGCAAACTAGTAAAAAAGTAACAAAGTTTGTTTATAAAGCTTTCTTGACACTAAATTCCCTTCTACCCTCCTGGTTCAGGAAAGGTACCTTTCATATGGAAGATTTATTTCCTGCTTGCAAGAGGACAAAGGAGGGTCAGGTGTCCTTCTTGCACCAACCCTTTCTTAAGTAACTTTAATCAACATTCCAAAGTGGTATATTTTACTTCCCTTCACTATCCACACCCTTTCTACTAAAGAATTCAAATGCATTCATGACATTTGCTACTACTTATTAATTAAATCTCTCAAGTTCTGACTTCTCTCCCAAATTCCAGTCACATCTTCTTATCTCCAATTCTATGTCTTGCTAGGATCATATAAATAATCCAAGTCCATGACATTTCCCCCCAAATCAATATCAATCCCTGGTTTCCTTTTCTTTTTTAATAGAAGTAAATCATTCTCTTATAGATGACTCAAAATCTTGGAATCACCAGTGGCTTCTCTTTCCAGCTGACTATATTTAATCCTCACCAAGCACTGCTGATTTGTCCTTGCTTCTCTTCCTAATTTGTATTATAACTTGTTTCCCATGTTTCCGGTTTCCAGATAGGGCCACACATTACTTCATACCTAGACAACTCCAACACCTTCATTATTAGGACCTCTGTCAAAACTCTCCCATTTCTCACACACCCTGCACATGCCTACTAGAATAATCCTGCTAAAACATTACTATAATCAGGAAATTCCCACAATCAAAAAAAAAATTATAGATTTTTAAAGATATTTTTGCCTAAAAAAAAAATAAAACTCAGGTTTCACATTCAGGTCCTCTACAACCCATTTCCAATGCAAGATAATTATTTTGATACTGTCTATATATACAAGGACTTCCCTTGTAGCTCAGTTGGTAAAGAATCTACCTGCGATGCAGGAGACTCAGGTTCAATTTCTGGATTGGGAAGATCCCCTGGAGAAGGAAATAGCAACCCACACCATTGTTCTTGCCTGGAGAATCCCATGGACAGAGGAGCTTGGCAGGCTACATACAGCCCATGGGTTTGCAAGAGTCAGACACAACTTAGCAACTAAACCACTGTAATAAATAGCATGGGGAAGTGAAAAGAGAACTAGACTCTAAGTAAGAGGATAAAAAGTTAAAATTCCAATTTCTGGCATTTGCTAGCTGTATGGGCAAGTCAATTAACCTCTATGAATCTCAAAGATAAGGAAAGTTGCTTAAAGATAAGTAATAGTGTTTTCATATACTGGAGTAAATACAAATTAGGTAAAAAATATTAATATGCTTGACATGTGATAGGCATTCAAAGTCATTTGAATCTGAATATAAGCTTTTTTTCTATCTCTCAAGTTCAATGTTCCTCAGTCTCTCCAATTCCAATTCCAGTCCAATTCCCTTACTCACCTCTCCCACATAGGAATTCTTCCATTTTCTTATGCCCCTCTTCAATATCTATGGAAATATTAGCATCCTTCAAGTTCTTTTCAAAACTTACCTATTCTGTAAAGTCCATAGCAAAAACCTCAACTGAAAACCATCACTACCTCTTTCAAGCATTCAGGTCTCAACTTACTAGCTGGTTTTTTACCATAAACTTTTCACGTACTTAGAATGTATCATCTTGGCAATATTACATTCTCCTTGAGGACTACTAGTCTGCATTGTTCCTCCTTGTATCTCCCAGCATTTATTCAATCACTCATGGAAAATCCTCTTTGATGAGGACTGAATTATACCGAGTTCTAAGAATAAGTAGAAACTGACAAGGCAAAGAGTGGGAGGGAAAGATTCAGGCAGAAGGAATAGCTTGTGTGATGGTCTGAGGCAGAAACAGCTTGACCAATTAAAGTAACTAAGAGATGACATGGAGAAACAGAAACAGACCAGACTGAAACCCAGTAAAGTGGGAGAGAAGGGGAAGCAAGTGTTTACCCTGAACATATTCTATCAAAGTGCCATTGAAGTTCATGGTGTCACAAAGAGTCAGACATGACTTAGCAACTGAATAACAACAACAAATAATACACTAAATTATAGTTGTTAATACTATAATGAAAAGACTTCAAAGATAGCAATAGGAAAACTGCTAGGGTAACAAAAAGAGTAGTTAAATAGTGATGCTTTTTTAAACTATAATTTTTCTATCATTCAGTGGCCAGAATCCCTCGGTCTACTCCCTCCCTGATCCTCTCTCTACCTTAGCCGGGATTCAGATCATGCTTGGCACTCCCAGGCTATGGGAAAAAAAGTTGAGTTTTATGCAAAGGAGTGTATGATCTTCCTGGCATTCTAATAAATCATTTTCTGCCATATGAACCATGATTTAGAGGAGAGAGATTAGAAGAAGGTGGGAGACTTCCAAACTGTTTAGCCAAGAGTTTCCATGGAGGCTTTAGCTCAAAAAGATGATATGGATATGGGAGCTAGTTGTAAACCAAAAGGCAATGGAATATCACAGAAATAACTTAGCACATACTAACATACTAGGCCCACCCAACCATGTCCCAAATGTGGTTTTGTGTTAGAGTTTATTACACTGTAGAGTGCTATGACAGACACAGAGAAGTTATATTTTCTTCTCTCCACTTAAGTCACTAGAAGTCTTTCTTCCACAGATTTCGCCTTATCTAACTGAATTCAGCTATTGCAGTGTGAACTGTCTCCAAACCATCTGAGGTTGCAACTTCCCTGTGCTCTGTCTGAGCATAAATGCAGACTCTTTCTGGGAAAGTCCAGGAAAAGCTCATGAGATATTTGTATGTTTTATTTAGTTTTTCAAGTGGAAAAAACAATAGACATTTCCCTGTTTAAAAAAAAAAAAAATCTGTTGACGCTTACATACAAGTAACTCAAACCAGCTGACTTTCAAAATGTCAAACTTCACATGTGGTCAAGCTTCAGACAGACTCTAAGCTAAGTTTGGGAAAAAAACAATTCAAATAATGAACTGGTAAAGCAAATAAAGTAAAATATTTGGATGATGATTCAGTTGAGTAACCACTAGTGACCCCAAACTGCCACTTGTTATGGATAGATGCTTTTTAAGATTTTTGACTTGGGAGAGTTCAGAAACAACCCAATTATGGTGGGTGTCTTTCCAAATTGACCAGAGGATAGAAGTAAGATGAGGAGGAGTGCCTGATCCACTCAAGATTGAAATTCTGAGGCCTTTGGGAATACTCTTATCAAGTCTATCACACATATGATTCATAAACTCCTGGATTAAATAATGAATTTTTCAGATTAGAGACTAAAACCTTTGTAGGACTGAGAATTATGGACTCTCCTCTCCCTATACATCTTCCACCATATAATTCAAAATAAAAACAATGCCAACCTGTATTAAAAAAAAAGTGTAAAAAAGTCAAAGAAATTTCTAATTTTCCCCATTGCAATCACTCCAATGCTTTCAAAAAATAATATTATTTTTTAAAAATCTGGTGCATCTATTTTCCCTAGCACCTTAAGCATACGATTAGTCTGCCTTTTGAGTAATCAGCACTGTCTGAATCCCAGAGCTATATTGTTTGGGTTTCTTATCATTTAAAATCCCTGACTTTCATAGAATGACTACTGTGGAAACTCTTAGTAAGTACTTTTTTTTTTTTTTTTGCATAAAAAAGTCACTTTACATTACTAGACAACTATCTACAATTAAAAGAGACAGAGAGAAAATATGACTTCTCAGTGAGACTCCTGTTGAGTTTTTTCATCCCTCACACAACAGACTACTCAAGGATACGCATGACACACATGTTTATGTACCGTGAAAAATTTATCTTGGCTCATGGAAAACTGAAAAGCCAAATTTACATAAGTCAAGTCTTAACAACCAAGGACCTTCCACACTAACCTTTCCTTTTACCACTTCAGTATCAGAATAAAAATTCCACTGTTCATTTATAGGTTATTTGAGGTTAACTAAAAATGAGCATGATGTAGTTTCTAGAAAGTAGTCTTGATTGAAGACAGAATACACTGACATTCTGAAGACAGAATAATGTCCCTCTATTGCGTTTGGACCCTGACCAGTGATATGAGGGTTTACAGTAGAGTGATCTCAAAGACCCTTTGCAATTCTGACATTTTGTAATTACAGAATCTTCTCTGGCTCAATGAAGCCAAGAAAAGTGTTATATTAGTGTAAAATGAATGATTTGGTAATCCTGCACAAAAATATTGAAAGCAAAAGAAGAAGGCAACAGCAGGCAATGAGACAGTTAGATATCAATAGCATCACCGACTCAATGGATATGAATTTGAGGAAACTTCAGGAGATAGCAGAGGCCAGAGCAGCCTGGCGTGCTACAGTCCATGAGGTTGCAAAGTCAGACATGACTTAACAACTGAAAAAAAAAAAAATAACGCTGCACAATAGAAGTGGGCTGATACTAAAAAGCATGCTGACATAAGCAATGTACTCTTTTATCACTGCAGCTCCTTAATCCAGGACAGTGCTTTACAAAAGAAACTGGCTTGAAACAGACTTTTTTGATTGTCACAAGTATCTGAAATCACTTTGTAAACTTCTTGGGTGAAAGATCATTATTCTAGGACCAGAATGTGTACAGGCAAATGGTTACCAAACATGTCATATTTGTAAAATAAAACAAATTCCTGATGACATGGAGTTCAGAGTGTTTGAGGAAAGGAATGAAGCAAAAAGATGCAGTCAGGGCTTCCCTGGTGGTCCAGTGATTAAGAATCTACCATGCAGTGCAAGGGATACCAGTTTGATCCCGAGTCTGAGAAGATCCCAGAAGTGATGCGGAGCAACTAAATTCAGGCACCACAACTACTGGGCCCCAGTGTTCTAGAGCCCGTGAGCCACAACTACTGAGCCCACGTGCTGCAACTACCAAAGTGTGTGCACCAAGAGCCTGTGGTCCACAACACAAGATGCCACCTCAATGAGAAGCCCATGCACCCACCACAACAAAGTAGCCCCTGCTTGCTACAACTAGAGAAAGTCTGCATGCAGCAATGAAGACCCCCTTCAGCCAAAAATAAAACTAACAAATAATATATCTTTTTTTAAAAGTATATATATAGTCAGAAGAAATCATGTGCAGATTAAGTTTTAACAGAGTTTTAACTCTGCTTAATGTTATGTGGCAGCCTGGATGAGCGGGGAATTTAGCAGAGAATGGATACCTGTATATGTATGGCTGAGTCACTTGGCTGTGCACCTGAAACTTTCACAATATTGTCAATTGGCTATACTCTCATATAAAATTAAAAGTTTTAAAAAGAGGGGGGAAAAAGTCACTTTCCTCTAAAAGCTTAAATGGAGCCAATAAAACATTTAGTCATGGAAGTAAGCAAGTTTGCATTTTATAAAGCCACTGATTTAATTAAAACAATTTGTGATACAACATGCAGAGCCACCAAAATGGAGAGGCTTTATTTATGTCCCTGATTCAGCAGTTTAAAACATGGAGATAACAACCATAAGGAACATAAGATCACTGAAAAATAATTATTTATATTAATTCATCCA
Source organism: Odocoileus virginianus (assembly GCF_023699985.2). NCBI lineage: Eukaryota > Metazoa > Chordata > Mammalia > Artiodactyla > Cervidae > Odocoileus > Odocoileus virginianus. The sequence continues at coordinate 3,323,022 of NC_069680.1, forward strand.
TCCAATTTACTCATTTAACTAACAAAAATTTACTTACTACTATGTTTCAGGTACCAGAGTTACAAAGGCTAACAACAACAAAACCATTCTTTCAAACAATATAGAATTTGTAAAAGAATTATAGATGGTTTTTATTTTTTAATTTCTGTTATTATTTTTGCTGCTTATTTTACTTATAATCTCAAATTCAGAAGGCAGAATTAATTATACTCAGTTCATGATACCTTATCATCATGAATCTTTGCAAATCCCCTCTCTTACTGCATTTAGTTTTTTTGTTTGTCTTTATACCCACACTCCATTAAAGTTTTCCCCCATCCTGAAGACAGACAACCCCACTTAAATGTGCTTTATTTATTTTTCTTTGCATATGCTTTTATCATGTGAGCATTTTTAATTTACATAAATGATATTGTTATATCACTATTTCTTTCACAATGTTTTTATGATCCATCTGCGTTGTTATGTATAATAACAAATTGGTTCTTTGTAATTGTTGTGTAATACTCTCTGTACTTATTTTACCTATGCACTCTTCCAATAGTGAGCATCCAGTTTGCACAACTCTCTTCCACACTCTACCACAAAAAAAGTACATGTTCCTTTATGAATCCACATGACAATTTCCATACGAGTAAACACATGAGTGGAATTTCAAAATAAGAGAGTAAGGATATTTTTCATTTGCTGTCCAGAACATCTATCCCTGTTCAGTCCCACTAGCAGTGCACAAGGGTTCCTATATCCACACACCAAAACTTGACTCTGTTAAACTTTCCAACTTGGCCAGTCTAGTATGTAAAAAATAATAGTTCTCTGTTTTTACAATGTGTTATCAAAATTACTAATTGCAAATGATCTTTTTTAAGACAATAAATTCATATATTAATTCCTAAGTCAAGTAATAGTAACACCATTGTATTGAATTGTGTATATATTCTAGATTTTATTAAGCAACCAAAAAAAAAAACTGTGAAATTTTTTTCTTACAAGGAATCCAGTGACCTCCATTGTACAATAAAATTACAATATAATTTTGTAAAAATTTGTTGTACAAATCAAGTGAAAATGATAATAAACTACATTAATAAACTATAAACTTAAGGTTTATTGTGTCTTCCATCAACCAGAAGCTACAGTAATCATCCTTGATGAGAAAACCCTCAATAAAGTAGTAGTAAAAAATTGACAGAGTCTGTAATTTTCTACATTTGAGCTATATAATCACAATCATATGTCAAAATTACCTGAATAGATAAGCAATTTTCCATCTAGATCAACTAACTGGAAATAACAATTTTGACACAAAGAAATATCCTTCAGAAGAAAGCTGCCATCCATGCTGATTCACTAATTTCAGAATATCCCTCCAATGTATCACCATCTGATAATGTTCAAAGAATTTCCTGCTGCTCATGCATGTCTTTGTTTCTGAAGGTAAAGTCTTGCGTATGGTGAAGATACTGCTTCGAAAGCAAGATACTTAGGTCTACAAAACTTTTAAAAGTTTCTACTGTATAAATAGCACTTCCGAACTAGATGGTCTTGATCACATCTTAGTAATAACAAAAGGTAAACTGCAAATTTGCTTTACCAACTGTGAACAAGTTCTAAAAATAAGAATAGCATTTTGCCAAGGGTAAAAATAAGGGCCTTGTGATTTTCATTGGAATTTTTCAGGAGGATACTTGGGTAATGTCTTTAACCTTCCTTTCTATGTGTCTGTATTTTTCAAATTTCCTTTGATATACAAAATATACCAAAAAATGAAATAATTTCTTTTAAAATACTGTGTTCATCCATATTCCCACCACCAACACTTCCAAAAGTATCCATAGTGACAAAAGAGAGAGGTTTGAAGTCCAGGGGAGCTTGAGTAAGCAAAGAGGATGATTTGAAATCCCAAATAAAATACTCTTAATATGACACTTTGAAAATTTGAAGCAACTTTATAGAGAAAAAATTACCTAGTGATCATAGAAAGAGATTGTGAAAAACTCTGAATTATATTAACCCCAGTAATTCAACTTTAGGCACGAATATACTCATTATAAAATAAATAAAAATCTTAATACCTTGTTCCCATTTATTGTTAATATCTCTCCAGCTACGAACACTAACTGAAGATTGACTACAGTTGTACTATTTTGGAAGCAGGGAACGGATGCTAAATAAAGATAACATCAAACCTTTATAAATGGGAAAACTTAATGCTATTAGTTTTGTTATTCTGGTGTTCAGTGTAGCAATTTTGTCATTCTGGTGTTCATTACAGCAGATGAAATGTTAGATTTATCTCCTTTGACTGTATAACAGCTATATAAAGGTTGAACTATGAAAATAAAGGAAGTTCTAATTTTATTTTTATATTCAACTTTATTTCCTAAATTGATTCCTTTTTTCACTTTGTTTGGGTGCCTGCTTTTCATGATATATTATTAGATTTAACAGAGAAACTATAGCAATTGCTGAAATAATAATGTTCATGTATCTGGCTGAATAAGTATGTACTTTGCTGCATACTTACAAAGTAGAAAACTACTGTAAGATCACACTATTTGCTCAATGAAAAGAAACAACACCCACCTATTTCAGAAGGCTTTTGCTATTTATTCTAGGCCATTTCTCTGTATTTCCATCAGAAGAGGGAATTGGAAAGAGAAGTATTTATAGAAAAAGATATGCATATTTATTTATTCAGTTAATCCTTTCTCATATAGAGGGATTTGAGACCCACTTCATGTGTTTGAAGAGTTATAAGAGTAGGATTGAGTGTGTATATCGGTAGATTAATCAAAAGAGTGTAGTTCAGACAACAGCAGAGGCTAGAACAGGTTAGGCTTCTGGCACTCGGTTCACCTAAGCAAATTGTTTGATCTGGTCGATTTCATAAAAAATCAGAAGAGTTCAGATTCAGAAAACTTGAGATCGGGAAGGAATCTTACAATTAATTCACCTTAGTAAAAAGACTAACCAATGCTGGTTTTAGAAACAGAATGGAACTAAGAAAGATTGTTTTTCCCATATAGCAAAGTAAAATTAAGTGACCAAGCCTTGGCCCACTTTTCCATTAAAATTACCCATTTATCCCACCCTTTTCAGGCTTAGCTGGTAGCTCAGTCAGTACAGAATCTGCCTGCAGTGAAGGAGACTCGGGTTCAATCCCTGGATGGCAAAAGTCCCCAGGAGAAGGAGATGACAACACACTCCAGTACTCTTGCCTGGAGAATTCCATGGACAGAGGAGCATGGTGGGCTATAGTTCATGGGGTCACAAAGAATTGGACACAACTGAGTGACTAACATTTTCACTTTTCATCCCACCCTCCTACTCCATTCTCTATCACAGCACAAGATCAAGCATCCTTACCTCATATGAGATTTATCATAACCATCTCTAGTATAGACTTCATAATTTTGGTCTCTCATCCTACAACTAGAACCCAACGATGTTAGTCCTGTATTTTCCACAGGATTTTAGAGACCTCAGTGAAAAGGACCAGGTCTTATATTTCTCCTAAATCCTCACAAAGGTAAATACAACAATAGCTAAAAATAATTAATAAATGTTAACTAATTAAATGCTGTTAGCCAGGAACTATCATAAATCTTTTACGATATTATTTAATCCCTACAACAACTCAGTGAAGCAACTACTATCATAATTCCCATTTCCAGGCACAACTTGCCAAAGGCTACACGGCTGGTAAATGATGGGGGTAAGGCCAGGGACCTATATAGCCAAGCAATCTTGTACCAGAGCCTGAATTCCACTGTCCTTTCTGGAGGCTGTGGAGGCTTGTGATGAGGAGAACTGCATATTAAATTTCTCAGTAAGAACTAAGCACGGGTAGCTGGGAATATATTCAAAACTTAATATACTTTAAAAAGACAACAATTAAGCATGGGTGAGCTGTGTTTTGTACATACTGCCATCTCCCCATTTGTAGCTGGCAACATAATCGTTTCTCACACCTGAAGAAAGGAACAGTTTGTACCCTCATAAAAACAAATTTGACAGTTACCGCAAGCTGTGATAGGTTAAAAATAGCCCCTCAAAATATTCACATAAAATATCTGGAATCTATGAATGTCACCTTATATGAAAAAAGGGTTTTTGCAGATGTAATCTAGGATTTTGAGATGAAATAATCTTGGAGTATCAGGGTGGGCCCTAAGTCCAATGACAAGTGGATAAGAGATAAAAAGAGAACAGATAGGAGGAAGGGATGGAATCATAGAGGTCAAGATTGGAGTGATGCAGCCACAAACCAAGGAATACCTAAAGCCAGCAGAAGCTGGAAGATGCAAGGGACAGAACATCCCTTACGACTTTAAATGGAACCAGTTCTGCCATCACCTTGATTTTGGATTTCTGGGCTCCAGTATTGTGACCAAATAAATTTTTACTGTGGTAGCCACTACATTTGTAGTATTTCGTTACTGCAATCACAGGAAATTGATACACTATCTACCTGCTATCTGTAACAGACTGCAAGATCCTTGAACAGGAACTGTGTTTTGTGTATCTTTCTACTCTTTACTGAAGAGGCCTTACAAATAGCTGAGAAAAGAAAAGAAGCTAAAGGCAAAAGAGAAAAGGAAAGGTATACCCATCTGAATGCAGAGTTTTGGAACTTTTCTTGGGAACAGCAAGGAGAGATAAGAAAGCCTTCCTAAGTGATCAGTGCAAAGAAATAGAGGAAAACAATAGAATGGGAAAGACTAGAGATCTCTTCAATAAAATTAGAGACACCAAGGGAATATTTCATGCAAAGATAGGAACACTTAAGGACAGAAACGCTATGGATCTAACAGAAGCAGAAGATAATAAGAAAAGGTCACAAGGTTATACAGAAGAACTTTACCAAAAAAGATCTTAATGACCCAGATAACCACGACGGTATGATCACTCACCTAGAGCCAGACATATTAGAATGCGAAGTCCAGTGGACCTTAGGAAACATAACTTCGAACAAAGCTAGTGGAGGTGATGGAATTCCAGCTATTTTAAGTCCTAAAAGATGATGCTGTAAAAGTGCTGCAATCAAGATGCCAACAAATTTGGAAAACTCAGCAGTGGCCACAGGACTGAAAAGGTCAGTTTTCTTTCCAATCCCAAAGAAAGGCAATGCCAAAGAATGTTCAACCAACCACACAATTGTACTCATCTCAAACACTAGCAAAGTAGTGCTCAAAATTCTCCAAGCTAGGCTTCAACAGTATGTGAACCAAGAACTTCCAGATGTTCAAGCTGGATTTATAAAAGGTAGAGGAACCAGAGATCAAATTGCCAACATCCATTCGATCACTGAAAAGGCAAGAGAGTTCCAGAAAAACATCTATTTCTGCTTTATTGACTATGCCTAAGCCTTTGACTGTGGGGATCACCACAAACTGTGGAAAATTCTTAAAGAGAAGGGAATACAACACCACCTTACTGGCCTCCTACTAAATTGTATGCAGATCAAGAAGCAACAGCTAGAATTGGACATGGAACAATGGACTGGTTCCAAACTGGGAAAGGAGTATGTCAACACTGTATATTGTCACCCTGCTTATTTAATTTATATGCAGAGAACATCATGAGAAATGCTGGGTTGGATAAAGCACAGGCTGGAATCAAGATTGTTGGGAGAAATATCAATAAACTCAGATATACAGATGACACCACCCTAATGAGAGAAAGTGAAGAGGAACTGAAGAGCCTCTTGATGAAAGTGAAAGAGGAGAGTGAAAAAGTTGGCTTAAAGCTCAACATTCAAAAAACTTAGATCGTGGCATCTGGTCCCAAGAATTTATGGTAAATAGATGGGGAAACAATGGAAACAGTGACAGACTTTATTTTCTTGGGCTCCAATATCACTATAGATGGTGACTGCAGCCATGAAATTAAAAGACCCTTGCTTCTTGGAAGAAAAGCTATGACCAACCTAGATAGCATATTAAAAAACTAAGCCATTTTTGCCATCTATTATATAGATATTCTGTCATGTTCATTGGTAATTTCACACATACTTGTGCTTTGTTCTAGAGTATATTTAAAAGACCTGAAAATAAAATATACATCTTTAAAAAATAAATAAATAAATAAAAAGCAGAGACATTAATTTGCCAACAAAGGTCCGTCTAGTCAAAGCTGCGGTTTTTCCAGTAGTCATGTATGGATGTGAGAGTTGGACCATAAAGAAAGCTGAGCAACAAAGAACTAATGCTTTTGAACTGTAGTGTCAGAGAAGACTCTTGACAGTCCCTTGGACTGCAAGGAGATCCAACCAGTCAATATTAAAGGAAACCAGCACTGAGTATTCATTGGAAGGGCTGATGCTGAAGCTGAAGCTCCAATACTTTGGCCACCTGATGCGAAGTATCGACTCATTGGAAAAGACCCTGGTACTGAGAAAGATTAAAGGCAGGAGGAGAAGGGGACAGAAGAGGATGAGACAGTTGGATGGTATCACCGACTCAATGGACATGAGTTTGAGCAAGCTCTGGGAGCTGTTGATGGACAGGGAAGCCTGGAGTGCTGCAGTCCATGAGGTCACAAAGAGTCAGACACGACTGAGCGACTGAACTGAACTGCTACTCTTTACTTTTTCAACCTAGTGTAGTGCCTAAAAGGCATGGGTTTTATGGCAATAATTTAGGGAAATAAGAGTGGAAATGGAAAAAGGATTTACTACATAAAAATTCTGATCTTGAGATTTAATCTATTCATTTAGTAATCATACAGTGAGGCCTACTATGTGCCAGACAATGAACTGGGCAATCAGAAAGTCAACCACGAATACAACAAATGAATCCTTGACCACATTTCATTCTGAGTGACTTATTACATTCAGTTCAGTTCAGTTGCTCAGTCGTATTCAACTCCTGTAATTAATACTCTAACAGTAGAACAGCAGTATTCATTATAAATTTATAGAAGGGACAGCTCCAAGATGGTGGAGTCTGGAAAACAATTCACTTAACTTCTTTGAGACTTCATGATATAACCAATAGTAAATAACAGAGACGATACAAACACTTCCTGTTTTAGAGACCTATTGTGTCCTCATTTAAAATAGGTTCTCTATAATAATAATACATACTCCTTATAAAATGTTTATATGTGCCTAGCATTGTGCTGTGCATCATATACAAATTAACTTATTTAACTCTTATGACAACCTAATGGTTATTTACGTATATGATTATATATTAATTACTTGAAAAAGTGAAAGTGAAAATTGCTCTGTCGTGTCTGACTTTTTCCGACCCCATGGACTATACAGTCCATAGAATTCTCTGGGCCAGAATACTCTTGCCTGGAGAATCCCAGGAACGCGGAAGCCTGGTGGGCTGCCATCTATGGGATCGCACAGAGTTGGACATGACTGAGGTGACTTAGCAGCAGCAGCAGCAGCAGCATTGTGCTGTGCACCGTGTACAAATTACCTTATTTAACTCTTATGACAACCTAATGGTTATTTATGTTTATGATTATATATTAATTACTTGAAAAAGTGAAAGTGAAAATTGCTGTCGTGTCCTACTTTTTGCGACCCCATGGACCATACAGTCCATGGAATTCTCTAGGCCAGAATACTGGAGTGGGTAGCCTTTCCCTTCTCCAGGGGATCTTCCCAACTCAGGAATCGAACCCAGGTCTCCCTCATTGCAGGCAGATTTTTAACCAGCTGATCCACAAGGGAAGCCCAATTATTACTTATATATATAATTTATATATTTATTATATATAAATATATATCATATTAATATCATTATTTCGCCAATTTTAAAAAATGGAAACAGATTTATGGATGATAAATATCATGCCTAAGTCTACATAGCTAGTAAAAGGCAGAACCAGCATTTGAACCAAGCTTAATGGGGTTTTAACCACTACATCATACTTGTTACACAAATGTCAAAAACTGCAACTGATAGATAAAGCCTTCAAAGAGAATTTGCTGGATAAAAATGTACTTTTGAGCAGACATAAGAAATAGAGGGGGAAAAGGCTATAGTCTCAAAGAAATGATTTTTCCATCAGCGATATCTCAAAAAAAGAGAGAGAGAGATGTAGGGTAGCATCAGTAGAAGTGGGCAAAAAAACACCCTCTCAGCCTGGTGCTATTTTGCCACTGATACTTTTTTGACTAACCAGTGGATTATTCTGTGATTTTAAAATAATGCCCTTAAAAGAGAGGGTGGGACAAATGGAGAGAGAAGCACGGAAATATATACACTACTACATGTAAAATAGCCAGTGGGATTCTGCTGTATGACTCAGGGAACTCAACCTGGGCTCTGTGACAACCTAGAGGTTCACGAAGGAGGGGACATAGTACACCTATGGCTGATCTGTGGTTATGTACGGCAGAAACCAAGACAATATTGTAAAGTATGTATCCTTCATTTAAAAAATAAATATATTAAAATAAGTAAATCATCCCTTTATTTACTTCAGCTTCTGTTTGTCTAATAGTAATCTGATAATAAATTCAAATTTTTTTCTTTACAGGGCTACCCTGAGAAATACACAGTAGTAAAGCATGTTGTAACTTTAAAACATTACCTAATTCATTCAAAGCATCATAAAAATCCTGAAAATTGCAAAGCACAAAAATTGGTTTGTGATAAGCCCAATTAAAGTTTTGATGCTATTTTTGCTGATTCTATATTTGCACATTTGTGTATTTGCTAAATTTATTTATTTGCAACATCAAAGTCAATACTCATGGTGCTCTCATGTTCATTTGCAGAAATGTGCAGAATGGCAAAATTTAGACATTCCATTCGCATGTTCCCAACAGAAGTCAAATAAGGTGATGGTCTGCCTTCTTGTTTCAGCTCTCAAACTCTAAACAAGTATGTTTTTCTCAGTCTATTTTAGGCCATGTTTTTCACATTGTTGTGCTTTTTGTTGGTGATATCATTATTTAACATGGCCCCCAAGTACAGCGCTAAAGTGTTCTCTAGTGTACTTAAGTATAAGAAAGCTGTGATGTGCCTTCCAGAGGAACTACATGTAGCAGATAAACTTCCATCAGGCAGTGAGTCCTGGTTTTGTTGGTCTTGAGTTCAATGTTAATAAATCAATAATACAGTACCTCAAGAGAAAGGCCACTCTCAACAGTGTTAAATCAATAGTGTGTGGTGAAGCTATGGAAAAGATGGAAAAGTGAGTAAATGTGTGGATTCACATGATGATGACCAATTTTTTAAAAATGTGGTGGTGAGGCTGCAAGTGAAAGAAATTTACAGTCACATTACTCAGGGTCATGAATATGTTACAATCTTTTGAGCTAGTGTTTTATTATAAAGAAATACTCCATACAACTGAAACTGAGGAGGCCCCTGTAAGGCCTTCCTGGGTGTAAAAGCCCTTCCATGTCCCCTGTTTCTTGTCTGAAGAAAAAACAGCTTTAGTCTCCCAGTCCTTTCTCAAGTTCTAAGAGCAGACAAAAGAAGTTAACAATTAGAGAAGTGAGGGAATGCAGAAATAAAGAAAAAGTCAATCAAGAAAAGTAATGATAACTTAAACAATGTTTGGTAATAAAACAGAGTTCGAGTTCCTCCCCAAGGGATCTACGTAACAGTCTGACGCACATTTTTTGAGTTGTTCTAGAGAAACTAAGACTGCCACCCAGGTGGAAGATGAGGACTACATGCTGACCACAAGAACATACACCCCAGACTGGCTGAAACCAGAAGGTTGATGATTAAGATTCCCAAACATCACCCCATTACTGCACCATCAACCACTCAGAAGAAAGTCCATGAGATCATCACACATCCTAGAGCCCTCATACTAATGTTCTTTTTGTTTTTTTTAAATCTTCCCTTAAAGTTATCAGGGAGTTTGGCTCTTTTGAGCATTAACTGCCCATTCTCCTTGTATGGTGTCCTGCAATATACACTGTACTTTTTCTTTACCACAATCATGTGTCAGTAGATTGGCTTTTCTTTTCATGGGTGAGCAGATCTGGTTTCAGTTTGGTAACAAAATTATTTGTAGGAAGTGCATATCAAATAAGATGTCTTTTAACAGAACAAATATAAACAAGACTGTGTGTTGACTGGCTGAAGAAAATGTGACCAGAAGCTCATAGGAGCTTGTATTTCACCCAGGAGCAATGGCTCAGTTTCCCTAATTCAGTGCTACTGGCAAATTTATAAAGAGCTAGCTTTTCTTGTTGTTCAATTGCAAAGTCATGACTGACATTTGCAACCCCATGGATTTCAGCACATCAGACTTCCATGTCCTTCACTATTTCCTGGAATTTGCTCAAATTCATGTCCATTGAGAGGACGATCCTATCTAACAATCATCCTCTGCTGTTCCCTTCTCCTTCAATCTTTTCCATCAGCAGGGTCTTTTCCAACGATTTGGTTCTTTGCATCAGGTAGCCAAAGTAATGGAGCTTCATATTCAGGATCAGTCCTTCCAATGAATATTCAGGGTTGATTTCTGTTTGGATTGACTGGTCTGATCGTCTTGCTGTCCAAGAGACTCGCAAGACTCCAGCATCACAATTCAAAAGGATCAGTTCTTCTTTACAGTCCAACTCTCACATTGATGCATGACTACTGGAAAAACCATAGCTTTGACCATAGAGACCTTTGTCAGAAAAGTGATATCTCTGCTTTTAAATATGCTGTCTAGGTTTGTCATATCTTTTCTTCCAAGGAGCAAGCGTCTTTTAATTTCATGGCTTCAGTCACCATCTGCAGTGACTTTGGAGCCCAAGAAAAAATCTGTCACAGTTTCCACTTTTTTCCCTTCTATTTGCCACGAAGTGATGGGACTGAATGCCATGATCTTCATTTTTTGAATGTAGAATTTCAAGCCATTCTTTTCACTCTCCTCTTTCACTTTCATCAAGAGGCTCTTCTGTTCCTCTTCGCTTTCTGCCATAATGGTGGTGCATATCTGAGATTATTGATATTTCTGAAAGTAATCTTGATTCCAGCTTGTGCTTCATCCTGCTCGGCATTTCAAGCATTTATATACTCTGCATATAAATTAAATAAGCAGGGTGGCAATATACAGTGTTGACATACTCCTTTCCCAATTTGGAACCAGTCCATTGTTCCATGTCCAATTCTAGCTGTTGCTTCTTGACCTGCATGCAGGTTTCTCAGGAGGTAGGTAAGGTGGTGTGGTATTCCTATCTCTTTAAGAATTTTCCAGTTTGTGGTGATCCACATAGTCAAAGGCTTTGGTGTAGTTAATAAAACAGAAGTAGATTTTTTCTGGAATTCTCTTGCTTTTTCTATGATTCAACGGATATTGGTAATTTGATCTCTGGTTCCTCTGCCTTTTCTAAATGCAGCTTGAACATCTAGAAGTTCTCGGTTTACATACTGTTGAAGCCTCGCTTGGAGAATTTTGAGAATTGGAGCAATTTGCTACCGTATGAGATGAGTTCAATTGTGTGGTAGTTCATGCATTCTTTGGCATTGCCTTTCTTTGGGATTGCAATGAAAACTGACCTTTTCCAGTCCTGTGGCCCTTGGTATCTCTAATTTTCTTGAAGAGATCTCTAGTCTTTCCCATTCTATTGCTTTCCTCTATTTATTTACATTGTTCACTTAGGAAGGTTTTCTTATCTCTCCTTGCTATTCTATGGAACTCTACATTCAGATGAGTATATCTTTCTTTTTCTCCTTTGCATTTCACTTCTCTTGTTTCCTCAGCTATTTGTAAGGCCCCCTTGGACAACCATTTTTACTTTTTGCATTTCTATTTCTTGGGGATGGTTTTGATCACCGCCTCCTGTACAATGCTATGAACCTCTATCCACAGTTCTTCAGGCACTCGATCTATCAGATCTAGTCCCTTGAATCCATTGTCAGTTCCACTTCCACTGTAAGGGATTTCATTCAGATCATACCTGAATGGCTTGGCTTTTCCTACTTTCTTCAATTTAAGTCTGAATCTTGTAATAAGGAAAATTCTTAAACTGAAGGGAATATTTCATGTGAAATGGGCACAATAAAGGACAGAAATGGTATGGACCTAACAGAAGCAGAAGATATTAAGAACAGGTGGTAATACAGAAAAAAACTAAACAAAAAATATCTTAATGACCCAGATAGCCATGATGGTGTGATCACTCACCGAGAGCCAGATATCTTGGAGGGACTTAAATATCAAGTGGGCCTTAGGAAGTATCACTATGAACAAAGCTAGTGGAGGTGATGGAATTCCAGCTGAGCTATTTCCAATCCTAAAAGATGATGTTGTGAAAGTGCTGCACTCAGTATGGCAGCAACTTTGGAAAACTCAGTAGTGGCCACAGGACTGGAAAGGTCAGTTTTCATTCCAATCCCAAAGAAGGACAATGCCGAAGAATGTTCAAACTACCGCACAATGGCACTCATCTCACATGCTTTATTTTTTTAATGTTTAATTGAGGTATAGTTGATTTACAATATTGTGTTAGTTTCTAGTGTACAGCAAAGTGATTCAGTTATACACACACTCACACACATATATTCTTTTTCATATCCTTTTCCATAATGGTTTATTACAGGATAGTGAATATACTTTTCTGTGCTTTACAGTAGGATCTTGTTTATATATTTTATATATAGTAGTTTGTGCCTGCTAATCCCAAACCCCTGATTCATCTCTCCCCTATCCCCTTTCCCATTTGGTAACCATAAATTTGTTTTCTATGTCTGTGCATCTGTTTCTGTTTTGTAAATAAGTTCATTTGTGTCACACTTTAGATTCCACATATAAGTATATCATATGGTATTTGTCTTTCTCTATCTGCCTTACTTCACTCAGTATGGCAGTCTCTACTCTAGGTCCATCTATGTTGCTGCAAATAGCACAATTTCATTCTTTCTTATGGCTGAGCAATAGTCCATTATATATATATAATATGTGTGTGTGTGTGTGTGTGTATACACACACTGTATCTTCTTTTTCATTTATCTGTCAACAGACATTTAGATTGCTTCCACGTCTTTGGCTACTGTAAATAATGTTGTTATGAACACTGGGGTGCGTATATCTTTCAAAGCTGTCTCCGTATATATGCCCAGGAGTAAGACTGTTAGATTATACGGCAACTCTATTCTTAATTCCCACCAACAGTGTTGGAGGGTTCCTTTTTCTCCACATCCTCTCCAGCATCTGTTATTTTTTGACTTTTTAATGATGGACATTCTGACCAGTATGAGTTGACACTTCATCATAGTTTTGATTTGTATTTTTCTAATAATTAGCAACACTGAGCATTTTTTCATATGCCTACTGGCCAGCTATACGTCTTCTTTGAAGAAATGGATATTTAGGTCTTCCTCCCATATTTTGATTGGGTTGTTTGTTTTTTAGATTCTGTAAAATTTTTTAGAATTGTTTGTATATTTTGGAAATTAAGCCCCTGTTGGTTATGTCATTTGCAAGTATCTTCTTCCAGTCTGTAGGTCTTCTTTTTATTTTGTTTATGGTTTCCTTTGCTGTGCAAAAGCTTGTGAGTTTGATTAGGTCCCATTTGCTTATTTTTGCTTTTATTTCTATTGCCTTGGGAGACAATTTATGTCAGAGAATGTTTTGACTTTCCTCATGGAACCTCTAGCTAAAGTTGGGAATATGTTTATGTTAGGTGGGAATATTCTAATGTATTGAGTGTATGAAATATTGAGAGAAGAACTCAAGCATATCAGCCACCAAACAACTGAAAAAAAGATTTCAAGTAGAATCAATTTCACATTTATATATCCCGGTTTTGAAAAAAAATATTGCTAGTAAATCAGTATTCTAATATTGCCTTGCTCAGTTACTCAGTTGTGTCCAATTCTTTGTGACTTCCTGGACTATAGCCCACCAGGCTCCTCTGTCCACAGGATTTTACATGCAAGAATACTGGAGTAGGTTGCTATTCCCTTCTCCAGGGAATCTTCCCAGCCCAGGGATCAAACCTGAGTCTCCTGTGTCTCCTGTATTGACATATGGATTCTTTACCACTGAGCCATCAGGGAAGCACTTTTGCCTTAGCAAAACCCCATTTTCTTTCTTAAACAATTCTTTCATACTCTCCATCTACTCTTCTAATACCAAAATTATTATCCTTGTGTATTTCTTAATCCTTACCCCCAGAGTTCCTTTCCAGTTTTCCCATTCCTAGGTGTCAGAATCAATGATATAAATAGGAAAAGCATGGACTTTGGAAACAAAATATTGAATTTAACCCTGGCTTCACCATATGCTAGCAAGTCCCTTAACATCCTCATCTGAAAAATGAGGCTCATACCCTCACAGGATTAAGTAAGAATCATCAAAATAGCATATATCAAAGGTTAGTATAGTAACCAGTTTAATGAAAGACTCAAGAAATGTTAATTCCTGCTGTTCCTTCTCACTCTGATTCCACCAGGAGATCCAAACAGTCTTTAGGTAAAAGAATACTAGAGTACTGAAAGTTCAACTCTCTGTTTCCAATATTGATATCTCTTCTAATTTCCTGTCCGATATCATCACCTACCTCACGGCTATTTCTACCTTATGCCCATCTCCTCTTCCCTCCCCAATATATCTAAAACCAGTTTGCCCTCCTAAATGCCTTATGTCTTCCACTACTTTCATTCCTCTCCTACAACTCTTAAAAAAAATCTTATCCTTCCATTCATACAGTCTTTTCTATTTCTCTAAAATCTCCTTAACACTAATACTTGAGTCCTGGATTAAACAATACTCTCTTCACTGGCCTCCTTCCCTCAAACTGCTCACTTGACTGGTGTCTAACTCCATGCTCCTTTTAAATGTTTCCAAATGAGAAGATTCTTCCAAATGAGAAGATACTACCATGAGAAGATACTTCTTCTATCCCTTTTTTCTCTCAAAAATTGGGTTTTCTTCCATCTTGCTCAATACATGTTTCAAAATATTTTTAGAGAAAAAAGACTAAACTTTCATCAGAAATTCAGGGAAAAAAATAAATGATCATCTGTCATAAAAAAGAAAATGTATGCTCTGAATGCTGCTGCTGCTGCTAAGTCGCTTCAGTCGTGTCTGACTCTCTGTGACCCCATAGATGGCAGCTTACCAGGCTCCGCCACCCCTGGGATTCTCCAGGCAAGAACACTGGAGTGGGTTACCATTTCCTTCTCCAATGCATGAAAGTGAAAAGTGAAAGTGAAGTTGTTCAGTCGTGTCTGACTCTTTGCAACCCCATGGACTGCAGCCTACTAGGCTCCTCCATCCATGAGATTCTCCAGGCAGCAGTACTGGAGTGGGTTACCATTGCCTTCTCTGATGCTCTGAATAGTGACATATAAATCTATCAACTGCTATAGCACACACTCACAAAGAAACAGAGACACTGTCTTCCTCACTGTCTTGTGAGAAATCTGGAGCAGAGAGAAGAGAGATGGATATACAGTTGCCAAGTTATAATATGTTTAAGTCAATCACACACACACAAAAAAAACCAACAATAAAAACAGATGAAAGAGCTAGGGGCACATGGGAAGCCCTGTGGAGTAAGTTTTCTCTAGGTATTCTGTGTTGAGTTCATAACACAAGATTTTCACAGAGACTAGCAGATTCCTGACTCAGTTTTTAGGGTAAAGTCACTAAGTGTCTGATATCTCAAAGCAAGGGAAATAAATTGTATTCCTTCTGGCTAACAGGGAATAAAGGAACATCAAGAATCAGTAGAAAAGAGGTTTTAGGTGCCTAGAAACAGATGTAACATTCTAATGTCAATGCTGCCAGTAACTAACCAAGCAGAGGCAAGACAAAAGTTATGTAAATAAAACTCACTATGCATTCTAGATAAGATTATAATCGTAATAAGCAATCAACTAAGTAAAAGTAACTCATACTTACAGTTCTATCGCATTCCATTTTAATCCAAAGTACATTTTATTTATTTATTTACCTCTAATATAACAAATAGAGCTGTATTTTTAATAGTTAATCATCAAAGGGGGAAAGTTCTAATTCTAAACTCTGGATTATATGGCTAATCTCTTGGTTTACTGGCCGTAAAGAAACCATAAAGAACAGTTGCCAAAAGAATAGCTAATGCAAAAACCCTTACAGTTGGGAGCTACTTTGTTGAGTAACCTTAAAGTGAAAGTGAAGAAAGAAAGGGTTAGTCACTCAGTTGTGTCCAACTCTTTGCGACCCCATGGACTATAGCCTGCTAGGTCCTCTGTCCACAGGATTCACAAGGCAAGAATACTGGAGTGGGTTGCCATTCCCTTCTCAGGGGATCTTCCCGACCCAGGGATCAAACCTGGGTCTCCTGCATTGCAGGCAGATTCCTTATCACTTAAATTCTTCGGGACTTGTTTCCACATAACAAATATTGATAGCTTGTATACTGCTAATAATTACTGCCTTCTACTAAACACCAGACAATGTGCTAAACAAAGAGTCTTGCCATAAGAGTACTTATAATATCATGCAATGGTTTGAACGATATGTCAAATTTATCTTCCAGCTCAAAACTGAAAATTAATTAAAACCTGTTCATCTATATTTCAAAATAAGGCAAGCTGCTGAAACTCTGGCACTGGAGACACTGGACAGATTGTTAAGCTTCTGTCAAAAGTGTCTAATGGATTTTGTCCCAGTGGTAGGAAAAACACACACCATTCTTCTAAAATCAGACATCACTTCACATTAACTACACATACAAATAAACACCTCAGTTTGTTCTTCAGAACTTTTCAGGCCGTACACAAGCATAACTTTCTAAATTTTGTACTACCATTTCTCAACTCAAACTCAATGGCCCAGTCATATTGGCCTACTCAGTGTCTCTACAATTGATCATACATATTCCTACCTCTACATTTTTCTCATACCATTTCCCTAATATGAAATGACTTGCATAGCCTTCATCTGTGAAATGTCCACCCATTTTTCAAATGTCTACTAGCTCACTCATTCATTCAAAATGCAGTGTGTATGACATGTAAATTCTGAGAATGTAACACAAAATATAACAGTCCTTTCTTTAAATGAGAAGTGACAGATACTAAGTGGATAAACAAGTGTGTGTGTGTGTGTGTGTGTGTGTGTGTGTGTGTGTATAATAAGTGTATGTGTATATACATTTACATATATAAAGAGAGAGAGAGACATAAAGTAGAGTAAAGGAGCTGGAGAGTGTGGTGAGAGTGGGGCTTGGTAGTCTATAACATTTGAACATAGTCTCTCTGACATTTGAACATAGGCCTGAAAAAAGTGAGAGACAAGCCACACAGGCATCTGAGGCAAGAAATTTCTAAGGAAAAGAATAGCTAATGCAAAAGCCCTTACATAAGTGTATGCTCTGTATTTTCAAGGAAAAGCAAGGAGGCCAGAGGAGGAACAAATGTGAGAGTAGTAAGAGATACGTCATACGGTGAACAGGCATAACAGGGTGGGGGTGGAGTATGGATGGCAGACCTCAGAGCCCAGCAGGCCACTCTATGAACTGAGGAATTACTCTGAGAGACATGGAAAGCCACTGAGAGATTTTGAGCAGAAGAATCACATGATCTGACTTAGGTTTAAAGGACTCATGTTTGTTAGGCCAATTAAAGTAAGGGATAGAGGGAGAAAAAGAAGTGTTTTGAGGAAAGAAGAGAAGACTAGGCAAGTGAATGGACAAGAAAAACAGTAAGATTGCTGGGCATCACCAAGACCTATTTCAGCTAAATCATGATATTTTCTTGGGCTCCAAAATCACTGTGGCTGGTGACTGAAGCCATGAAATTAAAAGACGCTTGCTCCTTGGAAGAAAAGCTATGATAAACCTAAAAGAGTATTAAAAAACAGAGACATTACTTTGCCAACAAAGGTCCATCTAGTCAAAGCTATGGTTTCTCCAGTAGTCATCTATGGATATGAGAGTTGGACCACAAAGAAGGCTAAGCACCAAAGAACTGATGCTTTCGAACTGTGGTGTTCGAGAAGACTCTTGAAGAGTCCCTTGGTCTGCAAGAATATAAAACCAGTCAACCCTAAAGGAAATCAATCCTGAATATTCATTGGAAGGACTGATGCTAAAGCTGAAGCTCCAGTACTTTGGCCACCTGATGGGAAGAGCTGACTCATTGGAAAAGGTCCTCATGCTGGGAAAGATAGTAGGCAGGAGGAGAAGGGGACAACAGAGGATGAGAAGATTGGATGGCATCACCAACTCAATGGACATGACTTTAAGCAAGCTCCGGGAGATGGTGAAGAACAGGGAAGCCTGGCATATTGTAGTACATGGGGTTGCAAAGAGTCAGACGCGACTGAGTAACTAAACAACAACAACAACAATCATGACATTAAAACGAAACTAGTTACTTACCATGGAGGTGTTTTTCTCTAGCCACATACAGCTGCTTGGGAGCAGTGCTGAAGCAGGCTGCACTCTCTCCAAAACCCTCCCTGACCATTCCAGGTTTCAACCACCTCTTCCATTTCATAAGTTCCACAAATATTTCTCTAAAGATATACAGATTCTTTTCCATTCATGTAGAAAAAAAGTAAATTGCATATTTCATCAATTGCAACTTTTAACTTTATCTTGTCCTCCCAATTAGATTTTTATTTCTTCAAAAAACAAAACAATATGTTGCTACATATTCCTAAACACATAATACAGTCATATGTAAGGCAAGGCTATTTTTTAAAATATTACAAGTGACAAAAATAAAATTTACTGTATAAATATTTTATTGTTCCCTTGGGCTTCAGAGGACTAGAATATCCCCCTTTCCTTTAACTTTCTGCCTTCTTTAGAATCAATTCTATAATTTAAACTGTTGTTTTTTCATAGTAGTTATTTTATAATAGAACTTTAGTAATAACTCTCTAAAAGAGCCAAAATAAGACATATTAAAAGAGAAAATGCTAATGTATTCCAGAACACTGGCATGAGATTATGTTGCTGCCAGTCATTTACTGGAGAGATCTGTATGTTGCTGCCAGTCATTTACTGGAGAGATCTGTAAGGAAGGTGAAGGCAGTGAGAGTTTTATTTCTAAGTCACAGCCCAGCCTCTGTGTTGGATGCCTAGAGTACAGAAATATTTAATTCAATTCAATAAATTTTTCATTGAACACCTATCATGTGCAAGGCTGTGCTAGATCTATAGAGTGAAGATAAGAAAAGTCTTTCACTCAAGGACCTTATTAAACAACAAAGTATATACAAGAAATAATGATGCCTGTTACAGAAGCACAAAGCACTTACGGAAAGGAGAAACATCCTTCTTCCTTCCATGTATTCTCCATGGTAGTCAAGTATGGAGTAAATTAAAACGTGATTCAGGAGTCAAAAACGTCTTCACATCATACTGATTAAAAGCTGGAGTTTGAAGTTAGACTGCAAAGAGTTATAATCTGGCTATAGTTCTTTGCAGCTATTTGACCTTGGACAAATTAACTTCTCTGAGCCTTAGTTTACAGTAGGGATAATAGTTGTGGTGGGAATCACTACAAGTTAACCAATATTCAGTTTTCTAGTTCTGGGTACATAGGAGGGTTGTACTTTCCTGTTCCTCTCTTTATCTCTTTGACCACAAGATCTGCCATCTAGCTATTTACCAGTAAAAAAAAAAAAAAAAAATAGGCTGTACGATTGCCTAAGCACTGTCATTGGAGCTAAAATAGAAAAAGCTACAAGAAGCACTGAGTAGGGAATAACTGACTTCCTGAAAATGCTGGGCAAGGCTTCACAAAAGAGGTGGGTTTTTTTTGTTTGTTTGTTTTTAAAGAGGTGTTTTAAAGTTGAGTCTTAAAGGATGAAGATGGCTGGGCATCTGAGCCAGACAGCACTGCTTATACAACAAAAAAAACAATGCCATATTCTGGAAAAGACAAGTTGTTCAGGCATATAGAATGTCCTAGGTCAGTTTTCATTCCAATCCCAAAGAAAGGTAATGACAAACAATGCTCAAACTACTTCACAATTGCACTCATCTCACACGCCAGCAAAGTAATGCTCAAAATTCTCCAAGCCAGGCTTCAACAGTACATGAACCGTGAACTTCCAGATGTTCAAGCTGAATTTAGAAAAGACACAGGAACCAATCAAATTGCCAACATCTGTTGGATTATCAAAAAAGCAAGGGAGTTCCAGAAAAATATCTACTTCTGCTTTATTGACTATGCCAGAACCTTTGACTGTGTGGAAAATTCTTCAAGAGATGGGAATACCACACCACCTGACCTGCCTGCTGAGAAATCTGTATGCAGGTCAAGAAGCAACAGTTAGAAATGGACATGGAACAACAGACTGGTTCCAAATTGGGAAAGGAGTACATCAAGGCTGAATATTGTCACCCTGCTTATTTAACTTATATGCAGAGTACATCATGAGAAATGCTGGACTGGATGAAGCATGAGCTGGAATCAAGATTGCTGGGAGAAATAACAATAACCTCAGATATGCAGATGACACCACCCTTATGGCAGAAAGTGAAGAAGAACTAAAGAGTCTCTTGATGAAAGGGAAAGAGGAGAGTGGAAAAGCTGACTTAAAACTCAACATTCAGAAAACTAAGATCATGGCATCTGGCCCATCATTTCATGGCAAATAGATGGGGAAACAGTGGAAACAGTGACAGACTTTATTTTGGGGGGATCCAAAATCACTGCAGATGGTGACTGCAGCCATGAAATTAAAAGACATTTGCTCCTTGGAAGAAAAGCTATGACCAACCTAGACAGCATATTAAAAAGCAGAGACATTACTTTACCAGCAAGGGTCTGTATAGTCAAAGCTATGGTTTTTCCAGTAGTCATGTATGGATGTGAGAGTTGGACTATAAAGAAAGCTGAGTGCCAAAGATTGATGCTTTTGAACTGTGGCATTGGAGAAGACTCTTGAGAGTCCGTTGGACTGCAAGGAGATCCAACTAGTCCATCCTAAGGGAAATCAGTCATGAAAATTCATTGGAAGGACTGATGCTGAAGCTGAAGCTCCAA
Source organism: Odocoileus virginianus (assembly GCF_023699985.2). NCBI lineage: Eukaryota > Metazoa > Chordata > Mammalia > Artiodactyla > Cervidae > Odocoileus > Odocoileus virginianus. The sequence goes on from NC_069680.1 coordinate 3,343,940, forward strand.
AACTTTGGCCACCTCATGTGAAGAGCTAACTCACTGGAAAAGACGCTGGTGCTGGGAACGATTGAAGGCGGGAGAAGACGGGGATGACAGAGGATGAGACAGATGGGTGGCATCACTGACGTAGTCGACCTGAGTTTGAGTAAGCTCTGGGAGCTGATGATGGACAAGGAGGCCTGGCGTGCGACAGTCCATGGGGTTGCAAAGAGTCAGACACAACTGAGTGACTGAACTGAACTGAACTGAAAGTTCTACCCTGAGATGTGCTAAAAGGAAACACAGATGTCTTCTTGGATATAAACTTCAAAGCCCTGTCCTATCTCTGTGACAGTCTAGTAGTAGTAGTAGAGTTAGTTGCTGTAGCCTGCCAGGGACCTCTGTCCATGAGATTCTGTCCTCTGTCCATGAGATTCTCCAGGCAAGAATACTGGAGGGGGTCACCATTCCCTTCTCCAGAGGATCTTCATGACCCAGGGATCAAAACCACATCTCCTGCACTGCAGGCAGATTCTTTACCATCTGAGCTACAGGGAAGTCCAAGGTTCTCCTAAATAATCCATGGAACTGCCATTCATCAAACCTTTCGATCTTTCTTCTGAATATATTTTCACCCTTTACAACCTCTCCAGTTAACAAGTTCCATAAGTTGTATAAAAGAGTTTTTCCTTTTATTTTACTTGAGATTCCATTCATGAAAGAAGCTTCAATGATAGCCTTCTTAACCTACAGTCCTGGGACTCAATGACTAAGACCATGCTCATTTCACTAATACTCTGGCTGTTTTTCTATATTGGTTATTGTCCCTCTTCATCTCATACATCAGTTCCAATCTACATGATTTGCTCTTGAACATCTTCATCACTACACTTTCCTCCCCTCTGTTATTTTAGATGACCTTTCTGATTCCATCATTTTGAATTTTGGTGGCCAAAAAAATTACACATGATGCTCTAGGTAGAAGGGCATCTATCTCCTCCAATAATAAAATAGTATTTTCCAGAAAATTATCAATATACACCTTTTTCCACAACAATGATATCAGGAAGCAGTATTCCTTGGCTTTCATGCTCATAGCCACACACAGTGAAGTTCACAGATTTTCTTTCTTTCTGTCAGGATAGTACTGAAATTAAGCCTACAGTCTCTGGAGTCAGACTACGTCAATTCACCATTTTCTAACCACAATTTGAACAAATTATTTAACTTATTTAAGCTTTTGTTTCCTTAACTTTAAAAGTGGATAATCATAGGATTATTGTTAGAATAAAATGAAATGCCTATAACGCAATAAGCAAAGCGTTTTCTACATAGTAAGTGCCCAAGTATTAGTAATTACTATTGCTGTTATTAGGCCCATTCCTAAAATCCGGCTTCCCCAGTGGCTCAGTAGGGAAGAATCTACTTCCTAGGCAGGAGACACAGGAGACAAGAGTTTGATCCCTGGGTCAGAAAGATCCCCTGGAGAAGGAAGTGGCAAACCACTCCAGTATTCTTGCCTGAAAAAAATCCCATGGACAGAGCAGCCTGGTAGGCTATAGTCCAAAGTGTCACAAAGAGTTGGACATGACTGAGAGACTAAGCACATTCCTAAAGTGTCCTCCTTTAAGTTTATGTCTCAACATCCAGGCATACCTAGTCCAACCTATGTTTTTGAAGAAGTCATTGTATGTTCTTCCTTAAAGGTTAATTTTTAAAATATTAAATGAATCTTTTTTCTGATCCATAGGAACTCTAACGTACTTCCCTCTTAAGATAAACACTGAGTTCTACTCAGCAAAATATACCATTAAGAAAACTGACAAGCCATAGACTGGAAAAAAATATTCACAACATGTATATCTGACAACAAAACCATATTCAGAACAAATAAAGAGTTCTTTAAAATCCATGGTAAAAAGGCAAATTCCCCTCAAAAAAAAAAAAAAAAAGACAAGACACCTGGACACTTCACAAAAGAAAATCTACAAATGGCCAATAAACACATGAAGAAAATGATCCAACAGTCACCAGAAAAGTTCAAATCAAAACCATAATGAGGGCTTCCCTGGTGGCTCAGTGGTAAAAATAAAATCTGCCTGCCAATTCAGGAGACACAGATTCGATCCCTGATCCAGGAAGATTCCACAAGCCCTGGAGCAACTAAGCCTGTGCACAACTATTGAGCCTGTATTCTAGAGCCCGAGAGCCCAAACTACTGAACCCATAAATCACAACTAATGAAGTCTACATGTCCTAGAGTCTGTGCTCCACAGCAAGAGAATTCACCACAATGAGTCCATCCACTACAACTAGAGAGTGGCCCTCACTCTGTACCAGTTAGGGAAAAGCCCACATAGCAACAAAGACCCAGCAAAGCCAAAAATAAATTTTAAAAAACATAATGAGATTAAATGCAATATGGTATCCTAGATTGGATTCTAGGACAACAATAACAAAGAAAAATGACAATAGTGGAAAAACTGAGGAAATCCAAATAAAATCTGTAAATCAATTAATAGTACTCTAACAATGCAACCTCTTAATTTTTATTGAAGTATAATTGACATGACATTATATTTTAATCTCTTAGCTTTGATCAAGGTAACAGGGAGATGTAAGATGTTAACATTAAGGGATGCTAAGTGAAAAGTTTATAGGAACTTTCAAAGCCAAACTTACAGAAGTTTTGAAAACTTCTATAAATCCAAACTTATTTGAAAATGAAAACCTTTAAAAAGTGAAGTACCACTCTACATCAACTAGAACTGGTAAAGAGAAAGAATTAATGTTGGAGGGAACATGAACAACCAGAATTCTTGAATGCTACTGGTGGGAATATAAAATGGTAGAATCTTTCTGGAAAACAGTTCAGCAGCTTGTTTAGGCATGAAACATACATTTATCTACCTCTTACTCAGCAATTCCACTCCTAGATATCTATATGAGAAAAATGAAAGTGTATGTCTCAAATATGTCTTCCATAAGAACGTTTGTGAAAACTTTATTCATAATAACCAAAGACTGGAAATAATCCACAGAGCCCTCAACAGGATAATGGATAAACAAACTGTAGTATATATAATGGAGCAAAAGAGCAACAAAAGAAAGGAACAAGTCACTGATATAAGCAACAACATGGGTGAATCTCAAAAACATCACTCTGAGTGAAAGAAGTCAGACGCAAAAAGTACATGCTGCGTAAGTCTATTTATATGGAGTCCTCCTAGAAAAGTCAAACTCAATATATGGTGAGAGAAATCAGACCAGAAGTTGTTTGAGGGTGGGACAGGGTGAGTGCTCACCAATGAGCTCACTAGTGAAGGATGTGAGGAAACTATCTGGAGGTGATGGAAATTTCTGGGTGCCAATAGGGACCCGATTACTTAAGAGTATGCATTTGTGAATGCTAATCCAACTTACTCTCTTAAGATATCTGTTCTTCACTTTATGCAAAATTATACCTCAATAAACCAGTTTTTAAAATAACATGATTATGGCTTAGTCTTTCCTTTTGTTTCCTGTCCCTAAATAAAGTCTCTTCCTCAGTCCAAACAGACCCTTCTCACTCTAAAAACCATGCAATGACTTTATTTTAAAGGCCTTTGATTAGAAACCTCGCTGCAGATGTTTGAAAGTCTTACTTGCATTACGCCCACTTGTTCCCCACAAAATAGCTGTCAACTTATCTTCACTATCAAGAGATTGAGGGACTACAGTATTTCCACTCTTTGTATGTTGTACTTTGGCACATTTTTCACAGATAATTTAAGAATATACAAATAGCCCTCTTATCTGAGGGAATCCTAAGTGTTTTACAAACCTTCAAAACAGATTTTTAAACTATCTAATATTTTATAGGAGAAACATTTCATGCACACTAAAGTGCAGTGACATCTGGCCTGCAACATGGCAGCTGTTTAACAGTCATGACACCTCACAAAAGTTTAGGACAGGAAGTGAAGAATTCTACAGCCAACTGAGGCAAAGATGAGGAAGGCTATAGAAGCAGAAGGCTGCAATGGCGTGGGCTGGAGCAGAGCCAGCACTGTGTGGTTAACACCTCTGTCGTAATGAAAAGCACAAGTGTCATTAGTGGTCAAAACCTCATCTCACAGAAGGCACGTCCCACAGCACAGTGACCTTTCCCTTCCATCAGGAGCACTGGTTTATTTCTAATATAAGAAAAATGCTCCCACTAGCCATGTTCAAATCATTCCTTTCTGAGGTCTCCTTTCCAGGTACTAAACTGAGCACGAGTTTAAATGTGCTGAAATATGACAAGATCTTTATTCTGATGTCAGAAGGTCAAGCCAATAGTTGGTTGGATATATTTCACCACAGGCAAATAGGACAGAGAAAGTTGTAATTTGGTTAAGGGAGTACAGATAAACACATTATCATCCAAGACTCTCCTTTTAGGTATTTTTTTTAATTTTTGTTTTGTTTCTTTAGTTTTACTAAATTAAATGAGAAAATTTTGACTGTTTTTCTCCCCTGTGACAGCCTTCAAATACCTTCCTGAAGACAAGCTCATCTAGTTTCTGAGAAGAAATGTAGAGAAGAATTCTAGATGTAGAAGATATGAAAGAAGACCAGACTTCTTCATGTGCTTTTGGCCAGTATTATCTGTATATGAAAGCTTCTTTTAAGAAGGGCATAAACATGCCTGTAAATAACCATCACACCTTTGCCTCACATCTATGGAAACATAAACCCCCCTTTGTTTGCCTCTAAACTGTTCTGGATGCTAGACCTAACGTCATTTTTACCATACATAACAACTGAACCAGATGACTCAGTCTTCCAGAAACTCCCCATCATTTCTCAGGAGTATATAAGGATTTGTGTCTTGAATTTCAATGCTTCCTCCTTGATAGTCATGCATGCACAATTTGAAAGGCCAGGTAATGATAACCTAGTATTCAGACTGCCATCCTACAATAAGAGATCCACTCATGCAAAAAGATACGTTCTATACTTTCAGGATGCATATGAGACTGTAGTGACACCTCCTGGATACCAGAGGATACTAAAGAGACTTCAACCTTGTAAACTCATTAGTCATTATCAAAAGACAAGTTCTTTGTCTCCTTCCATTCTGCTCTAAGGGCAAGGCAGGTCAAAGACACACTGAATTTGAGACAACTCAAGACACCACATGAAAATGTTTGATAGAAATGGTTACCCAGGAGAAAGATCAGACTGAAGATTTAGATTTGATCACCATCTGCTGTCTAGGTGGCACTAGTGGTAAAGAGGTGTTCCCCGGTGGCTCAGAGGGTAAAGTGTCTGCCTGCAATGCAGGAGACCTGGGGTTCGATCCCTGGGTTGGGAAGATCCCCTAGAGAAGGAAATGGCAATCCACTCCAGTACCCTTGCCTGGAAAATCCCATGGATGGAGGAGACTGGCAGGCTGCAGTCCATGGGGTCGCAAAGAGCTGGACATGACCCAAAGCTACTTAGCACCCACACACACACCATCTGCAATAAGCCAAGTAGGGAACAAACTCACTAAGAAAAATTGCACAGAGTGACAAAAGTTAATGGCTAAGAGCTAGCTTTTACAAACAAAACAAACATACAAACACACACACACATATTCAGAAATGCAAAACAGCCTCAAATTTGCATCTAAATCAAGGAAACTAAGGCTTGGAAAACACAATTGTAACTGGCAATTAGGTCATGGCGATCTTCAAATGTTCTGGTTAAGGCAACAATCAAAAAAAAAAAGGCAAATTTCAGAGAACTAGTGAGAGTGTGGATTAAAAGTGGACGTTATGAAACAGACTACAGATAATATTAGAAAAGATTGGCAGTGAAAGAAAAAAAATAGGACTTTATATTATGTGCTAATGTACCTGAGAGAACTTCAACTTTCTCAGTCCATTATTTTTATTTTCATATTAAAATTCTATTATAAAGAATCACTATGCTATAATCTGAATCAAGCTATACTGCGGGTCAAATCCTGCCCCCTGTGTGCATGGTATTACACAGGATATCAGTCTCAGTACACCAGAGAAAGCTTGTGAGTATTATCCTTGTCCACTCCAGTCCTATCCGTGTTATTACAGGGTTGAACGGTAATTTGAGTTTATAACACTAATGTTGCTTTATTGGAACATTAATATACTTATTATGTGAAATAAATCACCCCATTTCTCTACTCACCCTCTATTGACAACTTTACCAATTTGGTGAGATGATGACATAGGAGCGTGAAAACCATATTGAAATAAGATTTATGTCTAAATCCAGATGTTTAGACATATTACACCACTATGGAGCCTGATGATTTATTTTCTCTCTATATAGGTCAGAGCATATGGCTTAGAGAACACTTAAAAGAAGTGAGCTAATGTACTCATATTTCACTACTGGAACCTTTGGTTCCAATTTGAGTAAAATTACCAGTGAAAGAAGCTTGATGAACTTGTGTGAAACTCAACATTCCTCAATTCAGATCAAATTCTTCACCTGTCTACTTCCATGGGGAAAACCTAGTGCTACCATCAAGGAATTTCTCAAAGATATAGGCAACTAAATACCTCAGACTTTGGTTATATGAATTCTTTTATTCTGAGTTAGTAAAAGGAATAAAGACACAATAGACCTGATACTTAAACTTATCCTCTCAATGAAAAAACTGCTGACAGAAAAGGCACTTTGCAACTAGTCAAGTACCCTGGTAAAGGAAACAGTCATAACCAAAGAAACAAAGCTACCCAAACCCATGAGTGTTTAGTGAAGGCTTGCTGATGATATCATTACTGATTATACTTCAGGGTCAAGATCATGTCTGAGTAAAAACATTACATAAAGTTAAATCTGAAAATGCTGGAAACTATATTCCATCAAGTTACAGCTATAATGCAACATTAGAAAACATAGAGAATGGTCTAAAATAAAGAATCAGGAAATTTTTCCGTTAAGGGTCAGATAGTAATTAGGTTTTGCAAGTCATAGAGTCTCTATAGCACTGACATAGCTCTGCATTTCTCATGCAAAATCAGCCACAGAATATGTCACAGAAGAGTGTGGCTGTGTTACATTAAAATTTTATTTACAAAAACAGGTGGCAAACAGAAGTGCTTAACATCAACAATAACAACAACACAAACTTAATGATGGAATATGTCAAAGGGATATGGGAGCCAACAGAAAGAACTCCTAATGGCCAGAGTTAGAACAGTTTGAGCAATGAAATAAAGTAATACTGAAATAAAATTAAAGAATAATATAACTATACATGAGTCCATACTGATTTTAATAAGTGACTGGATAAATAAACAAATAAGGGGAAAGAGATGAATCTCCCACACAGAATACAAATAATTTATGTATTTACTCCATCCTCAAGGAGGTAAGTTAAAACTCTCCACTCAAGTGTGAGCTGAACATAAGGACTTCCTTACAAAAATATGTATTATGGAAAGAGGAGGAAAGGAGTAACTTTATAGTGGAGGAATCTGACAAACACTACTTCAGCAAGGCTATCAAAGTCCATATCAACAGAGATAAATCATGTTGGCTCTATGTACTATTAATATGTCACAATGAGAATATGACACTTTATTTCTGTGCTTTTCTTTCTCAAACCAGAAGCCTAAGTCTAGTCATGAGAAAAACACTGGGCAAATCCCAATAAACAGACATTCTATAAACATTCTGACAGTCCTCTTTAAAACTGACAAAATCACTAAAAATAAAGAGAAACCTGAGAAATTGTCATAACCAAGAATAGCCTAAAAAAAGTCAGATAACTAAATGTAATATGGTAACATGGGTGAGATCCTGAACAGAAAAAGAACATATGTACAAACTAAGGAAATCTGAATAAAATATAGACTTCTTTAGTTATTTTTAAAAAATGAAAATAATAGATGGCAGGCCAGATTTAGCCTGGGCCAACCTGGACCAAAATCTTATCTCCAGAAAGAATGAAGAAGATGAGCTAAAGCAAAAACAACCCCTAGCTGTGGATGTGACTGGTGATGGAAATAAAGTCCAATGCTGTACAAAACAATACTGCATAGGAATCTGGAATGTTAGGTCCATGAATCAAGGTAAATTGGAAGTGGTCAAACAGGAGATAGCAAGAGTGAACATAGACATTTTAGGAATCAGTGAACTAAAATGGACCAGAATGGGTGAATTTAACTCAGATGACCATTATATCTATTACTGTGGGCACGAATCCTTTAGAAGAAACAGAGTAGCCCTCATAGTAAAAAAATGAGTTTGAAATGCAGTACTTGGGTGCAATCTCAAAAATGATAGAATGATCTCTGCTCATTTCCAAGGCAAACCATTCAATATGACAGTAATCCAAGTCTATGCACTAACCAATAATGCTAAAGAAGCTGAAGTTCAATGGTTCTATGATGATGTACAAGGCCTTCTAGAACCAACACCAAAAAAAGATGTCATTTTCATCACAGGGGATTGGAATGCAAAAGGAGGAAGGCAAGAGATACCTGTGGTAACAGGCAAGTTTGGCATTGGAATACAAAAAGAAGCAGGGCAAAGGCTAACAGAATTTTGCAAAGAGGGCACACTGGTCATAGCAAACACCCTCTTTCAACAACACAAGAGATGACTCTACACACAGACATCACCAGATGGTCAATGCTGAAATCAGATTGATTATATTCTTTGCAGCCGAAGATGGAAAAGCTCTATGCAGTCAGAAAAACAAGATCAGGAGCTGACTGTGGCTCAGATCATGAACTTCTTACTGCCAAATTCAGACTTAAATTGAAGAAAGCAGGGCAAACCACGAGCCATTCAGGTATATGCTAAATCAAATCCCTTATGATTATACAGTGGAAGTGGCAAATAGATTCAAAGGATTAGATCTGATAGATAGAGTGCCTTAAGAACTATGGATGCAGGGTTTCTAACACTGTACAGGTGACAGGGATCAAAACCATCCCCAAGAAGAAGAAATGCAAAAAGACAAAATGGTTGTCTCAGGAGGCCTTACAAATAGCTGAGAAAAGAAGAGAAGCGAAAGGCAAAGGTGAAAAGTAAAGATATATCCATCTGAATGCAGAGTTTCAAAGAACAGCAAAGAGAGATTTAAAAAAGCTTTCTTAAGTGATCAATGCAAAGAAATAGAGGAAAATAATAGAATGGGAAAGACTAGAGATCTCTTGAAGAAGACTAGAAGTACCAAAGGAACATTTCATGCAAAGATGGGCAAAAACATCTTAATGACCCAGATAACCATGATGGTGTGATCACTCACCTAGAGTCAGACATCCTGGAGTGTGAAATCAAGTGGGCCTTAGGAAGCATCACAATGAACAAAGCTAGTGGAGGTGACGGAATTCCAGCTATTTCAAATCCTTAAAAATGATGCTGTGAAAGTGCTGCACTCAGTATACCAGCAAATTCGGAAAACTCAGTAGTGACCAGAGGACTGGAAAAGATCGGTTTTCATTCCAATCTCAAAGAAAGGCAATTTCGAAGAATGTTCAAACTATCACACAATTGCCCTCAACTCAAACACTAGCAAAGTAATGCTCAAAATTTTCCAAGTTAGGCTTCAACAGTACATGAACCAAGAACTTCCAGATGTTCAAGATGGATTTAGAAAAGGTAGAGGAACCAGAGATTAAGTTGCCAACATCCACTGGATCATTGAAAAAGCAAGAGAGTTCCAGAAAAACATCTACTTCTGCTTCATTGACTAGGCTAAAACCTTTGACTGTGTAGATCACAACAAACTGTGGAAAACTCTTCAAGAGATGTGAATACCACACCCACCTTACCTGCCTCCAGAGAAACCTGTATGCAGGTCAAGAAGCAACAGTTAGAATCAGACTGGTTCCAAATTGGAAAAGGAGTACCTCAATGCTATACATTGTCACCCTGTTTATTTAACTTATATGCAGAGTACATCATGAGAAATGCTAGGCTGGACGAAGCACAAACTGGAATCAAGATTGCTAGGAGAAAAATCAATAACCTCAGATATGCAGATGACACCACCCTTAAGGCAGAAAGCGAAGAAGAAAGAGCCTTCTGATGAAGATGAAAGATGAGAGTGAAAAAGCTGGCTTAAAACTCAACATTCAAAAAACAAAGATCATGGTATTAGTCCCATCACTTCATGGCAAATAGATGAAGAAACAATGGAAACAGTGACAGACTTTATTTTGGGGAGCTCCAAAATCACTGCAGATGGTGACTGCAGCCATGAAATTAAAAGACACTTGCTCCTTGAAAGAAAAGCTGTGACCAACCTAGACAGCATATTAAACATATTAAAAGCAGAGACATTACTTTACCGACAAAGGTCCATCTAGTCAAAGTCATGGTTTTTCCAGTAGGCATATATGGATGTGAGAGTTGGACTATAAAGAAATCTGAACACTGAAGAATTAATGCTTTTGAACTGTAGTGTTGTAGAAAACTCTTAAGAGTCCTTTGGACTGCAAGGAAATCCAACCAGTCAAATGTAAAGGAAATCAGTCCCGGATATTCATTGGAAGGACTGATGCTGAAGCCAAAACTCCAATACTTTGGCCATCTGATGCAAAGAACTGACTCACTGGAAAAAGACCCTGATGCTGGGAAAGACTGAAGGCAGGAGGAGAAGGAGCCGACAGAGGATGGGATGGTTGGATGGCATCACCGACTCAATGGACATGAGTTTGAGCAAGCTCCAGGGGTTGGTGATGGACAGAATAGTCTGGTACGCTGCAATCCATGGGGTCACAAGGAGTCAGACATAAATAAGCAACTGAACTGAACTGAACCGAACCTTGGTTTAATGCTGTATTCACTGTAGGTCATGGTGGTCACCCAAAGCACAAAACAAAACATAGAAATAGATGATAGAATGAGAGCACAGCCTTTCGAGACTATCCAGTCTAGCACTTTATTTTATAACTGAGAAAACAGGAGCAGAGTGGTTAAGTGTCTTACCCAAGTTCAACCAGCCTGTAAGCAGTGGACCTAAAGCTAGGATGGATTTTGTGGTTTAACTTTTTGGCTAATGTCTTCATGCTACACTATGCTGCTGCCCCCTCCTTTTCCCTATGTTCATAATTTCAAGTCACTACAGAAATAAGGCAGCACTTATTCAGCACTTAGTCAATACATATAACTTATCCTCTCCAAAAAGAAAATTCTACTATGCCTTCCTATTTTCAATTCCCAGATAAGGTTTTTTCCCCTAAATTCTTGTAATTGAAAGCTAGAATCCACAAAGCACCAGAGCCCAAGAAGAGTGACTCCTCACTGCTTTCCATCTCCTGATCTTGTTTACATGTGTTTGTCTGAAAAAGTTTTAACGAAATAAGAGAAAATGATTGCTTTAATTTCCCAATAAAGTCTGTGCTGTAGCATGAGTCATTGTTTTCTTTTTTTACACTAACCAGGCTAAAGCCTTCTGGTTTTAATAACTAATACTTCTGAGTTCAATAAAAGCACTTAATTTAATTTAATCCAAATCTTGATCAATGCCAGCTTCCCCTGGAATTTTATCTTTGTTTTAATTTGAGTCTCTGTGTTCAGAAAAATGAGAGGCCAAGAGGAAAAGAACAGAAGTCAACTAGCTTGTAGGTTTGTTTCTAGGCAAAGGACATGAAAATACAAGATTGACAGGCAAACTCCAAGATGCTAATATTTCTGCCCTGCTGAACAAAATTTTCCTGGCAGAATTAATGTTTTCTTTAGTCCTGAATAAAAAAAACTGAACAATTCACAGACCCCTTTGGAAAATATTTTTTAAATAAAATATCCCAAGTCAATGAATATCAGATTTCTAAACTACAAATATATTGCCTTTAATGTGTTAATAATTGAGAGATATGCTACTGTAAAATTAGATACAGAAAGCCTCTTGAGTCAAGCCTGCTTGAACATTAAAGCAGCTAGACTCAGTGCTTGGGGGACTGGAATGGATATGAAGACTGAAATGGAAATAGAATGAAGTAATTCTGAGGACAGTTTGATAAGCTTTTCTTAAATGGTCCTTTTATTGCTGCAATAGAATTTTCATATCTGAAAACATACATCACTTTAGAAAAATTGCTCCTTACTATTAATTGACACCACTTCCTTAACTTATACCTAAGTAAGTTCCCTACTGACCTGTCAAGTGTGAATCAAATACTTTTCAAGGTTGGTGGGGCAGGGCGTGGGGGTGGTGCTTGGGGGGTGGGGGTGGTTATTAAAATCTACATTTTGGTTCAATTATGTAGTTTTTCAGTGAAAAAGCTCTTAAAGCTTTTCTGAGGATCTTAAAAGAGGCCTGAGCATAGGGTCAGCTTTCAATTTCTCCCCAGACCAGGGTTACTGACAGCCACATGTCCTTGCCATCATCCTGAAGTACTGATTCAATAGTGGACCACAGAGACAAATGCAGCCAGTCTCTTGCAGAATTCCAAACTTCAGTTCCTATAGCACCTGGGTTCTCCATAGGGGTTTATGTCCAAACCTGATCCAACTACAATTCACAGACTATAGAATGTTAACCCTGGGAGGAAACTTGGAGAGCATCTGAGCCAGTGATTCACATGCTTAAGAGATTTCATGGACCAGTAACATTTCAAAAAAATAAATACTGAGGGCACCAAAATATGATTATTCATTTTTTCATAGTCATTTGCTTTACCAAAATAAAGACTAAAATAGCTACTACCACTAATTATCAGCACCATTTCAGCTGTTACATTTTAATACCAAAAATATGGGGAGGACATAAACATAGAACTTAAAAATTAAATAAATTTAACCTCATTAAAAATTTATTACATTTTTCCTTTTTCTCATTTCACCCTTAATTGCTGAAAAATTCATCATGCACTAATATTCATTTATAGACCACTGTTTGGGAAACAAACAGCTAGTCTAAACCTTTTACTTTACTGATGAGAACACTGACTTCCAGAGAGGTAAAGAACTGCTCACAGAAATAAAACTGACTGATGGCAGAGAATGGACCAGAACCCAAGTCTCTAAATTCTGAGCATTTTGCTTTACCACTGATAGCAGATTATTTCGTTTGCTCAACGAACTCCTTGATCCCTGACTATGTGCTTATGGAAAAGTTAAAAAGAGAACTCTCCTGAGAAATTAATTTATGGTTAGGGTTGAATAGGGTGGTAAGTGGAGGTTTGGAGAAGAGACAAGTAAAAATTCTAATTTAGAGAAGAATGTAATGTGCAGGGAGATGCAAATTCCTATGAAAGTTTGAGAAAAAAGGAGGAACTAGTTATAGTTGGGGACTTCCTGATTTATGGAACAGGCTATATTTGAATTGGGTCTTGAGAAGAAAAAAAAAGGCAATAAGGACAAACATAAAAAAGTAAATTGTGTGAGCAAAAATTAGCAGAAAAGTAAGTTAAGGATCTATGATGCAATATCAAGCATTTGAATTTGGCCAAACCTTGAAAGTAGATAATAAGGAAAGAATAAGAAAGGTCATTTTGGCATTTAAGTAGATGTTGATCGTCAATCTAAGTTTACACCAATGCATCTCCAACTTTAGTGTGCATAGAATTCCCCGAAAAATTATCAAAGTTCAGATCTGGCAGACTAGACACTCTGGTCCAATAGGTCTGGGTGAAGCTTGAGAATTTATTTCTTAATAAGCTCCCAGGTAATGTTGACGAGGTCAATCTGTGGATCACATTGTGAGTAACACTACGTTCAACAACATTTAGACATAAATGGAAAACATTCACAATCAGCTGAATTTTTTTAAGCAGAGAAGTATACACTCTATCCTTGTCTATTCATTCACTTATTTTGGATTGAAAAGTGGAATTACCCAAAGATCAATTATTAATGGCAGACCTTTAGAATCTTCTCTGTTGTGATCACAGCTGTTCTCCCATGAATCCAAAACACAGTCTTTTTTTTGACTGGGAAGTGGGGGCGGGGGGGGGGCGGTGGGCAGTGGTGTTGAATTGGGAAGAAATGAGATTTTGGAAAGTCAAAAGACTAAGAAGGAAATTAAATATGTTATTAGTTACCACTTTGAAAATCTTTAAGCACAAATATTATAAAAAGTAAATAAAACATATGCACAAAGAAAAATTACAACTGAATCAGCCTGACTAGGAATCTTCATCTTTCCTTAGAAGCAGGAATAATGTTAACAACACACCCTCCAAGCTTGAGAAAAAAACAGACTCATGAACTTCAGTCTTGTAGAAAAGGAATCTTGTATTTTGATTCCAGAGATCAGAACTATCATCAATGGGTAGAAATTTTAAGATATTAACAGTATTGCTAAAGATAAGAACTTATTTTTAAAGATAAAACTTTCTCCTTTTTTTCAGTTTTATTTATTTATTTATTTACTTTACAATACTTTATTAGTTTCTAATAAGTCTGTTCAAAGATGGTTGAACCTTCTCATGATATGAGAAGCCACCCAATCTTGGAAGTGCTTTAAGCAAAATCTGATTAATAATTTCACAGGTTTATTGCAAAGAGAAATCAAGCAAGTTTTAAATAACTGCTTCACCTAGATGACCTCAAAGAAATCATCCAACACTAAAAATCTAGGATTTTGTTTTCATCTCAACCTCTACAAACCAAGAATCAGCAAAATATTAGTCAGATACTTCAGAATAGACACAAAACTCTCATGAGGACAAATGTTAACTACACAATTTCAGAATATTGACAACTCAGCAATCATCAGTCATGCTTAGATGAGTAATTATTAGAATTGGGAATCTGGACTCAGTGAAAATGTTCTTTAATACAATGTTACTTTTCATTACACCAAAATCTTCACAATTATTTTGACACATGCTTTAAATACACATTTTTAAGCACCTACTTGATTCCAGGCACTGTGCTTAATTGTTTTCCTAAAATAAACACACCCAGGTATTATGTAGAATGAAGCCTCTTTAATTTGCAGTGGCGAAATTAGTACTAATAAAGAGGAAAAGTAGAAGAAATAGGCACTTACTTGAAGAGCTTCCCTGTCTAGGAATAGCTCCCCACCATTTGACAGTTTGTGAAACTCCATTAATAAGAATCTTTCCCCTTGCTTCTTACAGAATTCATATTAGAAGACTACCACTAAAAAGCAAATATACCCTGGGAAGAGAAATAACTTAAGACTCTAGCAGCTTAATAACTTCCCCTCTTTGGACTTCAGTTTGCCTACCTATAAAATAAGTGGTTTTGACCAGATGATCTCTGTGGTATCCTTCAGCTATGAAAATCTAGGACTTATTAGGCCTACAGGCCAGAGAATGTGAACAACTTAAGGCTAGGTTTGAAAGGCTGCCTAGAAACAAGGTTAGAATCTAAGCAGTCCAAAGTACTTAGAATGCTCAAACCCTCTCCTCAACCTGAAAGTTATAGAGAAAGATTTAAACATGCCTCCAAGCCTCATGGGCAATTCACTCCCTTAGAGCTGCTGGACAACCATAGGCTAATAAAGATTAAACAAATAAATATAAAAAATGGTTCTATCCAGAATCCTAAGAGGCCAATTTGCTGTTAATGGTGGTGTTTAGGCCCTAAAAGGGTATTAACTTACAGAGTAGTTAAGTCTCCAAACACAGACCAGAGCTTTAAAAGATGTACAGGTGCCAAAATTAAAGGCCAAATTACCAATCTGTTTTAAATGATGGTCTGGGAATGCTCAGTATGACAAGGAAAATGTATGACAAATAATATCTTCAATACAAAGAAAAAGTTGCTTGAATTTATTAGAGGAAATGTGCTGCCTCCTGGGACTTCTCTTTTGCCCATTCCCCAAAAAGGTGATTTTTCAAAATAGACTTGAAGATACAGCTAATGCAGAATGACTCTTTAAACACAAAATGAGGCTCATTTTAAACTAAAACAGTCTCCATGTCAGCATTTGCCAAAATCTTTGAGAACTTAGAAATCTCAAGGAAACGCACATTCCATTAGTATCAAAACTAGGAGCTTCCACGATATGCTAAATGCCTACATTACTCAACATGTGCAAAAGCTTTAGACCAGAGTAAAGCTGGCCACCTCTCTACTCACTGACAAGTTTAAACAACTGCATTGGCAGCCCTGCTGTATGACAGCAGAATGACTTCCTGTCAAGTAACTGACATCCTCCGAGGTGACAGGAAATGGGTTTAAACACTGATAATATCACTAATCAATCTGAGAGAGCACAAGTTCCCAGCCCGCAATTGTGAAGTTTGGTTGCAATGTGTTAGCTGCTTGCTAGGCCATGTGATTCGGCATAATGACAGATGAAAGGAAAGGTCAGATTTACTAAGTGTTGCAGAAGTGTCATCAGAGATGTATATTATTTCAAGATGTCCTCTGCATCAGAAACATCTCATATATAGGGGTCAATTTCTTCTACAGAATTCTTCCGTTTCCCAACTACTTTTCTGGAAGCTCCCAAACTTATTTCAACATATGAAGAATTGAACTTTCTCTTATTTCTGATTCAGACCAGAAAGTCCAAAGTAATGGTCTTACCTGTACATGATCTTACCTTGGTATTCAAGATAAGTGCATAAATGTATATACTTTTTAACTTTGCCAAATTCACTCTTGTCAAGTTAAAATAGCCAATTTTTCCTCAAAAGTTCTTTCATACGCCCCAGCTATCTTGATACTTCAGGGACTGAGATGGTTCCCTCCTCAAATATTCTTTTGTATTTGTTCTAAAAGAGGCACTCTTTGGTTTTACATGAAGGAGGGCATGAGGAAATATAATTTTCCTTTTATTTACAGAACAAAAGGGACTTTAGGGATCCTCTTACAGAGTTTCTTCTATTAAATATTCATTCCTACAGTCATAATTATTTTTTAAACTTATTCTAAATCAGGAATTATGCTAACAGTTACAATAGTGAGTAGACCCAGACATTGTCCCTGATCTCTTGGAGGCACTTAAATAATAAAACACTAAGTAATTATTCAAATGAATGTATAATTCATAAATCAAAATTTCATAATCATTAAATAAGTTAGTTCAGCTAATGTATAGTTATTAACTGAGGATGAGTAAATAGACATGGAAAGGCAAAGTGACATCCAAAGGCCCCACAGTAAATCTTTTACAGAATAACGGTTCTCCTGGCTCCCAGCCCAGTTCTGTTTCAGGCTGTACCCCAGTGCACGTCACTGTCTCTCCCCTGGACGGAAAGATAATCTGATACTCTATTTCCAAGGCAGTCTTGTAGCAGCTTCCCTACAGCAGGTCTTTCCAAGCTTTTGACCTCCTACTGAAGCTATAAAATGCTTTGCTCCTTAAAGGCATACCTAGGGGAAAGACAGGGAGGGTATATGTTTGTGTGTTGGGAGGTGTGCTTGAGGGCAGTGTATCTAGAAGCAACATCATGATGGAGGTCTCCTAAATTGTTACGAACACTCAAGACTACGTGAGTAAAAGTAGAAGACAGCAGTGCATACACAGTTTTTCTCTAGGAACCAGAATAGCCTCCCAAAGGAAAAAGAAGTATACCTGGGAATAGGTGATAGCATTCTAAGTGATTTTCGAGAATAACTACAAGCTTCTGTCTTAAATACTGGCTGAAAATAGTGACTCAGCTCAGCTTAAAGGGCCAGGGAACACAGAGGCCATGGACATGACTTGGCAAACCAGAGCAACCAACTATGTGAAAGGATGATGCTTCTTGGCAAGAAGAGCAGAGCCAGGCCCCTCTGAAGCACTATCTCCACAGTCAAAGTAGCAGAATCAGGTAGTCCAATTACTCTTTCCCAGAGGAAGAAGAAAGGACATGGAAGTAAATAAGTCTCAGGTAGTCAATCCCTCCATTAGGAGCTTTACAATTTCCCATAAACTCTAAAACTTTCTCCAATAAACAAAAGTCTTCTCACAGCTTAGATTTTTGTCTCCACAAGAAAGAACAAGCTGTCCTTGTATGGACAGTGGCATCAATCTGCATTTTCAAACATTAATAAATAAGAAAACTTTACTGAGCACTTAGCTTGTAATAGATATTATGATAAGGCTTGGAATGCATTTCTTTATATAATCTTAATCCTATGCTTGGACGAGGGGTATCTTCTCATAGCCACCCCTCCTGACCTTGAACGCAATCCCAAAGATCCTCAAACTACCGCACAATTGCACTCATCTCACATGCTAGTAAAGTAATGCTCAAAATTCTCCAAGCCAGGCTTCAGCAATACGTGAACCGAGAACTTCCAGATATTCAAGCTGGATTTAGAAAAGGCAGAGGAACCAGAGATCAAATTGCCAATATCCACTGGATCATCGAAAAAGCAAGAGAGTTCCAGAAAAACATCTATTTCTTCTTTATTGACTACATCAAAGCCTTCGACTGTGTGGATCACAATAAACTGTAAAAAATTCTGAAAGAGATGGGAATACCAGACCACCTGACCTGCCTCTTGAGAAACCTGTATGCAGGTCAGGAAATAACAGTTAGAACTGGGCATGGAACAACAGACAGGTTCCAAATAGGAAAAGGAGTACATCAAGGCTGTATATTGTCACCCTGCTTATTTAACTTATACGCAGAGTACATCATGAGAAATGCTGGGCTAGAGGAAGCACAAGCTGGAATCAAGACTGCCGGAAGAAATATCAATAACCTCAGATATGCAGATGACACCACCCTATGGCAGAAAGTGAAGAGGAACTAAAAAGCCTCTTGATGAAAGTGAAAGAAGAGAGTGAAAAAGTTGGCCTAAAGCTCAACATTCAGAAAACTAATATCATGGCATCCAGCCCCATCATCTCATGAGAAATAGATGGGGACACAGTGGAAACAGTGTCAGACTTTATTTTGGGGGACTCCAAAATCACTGCAGATGGTGACTGCAGCCATGAAATTAAAAGGCGCGCTTACTCCTTGGACAGAAAGTTATGACCAACCTAGATAGCATATTAAAAAGCAGAGACAAAAAAAAAAAGAAAAAAAAAAAAGCAGAGACATTACTTTGCCAACAAAGGTCCATATGGTCAAGGCTATGGTTTTTCCAGTGATCATGTATGGATGTGAGAGTTGGACTGTGAAAAAAGCTGAGGGCCGAAAAATTGATGCTTTTGAACTGTGGTGTTGAAGAAGACTCTTGAGAGTCCCTTGGACTGCAAGGATATAGAACCAGTCCCTCCTGAAGGAGAGAAGTCCTGGGTGTTCATTGGAAGGACTGATGCTGAAGCTGAAACTCTAATACTTTGGCCACCTCATGCGAAGAGTTGACTCATTGGAAAAGACCCTGATGCTGGGAGGGACTGGGGACAGGAGGAGAAGGGGACGACAGAGGATGAGATGGCTGGATGGCATCACCGACTCGATGGGCATGAGTTTGAGTGAACTCCAGGAGCTGGTGATGGACAGGGAGGCCTGACGTGCTGCAATTCATGGGGTCTCAAAGAGTCGGACACGACTGAGAGACTGAACTGAACTGAATCCTATGCTGTTGTTCAGTTACTCAGTCATGTCAGACTCTTTGCAACCCCATGGACTGCAACACACCAGGCTTCCCTGTCCTTGACTATCTCCCAGAGCTTGATCAAACTCATGTCTGTTGAGTCAGTAAAGCCACCCAACCATCTCATCCTCTGTCCCCTTTTCTCCTCCTGCCTTCAATCTTTCCCAGCATCAGGGTCTTTTCCAATGAATCAGCTCTTGGTATCAGGTGGCCAAAGTACTGGAGCTTCACTTTCAGCATCAGTCCATCCAATGAATATTCTGCTTGATTTCCTTTAGGATTGACTGGTTTGATCTCTTTGCTATCTAAGTGACTCTCAAGAGTCTTCTCTAGCACCACAGTTCAAAACCACCAATTCTTCAGCCCTCTGTCTTCCTTATAGTCCAACTATCACATCCTTACATGACTACTGGAAAAATCACAGATTTGACAATGGCAAAGTGATGTCTCTGCTCTTTTAATACGCTCTCTAGGTTTGTCATAGCTTTTCTTCCAAGAAGCAAATGTCTGTTAATTTTATGGCTGCAGTCACCATCTGCAGTGACTTTGGAGTCCAAGAAAAGAAAGTGTGTCATTGTTTCCATTGTTTCCCCTTCATTTGCCATGAAATGATGGGACCAGATGCCATGAACTCAGTTTTTTCAAAGCTGAGTTTTAACCCAGTTTTTTACTTTCCTTTTTCACCTTCATCAAGAGGCTGTTTTGTTCCTCTTTGCTTTCTGCCATTAGGGTGGTACCATCTTATATCTGAGGTTATTGATATTTCTCCCAGCAATCTTGATTCCCGCTTGTGCTTCATCCAGCCCAGCATTTTGCATGATGTACTCTGCATGTAAGTTAAATAAGCACGGTAACAATATACAGCCTTGACGTACTCCTTTTCCAATTTGGAACAGGTCTGTTGTTCTATGTCCGGTTCTAATTGTTGCTTACTGATCTGAATATAGGTTTCTCAGGAGGCAGGTAACATGGTCTGATACCCATCTCTTTTAAGAATTTTCTACACTTTGTTGTGATCCACACATCAAAGGCTGTAGCACAGTCAATGAAGCAGATGTTTTTCTAGAATTCCCTTGCTTTCTCTACGATCCAGCAAATGATGGCACTTTAATGTCTGGTTCCTCTACTTTTTCTAAATCCAGCTTGAAGTTCTCTGTTCATGTACTGCTGAAGCCTCATTTGAATGGTTTTGAGCATTACCTTGCTAGAATGTGAGATGAGAGCAATTATTCGGTAGCTTGAACTTTCTTTGGCATTGTCCTTCTTTGCGATTGGAATGAAAACCAACATTTTCCAGTCCTGTGGCCACTGCTGAGTTTTCCAAGCTTCCTAGCATCTTGAGTGCAGCACTTTCAACAGCGTCATCTTTTAGGATTTGAAATAGCTCAGCTGAAATTCCATCACCTCTACTAGCTTTGTTCATAGTAATGGTTCCTAAAGCCCACTTGACTTCACACTCCAGGATGTCTGGCTTTGGGTGAATAACCACACTATCGTGCTTATCCAGTCATTAAGACATTTGTTGTACAGTTCTCCTGTGTATTCTTGCCACCTCTTAATCTCTTCTGTTTCTGTTAGGTCCTTACTGTTTTTGTCTTTTATTGTGCTCACCTTTGCATGAAATGTTCCCTTGGTATCTCTAATTTTCTTGAAGAGATCTCTAGTCCTCACATTTCCTATTGATTTCCTCTGTTTCTTTGCATTGCTCACTTAAGAAGACTTTCTTATCTCTCCTTGTTCTTCTTAGAACTCTGCATTTAGACGTGTATATCTTTCCCTTTCTCTTCACCTTTTGCTTCTCTTCTTTTCTCAGCTATTCACAAGGACTCCTCAGACAACCACTCTGACTTCCTGCATTTCTTTCTCTTGGGGATGGTTCTGGTCACTGTCTTCTGTACAATGTTACAAACATCCATCCATAGTTCTTCAGGCGCTCTATCTACCAAGTCTAATCTCTTTAATCTATTTGTTGCTTCCACTGTATAAACATAAGGGATTTGATTTAGGTTATACCTGAATGATCTAGTGGTATCTCCCACTTTATTCAAATTAAGTCTGAATTTTACAGTAAGGAGCTCATGATCTGAGCCATAGTCAGCTTCCAGTCCTGTTTTTGCCAACTGTATAGAGCTTCTCCATCTTCAGCTGCAAAGAATATAATCAATATGATTTTGCTATTGACCATCTGGTGATCTCCATGTGTAAAGTCATCTCTTGTTTTGTTGGAAGAGGGTGTTTGCTATGATCAGTGTGTTCTCTTGGCAAAACTCTGTTAGCCTTTGCCATGCTTCATTTTGTACTCCAAAGCCAAACTTGCCTGTTACTCCAGGTATCTCTTGACTTACTACTTTTGCATTCCAGTCCCCTATGATGAAAAGGACATCTTTTTTTGGTGTTGGTTCTAGAAGGCCTTATAGGTCTTCATAGTGAAGAAGGAATTCATAGGGCCTGGACTCCATCTCAGGCCTGTCTGTGCTGGTCGTGCGCAGCCACCTCTCCAGTGGACTCTGAACTCTGTGCTTAGTGCCTGTGGGAATGACAATGGAAGGATAAGACCCCCTCTGGGCAGGGGAGTCTTAAAGACCACATCCAGGTTACTCATTGCCTAAGAGAAAACAGACACTAATCACCCCTGCCTCCGGACAGTATCCATGGAATGTAACCATAGGCTTATCGGTTATTAACTGGTTGGAATGTAACCTTGGGCTTATTGATTACTAACTGTTTGAACACATAATACGTGAATGATGGGGTTACTGTGATTGTATTTACCCTTCCTTTGTAAGCCTCAAAGGATTTGGGCTGGTGGGTTTGGACATGTACACATGGGGTACAAAAGATTTTCACAAATGCTGGTCGGGGTCCTTGGCTAAGAGGAGACTCTGCCTTGGGCCCGCCGGTGTAATAAACTGCACTCCACTATCTGCATTGTCCTTCTGAGTGAGTTTGTTTCCCGGAACGTGTGGCTATAACAATAGAACCATTCAGTTTCTTCTGAGCTGAAGTTTCTTTGGCATCAGTGGTTAGGGATAGACTTGAATTACTATGATGTCGAATGTTTTGCCTTGGAAACGAACCAAGATTATTCTGTCATTTTTGAGATTGCACCCAAGTACTACATTTCAGACTCTTTTGTTGACTATAAGGGCTACTCCATTTCTTCTAAGGGATTCTGGGCCCACAGTAGTAGATATAATGGCCATCTGAATGAAATTTGCCCATTCCTGTTCATTTTAGCTCACTGATCTAAAATGTCAATGTTCATTCTTGCCATCTCCTATTTGACCATGTCCAATTTACCTTGATTCATGGACCTAACATTCCAGGTTCCTATAAGATGGCTAACATTATTATTCTCATTTCACAGATGAGAAAACAAAAAGGCTTTGTTGTTGTTCAGTCACTAAGTCATGTTCGACTTTTTGCGACCCCATGGACTGCAGCACACCAGGCTCCTCTGTCCTCTACTATCTCCAGAAGTTTGCACAAATTCATGTCCATTGAGTCAGTGATAATGTCTAACCATCTCATCCTCTGCAGCCCCCTTCTCCTTTTGCGTTCCATTTTTCCAGCAGCCGGGTCTTTTACAATCAATCAGCATTTTGCATCAGGTGGTCAAAATGTTGGAGCTTTATCTTTAGCATCAGTCCTTTCAATGAACATTCAGAGAGATTATATTACTGACCCAAGGTTATTCAGCTAATAAAAAGCCAGATGCAGGATTTAAACCTAGGTCTAACACACTCAAAGCTCATGCTCCCGATCACCATATTTACTTCCTCCTTCAGGATCAAGTCAGGGCAAGATGTAGAGTACCTCATTACAGGGTCCTACTCTCAATTAATTAGATCACTCTCAGCAGCAAACAAGAACAAAGTATTGTAAACAATAAATAAAATATCTCACATACAAAGAGGAGTCCTAAATTAAGGTGTTTTCGTGGTTGATTACTTCAGTGGTTCAGTGATATCTTCAGTGATGCAAATCCTTTCCAATTCCTGCTCTGCTGTCATCAGAGTGCTTGGGTTTGTTTTCAGGTATGGCCCTTAATGCTAGCAAGATGGCTGCAACAACTATAGGCATTACTTCCTCACACTGTGGTGACTGGAGGCAAAAAAAGAGACTGTTTTTGTCAGTGCATCTCTTTCAGAAGTGCACAAACCTCCCTCAGAAACCTTCACCCCACCAGTAGATTTCCATTTTTACCTCATTGGCCATTCCCAAATCGATCACTGGTAAAGAGATTAGAATTACCACGACTGACTTAAAGTAGTTAATATTTACCTATCTAGGGTTGAAAAGGAATCAGCTTCCCTGAAGCATACAGTCACTTGTTCCTAAACAAAAGTGACATCCTTTTTAAAAAAGCAAAAGATTTATATGAGCTGAAAAGAAACCAGAGTATATGTAAGGCCTTTTTAACAAGAAGGGCAGGAATGGCTGCTGGATAGAAAACTAGTAGTAACTGCCACATACTCAGACCAAATCCTAAGTAAAACTGGAACTATATAAACTGAAGCATTTTCTAACCACTGCCAAATACTACCTGACAAATGCTTTCAAATCTAGTTATTCCAGGCAAAATAGTAGTCAATTCCAACCTTCAGGCTTTTGGAATGAAAAGAAACTGTAAAAGCAAACAAAATAATCCGTTTTCCACCGATCTGATGTCAAAGAAAGAAAAACATGGTTCCTTTCTTAGAGTTCAGGGTCTAAGAGAAGAAAATATGTAGAAGCCAGTTCTTCCAATCCCACTGCCCTTGACTCTTAAGACAAAGGATAACTTACTGCTCAAGGGCCCAAGATGGCTCCTGAGTTATAACTACCCATGTTTCAGAATTTCTTCTGTATTAAATCAGGTGGAACCCAATCCTGTCTATTCATCACTAAAGACTGTTAACCTGGGATTGCCACTTCATGTCTCTGAACCTTATTTAGAAATGACAATCTCTCCTTATACTAATAAGAAGTTCTGAAATAACACTTGTGAAATTTCTCTGCAAATTTTAATTTGCTACACAAAAAGAATTTTTTTTATTTTTATTTATTTTAGTTGCTAAGTTATGTCTGAGTCTTTCACAACCCCATGGACTGTAGCCCACCAGGCTCCTCTGTCCATGGGATTTCCCAGGCAAGAATATAGGAGTGGGCTGCCATTTCCTTCCCTAGGGAATATTCCTGACCCAGGGATTGAATCCACATCTCCTGCATTGGCAGGTGGATTCTTTACCACTAAGTCACCTGGGAAACCAAATAAAAAGTTCTGTTAAAAGTTTTGATTTTAGTAAGTGGAATGACTTACATGATGGAAATCAATGTAATGGGCCCCAAACTATTTGCGTTTTTTGAAGAGACTTTGCCAGTATTCTCAGAGCTTATGTTTGAAAGATTAGATAAATGTTCAGAAATTTTCACTGACTCTCCTCTATTTCCATGAGTCAATCTTAGGTTTGGTTGGCAACCAGCCTTAGTTTGGCAACTTTTTGTGGCTAACAGAATGAGGCTGATATGATACTGACTTATATCTAACTTATATCTTAATCTAGGCCTTAAGAGGCCTTGCATACTTTCATCTCCTCTCTTGCTTTCTACCACCACTATAACCATATAGCCAGATATTTCACTGGCTATATTTGGAATATATATATTCCAAAGAGCAGAGGAACTTAAACAAAGCCAAGAATAGATCAGCTAATCCCCAGGTAGCTGACCTTCAGACTTAGGAATAATAGTAAGTATTTGTTGTTTAAAGATACTGAGTTTTGGAGCAGTTTGTCATATAACAGCAAACCAATAAAGTGCTCATTGTTCTTAAGTGAACAATGGAAAGAAGTCAGAAATGCAAAATGGAAAACAATAGAATGGGAAAGACTAGAGATCACTTCAAGAAAATTAGAGACACCGAGGGAACATTTCATGCAAAATAGGCACAATAAAGGACAGAAACAGTATGCACCTAACAGAAGGAGAAGATATTAAGAACAGGTGGCAAGAATACATGGAAGAACTAAACAAAAAAGATCTTCATAACCCAGATAACCACGATGGTGTAATCACCCACCTAGAGCCAGACATCCTGTAGTGCAAAGTCAAGTGGACCTTATGAAGCTTTACTACAAACAAAGCTAGTGGAGGTGATGGTTTTCCAGCGGAGCTATTTCAAATCCTAAAAGAAGATGCTGTGAAAGTGCTGCACTCAAAATGCCGGCAAACTTGGAAAACTCAGCAGTGGCCATAGGACTGGAAAAGGTCAGTTTTCATTCCAATCCCAAAGAAGGACAATGCCAAAAATGTTCAAACTACCACACAATTGCACTCATTTCACATGATAGCAAAGTAATACTCAAAATTCTCCAAGCTAAGCTTCAACAGTAAGTGAACAAAGAATTGCCAGATGTTCAAGCTGGATTCAGAAAAGGCAGAGGAACCAGAGATCAAATTGCCAACATCCATGGAATCATAGAAAAAGCAACAGAATTCCAGAAGAACATCTACTTCTGCTTCATTGACTATGCCAAAGCCTGTGACTGTGTCGATCACAACAAACTCGAAAATTCTTCAAGAGATGGGAATACCACACACCACCTTACCTGCCTCCTGCAAAACCTGTATGCAGGTCAAGAAGCAGTAGATAGAACCAGATATGGAACAATATACTGGTTCCAAATTGGGAAAGGTGTATGTCAAGGCTGAATATTGTCACCCTGCTTATTTAACTTATATTCAGAGTATATCATGCGAAATGCCAGGCTGGATGAAGCACAAGCTGGAATCAAGATTGCCAGGAAAAATATCAATAACCTCAGATATATATATGACAACACCCTTATGGCAGAAAGCAAAGAGGAACTAGAGACTCTTGATGAAGGTGAAAGAGGAGAGTGAAAAAGTTGGCTTAAAACTCAACATTCAGAAACAAAGATCATGGCATCCAGTCCCATCACTTCATGGCAAATAGATGGTGAAACAATGGAAATAGTGACAGAGTTTATTTTCTTGGACTCCAAAATCATTGCAGATGGTGACTTGAAGCCATGAAATTAAAACATGCTTGCTCCTTGGAAGGAAAGCTATGACAAACCTAGATGGCATATTTAAAAACAAACACATAACTTCGCTGACAAAGGTCTGTCTAGTCACAGTTATGGTATTTCCAAGTCATGTACGGGTATAAGTGTTGGACCACAAAGAAGGTTGAGCACCCAAGAATTGATGTTTTTGAACTATGGTGTTGGAGAAGACTCTTGAGAGTCCCTTGGACTGCAAGGAGATCCAACCAGTCATTCCTAAATGAAATCAATCCTGAATCTTCATTGAAGGGACTGATGCTGAGGCTGAAGCACCAATACTTTAGCCACCTGATGCAATGAGCTGACTCATTAGAAAAGACCCTGATCTGGGAAAGACTGAAGGCAGTAGGAGAAGGGGATGACAGAGGATGAAATGGTTGGATGGCATCACCGACTCAATGAACATGAGTTTGAGCAAGCTCCAGGAGACGGTGAAGGACAGGGAAGACTGGCATGCTGCAGTCAATGTGGTCACAAAGAGTCAGGCATGACTGAGCGACTGTACAAATATGATGCTTAAAGAGTAGCTATAGCTAGCTTGAAAAACATGTGAATAAACAAATTTGGTAGTCCTCCAAAACAAAGACTCCAAGCACTGTGTTCTAATAAGTTCCTATTACCAATAACACTCAAGAGTGAGTTTAAGTATTTTTCTTCTTTAGACCATGCTGCTGGGAAAACTTCTTTCTCTGTCAGTTCTCTCAGTATTTCTCATCCAAAACTGGTCACCTGCATTGCAAATTCATCTGCTCATTTAAGCAAGGGACTGAAGAACATGGGCTTTGCCTTATATTGACATATCAAGATTAACGAAGTACAAAAGACACTACCTTACAAGTAAGAAGTACTCAGTAAATGTCTTTTTAATTAAATTTTGATTCTGTTTAATTACAGTGTCTGATAACCTAGAATAAGTAATTTTCAAGTACAGAATCTCACTACCTAAATCAGCTCAATCAAGATGAATGCACTGATAAGACTTTTATTGTTTGTTGCTTCCTTTCCTAATTCCACCCTTGCTTCAAGTCTCATCCCCAAGTCCAGGGAATACTCCACCTCATTGTTTTCATGACTGCCTAGGAGTAGAGACCTTTTCTCCTTTCTTTTTCCAAGATCTATCTTTGTGGTCAGATCAGGATATGCTGCTGGAAGTCCAAGTGTCTATTCATGGAGATTTCCCTGGGTGAGGTGACTTTCTCTTTCTTTCAAGACTTTTTTATCTAGCTAAAGATGTTCTTTATGACAGTCTTTCTTCCATTTCCAACTGCTAACAGATTTCCTACTACCAAGACAGATATCCTGGAATGTGAAGTCAAGTGGGCCTTAGGAAGCATGACTACAAACAAAGCTAGTGGATGTGATGGAATTCCAGTTGAGCTATTTTAAATCCTGAAAGACGATGCTGTGAAAGGGCCGCACTCAATATGCCAGCAAATTTGGAAAACTCAGCAGTTGCCACAGGACTGGAAAAGGTCAGTTTTCATTCTAATTCGAAAGAAAGGCAATGCCAAAGAATGCTCAAACTACCACACAATTGTACTCATCTCACACGCTAGTAAAGTAATGCTCAAAATTCTCCAAACTGGGCTTCAGCAATATGTGAACCATGAACTTCCAGATGTTCAAGCTGGATTTAGAAAAGGCAGAGGAACCAGAGATCAAATTGCCAATATCCGCTGGATCATCGAAAAAGCAAGAGAGTTACAGAAAAACATCTATTTCTGCTTTATTGACTATGCCAAAGACTTTGACTGTGTGGATCACAATAAACTGTGGAAAATTCTGAAAGAGATGGGCATATCAGACCACCCGACCTGCCTCTTGAGAAACCTGTATGCAGGTCAGGAAGCAACAGTTAGAACTGGACATGAAACAACAGACTGGTTCCAAGTAGGAAAAGGAGTACATCAAGGCTGTATATTGTCACCCTGCTTATTTAACTTATATGCAGAGTACATCATGAGAAATGCTGGGCTGGAGGAAGCACAAGCTGGAATCAAGATTGCCAGGAGAAATATCAATAATCTCAGATATGCAGATGACAAAACCCTTATGGCAGAAAGTGAAGAAGAACTAAACAGCCTCTTGATGAAAGTGAAAGAGTAGAGTGAAAAAGTCAGCTTAAAGCTCAACATTCAGAAAACTAAGATCATGGCATCTGGTCCCATCACTTCATGGGAAATAGATGGGGAATTAGTGGAAACAGTGAGAGACTTTATTTTTATGGGCTCCAAAATCACTGCAGATGGTGATTGCAGCAATGAAATTAAAAAATGCTTACTCCTTGGAAGGAAAGTTATCACCAACCTAGACAGCATATTAAAAAGCAGAGACACTACTTTGCCAAAAAAGGCCCATCTAGTCAAGGCTATGGCTTTTCCAGTGGTCATGTATGGATGTGAAATTTGGACTATAAAGAAAGCTGAGCACTGAAAAATTGATGCTTTTGAACTACGGTGTTGGAGAAGGCTCTTGAGAGTCCCTTGGACTGCAAGGAGATCCAACCAGTCCATCCTAAAGGAGATCAGTCCTAGGCGTTCATTGGAAGGACTGATGTTGAAGCTGAAACATCAATACTTTAGCCACCTGATGTGAAGAGCTGACTCATTTGAAAAGACCCTGATGCTGGGAAAGATTGAGGGCAGGAGGAGAAGGGGACGACAGAGGATGAGATGGCTGGATGGCATCACCAACTCAATGGACATGGGTTTGGGTGGACTCCGGGAGTTGGTGATGGACAAGGAGGCCTGGCATGCTGCGGTTCATTGGGTCGCAATGAGTCGGACACGACTGAGACTGAACTGAACTGAGAGTATGTTATGTACTTTCTCTTCATCATAGAAATATATTAATAGGTAATATGTATCAATTGCTTATGCCACATCAGGTCTGATATTAAATTATTTGTGTGCATATTTTTTCATCCTCCAGAGAAGTCCATTGGCAGACACTTTATTAATTCTATTTTATAGATGAGAAAACATCAACTTACAATAACATATTCAAGTCTTACACAAAGAGTGAAGATTACTATCAAACCATGCGTATCAACATGCTCACATTTCCCAACAGCATTTTCTCTCTAAATATCTATACCTTACATAGTACACATCATAACTGACAAACACAACAGCTTCTCCGTTAATTCTACACATACTATCCTGAAGGGTTCTCTCACTGAGGCACAAGATGCCTGAATCAATATTATTTTCTCCCTGCAATATTTGTAGTCTTCACATCAGTACTGACTATCCAACTGCTTCTTCAGCCCAAAGGATGAAGGGGTTAGAGACAGGTGTTTGCCTTAAACTGCAAAAGCTCTAGGAAGGGATCTTACCTTTCAAAGAAGAATGGAAAATATTTAAGAGGGAAGGGATCCTCTCTCATTGATGGTAGCATTAAGTGATCTTTAATCCAGCAAAAAAACACATTAATTAGGCTGGCAATAAGTGTACCAAAATGTAAGTAGTTCTCTCTTTCATTAAATAAGTATTAATATTATGCCACTTACATCACTGAGACATCATAAGAACCAATGAGATTACATATAGCAAAATGCTTTTCAAATTTCAGAATATTCATATGTGTTCATTAGTTATTAATATTCTATGACTATACAAGTTACTCTTCCAACTAATTGTAATCTTCTGAAATTAAGATATTTTCCTTTCTACGACTCT
This sequence comes from Odocoileus virginianus, assembly GCF_023699985.2. NCBI lineage: Eukaryota > Metazoa > Chordata > Mammalia > Artiodactyla > Cervidae > Odocoileus > Odocoileus virginianus. The sequence goes on from NC_069680.1 coordinate 3,374,076, forward strand.
TCTAGAGTCCTAACACTGGTCTGGGCCCTCTGTTTTGCATTACTCACTAATTTACAGTGTCCTAAAGACAGCACTTATTTACCAAGTCTTTCTACAATCATTTAATGAATATAAATACAAGCACATATGACACCAACTCAAACTACAGATCATATCCCTGAGATAGCACATCACACATTCAGACCATAAGCATACCATAAGCAATTCCAATTTCTTCACATTCTTGCCAACACTTATTTTCTATTTAAAAATGGCCCATTTTAGTGAATGTGAAGTAGCATTTCATTAGGGTTTTTATTTGCATTTCCCCAATGACTAATGATATTGAGCCTATTTTAATGTGCTTGTTTTTTTGTTTTTGTGGGGGTTTTGTTCTTCTTTTTTGGTTCCTTCCAGTAGACCAACCTAATAAATAACTGGGCAGTTTTGTGATTTCAAGATACAAGATCTTAAAAAAAATTATTTTCAATCTGTCCTTCCCATACCCTTTTCTTTTAGATTAGGTTCTATTTTCTCAACTGAAATGATAAGGTCAGATAATCCAGAAGTTCCTTAAGTCCCTTGACTTTCTTTAATATATGCCTAGAAAGGGGCTATCAAGAATCAAAGAAGTAGCTTGAAGTGTTCAAGACACCAGAGATACAAAAAAGATAAAGAGATTTGGTAGGGAAGAAGAGTAGGAACAGGGAGAATCACAGAGACAATGAACTAAGACAAATGTGGAAGACTAGAGTTGGCTCCAGTCTGTATCTTTTAAGCTTCTGTATAGATTTATTGAGTCACAATCAATATACACTACACATATATTTAAAGTATAAATTTGATAAATTTTAATATAGCCATATACATAAGAAAATAATACCATAGTCAAGATAATGAACATATTCATCATCCCTCAGAGTTTTGTTGCACTTGGTAATCCTACTCTTTTGTCCCAGGCAACCATTGTTCTGACTTCTGTTGCTGTCAGTTAGTCTACATTCTGTGCAATTTCCAATAAATAGAATCATGCTTAATATAACTTATCTAAATAATAAGTTTACCCCAGTAATTTTTTGATCCATGTATTTTGAAGCTCTGTTATCAGCTACATACAAATTTAGGATGGGTTATATTTTCTTGGTTAATTGATCCTTTTATCATTACGCAATATCCTTCTTTATCACTGGTAATTTTCTTATCTCTTACATCTACTTTGTCTGATATTAATGTGCCCCTACAAATTTCCTTTTATTAGTGTTTTCACAATATACAGTCAGTCTTCCATATCTGCAGATTCTGCATCCATGAATTCAACCAACTACATATTAAAAATACTACACAATCTGCAGTTGCTTAAATCTACACAATACAGAACCTGTGGATTCAGAGGGCTGACTGTAAGGGACTTGAACATCCTTGGATTTTGGTATCCATGTGAAGTTGTCCTGGAATCAATCAGATACTGGGAATGAGTATAAACTTTTTCCATTCTTTTAGGGATTTTTAATTGTGGCTTCCCTGGTGGCTCAGACCGTAAAGAATCTGCCTATAATGCAGGAGACGTGGGTTTGATCCCTGCATCAGGAAGTTCCCCCTGGAGAAGGAAACAGCAACCCACTCCAGTATTCCTGCATGCAGAATTTCATGGACAGAGGAACCTGGCAGGCTACAATCCATAGGGTCGCAAGGAGTCAGGCACGACTGAGGGACTAACACTTTCACTTTAAAAATAAAATGCATTTAATAAATTGTCATTTCTATTAATATTCCTTCATTTCTGAGCTTCTAAGCTTCTTTCTGATACCATGTCCTTTCTGCTAAAGAACTCACTTTAGCAATTTTTTAAGAAGTTTCCAAAAAATGAATTATTTTCATATGTTTCAGAAGATCTTTATTTCATCTTTTTCTAAAGGATATTTTCACCTAATACAGAGTGTGGAGTTGAGAATTCTTTTCTTTCAGCATTTCAAAAATGTTGTTCCACTTACTTATGGCCATCACTGTTTCTGGTGAGAAACCTGTACTTATTTGATTTCAGTTCAGTTCAGTTCAGTTGCTCAGCCCTGTCCAACTCTTTGTAACCCCATGGACTGCAGCATGCCAGGCCTCCCTGTTCATCACCAACTCGTGGAGCTTACCCAAACTCATGTCCATCAAGTCGGTGATACCATCCAACCAACTCATCCTCTGTCGCCCCCTTGTCCTCCTGCCTTCAATCTTTCCCAGCATCAGGGTCTTTTCTAATGAGTCAGTTCTTCACATCAGGTGGCCAAAGTATTGGAGTTTCAGCTTCAGCATCAATCCTTCCGATGAATATTCAGGATTGATTTCCTTTAGGATGAACTAGTTGGATCTCCTTGCAGTCCAAGGGACTCTCAAGAGTCTTCTCCAACACCACAGTTCAAAAGCATCAATTCTTCGGTGCTCAGCTTTCTTTGTAGTCCAACTCTCACATCCATACATGACTACTGGAAAAACCATAGTTCCCTGAAATATACTGATATTGAAATTAGGCCAGTAAAAAACCCTAAAATGGCCCCTCAGTGTTCAAGTGAAAGGAAGAGTCAATTAATGTGGCAAACTTCATTGTTTTATTTTTAAGAAATTGCCTCAGCCATCCCAACCCTCAGCAATCACCACCCTGATCAGTTGGCAGCTATCAACACCAAGGCAAGACCCTTCACCAGGAAAAAGATTAACACTTGCTGAAGGCTTAGATGATGATTAGCAATTTTTTTATCAATGAAGTATTTTTAAGTAAAAGTATGTACATTTTTTAGACATAATGCTATTACATAAGACTACAGTATAATGTAAACATAACTCTTACATGCATAGGGAAGGCAAAAATTCATGTGACCTGCTTTATTGCAGTGGTCTGCAATCAAATTTGCAACATATCTGAGGTATGTCTCATGACATTCTAACGAATGTGAAGTGGTATCTCACTGTGCTAATTTACACATCCCTAATAATGAAGGAAAGTTATGACCAACATAGATAGCATATTAAAAAGCAGAGACATTACTTTGCCAACAAAAGTCCTTCTAGTCAAGGCTATGGTTTTTCTACTGGTCATGTACGAATGTGAGAGTTGGACTGTGAAGAAAGCTGAGCACCAAAGAATTGATGCTTTTGAACTGTGGTGTTGGAGAAGACTCTTGAGAGTCCCTTGGACTGCAAGGAGATACAACCAGTCCATCCTGAAGGAGATAAGTTCTGGGTGTTCATTGAAAGGACTGATGCTGAAGCTGAAACTCTAATACTTTGGCCACCTCATGTGACAAGTTGACTCATTGGAAAAGACCCTGATGCTGGGAGGGATTGGGGGCAGGAAGAGAAGGGGACAACAGAGGATGAGATGGCTGGATGGCATCACCCACTCGATGGGCATGAGTTTGAGTGAACTCCAGGAGTTGGTGATGGACAGGGAGGCCTGGCGTGCTGTGATTCATGGGGTTGCAATGAGTCGGACACGACTGAGCAACTGAACTGAACTGAACTAAATAATTAATGATATTGTGCATCTTTTCATGTGCTTATTAGCCATTTGTATTTGGTTAAGTGTCTGTTCAGATTCTTAGTGTGGTTTTTTTTCAGCCTCATCCCACTGAAATTATTCCTGCTGAGATGAACCAATGATCTGAAAACTGAATTCATTAGGCTCTTTTCAGTCTTCCTCTTACTTGGTGACTCCACTGTGTCTGACACCCTGCTCCTTCTTCTGGACAGTCTCATTCCTCCCTCGAATCTGTTACACTACCCTCTCCTGGATTTCATCTTATTTTTCTGACGATTCTTTCTCTGGCTTTTCTTCTTCCACTCATCCATACTTGAAACATGGTCAGGTTCCATCCTAAAGGATTTATTTTTGTTTGTCTTGCTACTGTTCAAGCCCATCACTTTGTTACTTCCACACCACCCTAAGTGGTCTCACTTAGAAGCTGATCCATATGATGGTGATCCCAAACCTTTCTCTCTAGCCCATATTTTGTATCTACATTTCACTCTGCTTGTATTTTAATTGAATTGTTCATCTTACTATTGACTTATGAGAGTCCTTTATATATTCTGGGTTGTTGTTGTTCAGTTGCTCAGTTGTGTCTGACTCTTTGGACCATGGACTGCAACATGCCAGGCTTCCCTGTCCTTCACCATCTTCCAATTCTTGCTCAAACTCATCGCCATTGAGTTGGTGATGCCATCCAACCATCTCATCCTCTGTCATCCCCTTCTGTTCCTGCCTTCAATCTTTCCCAGCATCAGGGTCTTTTCAACTGAGTCAGTTCTTCACTTCACATGGCCAAAGTATTGGAGCTTCTGCTTCAACATCAGTCCTTCCAATGAATATTCAGGTTGATTTCCTTTAGGATTGACTGGTTTGATCTCCTTGCAGTCCAAGGGACTCTCAAGAGTCATCTCCAACACCAGTTCAAAAGCATCAATTCTTCGGCACTTAGTCTTCTTTATGGTCCAACTCTCACATCCATACATGACTACTGGAAAAACCACAGCTTTGACTATATGGGCAGTAAAGTAATATGCCTGCATTTTAATATACTGTCTAGGTTGGTCATAGCTTTTCTTCCAAGGAGCAAGCATCTTTCAATTTCATGGCTGCAGTCACCACTTGCAGTGATTTTGGAGCCCAAGAAAAAGGTCTCTCACTGTTTCCATTGTTTCCCCATCTATTTGCCATAAAGTGATGGGACCAGAGGCCATGATCTTAGTTTTCTGAATGCTGACTTTTAAGTCAGCTTTTTCACTCTCCTCTTTTACCTTCATCAAGAGGCTCTTTAGTTCCTCTTTGATTTCTTCCATAAGGGTGGTGTCATCTGCATACCTGAGGTTCTTGATATTTCTCCCAGCAATCTTGATTCCAGTTTGTGCTTCATCCAGCCCAGCATTTCGCATGATGTACTCTGCATATACCCATATTCTCGATATGAATCCTTTATCATATAAGTGATATCGTATAAGAAGAAAAATACCTTCTCCTAGTCTGTAACTTAGTTTCCAATTTTTTTTTTCTTAAACATGTATTTTCAAGAGCAAAAGTTTTTATGATGAAATCCTGTTAATCAATATTTTTTTCATTTTTGGTCATTTATCGGAGTATGTCTTTATTTACCTTCACATTTATAGTATAGTTTCGCTGGATATGTAATCTTTGGTTGACAGTTTTGCCTCTCAGCACTTTATGTGTTTCCACTGCATTCTGTCTGTTGCAGAGAAGAACCAATTCTGACTCCATGTTAGAACTATTTCTATACTTTCTTTTTGTTGCTTTTCTTATTGCAATCATACATAATGGCCTACCTCAGAGGACCCTGACCCTCTGCCTGACTGTTAAAGTGCCTTTGTTTAGCTCACAGGGAGATAATCTGACTTGTGAAAAGAAGAGTTTAACACATCCCTTCCCTGAGGCAGACCATTCTCAGAGATGCTTTGTAAGACTGAAGGCTCTTTGACTTTACTTCCCCACTGCTTCTCCTCTCTATTCTGCTTTTTGACTTTAGTTCCTCATTGCTTCTCTCTCTGACTCTATAAAAGAATCGGACAATTAAACCTCAACAATATGGTTACTTTGAGACATTAGTTTACCATCTTCTTCATCAGTCAGCTTTCCAAATGAAGTCATATTCCTGGCCTCAAAACTTTGTCTCCCAGATTCACTGGCCTGTCATAAGGTGAGCAGAATGAGCTTGGACTTGGTATCATGTCCTCGACTGCTACTGATTAGAGTCACCTTTAATGGTAACTTTTTCTTCTCTATATAATGGGTAGTTTTTTTCTTGAGACTTTAAATTTTTTCTCTGTGTCTTTGGCTTTCAGTATTTCACTGTGATGTGTCTAACTTTTTATCTCTCTGCAATTATATTTCTTGGGTGTTCCTGAGCTTTTTTATATTTATTTGAATGAATTTCATCATTTGGGAACCCTTTTCAACTATTGTTTATTTTTCTGTGCCTTTCCTTTTTTCTCTCCTCTGAGGTTTCCTTTATAGTCTATTGAAATAATTGAGGTTGTCTTACAGGTCTCTGAGACTTCACTAACCTTTCTTCCATCTCTTTTTCCTCTCTTCTTCATATCTGCAAGATATTTTAAAGGTGTACAACTGAGTGAATTATTATATTAGACCATGAATATCTTTCTGTTTCATTTATATATGAATGACAGGTTGGCTTAATATAAAAATATGTGATCACAGTGTTGACTAAAAAGATGCACCACTTGAGAGTTGCGAGTTGAGTTTTATTTGGGGAAAAATGAGGACTGCAGCCAGGGAGGCAGCACCTCAGATAGCTCTGAGACACTGCTCCAAAGAGGTAGTAGGGGAAGGTCAATATAAAAGATTTTGGTGAAGGGGGCAGTTCAATACCATCAAGCATTCATTTACAAAACGTTTTCTGCTGGTCACTAGGATCTGATGTCACCATGAAGAGATTTGTTGCTTTCCTAGATATAAGGAGATGCAAAGACTGAGATTATAAAATCTGTTCCTAAAACATCTATCTAAAGACCTGTCCCACCAGACTGCCAGGAGCACAGAGTGCCTTGCTCTACCCTGAACTCCCTCAGGGAGTGTTGAAGGTCAACAGCTGCAAGAGTGCTGGGTTCAGTCTCTGCAGAGGCAGATGGCGAATGCCCTTGTTCAATCGTCCGCGACGATCTTGGCAAGTGCCAATTTATAGTTGACAATTGTCATTTCCTCTTAAATTTTGTAATGTGTTGTTGTCTTGCATGTCATGTTGTAGAGAAGAAATATGAATTTTGTTGCTTTATATAATTTTTTATTCTTGAGTTATTTTAGGGATTTTTCTTTATTGTTTTAATTTCAAATAGAATACATGTAGGTATAAGCATTTTAAAGTGAATTTGGTCTAAAACTGAGATAAATTTAGTCAGAAAGACATGAAATCTAAATTTAAAAAGCGAAGTTTTATTGATGGTCATAGGACTAGATTTGAATAAAATAAAAGCAAACCATATTTTTGAACAGGAAACCTAAATGTTATTTCTTTCTAAATTCTATGTATTTCATCTTTCATCATATTAGGTGACACATAATGTATGTTTGTCCCACCATTATTAATACAATTATAATCTGAATCCCAAGAGGATTTTTAGGCGATGAAATTTGGCTTGTTTATTCTAAAGCTTATTTACAATAAAGATATGAGAGTATCTGAGAAATTATAATGTAAAATTTTTAAAACACCAAGAAAGGTGAAGTAAACCAATGGCTTAGAGGAATGAGTCTAGAAAACAGGTAAATATATATAGAAATTTAATGTATCAAAAAGATTGTGACACTTTAGATCAATGAGGAAAGATAGATTCAATAAGCTGAAGCTCCAGTATTTTGGTCATCTGATGTTAACAGATGACTCATTGGAAAAGTCCCTGATGCTCTCAAAGATTGAGGGCAGAAGGAGAAGAGGGAGTCACAGGATGAAACAGCTGGATGGCATCACAGATGCAATGAACATGAACTTGGGCAAACTCTAGGAAATGGTGAGGGACAGGAAGGCCTGGTGTGCTCCAGTCCATGGGGTCACAAAGAGTTGGACATGACTGGGCGACTGAACGACAATAATTTAATACTGGACTATGCAACTTTAAGAACAGAAATTTAGATTTATTTTCATGCTTCATGTAATGTACAAATATAAATTCTGGATGAAAGTCTAAATATAACTCCTTTTCTAACTATAAAAATGTTACAAAAATGTGGAAGAATATTTTCACAATTTGAGGTATATCTAGATAACTCATCAAAGTTATTGCTAATAAAGGAAATAATGGATAGATTTCACTACATTAGAATACTTGTTTTACAAAATAATACATAAAGTAAAAACGTGAACAACAGATTGAAGAAAATGGATGTGAAATAAAGAAGGCAAAAAGCTGATAAACTTCTGTGAAAATGGACACTGCTGGTAGGAATGTAAATTGGCATAAAATTTAAGAGGAACATTCTTAGCAAACCTAAATCCAGGACCCTATCTTATAGAAATAAATTCATGAGTATTTCACTATATGTTTTCTTTGTAGCACAGTTTAAAATAGAAAATTACTAGTAATATGCACATTAATAGCATGATTAGATAAATTTAGTACATCTGTTCAGTTGAAATACATACAGCTATTAAAGGAACAGTAGAACTACATGAGCTGATACAGAATGGTTCCTGTGATATATATTTAAATGAAAAACGCAATTTGAAGAGCATCTATATAGCATGATCTTATTTTTGCAAAGAGAAAAATACATGTGTGAAAGCATATGTGTACATATATGCATATATATATAGATCATAGAAAAATATCATGAAAGAAAACATATTTTATGGTTAATGATAATTGAAGCTAGTATACAAGCTTTAAGGGATGAAAGCAGACATTTACACTTCAAAATCACTTTTGAAGAGTAATTAAGGAGAAGTATATTCTAGAATATTACAGTGTAAAAGTAAAGCCCTGATGCTTTAGCTATTTTAGTTTGGCTAGATCAGAAATAAGTCAGAAAGAAAGAGCCAACTTTCTTTCTTTTCTTTTCTTCCTTCCACTGTAAGTATTAACTTTCCTTGTCTACTGCTGGATTCCAAGATTCCCAGAGTCCATTTCCACTGAACTTGCTCCATGGCAACATGATGATCTTGATGATCTCGTTAAACCTTTACTTGGAAAGGCCAAAGGAGGATCGAGAGGAAATGGGAAATACATATATTTACTGTCTTTCATTTTGTAGATTTTACATGCACTATCTTATTTGATTATCCCAGTAGTCCTGTGAGTTGGGAAAAGCAAGTGTTCCTATTCTAATAGAAGCTTGACATGGTTGGTATGTTACTTACTTGAGCAAGCAGGTAAGGGAGTGAAACACAGATCTAGATATTTACTCTATTTTGTTGTTGTTGTTGTTCAGTCTCTCAGTCGTGTCCGACTCTTTGCGACCCCATGGACTGTGCAGCACGCCAGGCTTCTCTGTCATTCACCATCTCCCAGAGTTAGCTCAAACTCATGTCCAATTGAATTGGTGATGCCATCCAACTATCTCATCCTCTGTCATCACCTTCTCCAATGCCCTCAATCTTTCCCAGCATCAAGGTCTTTTCCAATGAGTTGACTCTTCGAATCTTGTGGACAAAGTATTGGAGCTTCAGCATCAGTCCTTCCAATGAATATTCTCGGCTGATTTCCTTTAGGACTGATGGGTTTGATCTCCTTGCTGTCCAAAGACTCTTCTCCAGCACCACAATTCAAAAGCATCAGCACTTTAGTGCTCAGTCTTCTTCATGGTTCAACTCTCACATCCATACATGACTACTGGAAAAACCACAGCTTTTTTTTTTTTTTTTTTCATTTATTTTTATTAGTTGGAGGCTAATTACTTCACAATATTGTAGTGGTTTTTGTCATACATTGACATGAATCAGCCATGGATTTACAAGTATTCCCCATCCTGATCCCCTGTCCCACCTCCCTCTCCACCTGATTCCTCTGGGTCTTCCCAGTGCACCAGGCCCGAGCACTTGTCTCATGCATCCAGCCTGGGCTGGTGATCTGTTTCACCCTAGATAATATACATGTTTCCATGCTGTTCTCTCAAAACATCCCACCCTCGCCTTCTCCCACAGAGTCCAAAATTCTGTTCTGTACATCTGTGCCTCTTTTTCTGTTTTGCATATAGGGTTATCGTTACCATCTTTCTAAATTCCATATATATGTGTTAGTATACTGTATTGGTCTTTATCTTTCTGGCTTACTTCACTCTGTATAATGGGCTCCAGTTTCATCCATCTTATTAGAACTGATTCAAATGAATTCTTTTTAATGGCTGAGTAAAAGACAGCCCTCAGATTGGGAGAAAATAATAGCAAATGAAGCAACAGACGAAGGATTAATCTCAAAAATACATAGCTTTGACTAGATGGACCTTTGTCTGCACAGTGATGCCTCTGATTTTTAATATGCTGTCTAGGTTTGCCATAGCTTTTCTTCCAAGGAGCAAGCATCTTTTAATTTCATGGCTGCAGTCACCATCTGCAGTGATTTTGGAACCCAAGAAAATAAAGTCTGTCACTGTTTCTATTGCTTCCCCATCTATTTGCCATGAAGTGATGGGACCAGATGCCATGATCTTCATTTTTTGAATGCTGAGTTTTAAGCCAACTTTTTCACTCTCTTCTTTCACTTTCATCAAGAGGCTCTTTAGTTCCTCTTTGCTTTCAGCCATAAGGATGGTGTCATCTGCATATCTGAGGTTGTTGATATTTCTCCCAGAAATCTTGATTTCAGCTTAAGCTTCATCCAGCTTGGCATTTTGCATGATGTACTCTGCATACAAGTTAAATAAGCAGGGTAACAATATATAGCCTTGACGTACTCCTTTCCCAATTTGGAACCAGTCTATTGTTCCATGTCCATTCCTAACTGTTGCTTCCTGACCTGCATGCAGGTTTCTCAGGAGGCAGGTCAGGTGGTCTGGTATCCCCATGTCTTTAAGAATTTTCCACAGTTTGTTGTGAGCCACACAGTCAAAGGCTTTAGCATAGTCAATGAAGCAGAAGTAGATGTTTTCCTGGCATTCTCTTGCTCTTTCTACATCAGTTGTATTCTGTGTAACTGTTCCACGTCAATAAGTGTTCATTCAATATAAGATCTTTAAAAACTTTTAAAAAGTAGAGACAATGTATGTTAAAATAGGTAAAAATGAATTTGAAATAAATGGGAAAGCGAGTATGTGGGTATCCTGAGTTACTTCAATGGAATCCTTAGGGTTCCATGGTATTCACTTTGAAGATTGATTTTTAATGACTAAATCGTGGTGTATTTTCTGCTTTTGTAGACCCAAAGTTTCTTATATGCTGAATTTTCCCTTTCCATGTTATTTTTTAAGTAGTGGATGAATATAAGGGGGACCTCATGCTCTCAAGAAGTAATAGAACAGGTTAGAAGACATTTTCTTAAGATTGCCCTATGTGCGAGCATGTCTCTGCTAAATCTAGATCCAACAGCTGTTTCTCCCTTTCTTATGATGTGCTCCAAACTTTCAGCAGTAACTATGAAAAACACCTTTAAAATGTCTTATTTATGATGTGGCAAGTGGAGATTAAGATTATCATGCTTATACTTCAGGCAGATATATGTGGTGTGATTGATGCAGACATTCAAACTTAGGCGAAAAGCCTAGGTTGATGCGTGCATATTTTGTGAATGTTGTGATTGCTCTCATACTTAATAAGGAATTAGAAATCCCAGAAACAAAAGTCACTAATACCTTGCCATATTTGAACTTGTGGCATTCTCTACATAAGCTTAAAAAATACTGAGCCTATTCCTATTTCATTGCCAGTATGTTACATTTACCTTAGAGATGGACCTACCGACTTAACTACGAATTGTTTAACTTTGTATTTGAGGACTTCTACAGCCTTCCCTGTTTTGCCTTTCAAAAGTACCCTATAAATAATCCAAGTACTATCAAAACTGGTTGTTTTCTGGCCCATACAACTGATCTGTATCTTTTTCTTTCTATGCTTACGTCTACTTAGAATTCCCTCCCATCTTTTCTCCATCTTAGCCTACAAAAACTCAAGCATTTTTCAAGTCCCAGCTGAAATTCTATCTCCTTTACATTGTGTCCTCTTATTCTTGGAAGGAATTTGTCACAGAGAAGTTATAATATTGTTTTATGTATTATGGAAACTTGATTACTTTATAAACTCCTTTATAGGGGGACTTTCTGAATTACTTCCTCATATCTTTAGGGCAAGTATAAAATTTAAGTTCTCAAGAGATACTGCATAAGATTATATGAATTAACTTGGAGTAGGAAAACTAGGACAACTGACATGAATCCACTCACACAGATGGCTCTTTACATTTGAAAACCAGCTTTTGGCAACTTGGTTTTTAGTGTCTGTATGTTTGCCTTTTATTTTGCATAAATGTATTTTTACTGGAGACATACTACTTTCATGTAATTGACATGCAGAGTTCAAAGAACTAGACTATTTAAGAATATATAGTGTATTAGTTTCTTTGGTAATTTTGATTTAGAACAAAGAAGGGAACTATTTGACTATACTATGTCTGAGCTCATCTTATAATTGAAGACTAACTAAGAATTGGAAGGCTAAGAGGTAAAAGATGAAGATTCTTCCAAGGGTTCTTGTCCTATTATGTGAAGATCCCTTCTTGTTAAATACACTCTTATTTTTTTTTCATCTTCCCTAATTAGCTAAAAACTAGCTTTCAAATGAAACAAGATAGATATTCTATGCATAACTCTCATCATCCCATTTCGGTATATTCAAGGGGAAAAATTAGAAGGTTAGCCTCAACTATATTAATTCTACAAATATTCATTCAACATAAATGTTTATCAAGCACCCAGAACAGTGTTTAGCCCATACACCAATGACTAAGACAAAGTCCTTGCCCTTGTAGAGCAATCATGCTGTGGGGACATTTTCCAGATTATTAATTCAACACTTTCTCTTTGAAAGCCCATGCTCTCTTATCTTCCTATTCTTTCCAAATCTTTGGTGACTTCAGCTACCACATTGGATTTAATTTACCTTCCTTTGTGACTTGACCTTATTTTTGCCATTATATTTCATTTCAGAACCCATGTTATCTGGATGCCCAACACTCTGGCCTCAATTCAATGTCAGTCTTAATCTTCATTCTTAATCATTATTCATCATGGTCAGAACCTGGAACTTGCTGTCAAAAGAGAGCGGGGACTTCTACTTTTCACCAAGAGGGAGTAATAGGGACTAGACTTACCTCCTCATCTGAAATATCTGCAATACCAGGCACAACATATGAAATAAAAGTTTTGAAGACATAGCACATCAGGTAGCTCAGGACAGTGATCTCTGAGAAAAGGAAAAAATAACTGCACCAGTTTACTGCTTGTAAAAAGTTTCCAGTTTTCAGTGGAAGGAGCAGGAGTCTTTCCTCCTTGGTTTCCCTGAAATGAGATTAAACTGGTATTCCAGAAAGGGCAAGGTGGCTAGAGTTTACATCTGTACAAAGAGGGAGTTTCAGGAGATATTCAGTAGGACCGCACTGAATTTTCTGCTGGTTACTGATCTGCACATACATGTGTTATAATTGTCAGAAGCAAGGAATGTACACACAAAAGAAGCAGAAGGAATAATATATGCGGTTTACACAGGTCTGGGAGTAGTTAATATTTTTACCAGCCATAGACAAAAGCCTCATAATTAATGGGACATTGGATAAATTACTCATAAGGGATTCCCTCATTGGTGGAGTAAAATCGGTATTGGATCAAAGTTTACTCTGGTCCTGCTCAACAAAACTGAAAAGCAGACATCAAAAGAATCAATCTGGTTCAAAAAGGAGGAGCTCAGGAGAGTAACTGAATTATTTATGTGTTCAAAGGCTTATCACTGAGCTGGGTATTCATAAATCTGATCCTAATCACCATATTAAATCTATCTGAACTGAACAAAGAACTGGACCACAGTTCTTTGTACTTGTCACAGGGGCTGGGGAGGCATACTTGTCACAGGGGCTGGGGAGGCATACATGAAGAATATTTTTCAATAGCACTGTAAAGGCTTTGAAAACAGTACTCTCATTGAAACCATAACCCATGGAGGACTGGTTTGGACTTCTGGCCTGAACTCACCTCTGTTGAATTGACTACTAAAACAAAAATATCAATAATCTCCAGAGTACTGAACAAGACCCAGAGGCTTATATCATATTATTCAAAATGTCCAGGATATATCCAAAATTATGTGGCATAAAAATAACTAGGAAAATCTCAACTTGTATCAATAGATGCAAATGATGACACATACATTGGAATTATCTGACAAAGACTCCAAGGTAGCTATTATAATAATTCTCCAACAAGTAAAGGTGGACACTCTCAAAATAAATACAGACTGCCACAGTAAATAAAAAATATAAAACAGAAGCAAATGCAAATTTTAGAACTGAAAATATAGTAAACGAAATAAAACACTCACTTCAAAAAAAAAAAAACTCACTTCAGAGGCTTAACAGCACAATGGAAATGACAGATGAAGTGTCAGTGACTATGAAAATAGATCAAGAGAAACTATCCAATCTGAACAAAAGATCAAAAAGATTGAATAACATTTTAACAGATTCTCAAGGATCTGAGGGTCAATACCAAAATGTTTAACATCTGTGTCATCAGAGTCTCAGAGAGAGAGCAGGAGAAGTGCAGTGCAGAAAGAATATGTAAAGAAATAATGCCTGAAACTTACCACACCTGATGAAAGATGTAATCCTGCAGATTCAAGAAGTTCAGAGAATTCCCAACAGTATAAACATAAAGAAATCTACAATGCACACATCATAATCAATCTGCTGGAAACTTAAAGAAAGAAAAAAATCTTCAAAAAAGCCAGGGAAAAATGGTGTATTATTTACAGGAGAATCACAATTTGAATAGAACTGCCAGAACTTACACAGGACTGGGGAACAGACTCTTGGAGGGCAGAAACAGAACCTTGTGCGCACCAGGACCCAGGAGGAAGGAGCGGTGACCCCACAAGAGAGTGACCCAGACTTGCCCATGAGTATCCAGGAGTCCCTGGGGGAGGCATGGGTCGGCGGTGGCCTGCTGCAGGGTGGGGGGCACTGAGTGCCTGCCTGGGACCTTTTGAAGGAGGTTGCAGTTATCTTCATTATCTCCACCAGAGTTTGGCCTCAGGTCAAATAACAGGGAGGGAACACAGCCCCGCCCATCAACAGAAAATGGATTAAAGATTTACTGAGTATGGCCCCTTCCATCAGAACAAGACCCAGTTTCCCCTCAGTCTCTCCCATCAGGAAGCTTCCATAAGCCTCTTATCCTTCTCCATCAGAGGGCAGACAAAATGAAAATCAAAAGCACAGAAAACTAAATAACCAAACTGATTACATGGGCCACAGCTTTGTCTAACTCAATGAAACTATGAGCCGGGCTGTGTAGGGCCACCCAAGATGGATGGGTCAGGGTGGAGAGTTCTGACAAAACATGGTCCACTGGAGAAAGGAATAGCAAACCACTTCAGTATTCTTGCCTTGAGAACCCCACGAAAAGCATGAGAACTGCATAAAATAGCATGAAAAGGCAAAAAGATAGTATACTGAAAGATGAACTCCCCAGGTTGGTAGGTGCCCAATATGCTACGGGAGGGCAGCAGAGAAATAACTCCAGAAAGAATGAAGAGACTGAGCCAAAGAAAAAACAACACCCAGTTGTGGATGTGACTGGCGATGGAAGTAAAGTTCAATGCTGTAAAGAGCAATATTGCATAGGTACCTGTAATGTTAGTTCCATGAATCAAGACAAATTGGAAGTGGTCAAACAGGAGATGGCAAGAGTGAATATTGACAATTTAGGAATCAGTGAACTAAAATGAGCAGGAATGGGTAAATTTAACTCAGATGACCATTATATCTACTACTGTGGGCAAGAATCCCTCAGCAGAAATGGAGTAGCCGTCATAGTAAACAAGAGAGTCTGAAATGCAGTAGTTGGATGCAATCTGAAAAATGACAGAATGATCGCTGTTCATTTCCAAGGCAAACCATTCAATATCACAGTAATCCAAGCCTATGCCCCAATGACTAATGCTGAAGAAGCTGAAGTTGAATGGTTCAATGAAGATCTAGAAGATCTTCTAGAACTAACACCCAAAAAAGATATCCTTTTCATTATAGGGGACTGGAATGCAAAAATGGAAGTCAAAAGATACCTGGAGTAACAGGCAAATTTGACCTTCGAGTACAAAACAAAGCAGGTCAAAAGCTAACACAGTTTTGCCAAGAGAAGGTACTGGTCATAGCAAACACCATCATCCAACAACACAAGAGATGACTCTACACATGGACATCACGTGATGGTCAATACCAAAATCAGATTGATTATATTCTTTGCAGCCAAAGATGGAGAAGCTCTATACATTCAGCAAAAAGACTGGGACCTGACTGTGGCTCAGATCATGAACTTATGATTACCAAATTCAGACTTAAATTGGAGAAAGTAGGGAAAACAATTAGACCATACAGGTATGACTTAAATCAAATCCCTTATGATTATACAGTGGAAGTGACAAATAGGTTCAAGGGATTAGATGTGATAGACAGAATGCCCAAAGAACCATGGATGGAGGTTCGTGACATTGTACAGGAGGCAGTGATCAAAACCATCCCCAAGATGTTTCAAGAGAACAGCATCAAAACATGTATATTATCTAGGGTGAAACAGATCACCAGCCCAGGTTGGATGCATGAGACAAGTACTCAGACCTGGTGCACTGGGAAGACCCAGAGGGATGGGATGGGGAGGGAGGTGGGAGAGGGGATCGGGATACATGTAAATCCATGTAAAATACATGTAAATCCATGGCTGATTCATGTCAATGTATGACAAAACCCACTACAATATTGTAAAGTAATTAGCCTCCAACTAATAAAAATAAATGAAAATTAAAAACAAAACAAAACAAAACCATACCCAAGAAAAATAAATGCAAAAGGTGAAATGGTTGTCTGAGGAGCCCTTACAAATAGTTGGGAAAAGAACAGAAGCTCAAGGCAAAGGAGAAAAGGAAAGATATACCTATTTGAATGCAGAGTTCCAAAGAATAGCAAGGAGAAATAAAAAGCTTTCCTCAGTGATCAGTGCAAATAAACAGAGGGAAATAATAGAATGGGAAAGACTAGAGATCTCTTCAAGAAAATCAGAGATACCAAGGAAACATTTTACGCAAAGATTGATACAATAAAGGACAGAAATGGTGTGGACCTAACAGAAGCAAAAGATGTTAAGAAGGGGTGGCAAGAATACACAGGAGAACTACACAAAAAAGATCCTCATGACCCAGTTAGCCATGATGGTGTGATCACTCACCTAGAGCCAGACATCCTGGAAGGAGAAGTCAAGCGGGCCTTTGGAAGCATCACTACAAACAAAGCTAATGGAGGTGATGGAATTCCAGTTGAGCTATTTCAAATCCTAAAAGATGACGCTGTGGAAGTGCTGCACTCAATATGCCAGCAAATTTGGAAAACTCAGCAGTGGAAACAGGACTGGAAAAGATCAGTTTCCATTCCAATCCCAAAGAAAGGCAATGCCAAAGAATGTTCAAAGTACTGCACAATTGCACTCATCTCACATGTTAGCAAAGTAATGCTCAAAATTCTCCAAGCCAGGCTTCAACAGTACATGTACCGAGAGCTTCCAGATGTTCAAGTGGATTTAGAAAAGGAAGAGGAACCAGAGATCAAATTTTCAACATCTGTTGGATCATCAAAGAAGCAATAAGAGTTCCAGAAAAACATCTGCTTCTGCCTTATTGACTATGCCAAAGCCTTTGACTGTGTGGATTACAACAAACTGGAAACTTCTTAAAGGATCCGAATACCAGTCCACCTCACCTGCCTCCTGAGAAATCTGTACTCAGATCAAAAAGCAACAGTTAGAACCAGACATGGAACAATGGACTGATTCCAAATTGGGAAAGGAGTAGGTCAACGCTGTATATTGTCACCCTGCTTTTTAACTTATATAAGGAGTACATCATGCAAAATGTTGAACTGGATGAAGCATAAGTTGGAATCGAGATTTCCGGGAGAAATATCAATAACCTCAGATATGCAGATGACACCACCCTTATGGAAGAAAGTGAAGATGAACTAAAGAGCCTCTTGATGAAAATGACATAGGAAAGTGAAAAAGCTGGCTTAAAACTCAACATTCAAAAAACAAAGATTATGGCATCTAGTCCCATCAGTTCATGGCAAGTAGATGGGGAAACAATGGAAACAGTGACAGGCTTTATTTTCCTGGACTCCAAAATCATTGCAGACAGTGGCTGCAGCCATGAAATTAAAAGATGCTTGCTCCTTGGAAGAAAAGCTATGATATACCTAGATAGCATATTAAAAAGCAAAGACATTACTTTGCCAACAAAGGTCCGTCTAGTCAAAGCTATGAAAGTGAAAGTGAAAGTCACTCAGTCATGTCCGACTCTTTGGGACCCGATGGACCGTAGTCCATGGAATTCTCCAGGACAGAATACTGGAGTGGGTAGCCATTCCATTCTCCAGGGGATCTTCCCAACCCAGAGGTCAAACCCAGGTCTCCCACACTGCAGGCAGATTCTTTACCAGATGAGCCACAAGAGAAGCACAAGGGAAGTCAAAGCTATAGTTTTTCCAGTAGTCAAATATGGATGTGAGAGTTGGACCATAAACAAAGCTGAATGCCAAAGAATTGATGCTTTTGAACTCTGGTGTTGGAGAAGACTCTTGAGAGTCTCTCGGACTGCAAGGAGATGAAACCAGTCAATCCTAATGGAAATCAGTCCTGAATATTCATTGGAAGGACTGATGCTGAAGCTCCCAATTCTTTGGCCACCTGATGCCAAGAACTGACTCACTGGAAAAATACCCTGATGCTGGGAAAGATCGAAGGCGGGAGGAGAAAGGGATGACAGAGGATGAGATGGTTGGATGGCATCACAGACTCAGTGGACATGAGTTTGAGCAAGCTCCGGGAGTTGGTGATGGACAGGGAAACCTGGCGTGCTGCAGTCCATGGGGTTGCAAAGAGCTGGACACGACTAAGTGACTGAACTGAATTGAACTGAGGGAGCAGGTTTCACATTGCTACTGATTTTTTGGATAACAGATTTCTTTGGTTCGACGTGAGTGTATTCCAAATAACATTATAATCTAAGTATAAAATCTAAGTGTAAACTGACTGCTGAACTGTGATACTCCAAAAAGTCTGTTGGGAAGCAACAGCTGAAAAACTGAAAAGGCTGAGATTTCAGTTGCTGTGTAATGCAAGGAGAGAGTATTTTGAATTTGTATTTTTGAAGTCAGAAAGGTTTGATAATTATCTGGATTCTGCAGTAAAACTTCAAAAGGAGTAATGCCATAGGAGCAAAGACTACATCTCACCCTAAATTAAAAGAAAAAGTAAAACAACTGCTCTATCAAAGTGTAAAACAACGTCTACACTGCCTCAAGGTAATGAGTCAGGAACAGTTGTCTCCTTGCATTAAGATTAAAAAAAAAACAAAAAACTATTCAGAGAAAGAGAACAAAATCCACACTCTCTATAATGTATCCAATATAATTTCCAGGGACTTCCCTGGTGGTCCAGTGGCTAAGATTCCATGCTCCCAACTCATGGGACCTGGGTTCAATCCCCAGTCAGGGAACTAGACAGGGAACTAGATCCCACATGCCACAACTAAGAGCTCGCATGCGGAAACTAAAAATATCCCACAGGCTGAAACTAAAGATTCCATGTGCCACAGCAAGACCTAGCAAAAACAAATACAAATATTTGTAATATATATATATATAAAATGTCCAGATAAAATTTTAAAATTAGTAAACATAGGAAGCTAACACAGACACACACACACACACACACACACACACACATACACACACACACACACAAACATAGGAAGAGAAAAAAAATGTGACCCATAGTTAAAAGAAAATACAGTAAAAAAAAAAAACCAAAATGGTGCAGAATCAGCAATAAAGTACTTTAAAGGTGCTATTATAAATACGACCAAGGACTAGAAAAAAAGATAATCATATTGAATGAAAAAATGGAACATCTAAGCAGAAAAACATAAACTTAAAAAAGAACCAAATGAACACTTTAGAAATTAAAAATACAATATCTAAAATTTAAAAACTGATGAGATGGGTTTATCAAAAGATTTGCGGCATCCCTCAAAAGATCACAAACTCGAAAAACAGGTCAATAAAATGTATTAACTCTGAAGACCCAGAGAATAAAAGATCAGACAAAATGAATACAGTTTAAGGAATTTATTAATATATAGAATAACATCAAATAGTTGAACATCTGTGTAATAAGAATCTCAGAAAGAGAAGAGCACAAAATTGTGTGGAAATTTTTTTGAAAATGTAGTGGATGAAAATTTTACATATTTGATGCAAAGCACTGACTTTAAGAGATAAAAAGCTCATCAAACCCAAGACAGGAAAAATGTAAAGAGAGGCACATTAGGCACATCTTAGTAGAAGAGAAGAAAAACAAAGATAATTTAAAAATCTTGAGAGCAGCCACAGAAAAATGAAATATTACATATAAAGAAAGAATAATATAAATGCAAGCTGACTTTCCAACATTAAGAATGATGGCCAGAAGAAAGTAGAACAATAATTTTTTTTAAATCAAAAAACAAACAAAAATTTTAAATTATCAACCTAGAATTCTATGGCTAGGTAAAGTATTCTCTTAGAAAAGGCAGAGGAACCAGAGATCAAATTGCCAACATTCAATGCATCATCAAAAAAGCAAGAGAGTTTCAGAAAAATGTATATTTCTGCCTTATTGACTATGCCAAAACCTTTGACTGTGTGGATTACAATAAACTGTGGAAAATTCTGAAAGAGATGGGCATACCAGACCACCTGACCTGCCTCTTGAGAAACCTATATGCAGGTCAGGAAGCAACAGTTAGAACTGGACATGGAACAACAGACTGGTTCCAAATAGGAAAAGGAGTACGTCAAGGCTGTACATTGTCACCCTGCTTATTTAACTTATATGTGGAGTACATCATGAGAAACGCTGGGCTAGATGAACCACAAGCTGGAATCAAGATTGCCGGGAGAAATATCAATAACCTCAGATATGCAGATGGCACCACCCTTATGGCAGAAAGTGAAGAGGAACTAAAAAGCCTCTTGATGAAAGTGAAAGAAGAGAGTGAAAAAACTGGCTTAAGGCTCAACATTCAGAAAACTAAGATCATGGCATCTGGTCCCATCACTTCATGGCAAATAGATGGGGAAACAGTGGAAACAGTGGCAGACTTTATTTTTGGGGGCTCCAAAATCACTGCAGGTGGTGATTGCAGCCATGAAATTAAAAGATGCTTACTCATTGGAAGGAACGTTATGACCAACCTAGATAGCATATTAAAAGCAGAGACATTACTTTGCCAACAAAAGTCCTTCTAGTCAAGGCTATGGTTTTTCCAGTGGTCATGTATGGATGTGAGAGTTGGACTTTGAAGAAAGCTGAGCACCAAAGAATTGATGCTTTTGAACTGTGGTGTTGGAGAAGACTCTTGAGAGTCCCTTGGACTGCAAGGAGATCCAACCAGTCCATCCTAAGGCAGATCAGTCCTGGGTGTTCACTGGAAGGACTGATGCTGAAGCTGAAACTCCAATACTTTGGCCCCCTCATGTGACAAGTTAACTCACTGGAAAAGACCCTGATGCTGGGAGGGATTGGCGGCAGGAGGAGTAGGGGATGACAGAGGATGAGATGGGTGGATGGCATCACCGACTTGATGCACACGTGTTTGAGTAAACTCCGGGAGTTTGTGATGGACAGGGAGGCCTGGCGTGCTGCGATTCATGGGGTCGCAAAGAGTTGGACACAACCGAGCGACTGAACTGAAAGTATTCTTCAAAATTAAAAATAACTAAAACATTTTCATATGAACAAAATTTGAGGATTTGTTTCAAAAAGATACACTTCATGCCAATGGAAGTTCTCTGGAAGAAGAGAAACTACATCAGATGGAAATCTGTATACAAGGAGAAATAAAAGGAAAAGGAAAAGGTAAATATGTGGATAATTTTAAAAGATGGTATTTTCCATCTATTAATTCCTTGAAAAAACAACTGATTGTATATACGTAACACTACTAAACTATACACTTAAAACCAGATAAGATGATAAGTTTTATATGTGCTTTTTACCACAATAAAAAGAAGAAAAATAACTACCTAATGAAAAAATTATAATATTGTATTATGGGGATTGTAATATATGTAGATGTCAAATTATGTAACAACAATATCATAAAGGACAGGGCTGCAAGTGGAACTGCTGTGTTACAAACTTTTACACTTCATTGGAAATTGTACTATATTAACTCTAAGATGAAGATCCATATTGTAATCTCTAGTAAAGCCATTTAAAAATAATACAAAGTTATAGCTAGAAAGTCATCAAAGTGAAAGTGAAAGTTGCTCAGTTGTGTCTGACTCTTGCAATCCCATGAACTATACAGTCCATGGAATTTTCAGGCCAGAATACTGGAGTGGGTAGCCTTTCCCTTCTCCAGGGGATCTTCCCAATCCAGAAATTGAATCCAAATCTCCCACATTGCAGGCAGATTCTTTACCAGCTGAGCCACAAGGGAAGCCCAAGAACACTGGAGTGGGCAGCCTATCCCTTCTCCAGTGGATCTTCCCGACCCAGGAATCAAACCAGGGTTTCCTGTGTTACAGATGAATTCTTTACCAACTGAGCTATCAAAGAAACATTTAAAACTTTGATTAATCCAAAAGAAAACAGAAAAAGAGAAAAAAGGGAGCAGGGATAAAAGGCAAGACAAATAAAAAACAAAGAGCAAACTGGTGGATCTAGAAGTCCATTTCCAGTTATCACCTATAACATAGGTAAAATGAGAGATTCCAAATTTACCCATCTAATATTCCACAGATTAAGGCACATTCACTATAGAAAGACGCAACAACGGGAGCAGGCAACCAACTACATGGGGTTTCATCTGAGTATCTGCTTCTTCCCTTCACCCCTCCACAGTATCCGAGTTCCAAGGAAAGCCCACCTGAACCCTCTGGAGCCCAAAAGGTGTCCATAAGCTTTCAGGCCTTGCCACTATAAGCTAGGAATAACTCCAGACAAAGCTTATCATAAAGATAATATCCAGAACTAATCCAGAAGTAATCATTCCTCTGGTAGCCCCATTAAGGTCATTCAAGTCAGTGAGACTGACCTTTCCCAACATTAACCCAGGATTCTAATTAAGCTGACATGGAGATTAACTTACTTTGACCAGCGAGCTACAAAAAACATGTGCATGAATTTTTTCTCGCTCACCCTAATGCTAGCCTTTCTCTGCATTCTTCCCGTTTCTTTTGTTTTTCACACATGCACAATCATGTCGGCATATGAGACAAGTGAACACTGAATCTTATGGGTAAAAAACAGATGTTTTCCAATTTTCCTTCACAAAATCATATTTTATATCAGGTTCTTCTGTGGATTTATAGCCAATGAAGAGATGTTACTACATTAGCTCATGGAGGAGGGATGACAAAAACTGGAAAGGAAGAGTCAGACAAGGCAAAGAGAAGCTATCCAGAAGGCTGCAATTGGAGAAGCATGACAAATGGGCAGCACAGTTTTAGAGGGTTCCGGCAGAAAGGCAGATTGCCTGACTGGGAGAGAGTCTCCACAGCTGGAGCATCACACACACCATCTGGAATTTTTTAAATCTGCTTTCCCCAGGTGATCTGATTCTCAGAGTGCCAGTGGAGATGAAGAAAGGAGTAACTGTATAGCTCAGAACAGCTCTAAATTCTCCCCAAATTAGTTAATGAAATCTTGTTTGAATCAGTTTCAATTTCTCCTCCAAATTGAGCCCTTAGTTTTGCATTATTGTTTCCCTACAAAGAACTGAATGTAGGAGTTTAACCCCTAAAGGTTTTCTTTACAGTGGAACAAAATAGGATTGCCAGCATGGTGGTGCTCCAACTGTCAGATCTGGTCCAAATATCCCAATACAGGCCAACTAAGCTTCATTTTCATTCTCACCCCTCTTGACTAGTCTTAGCGCTACTTTTAGCTGTTACCAAATGAACAGCCTACATACGGAGGTCCCCAGTTTTCTTTCCCAGATGGTCCAAACTCCAGATGTAAAACAGTAAAGGAAAATATAATTTAAAATATTTAAGAGCAACTGCAAACCCTCAAAATAATGAAAGACTTTGGTTTTCTTTCTTTCACATGTATGTGTTTGTGACTATAGACAGGGGGCGCATGGGGGAAGGGAAGGTGAAAAAAAGAGCTTACTGAGGAACAGGAAGGTCACTGGAAGGAATAAAAGGTAGAGGAAAGGGATGATGCCTCGATCTTCTATCTTCATTTCTACCCCAACTAACTTTTTTTTTTAGTTTCCTATTCTATCTTGCTTTAAACCAGGGGTATAAAAGCAAACTTTTCCTGTAAAAAGTCAGATAGAAATTATTTAAAGCTTTGTGGGCCATGCAGGTTCTGTCACAACTGTTCAACTCTGCCACTGTAGAATAAAAACAGAGACAATATGTAAACAAAAGTTTCAATTTATGGATTCCAAAATTTGGATTTCATATATTTTTAACATGTCACAAAATATTATTATTTTGATTTTTTTTCAACCATTTAAAAATACAAAAACCATTCTTAGTTTGGAAACCATACAAAAACAGTCAGTGGGCTAAATCCGGCCCATAGGCAATAGTTTGCCAATCCCTGTTTAATACCAATAAAGACTGTTATTCCAGGATTAGTTCCAGAAATGCACAATGTTTACATTAAGAGCCTCACATGATTCCTTACTCAGAGTAGATTTTTTAAAAATTAAAGTGTTACATCGTACCATGAGTAGCTGTGGTGGACTTTTCATTCTCAAGTATAGATGCCAGAGGTCTAAATAAATTTATATATAAAGTAAATTCCTTTTCCACTTTTAAACTTTCAAGAAATATGCCTGCTCATGGCAAAGGGAGTCCATCAGTTGGAAAATAACCCTCAACAGACCCAGACAGCATAATTTCCAACTAAATAGCCAGGCAAAACCAAACTATAAGACAGCCTAATATCTCCTCTTTACAATCAATGTAGAGCAGTAATGAATACTAGAAAGATCCTTTAAGATAAGGTCCATCTAGTCAAGGCTACAGTTTTTCCAGTGGTCATGTATGGGTGTGAGAGCTGGACTATAAAGAAAGCTGAGCGCAGAAGAATTGATGCTTTTGAACTGTGGTGTTGGAGAAGACTATTGAGAGTCCCTTGGACTGCAAGGAGATCCAACCAGTCTGTCCTAAAGGAGATCAGTCCTGGGTGTTCATTGGAAGGACTGATGCTGAAGCTGAAACTCCAACACCTGGCCACCTGATGCAGAGCTGACTCACTGGAGAAGACCCTGATGCTGAGAAAGATTGAGGGCAGGAGAAGAAGGGGACAACAGAGGATGACATGGTTGGATGGCATCACCGACTCAATGGACATGGGTTTGGGTGGACTCCAGGAGCTGGTGATGGACAGGGAGGCCTAGCGTGCTGCGGTTCATGGGATCGCAAAGAGTCAGACACGACTGAGCGACTGTACTAAACTGAACTGAATCCTGTGCATTAATTTCACATATAAGTCTTCGAGCCAGAGAGGTAAACTAACTTACACAAATTCACATAATCAGCTGGCAGGCCTAAGATTACAACCTTATTATCCTATCTCCAGATGGCCCAGTATGCACCACACTGCCCCCATACCAAGTCCTCCAGTAATGTGTGTCCATTCTTGTTACTCTCAAAAATTTCTGAAAGTTGCATTTTAGTATCTATACTTATAACTCTAGGTTTATAAGTTCAATACTTAGAAGACTAAAAGTGTCTAAGTTTTATTGTTTTTCATCAGTATAAGGAACTATTAATATTACAGGTCCTGGCATCACACAGATCTATGCTTAAATTGCATCACTGACATTACTGGTTGTATGCTCTTGAGCAACTCGGATTTTACATCCATAAAACATAATAATAATGCCTCTGAAACAGGGCACTCAAAGCCAATGCACTGGGACAACCCAGAGGGATGAAATGGGGAGTTAGGTAGGAGGAGGGTTTAGGACAGGGGTACACATGTACACCCGTGGCTGATTCATGTCAATGTATGGCAAAAACAACCACAATATTGTAAAGTAATTAGCCTCCAATTAAAATAAATATATTAATTTAAAATAATACTAATAATAATAATGCCTCCCACAAAGAACTGTTGTGAAGTTTAAGTAACATTTTATACATAAAGTCTGTAATACATGTCCTGAAGGATTTTGAGCATAACTTTACTGGCATGTGAAATAAGTGCAATTGTAATAAATAATAAATGTTAGCTATTGTTAAAAAAAATTCCCCCTTTTCCATATTTTCACCCATAACAGGCAGCACAACCTAATAGCTAAGATGGTAAAGAAGACAGACTCTAGAGCCATGTGCTCTACCACTTACTAGGTATGAGCTTGGGCAAATCATTTAAACTCTCTGTATGTCACATTCCCTATCTGTATGTAGGATTGTTGTAAGGATTAAATAAGACATTGTATGTAAACAATATCTAAACAAAATGTTTGTTAGCAAAAATTAACTTACAGGTAGAAACTTCCATCTGCTGGAAATTATTAGAGAGAATATTTTGTCAAATATTTTGTCAAAAAGATTTTTACTTTTCCCCACTGATGCATATGAGAGAATGGTTGTATGTACGTTATAGTAAGCTCATGGGGGTAGTAGGATGGGGACAGAAAATGGGCAGAAATTGCTCAAAGACTTCTATCAATCTGTCACCAAAATACCTATCAAGAGAGGGTTTTTTGTTTTTTGTTTTTTGTTTTGCTTCAATTAGCCAAAGCTGCATTTTACCGCTTAAGAGTTAGCTAACTGGTATTAATATTCTAAGGTAGGGTTTCATTTTATAACAATAGAATCATACTATTCACAATGTTCCACACTTTGCTTTCTATTTGACAATAACTTAGTTACTCTCTGAATTTCAGATTGGCTAGGAGGTACATGCCAGCTTCTTTTAGTCCCTTTGTTCCTCTCAAACAACAGGTGACAAAATTTTTAAGGAGAATTTATATGATGAGGGAGTAAACTGCCAATAGCGAGTTCTTTCCAGTCAGAAAGAAGAATGAAACATACACTTCCAATCTACCCCGAGCTCCTCACTAATATTTGGTATATAGTAGCTGAATTTTCTCATTAAACATTTTGAGAGCATTTTAAAATATTTTCTGTTTCATTTTCCCCAATGCAACTCTCCACCTCTGTCATCCATTAACACAAAGATCTAAGAGCCCAGTATTACCACCATGGCCTTCAACCAGGGGCAAAATCCTAGATCTGGAACCAGGGAATCCACTGAGATTGCAGCCAATAGTCTGTCCATAGGTACAGCCAATGATCAGAGCCAGAAATTATGAAGTAAGCAAAGTTAATATCCAAGATCTGAGCCAAAAGCCATAAAACAAAGTTGGCAGGGATAGGCAAGGAAGGGAAATGGGTGTCAAATCTAAGCCAAAGGAATTACAAACACCTCGTATCACCACAACCAATTAGAGGCCATTGCAAAACTATTACTGTGGCTTTAGGCATAGTCTTCTTAAAAACTGCTGCCCAAATGGCTGGGCCCTGAAGAACAGTCAGTTCGTTCTGTGGATCCTTCTTTGTTCAGTGGCTCCTTAGCCTATTCACCTATTCTCCACAGAGAATTCTTAGTAGACAATTTGCTTTTAATATTTAAAATGTGAATAACTTTACTCTGGAAATCATACTGCTAGCAAACTATCAATAAGAAATATTACTATAAATTCTTAAAAATACATGTCTAGGATATCCAATAAAATAATTTAATTAATTGTGAATAAATGTGCACTTGTAGATAGGGCTTCCCTGATAGCTCAGTTGGTAAAGAATCTGCCTGCAATGCAAGAGACCCCGGTTCGATTCTTTGGTCGGGAAGATCTGCTGGAGAAGGGATAGGCTACCCACTCCAGTATTCCTGGGCTTCCCTGGTGGCTCAAACTGGTAAAGAATCTGTCTGCAATGAGGGAGACTTGGGTTTGATCCCTGAGTTAGGAAGACCCCCTGGAGAAGGGAAAGGCTTTCCACTCCAGTACTCTGGCCTAGAGAATTCCATAGAATGTGTAGTCCATGGGGTCCTGAAGAGTCAGACATGACTGAATGACTCACTTTCACTTACATATAGATATTTTATATTTATTCCTTTGCTATATATGTTATACATACACAAATATGTTTCTAGTGAATATAAAAAGATCTAGAAATTTATATACTGTTGATTGTATCCATTCCAGGGAAGTGAGATTAGAGAATATGGAGAGGAGGCCTTATATTTTATTTTTATTATAATCTGCAAAATATTTTCTTTTTTGTCTTTAAAAATTATGAAAGAAGTTTGGGTATCCTGTAATTTTTTCTACCCAAACTTCTTTCATAATTTTTAAAGACAAAAAAGAAAATATTTTGCAGATTATAAATCAAAGTATAGTTGTTATTAATCTTGTTATATTTTAGCAACAAAAACAATCTAAGGTGAAAATAAACATGTAGTGTTATTATTTCTTATCCAAATTTCTCACTTAAAATTATCTTTGAGTTAAGAAACAAAAATTGTCAAGCTTTCCATATCCTTAAAAATATGATTCTAGACTTAAAGTACAGAATTATAGTTCTCTTTAAAAAGGGTGTAGTCAAAGAAAATGTCCTTGCAAATTTTACCAGTTCTTATATTTGTTAGTATTATTCTCATGCTTAAGGTAGAGAAGGAAATGACAACCCACTCCAGTATTCTTGCCTAGAGAATCCTGTGGACAGAGGAGCCCGGTGGGCTGCTGTCCATAGGGTCTCATAGAGTTGGACACAACTGAAGCGACTTAGCAGCAGCAGCAGCAGCATGCTTAAAACATTTTACAGACATTATTACTATTCCTAGAACATGACACCATCTCTGACCTACTTGTCTTCTAGACTAATTATCCCAGACTGAAATTCTCTTTTTTTTAATATCTTACCTTTTCTCAGTTTGTCAGATCATTTTAAATTTGAACATATTTCTCTGAGGCACAAAAAGATCACCAGCTCAGTTTTGTTAGATAAGCAAATTAAACACACACACCTTGCATTTCATCATTAAAGGCAATATAAAATGTTGCAAATTTATCAGAAAACAAGAATTTCAGTAAACCATGTTAAGCCCAGAGGCAAATGGAGTCTTTACCATTCCCTTTACCCCTTTCTGTGCCCATTTCTCCTGTGGTGTTGCCTCCCAGGCACCTCAAGCTCCCTCCCAGCAAAGCCTGCTTTCAGGTAAAACATGGATGAGTGAACAACATAGAAGAAATCAAGCTGTAATTGCTAAATTTCAGAAACTGATTTTTAAATTCAACTTGAGGGGGACATCCCTGGAGGTTCAGTGGCTAAGATGTAGTGCTCCCAACACAGGTGGACCAGATTTGACCCCTAGTCAGGGAACTATTTGTTTGGCTTCTCTGGAGGTTCAGTGGTAAAGAATCTACCTGCCAAGCAGGAGACATGTGTTCAGCCCCTGGGTTGGGAAGATCCCCTGGAGAAGGAAATGGAAATCCACTCCAGTATTCTTGCCTTGAAGACTGAAGATACCATATGCCGCAACTAAGACACAGCACAACCAAATAAATATTTTTAAAAATTTGACTTGCATACCCAGTATTGCATACTATATACAATATGAACCAAATTGATGGGCCCTGCCCTCAGAAAACATGTAAAACAAACAAGCAGTGACACTGAAGTGTAGTAATGGCTACAACAGTGTTATGGCTAAGACATAGTGTTTTAAGATGGAAGATCTCACTAAGTGCAAAGGGTGTGGAAATTATAGAAGAAATATCTAAGCCAAGGATGTTACATTAAGTGGGGCATCAACCAGACAAAGGTCGGTGGGAAGAAGGAATGAATGTATGAAGAATACCTTCTTGACATCTCTAAAATCACATCACCTCATCCATCCAAAATAATGCCTGACCCTGGTGACTAGGGAAGTTGGGAATAAAATTCAATCCTTCTGACTTCTAATTCCTTTCATCATTTGGAACACTATATCCCTCACTTCCTCTCCTCTCTTTAGTTTCAAATAGTCATGGCAAACAACTGAACTTAAAGTGAGAAGCTAAAGAAAATCACAAATGCAGGGCAGAAACTGAGTAGGTATAGACAGACAGCTGGAAAAATGGCTCTGTAAGACTTTCACTGGAGGACAAATGTTTGGGACAAACAGAATTCCCAGCAACAGTGTAAAAATGCCCCTAAAGATTGTAGCTTTGGCAGAGCAATAAATATTCAACACCAATGTCCAAACAGAATAAATATCTGGATAGTCTCTGCCAAACCAAGATTAAAAACTGCTACTATATCTTCTGAAGTACAAAATATCCAGCAATAAATTTGTCTGTTTTCACCTAAGCAATACTTAGAGGGAGATTTATAACTTTAAATGACTCTGCTAGAAAAAAAGATCTCAAATCAGTGCCTTAAGCTTCTACCTTAAGAACCTAGAAAGCAAAGAGTAGACTCAACCCCAAAGCAAATAATAAAGTTTAGACTGCAAATCAACTAAATAGAAAAGAAACATAGAAAATAAATAAAATTTAAAATGCTTCTCATAAAAGGTAAACAACTTTCAAACTTTTACTAAGACCCATTAAGAAAAAAAAAATGACAAGATAGATAACATGTTGTGAAAAAGAACACAACATTGATGCTACAAAAATCAAAAGAATTATAAGGGAGTATTATGAACAATTTTATGTCAACAAATTAGACTACTTACATGAAATGAACAAATTCTTAGAAATATACAAATGATCAAAATCAAGTCAAAAAGAAATAGTAATCTGAATAGACATAAATGAGTAGACACTAAATTGGTAATTAAAATTTTTTGCAGAAAGGAAAGACCAGATCCAAATGGATTTACTGGTTAATCTTATTAAAGACTTAGGAATAAATAATACCAATCCTTCACAAACTCTTCCAGAAAATGGAGAAGGGGGGAATAATTCCCCACTGATTCTATGAGGCCAGTGCTCCCCTGAGGGTACTCGTTAAACCTGGTCTGAACAGAACCCAAGATCACAGATCTCAGTTAGTTCTGGTACCTCTGGGCTTTCAACAGATTCTTAAAGCCAGTTGAGAAGCTAGAAATGTCATCTAAGAACATTTAAAGAAAGCTCTAGAACCAACCTGGTTCTCAAAAGTCCTCTAAATATTTAAGGCTACCTCATGGAGAAATTGAGAACAGCTACCTAAAAAGACCAAAAGAAAACTTTTTCTCCCTATCTCTGCCCTGAATAGTTAGTAACTGAAATATTTTGTTACAGGGCAATACCGGGAACAAGTCACCAGAGCTGGGCCTCTCTGTTCTCAATCATGTTATAGATATTAGACGTCCTTATTGGTTTAGGTAAGTAACATCCCATATATATGAGGTTACTACATCTATGAAAAATAAGTGATTTTCCAATTTAAAACAAAAATTTTTTAAGTATGTTCCAAAAAAGAACTTTTTCTTTCCTTCCTTCTTATATGTGCATTTATTATATAGACACCATAGTTATGGGTATATAATACCAACGCTCAACTCACAGTTGTGAGTGATGTTGAAAAGTGTTTAGCTAAATCGGCATAGAATGGCAATGACAACGATAGCCTTATCAAGTTTTTACTTGTACTCAGCACTGTCAGGTGTTATCTCATAAACTGCTCCCATTGCCCATGTTTGTTCTCATCTAAAGAGAGTTAGGTAGACACTGCAAATACTGTAACTGCAGCAGTTTTTTATTTTGTAAATGTGTAAAAAAAAATCTCCGCTTATTTGGACAAATAAAATTGGGATGTTTTATCTATAATAAAGAGAATGAAAGTGGGGTAGATACAAACAAACAAAAGAATCTATATATCTAGATACTGGGGCAATTTGGGAAAAGTATAGAGCAAGGTTTTTAGTGCTTTTGTCCAGAGTAATATGGAAAGAAACGTCTAAAGACTTTTTTAAAGTTTTCCTGTGCATTAGAATGTAATAAACACCAAAAGCATGGCCCATGAAAGGAAAGAAACAATAAACTGGACTTCATCAAAATCAAGAATTTTTGCTCTTTGGAAGACATCGTCCAGAAAATATTAACATAAACCACAGACCAAGACAAAATATTTGCAACTCAAATATCTGATAAAGGACTTTATCAAGAATATATTTAAAAATCTCAAATCTTAATAATAAACAACTCAATTTTTAAGTGGGCAAATATTTAAACATATATACTTCACCAAAAATAACATGAAAGTGAAAGTCACTCAGGTGTATCTGACACTGTATAGTCCATGGAATTCTCCAGGCCAGAATACTGGAGTAGACAAGAGTTTGAATAAACTCTGAGAGCTGGTGATGGACAGGAAGGCCTGGCATGCTGCAGTCCATGGGGTCGCAAAGAGTCAGACACAACTGAGCGATTGAACTGAACTGAACTGAACTGAACCAACAGAGTAGGCAAGAAGTGATATGTGATATCCAAGATGAGGTGATTAAAGGCCAAAAAGTTTTCATCTGGTTTTTTTGAAATAATTGTTCTCTAAGGACTCTACCAGGACTTCCCTGGTGGCTCCTTGGTGGGTCAGTGGTAAAGACCTATTGCAGTGGCTCCTGCAATGCAAGAGACCTGGGTTTGATCCCTGGATTGTGAAGATCCCCTGGAGAAGAGCATGGCAACCCACTCCAGTTTTCTTGCCTAGAAAATCCCATGGACAGTGTAGCCTGGCAGACTGCAGTCCATAGGGTCACAAAGAGTTGGACACAACTGAAGCGACTAAGTAGCAGCAGCAGCAGCAGCAACAAGGACTCTACCACATGGAGAGTCCTTGTTGGGAGAAACCAGATTCACATTCAGAAGCCATATGTACATGCCTCTTAGTCAACAGGTCCCACTGAGTTCAACCTTTGAGTCATTCCAGCCCAGAAATCATAAATGTGAGTGAAGAATCCAGGACCAGTTTCAAAGACATGCAAACTATACAGTCACACAAGGCCCACACTCAGAAGGGCCTATGGTTGATTTAATCTCTATTATTACAGGTTACATCTTTGAAGTTGTGTTTTATAAGTGAAGTCCAAGGGACAATGCAGTATGTGCACAAGTAGAGGTAACAAGCACAATATGTATATCTTCCACATGCCACTCCCAATTCTCACCATCTCCTGCCACCTCACATATAGACTTCATGTTGCTCTACAAGTACAGAACTCAGATGGACCCACAATATGTGGAGTTCCAGAAGACTCAAAGTGAGTTCAGGATAAGCACATTACATCTACAATTGAGTAAAGTGAAAGTGGAAGTCTCTCAGTAGTGTCCAATTCTTTGCGACCCCATGGACTATACAGTCCCTGGAATTCTCCAGGCCAGCATACTGGGGTGGATAGCCATTCCCTTCTCCAGGAGATCTTCCCAACCCAGGGATTGAACCCAAGTCTCCCACATTGCAGGCAAATTCTTTACCAGCTGAGCCACCAGGGAAGCCCATGACTGAGTCTAACAGCCGTAAGAAGTCACGCTTTTCAATTCAAACCAGAACCTGCAGTGAATGCAGGAATAAGGAGGTGGCATTCTAAAAAATTCTCACAAAAGAAGCATATCATATCCTTTCTTACATGTATTCCTTCTCTGTATTAACATACAACTACTTACAATGAAAATGATGGCATGGAAAGAAAGGAAAAGAGACAACCCATTGTTATTTTTCCTTTTAGTTCTTCCTTACTCATCAGTAAGTCAAAGGTAGAGAATGTTGGTAAAATGTGTGCATTAACGGAAAGTGAAGGAAAAACTGTACAGATGGACTGTAAGATCAAAACATATATGCACATATGAGCTATGAAAGACAAATCATAGATCCATGGCACAGAGAACACTAAAAAAAGCAGCAAAGATCTTCGCTTCTTTAGTCCAGACAACACTACTCCTGAATCCAGCAAAAAGCCCTCTATCCCTTTTCAGCGATCTTGTCATTCATTTTTCCGAGAAACAAGTGTTTCCTGAGAGGGCCCCAAGTTTCTTTTTCTCCAAAAAATATGCTTTTGGGGTCAATTTTTTTTTCTTTTTCTGAAAAGAAAAATAAAAAGTGACAAAAAAGAAAATAATATTTTCTAAAGGCTGGAAAATGCCTATGATTCAGAAGCCATTGTTCATCTGCAAGTCTAAACCAAAAAGCTGTATGGGAATGTACCCAAAAAAAGTCTTTTAAAAAGTTAAGTGCTCAAGGTTTTCTCCCAACGTCATTTCAGGCCTGGTCACCCCATCTTCAACCTGAAACATAAGGTACAGCTATTGGGAAAAGGCTGCCATTCACAGCCAGGTCAGAAGTATGAGATTTGTTTGGCTTGTGCTCTTGGCAGAGAGGACCATAAAACTTGATTCCTCCTCATCCTAAAATAAATGCTAGGCATAGTAATGTTTCTAGAATGTCAAAGGAATGCCACAGAGAAGCATTTGCTTTTCTTGGTAACCCGTACTTTTAAGAGCACTGAAGCCCATATTTTCAATTCCAGAGAATTAAGGACAGTGACAATGATTTCAGACTTTTTCCCCGAGTGGAAAATGCTGGATGAAATTAAGATATAAAGTGGCCCTTTTGCGTCCCTGGTAGTTAAGCTAGTAAAGAATCTGCCTCCAATGCAGGAGACCCTGGTTCAATTCCTGGGTTGGGAAGATCTGCTGGAGAAGGGAACGGCTACCCATGCAGGTATTCTAGCCTGGAGAAGTCAGACACTACTGAGCGACTTTCACGTTCGCTTTTTTTGCTATGCAAATATGTATTGGCCCCTTTCACTAACAAACCACTTGATGTCCATTATCTCCCATGTAGACCAAAGAGTCTCACAGTTCAGTTCAGTTCAGTTCAGTTCAGTCACTCAGTCGTGTCCAACTCTTTGCAACCCCATGAATCGCAGCATGCCAGGCCTCCATGTCCATCACCAACTCCCGGAGTCTACTCAAACCCATGTCCATCGAGGCAGTGATGCCATCCAGCCATCTCATCCTCTGTCGTCCCCTTCTCCTCCTGCCCCCAATCCCTCCCAGCATCAGGGTCTTTTCCAATGAGTCAACCCTTCGCATCAGGTGGCCAAAGTACTGGAGTTTCAGCTTCAACATCAGTCCTTCCAATGAACACTCAGGACTGATCTCTTTTAGGATGGACTGGTTGGATCTCCTTGCAGTCCAAGGGACTCTCAAGAGTCTTCTCCAACACCACAGTTCAAAAGCATCAATTTTTTGGCGCTCAGCTTTCTTCAAAGTCCAACTTTCATATCCATACATGACCACTGAAGAAACCATAGCCTTGACCAGACGGACCTTTGTTGGCAAAGTAATGTCTCTGCTTTTTAATATGCTATCTAGGTTGGTCATAACTTTCTGTCCAAGGAGCAAGCGTCTTTTAATTTCATGGCTGCAGTCACCATCTGCAGTAATTTTGGAGCCAAAAAAATAAAGTCTGACACTGTTTCCACTGTCTCCCCATCTATTTCCCATGAGGTGATGGGACCAGATGCCATGATCTTAGTTTTCCGAATGTTGAGCTTTAAGCCAACTTTTTCACTCTCCTCTTTCACTTTCATCAAGAGGCTTTTTAGTTCATCTTCACTCTCTGCCATAAGGGTGGTGTCATCTGCATATCTGAGGTTATTGATATTTCTCCCGGCAATCTTGATTCCAGCAAGAAGAGTCTCACAGAGGGAATCAAATATCTACAGGACCTGGGTTTTCCCTTATTCTCAGGGAGTTATTTTTAAAGTTAGATATTTCTGCAAACAAGCCAACATTGAACCTCCCTGGAACACAACTTTTGCTGGGCAGGTTGGCTCCATTGGTTAGAAACTGATCTGAATGAGGTCAACCATTTGAAGCTTACTTCTCAAGAACCAAAATTCCAAAAAGGGAAACAAACAGAAAGCTGGCAACCCCAAAGATAGCACCTATTATAAATACATGCCTTTAGTTGCCAGCAGAATGTATCCAAAGAAGTTAAGAGAGTACAATCTACAGAAACAAGCCAAAAACTGTCCCCCACCTGCCAGTCCTTATCAATATTACCTGACACAAAGAAGGTACATTAAAAAGCAACATATTCAGCAATGAGAAAGATCAGTTTTACCTAGGTTATAATTCTCCCTCTCCTAGTCCGTATGTTGCACATCTTCCACTCAGAGTATACCCTGACTACCAACTTTCCTCTCTCTGTCTAGTACTTCCCATTCGCATCTCCTCCACCACCCTTCCTGGCCTGTAGGTATGAGACAAGGGGAGGGAGCAGCATAAGATTGCAGGTCTGTGAGTGCATTCAGAGTAAAATGCTAACATGCCTAAGCACTGCCCAATAGCAGCAGAGAAAAATTTGCCAGGGGTAGCCTTGACTGTTCAGTATTTTTTTTTTATTGGAATATGGTAGATTTACAATGTGGTGTTAGTTTCAGCTGTACAGCAAAGTGAATCAGTTATATATATATACACACATATCCACTCTTTTAGATTCTCTTCCCATATAGGCCACCATAGAGTATTGAGTAGAATTCCTTGTGCCATACAGTACATCTCTCTTAGTCATCTATTTTATATATAGCAGTGTCTATACGTCAATCTCACTCTCCCAATTTATCCTTCCACCCCTCTCTTCCCCACTGGTAACCATAAGTTTGTTTTCTACATTTGTTATTCTATATTTGTTTTGTAAATAAGTCCATTTGTACCATTTTTTAGATTCCACATACAAGCAATATCATATGATATTTATCTTTCTCTGTCTGACTTACTTACTCAGTGTGACAATCTCTAGGTCCATCTATGTTGATACAAAGGGCATTAGTTCATTCTTTTTATGGCTTAATAATACTCCATTTTCTATATGTACCACATCTTCTTTATCCATTCCTCTACTGATAGATATTTAGGTTGTTTCCATGTCCTGGCTATTGCACATAGTGTTACAATGAATATTGAGGTGCATTATCATTTTGAAACATGGTTTTCTCTGGATATATGCCCAGGAGTGAAATTGCTGTATCATATGGTTTTTAGTTTTCTACGGAACCTCCATACTGTTCTCCATAGTGGATGTACCAATTTACACTTCCACCAACAGTGTAGTAGGGCAGGCTCTGGTCACCACACCACCAGTCAAACTCCCTATTGAGGGGATAACAGTCAGCACACCTGATGAAAGAAGTGGCAGTCATCCATACTAAAAACATAAAAATAGCCCTCTAAGACAGTCTGAGGGTCTGGCACTGAGAAAAAGAACCCCTAGAGCATTTAGCTTTCAAATCCAGCAGGGCTTGAGTGCAGTAACTTCACCGAGCTGGAGAAAATAGACTATACTTTTGCAGATTGCACACAAGGTCTCATGTGTCCTGAGGCCCAGCACAAAGCAGTACCTCCATAGGAACATGGACAAGACCTATCTAGGGATCTTAGATGGTTTCCTGGGTAGGTAGGGGTTGACTGTAACTCACCATAGAGGCAAGAACACTGGTAGCTGAGGCCCCAGGGAACATTAATAACCATGAGCTCTCCTTGTTGTTGCTCATTCATTAAGTTGTGTCTGACTATTTGTAAACTCATGGACTATATAGCATGCCAGGCTCCTCTGTCTTCACTGTCTCACACAGTTTGCTCAAATTCATGTCTATTGAGTCCGTGATGCTATCTAACCATCTCATCCACGAGCTCTCCTACATGCGTGTAGGCGAAGTCATTTCATTTACGTCCAACTCTCTGCACCGCTATGGACTATAGCCCACAGGCTTCTCTGTCCATAGGGATTCTCCAGGCAAGAATACTGAAGTGTGTTGCCATGCCCTCCTCCAGGGATCGAACCCATGTCTCTTATGTCTCCTGCATTGGCAGGCGGGTTCCTAACCACTAGTGCCACCTGGGAAGCCCCATGAGTTCTCGCAGAGGTCTCCATTTCAGCACCAAGACCCGGCCCTACCCAACAGCCTGCAGTCTCCACTCCTGGAATGCCTCAGGGTAAACAACCAGCAAGAAAGGAACACAGCCTCACCCATCAGCAGAGAGGCTGTCTAAAATCATATTAAGTTCACAGTCACACCAAAACACATTGCCTTATGTGGTCCTGCCCACCAAAGGGACAAGATTCAGCTCCAACCACCAGAGGTCAGGCAACAGTCCCTCCCATCAGGAATCCTGCACAAGCCTCTCAATCGGCCTCACCAACCAGGGGACAGACACCAGAAGCAAGAGGAACTACAATCCCACAGCCTGCAGAAAGGCTGCAGTAGGTCAGAAAAAAATGAGATGACAGAGAAATATGTAGTAGATGAAGAAGCAAGATAAAAACCTATAAGAACAACTAAATGAAGAGGAGATAGGCAATCTACCGGTAAAGGGAGTCAGAGTAATGATAGTAAAGATGATCCAAAATCTCAGAAAAGGAATGGAGGCAAAGACAAAGAAAATACAAGAAATGTTTAATAAAGAGATAGAACATTTAAAGAACAAAGATGAACAACACAATAATTGAAATGAAAAGTGCATTAGAAGGAATCAATAGCAGAATAACTGAGGCAGAAGAATGAATAAGTAGTGAGCTGCAAGACAGAGTGGTAGAAATCACTTCCACAGAACAGAATAAAGTAAAAATAATGAAAAGAAATGAGGACAGTCTCAGACATCTGGGACAACATTAAACACATCAAAATTCACACTATAGGAGTCCAAGAAGTAGAGGAGGAGGAGGGGGAAGAGAAAGGGTCTGAGAAAACATCTGAAGAGACTATAGTAATTAAACTTCCTCAACATGGGAAGGGAAATAATCACCCAAGTCCAGAAAGTGCAGAGAGTCCATACAGGATAAACCCAAGGAGGAACACACTGAAACACATGTTAATTAAACTAATAAAAATTAAATACAAAGAAAAAATATTAAAGGAAACAAAGAAAAAGCAACAAAAAACACACAAGGAAATCCCCCCATAAGGTTATCAGTTGATTTTTCAGCAGATTAAAAAGGCTACAAAGGAGTGGCATGATCTATTTCAAGTAATAAAAGGGGGAAATCTACAACTAAGAATACTCTACCTTGCAAGGCTCTCATTCAAATTTGATGGAGAAATAAAAAGCTTTATAGACAAGCAAAAGTTATGAGAATGCAGCACCACCAAAGCAGCTTTGAATCAAATGCTAAAGGAACTTCTCTAGGCTGGGGGGCGGGGTGGGGGAGACACAACTAGAAACAAGAAAATCACAAATGAGAAAGCTCAATGGTAAAGGCAAACATACAGTAAACGTAGGAAATCATCCACACACAAATATGATTCACAAGCAAATATGATATCAAAACCAGCAACCATGAGAAGAAGAGAGTACAAATGTAGGAAATGGGAATTGCATTAGAAATTAAGAGACTAGCAACTGAAAACAAACATGTATATATAGAGAGACTGCTATAGACTGTTCAGTATTGAATCAGCAGAGGAAGAGATCCTGGAGCACATTTAGACCAACTCCTTATTTTCAAACTAAGAAATATGAAACCCAGAGAAGTGGAGTAATCTGTCCAAGTGTGTGTGCTGGGGCTAACACAGAGGTCCAAGATTATTTCCCAATACCACAGTTTGTCAGATTGGGGTTAGCTGCACGCCTATGGTAATCACCTACATCATCTCTAAAATGAGAAAATAAGAGCTGAAAACTGTTTCTCCTTCATTTGTTTCTTTTTCTCACCCAGAGATTTTTTACATCACTGTTTTTCACCTTGAGTCCCTTCTATGATATCCACCATCCTGATTCATAAGCT
Source organism: Odocoileus virginianus (assembly GCF_023699985.2). Taxonomy (NCBI): domain Eukaryota; kingdom Metazoa; phylum Chordata; class Mammalia; order Artiodactyla; family Cervidae; genus Odocoileus; species Odocoileus virginianus. The sequence continues at coordinate 3,413,577 of NC_069680.1, forward strand.
TGTTTACTCAATATTAAAGCTTTCCTGAATAAGTGGAGAAACACACTTATTTGATGCACTGAAAGAGAGGAGCTACGAACTGGATGAAGAGGTTTGGAGATAATATTTTAAACTATTTTTATTAAGAAAAATGACTAGAATTTTATTCTGATATGGACTGAGATTGGACAAAAACATTAAGAAATTGAGAAGTGCTTTCACAGCAAAGTCCAAATCCCTCAGCTTGACATTCAGGGGCCAAAGTTGGTCCCAACTATTTTATCTCTATTATAACTACTCAATACACCCTATGTTCTAAACACACAAGATGCCTCATTGTTCCCCAGTATTCATATCAAGCACTAATTTAATTTATTTTTTCAGGCTTATCACTTCCACCTGGAACACTATTTCATTATCCTACCTACACCTCTGTCATCAGTGAAAACCACACTTATTTTCAAAGTGCCATCACAGATGATCAGGGTTATTTGTGGCCCTTCCAAAACAGCAGGCAAATGTGAACAATTCCCCTTCCCCTGACTTTATTCTCTTCCAGAATTTTGTTTATATACCTATTATAGAATTTACTACATTTATCTTCTGTGCATAGTGTATTGTGTCTACCCCATCAACAGATACTAAGTACTTAGATAGGAACTAGATTTTCAGCCCAGAATATCAGCCCTGAGACAGGCTTAAAGGAGTCACAGAATTAGTGTTTTTTTAACTGAACTGAAGACTTGGGGAAAAGAAAGTATTATTAATCAGCATTAATAGCTTCAATACGGTAATACACAAGAGTACTTTCATCTGAAGTGTTTAAATGGTAACCTCTGTACATATTTGAATTGAATTTCTTACAGAAAACAAATCGTCATCATTCAAAGAACAAATGTGTTTCCCACTTCTGTGTCTGTGTCACAAAATGAAAACTCCCTTCTATTTATTACTAAGTAAAAAACGGATAATTTCTCTCCTTCTGAGTATTGGCAAGAGCTCAATCTCCAACCAACTTGCAAATCAGAAGATCATGCAGAGTACCATTTTCCAATTTGTTGAATCCAAAAGATTCTCAGCAATTCTCAAACTCTAGGCACCTTCATTATGGAAAATACACCCAACAACAGATGAAATGTAGCACAAATTGGAGAAATGGTTAGTTTTCTTTCTCTGTTTTATTCCAATTATAAAATGAGAGTGATTTTGGAATATTTGGGTTTAGAATTTTAATTTCATTGTATTTGAAACCATACAACAGGCAAAGGATGAAAACTTAATAGAGTCAGCTCCTGCATGTTTGAAAACTCATGTATACTCTTGAAAACACATTTGCAGATAACAAATATTTGTAGACTTAAACAGTAATAAGCTGAGTCCGTATTTTGCATCTCTGGGCCATCTTAAGCCATCAATGTTGATATTACCACAGAGAAACTTCCCTTTCATGGTCACAAGCTTGTCCCTTTCAGCAGATCTGTGATAATTTCTAGCATCTCACACAAGGAGTTTTTAAATTTAATTTCTAAGGGCCAGATCATGCCCTTGGTGATACATTTGAGTAATAAGTACTGACGTCAGTGGAAATTCTAGATATGCATTTGAGGGCAGACTATGGGTCCTCTGAGTATTCCTAATGTGACTGCTGAAATTCTCTTTGTTAAGACTGGTTTGATTTTGGCTCTCTTTCTCTTAAATGTGCATACAATACCAGAAATGATGCATGAAGGCTATGATCAAATGAACCACTTCAGAACCAGGTAGTAGCCTGTGTAGCCTTTTGACCCAAGAGCTAAATTTTAAGTCCTCTATATTCCCTGGTGTACTACTGCCCTGATAACCAGCATAGAGCAAGATTTTTCATTTCCAGATCCACATCCTAATTAAAGAGAATAAATCTAAGATTACAACTAATGCTGATGATTTTAAAAACAGTTTTTAAGAGCTTTAGGACAAAAGCTGCACTCAATTCGAAAACTTCATTTATGTAGCTACTAAATTATTTTATTTTCTGTTTTTTGTTTTTCACTGAACTGAACTGTAAATGCTAATAATTTCACGACACTTGATCTTCCCAACCCAGGGATTGAATCTGGGTCTCCTGCATTGTAGACAGACAGTTTACCATCTGAGCCACCAGGGAAGTCTATAAAACTACATAAAAAGGGAGACAAACTGGTAAGTGGCAATCTGGAACTACCTGGAAACCGCAGACTCATCCTATACTTCTTTTTCTTCCTAGCCTGATCTCTACTCATATCCCCCACTCCCACACACAAACACATATACATTCAGTTCACCAAAACCTCTCAATTCTGTCTCCCTAATTTCTGAGTACACGTCCCTTTTTCTTCAGCTTCACTATTTTTAGCCCTGTTCATTTTTCTTCCTAGACAATTGCAATAGTCTCATTGTTCTGGTCTCCTGTCCCCCTATCTTGAATATTACACATTCTCCACACAGGTGGCAGAATGATACTTTTAAACTGTAAATCTAAGACTGATACTCTCATGAATATAGTCCAGTAGCTTTCCATTGGCTTCAGGCAATATCTAACAGTTCATTATTTGAATTGTCTCAAAAGCTTCCCTGGTGGCTCAGCAGTAAACAATCTGCCTGCCAAGGTAGGATACTTGGGTTCAATCTCTGGGTCAGGAAAATCCCCTGGAGAAGGAAATGGCAACGTACTCCAGTATTCTTGCCTGGAGAATACCATGGACAGAGGAGCCTGTCCATGGAGTCGCAAAGAGTTGGACACAACTTAGCTAGTGACTGAACAGCAGCAGCATGTAGCACAGAGAATCACATTCATCATGTCACTGATTCTAAACCTTGTGAAATAAGGTTAAATAACATTATGTTATTTGTCCAGAATCACTTTGCTAATACTCATAGAGCAAAAATTGAACCCCAGACTCCACGATTATTTTATCAATCTATAACAGAATTCTTTAAAGTCACAACCACTACTTACTAACAGTTTTGGTCCAATTCTCTCTTTCCATAAAAAGTGATTTAAAATTTTAAAGTGAAAGGCACAAAGTCTCCTACACATGTTTCACTTGGTATTCTGCATTCCTTTCCCTATTGTGTTGTTTCTTGATAGTACTGACAGCATATTCTTCTGCCCCAGGTATTTTTTATTTACTCTTTTATGGGGGGCATGAATCTCATTGCCATGTCATTTAATTCAAATGTTCTCAATGTCACAGTTCTGCCACATTGACTTTTTTCTGATCTTTTTATCATACTTGCTTTCAACAAAGGAAATGTTATTTTGGTTATTAACTAAAAATTCACTATGAGTTTTTAATTCTCTTTGAGGTTTCTTTTTAGAAACTTTTTAACTCAAAAGTTGTTCTTATCTTTATTATATGCATAAACTCAAATTCTAAGAATCCTGAAGTTTCCAAACAAATATTTTTAGGTGGTATTTTTGAAAGTATATTCTTCAGATAATCCAAATCTCAAGATATGTAGAAGATGGGGGAAGGAAGAGAGGAGAGAAAGGGTTACTGGTTAAACAAGGTTAAAGAAAACCATAATCAATATCCCCTCAATGAAATTCATATGCATATAAGCATATTAAAGACTCTGATAAGTCCTTCAGTGAAGAGAGTTGTTTTAACTCAGTATTTCCAAAACCTGACTAACCATGAAACTTTTCCCCCCTTATTCAACATCTAAAACATCCTATAAATATTTCATATACAAATGGTAAATATATGTAATATATATACATATATTAATATGATCCCCTTCCCATATCACACCTTTGTAATGGCAAAGGAGCTTGAATAACTCAATGAAGCTATCAGCCATGCTGTGCAAGGCTATCCAAGACAAAGAAAGTCCACTGAAGGAGTGAATGGTAAACCACTCCAGTATTCTTGCCATGAGAACCCCATGAACAGTATGAAAAGGCAAAAAGATATGACACCAGAATATGAGACACCCAAGTCAGATGATGTTACTGGGGAAGAGTAGAAGGCAGTTACAAATAGCTCCAGAAAGAATGAAGCAGCTGGGCCAAAGCAGAAGTGAAGTTCAGCTGTGGATGTGTCTGGTGGTGAAAGTCTAATGCTATAAAGAACAATATTGCATAGAAACCTGGAATGTTAGGTCCATGAATCAAGATAAATTGGACGTGGTCAAGCAGGAGATGGCAAGAGTGAACATCAACATCTTAAAAATCAGTGAACTAAAACATATGAGACTGGGTGAACTTCATTCAGATGACCATTATATCTACTATATCTAAGGGCAAGAATACCTTAGAATTCTAAAGGATGGATAGATAGATAGATAGATAGATAAATAGATATAATATCTTGCCATTATATCTAATATATCTTGCCATTATATCTAAGGGCAAGAATTCCTTAGAAGAAATGGAGTAGCTCTTATAATCAACACAAAAGTCAGAAATGCAGTACTTGGGTGCAATCTGAAAAATAACAGAATGATTTCGGTTCATTTCCAAGGCAAACTATTCAATATCACAGTAATACAAGCCTATGTCCCAACCACTAAAGTCGAAGAAGCTGAAGCTTCACAGTTCTATGAAGACTTACAAGACCTCCTAGAACTATGACCAAAAAAGGATGTCCTTTTCATCATAGCGGATTAGAACACAAAAGTAGCAAGTCAATAGATACCAGGAAAAACAGGCAAGTTTGGCCTTGGAGTACAAAATGAAGCAGGGTAAAGGCTAAAGGATATTTGTCAAGAGAACACACTGGTCATAGAAAACACCCTCCCACAGAGTCCAATATTCTGTTCTGTACATCTGTGTCTCTTTTTCTGTTTTGCATACAGGGTTATCATGACCATCTTTTTAAATTCCATATATATGCAGAAAACACCCTTTTCCAGTAACACAAGAGACCACATTACACGCCAGTCCATCACCAGATGGCCAACCCCAAAATCAGATTGATTACATTCTTTGCAGCCAAAGATGGAGAAGCTCTATATAGTCTGCAAAAACAAGACCTGGAGGTGACTGTGACACAGATCATCAGCTCCTTATTGCAAAATTCAGACTTAAACTGAAGAAAGTATGGAAAACCACTAGGCTATCCAGGCATAATCTAAATCAAATCCTTTATACAGTATTCAAAGGATTAGATCTGGTAGACAGAGTACCTGAAGAACTATGGACAGAGTTTCTTAACACTGTACAGGAGGCAGTGACCAAAACCATCCCAAAGAAAAAGAAATGCAGGAAATCAAGGTGGTTATCTGAGGAGACTTCATGAATTGCTAAGGGAAGAGGAGAAGTTAAAGGCAAGGGAGGAAGGGAAAGATATACCCAACTGAATGCAGAGTTCAGAGAACAGCAAGGATAGATAGGAAGGCCTTCTTAAGTGCACAATTCAAAGAAATAGAGGAAAACAATAAAATGGAAAAGACTAGAGATATCTTTGAGAAAATCGGAGATATCAAGGGAATATTTCATACATGGATGGGCACAATAAAGGACAGAAATGGTAAGGACCTAACAGAAGCAAAAGAGATTAAGAAGAGGTTGCAAGAATACACAGAAGAACTATGTAAGAAAGGTCTTAATGACCTGGATAGTCACAATGATGTGGTTACTCATCTAGAGCCAGACATTCTGGAGTGTGAAGTCAAGTGGGTCTTAGGGAGCATTACTACAAACAAAGGTAGTGGAGGTGATGGAATTACAGCTGAGCTATTTAAAATCCTAAAAGATGATGCTGTTAAATAGCTGCACTCAATATGTCAGCAAATTTTAAAAACTCAGCAGTGGCCACAGGCCTGGAAAGGATCTGTTTTCTTTCCAATCCCAAAGAAGGACAATGTCAAAGAATGTTCAAACTATCATGCAGTTGTGCTCATTTCATATGCTAGCAAGGTTATGCTCAAAATCATTCAAGCTAGGCTCAGCAGTACATGAACTGAGAACTTCCAGATGTAGAAGCTGGGTTTAGAAAAGGCAGAGGAACCATATATCAAATTGCCAACATTCGTTGGATCATAGAGAAAGCAAGGGAATTTCAGAAAAACAGCTACTTCTGCTTTTGACTACATTGAGGTCTTTGACTGTGTGGATTAATGATTATGGAAAATTCTTAGAGAGATGGGAACAGCAGACTACCTTACCTATCTCCAGAGATACCTGTATATGGATCAATAAGTAACAGTTAGAACCAGATATGAAACAACAGACTTGTTCAAAATTGGGAAGAAAGGAGTATGTCAAGGCTGTATATTGTCACCCTACTATTTAACTTATATGCAGAGTGCATCATGCAAAACGCCAGGCTGGATGAATCACACGCTGGAATCAAGATTGCCAGGAGAAATATTAACAACCTCAGATACACAGATGACACCACTCTAAAGGCAGAGTGAAGAAGAACTAAAGAGCCTCTTGATGAGTGTGAAAGAGGAGAGTGAGACAGCTGGCCTAAAACTCAACATTCAAAAAACTAAGATCATGGCATCTGGTCCCATCACTTCATGACAACCAGAAGGGGAAAAAATGGAAGTGGTGACAGATTTTCTTTTCCTGGACTGCAAAACTGACTCAGTCATGTCTGACTCTTTGCAACCCCATCACTGTGCCTACCAGGCTCCTCTGTTCATGGAATTCCCCAGGCAAGATTACTGAAGAGCGTTGTCATTTCCTTCTCCAGGGAACCTTCCCTACCCAGGTCTCCTGCATTACAGGCAGATTCTTTACCGTCTGAGCCACCAGGGAAGTGACTGCAGCCATGAAGTTAAAAGAGGCTTTCTCCCTGGAAAGAAAGCTAGGATCAACCTAGAAAGCATATTAAAAAGTAGAGACATCACTTTCCCAATGCAGGTCTGTATAGTCAAAGTTATGATTTTTCCAGTAGTCATGTACAGATGTAAGAGTTGGGCCATAAAGTAGGTGGTGCTTTTGAATTATAGTGTGGAGAAGACTTTTGAGAATCCTTTGGACTGCAAGGAAATCAAACCAGTCATTCCTAAAGGAAACCAATCCTGAATATTCATTGATGCTGAAGCTGAAGTTCCAATACTTTGACCACCCGATGCGAACAGCTGACTCTTTGTAAAAGACCTAGATGCTGGGAAAGATTGAAAACAAAAAGAGAAGGGGGTGGCAATGGATGAGATGGTTAGACATGATCACCAACTCAGTGGACATGAATCTGAGCAAACTCCAGGAGCAACGAAGAACAGGTGAGCCTAATAAGCTGCAGTCTCTGGGGTCAAAAGAATCAGACATGACTTAGCAACTGAACAACAACAAACATTATAAGATCCAATACATGTATAACACATGCTAAGTAATAAATGTTCAATAAGTGATATTTATTATTGCTATCATGAACAAGTAGTAAATTTCACATCTCAGTTAATCCATTCTCTATAGACGGTAAGTTGTGGTCCTAATGTGCTCAGTTTAAAGCACATTCACTGATCCTAGGAAATAATGTCAGTTTACAATGTCCAATGAAAAATCATATGGGTAAAATATTCAAATAAACTCTCAGGAACCTAGGCATCATCAGTTCTGAATACTACTACTTCAGAATATCTAAAAGCATGATCAACTAGTGTTGGGAGACAATGTAGTCTAAGTGAAGAAGTCCAACTGACTCTTGCAGTTAAACATTCACCTAGAACTTCCCAGGTGGCACTAGTAGTTAGGAACCCACCTGCCAATGCAGGAGACATAACAGTCACAGGTTCGATCCCTGGGTCAGGAAGATCCCCTGGAGGAAGGCATGGAAATCCAATCCAATCCAGTATTCTTGCCTGGAGAATCCCATGGAGAGAGGAGCCTGGTGGGCTACAGTCCACAGCATCGCAAAGAGTCGGACACAACTCAAGTGACTTAGCACACACATCAAATATTCAAAGCCAGCTTGGGTACTTTAGCTCCTCTATGTGACATTTTCACAGAATGTAAACTGAAGATATCACCACCAATTTCTGCAAGGTTCTTTTAAGACTTAGAAACAACATACCTAGGACATAGCAGGCAGTCAAAAAATAAATGCTTTCATGGTTCCAGTGAGATTTGTCGACTTCTGAGACTCTTAAATTAGATAATATAGATTTGGCATGCAAACTGAATTATTTAATTCTCTAAAAAGGATGTTTCTTAAAAAGTACAGCCCTTTCCACCTCTCAATAATTCCTCTCTCAGACCTATACTCTAGTTGTTCATCATAGTTGTAGAGTTACATGAGAATATTTTCCTGAAAAAAGAACTAATAACCCCAACTTTTAAATTTTCTTCAAACTTTTGAATAAGTTATACATTCATAATGTTTAAGATGCAAAACATCATAAAATGGCATATAGAGTTTCCCTTTCAATCTTTTATTCATCCCATTCTCCTACCTGTGTCCATCTCTAGATAATCACTTTTGTTTCCTGTTTCTTTTTTAATTTATTTATGTAAATACATACTATTATTAATATATATAAATATATTTTCTTTTCTTGAATTTTTTGAGTGAAGTATTTAGTACACTGATTTTCATTCTTTCTTTACTAAGATAATTATTTAAGGCTCAGTAATTACAGCTCACAGGCTCTAGAGCACTGGGTCAGTAGTTGTGGTGCATAGGATTAGCTGTCCCATTGCATGTGGGATCTTCCCGGACCAAGAACCAACTGAACCTGTGTCCTCTGCATTGACAAGTGGTATTCTTTACCTCTGAGCCATCAGGGAAGCCTCTGTTTGCTTTTTTAATATGGAGTTGTATGAGTTATTTATATATATTGGATATTAACCTGTTATCAGTCATATTATTTGCAAATATTCTCTCCTATTCAGTATATTGTCTTTTTGCTCTGGTGATAGTTTCTTTGGCTGTTCAAAATCTTTTAAGTTTAATTTGGTCACATTTGTTTATTTTCACTTTTGTTTCTTTTATCTTGGGGAATATATCCAAAAAAATATTGCCACAATTTAAGTCAAAGAGTGTTCTGCCTATGTTTGCTACTAGAAGGTTTGTGATTTCTGGTCTTACATTTAGGTCTTTAATCCATTTTGAGTTTACTTTTGTATATGGTATGAAAATGTTTTAATTTCATTCTTTTGCATGTAGCTGTCCAGTTTTCCAAACACCACTTACTGAAGAGACTGTGTTTTTTCCATCATACATTCTTGCCTCCTTTGTCATAGATTAATTGACCATAAGTGCATGGATTATTTCTGGGTTCTCCATCCTGTTCCACTGATATGTATTCTGTTTTTGTGCCAGCAACACACTGTGTTGATTTCTGTAGCTTTGTACTACAGTTTGAAGTCAGGGAGATGATACTTCCAGCATTGTTTTTCTCAACATTGCTTTGGCTACTCAGGGTCTTCTGTGGTATAAATAGAAACCACATATAAATTTTAGGGTTATTTCGTCTAGTTCTGTGAAAAATGTCATAGGTATTTGATAGAGATTGCATTATTATTTAGAACTTATTTCAAAATAAATTATTGAGGTAGAAATTACTTTAAATGCACCCATTTTAATTATACAGTTTGACAAAATTTGACAAAGGTATGCCCATACAACTACCTTCCTCATAAAGATATAAAACATTTTCATCACGCCAAAAAGTTTCTTCAGCACCTTCCTTGCCAATCACTTTATCCCCACCCAAGCACCCAAGCATCTAATTTTTTTGTCACTGTAAACTAAATCTGTCTTTCCTAGAGTTTCATATAAATTGAATCACACAGTGTGCACTTTTACACCCAACTTCTTTTTTTCTCTTTTTATTTTATATTGGACTACAGTAGATTAACAATGTGTTAATTCACATGTACAGTAAAGTGATTCAGCTATACATATACATATAGCTATTCTTTTTCCAATTCTTTTTCCATTTAGATTGTTACATAACACTGAATGGAGTTCTCTGTGCTATACAGTAGGTCCTTGTTACTTACCCATTTTAAATATTGCAGTATGTACATGTCAATCCCAAATTCACTAACTGCCCCTCCCCCCAACCCTCCCCCCTGGTAATTGTAAGTTTGCTCTCTAAATTTGTGAGTCTGTTTCTGTTTTGTAAGTAAGTTCATTTGCATCATTTTTTTAGATCCCACATATAAGTGATATAATACATTTTTCTGAAATCCATAGATTGCTTCAGATAGTACGGACATTTAACAATATTATTTCTTCCAATACATGAACAAGGAATATTTTTACATCTGTTTGTGTCATCTTTAATTTCTTCCATCAGTGTTTTATAGTTTTCAGAGTATAGGACCTTCACCTTCTTGGTGAGATTAATTCCTAGGTATTTTATTCTTTTTGTTGTGATTTTAAATGAGGTGGTTTTCTCGGTTTCTCTTCCAGATAACTCATCATTAGTATATAGAAAAGCAACAGATTTCTGTATATTAATCTTATGTCTTTCAACTTCACTGAATTCCTAGATTAGTTCTAAGATGCTTTTAGTGGAGAATTTAGGGTTATCATGTCATCCGTCAATAGTGATATATTACTTCTTCCCTTCCAATTGAATGCCTTTTATTTCTTTACATTTTCTGATTGCTGTGGCTAGAACTTCTAATACTATGCTAAATAGAAGTAGCAAAAGTAGACACTCTTGTCTATTTCTTCATTTTAGAGGGAAACTTCCAGCTTTTCATTCATAAATTTGATGTTAGCTGTGAATCTGTCATAAATGACCTTTACTATATTGAGATATGTTCCCTCTGTACCAAAGCTGGTGAGAGTTTTTTATCACAAATGGATGTTGAATATTGTCAAGCACTTTTACTGAATCTATAGAGATGATCATGTGATTTGTATCTTTCCTTTTGTTAAGGTCTGTATCACACTGATTTACAAATATTGAACCATCCTTGCATCACAGAAATAAAACCCCCTTGATCACATTGTATGATCCTTTTTATATATTGCTGAATTTGGCTTGCTGAGGATTTTGTTGAGGATTTTGCATATGTATTCACCGAGGATTCTGGCCTGTAACTTTCTTTTATTGTAGTGTCTTTGCCTAGTTTGGGTATCAGGGTAATAACGGCCTCAGGCCTTCCCAGGTGGCTCAGTGGTAAAGAATTTGCCTGCCAATGCAACAGACACAGGAGATGCAGGTTCAGTCCCTGGGTTGGGAAGATAACCTGGAGTAGGAACTGGCAACCCACTCCAATATTCTTGCCCGGAAAACTGCATGGACAGAGGAGCCTGGCAGGCTGCAGTTCATGGGGTTGCAAAGACTTGGACACAACTGAAAGACTGAGCACATATGCACACAATAGTGGTCTCACAGAATGAATCTGAAAATGTTCCCTCCTCTTCAATTTTTGGAAAATTTGCAAATAGGTATTTAGCTCTTTATCTGTTTGTAGAATTCTTCTGTAAAGTCATCTAGTTCTGAACTTTTCTTTGCTGGCAGTTTTTTGATTACTAATCCAATTTCACTACTAGTGATCACCCTGTTCAGGTTATCTAATTCTGCCTTCTTCAGTATTAGAAGACTGCATGTTTCGAGAAATTTATCCCTTTTTTCTAAAATGTCCAATTTGTTGGCATGTAACTTTATCCTCTTTTTTTTTGCATCTCGATTAATATCAGTTGTAATTTTTCCTCTTTTCACTTCTTACTTTGTTTATTTTGATCTCTTTTCTTTTTTTCTTGATAAGCCTAGTTAAAGGCTTATCAATTTTATCTTTTCAAAGCAAGGCTCTTGGTTTCACTGATTTTTTTCTGTTTGGTTTTTGTCTCTATTTATTTCTTCTCTAATCTTTATTATTCCCTGCCTTCTGTTAACTTTTTTTTTTTTTGCAAGGACTTCTGCTGACTTTGAACTTGTTTGTTCTTTTTCAAATTCATTTAATGTTTTTGTTTTCATTGTTTTTGAGGTACTTTCTGGTTTTCTTTGATTCCTTCATTGTTCCATTGGCTTTTCAGTAGCATGCTGTATAGTCTCCAAGTGTTTAGATTTTTTTTCTCACTTTTCTTTCTGTAACTAATTTCTGGTTTCATACCCTTGTGGTCAAGAAAAATGTTTGATATAATTTCTATATTTTAAAATTCTTTTTTGTATCTATTTATTTATTCTTTTTTGTATTTAATTATGTGGCTGTGTCAAGTCTAAAGTTGCAGCATGCAAGATCTTTTTTAAGTTATGTTATGTTAAGTTAAGTTAGCTATGGCATGTGAGATCTTTAGTTTCAGCCATCAAACTCAGTTGCAGCATGTGGGAACTAGTGCTCTGACCAGGGATTGAACCCAGTCCCTGTGTTGAGAACACAGAGTCGTAAAGACTAGACCAACAGGGAAGTTCCTCAATCATTTTTTAAAAACTGCATCAGCTAACTGAAGTGCCTGGGTTTTCATGACCTGATACAAGAACAATTCTGATTTAAAAATAAGAGAAAATAGTGCAAATATTTTAAAATAATATTATTATGTTTTTAACCCCTTATATTTTTTCTAAGCTTTGGTTATATAAAATTTATAATGGTTACCATTTATTTGAGGATTTTACTATGAACTAGGCACTGTGCTAAGCCCTAAGCTTGTTCTATGCTGTGTGGTACTCAATCACTCAGTTGTGTCCAACGTTTTGCGACCCCATGGACTGTAGCCCACCAGGCTCCTCTGTCCATGGCGACTCTCCAAGCAAGAATACTGGAGTGGGTTGCCATGCCCTCCTCCAGGGGATCTTCCAAACTCAGGGATCAAACCCAGATCTCCCATACTGCAGGCAGATTCTTTACCATCTGAGCCACCAGGAAAGCCTTCACAGTAATCTATGAAACTCCCCATTTTATAGCTGAGGAAGCTGAAACTTTAAAAAGTTATTTTCAAACCCCTACTGTTGATATTAACATCAGAATTCTAGTCTTGCTGGCCTTTCTGACTCCTATGTTTTAGGAAATTGCTACTCTTCACTAATTTTTCTACATCATGTTCCATGTTCTGTTCTGTGACATTAATCTGATAACAGTCTAGGCATCTTTTGAAACAGGCTATTTAAACTTTTCTTTAAACAGAATAATCAGTTCTCAAAGGTTAACCATACCTTTATATACTGATCAGTTTCTATTCTGCCACTATAATTTTTTTTTAATTTTCTGTCATTGGTTTTCTAGCCCTTTGCTATTTCTCAGCAAATTTAGAAAATGAGTTACTGCTCTCTCATAGACTCCTTTCCCAAAGGAACCATGTCTTCCTTGACAACCATGTCCTCCTTGACCTCAACCAACACTAAACATAAACTGTAACAATTTAATTTCACATTTGCGATTAACTTTGTCATTTTAAATGATATTTTATATTGGTGCTTATTATTAAATCAATATTTAACACTTTGTTTTAGCTACTCTGGAAATCGAGAATATATATTTAACTTCTTTTTCTCCATGGCTCCCAGCACTGTACTTTATACATTTGATTTTCAGTTAAAAAGTGATTGATTGATAAAAGACTGCTCAAAGTCACAACAGAATATTGTTGGAATTGTCATGGAACTTCTGGGTGAACATTCAACACATATCTCCCAGGGACCTGCACTCTGGACTTGTCTGGTTTTCTTAGAATGAGAAAAGGGAAAATAATTAACACTAAGGATCCACTGGACTCATTTTTCTAAGAAGGCATCTCACTAGACTTCTGCAAATGTTAATATTACATCAAGAAATAAGAAGACTAACTGGAAGTAGACTTCTTAATTAGCTTAAATCTCTTTTGCTTTTTCAAACAAGACATAAAAATACGGAACTCCTGATGCTGAAGTTAAAGCCCCAACACTTTGACCACTTGATGTGAAGAGCCTATTCACTGGAAAAGACCCTAACGTTGGGAAAGATTGAAGGCAAAAGGACAAGAAGGCAGCAGAAGATGAGATGGTTAAATAGCATCACCAACTCAATGGACATGAATCTGAGCAAACTCCAGGAGATAGTGAAGGACAGGGGAGCCCGGTGTGCTGCAGTCCATGGGGTTGCAAAGAGTCCGACATGACTTAGTGACTGAAAAACAACAACTCCTATAAAATAAAACAAACTATATTACTCTCTAGATGAAATTCTAAACAGTTGAAGTAGACAATGACATCACATATCTCCTCTCTAAGAGAGAGTTTAGAGCTAATGAAAAGAAAATACTGTCATTTTGAGCTACAAGAAAGGAACAGCTGAGAACAAAGAAATACAGAGATACAAAAGCAGACATGGAAAACAGACCCATGGTGAGAGTCTGTTAAAAGCTTACTTGTGTTCAGAGAGATTAGCAGAAAATTAGAAAACATGAATTTGGTAACTTTGGAGTAACAGGCATAAACTAAAAAGAGAGAGTATACTGAAAGTGATGTGTAGCAACTCATAAGTTCAGAAAAAGAGACTCTGATTAGAAGGGAAAAAGTAGTTTATTTTAGTAACATGGTATGTATAATGCTCAAATTTAGAAATCTATTTCTTCTAAACTCTCTATATATAATATTTCATGGCTAATTTGTATTCTCACCTAGGTAAACTATTATAATTCTATTAAAAATACAAACATACAACTGAAGAATATTGTTTTTTTCCATTATCTATGCCTAAAACCTAATCATTTACCCTAAAAAGTGATGATATTAGCAATTACCACCCAGTCCACTAAAATAAAATACCTAAAGAGAATTTTAAAAGTCCCTCTTGGATTTATCCTATAGCCTTAATCCTCTCAGTCTGAAGTGGTTTCTTAAATTGGATGCTCTTGTAACTGATACCTTTACTACAGGGACTTGAAAGTCTTAGTAGGCCACAAAGGGTTAAATGATGTCACATTTTCAATAAAGTTAATCTGCATCCTCTCATGCATTTTACAATTCATATTCTTCCTTCAAGACTCAGGCAAAAGGTCCACTTCCCTACTCACAGGTAGAGGTACTCTGGATCACCACATCTGAGAGAGAACACTTAACCTCCTTGTGTTGTCAAACATCTTGTCAGTTGCACCAACAGACAGACAGTTGGCTCATCTGTGGCTAAAACAGTGACGTATTTGCCTCCATATTGTGTGTCTACTTCTACACTAGTCAAAGCAGCCCTCAATAAAATTTCTGGAGTACATATGTGAATTAATTCTTTAATTGCACAATTTTTCCCAATTGGACAGAAGTTATTCAATTTCCAGGAGAGAAAGTATCTTGAAGTATAGTGAAAATAGCAATGAACCCAAAAATCAAAAGCCTGAATTTTAGTCCTACCTAGGCAACTACGTGACCTTGAACAAGTAGCCTCAGTTTATTTACCTATAACATTGCAGTTCAGTTCAGTTCAGTCACTCAGTCGTCTCCGACTCTGCGACCCCATGAATTGCAGCATGCCAGGCCTCCCTGTCCATCACCAACTCCCGGAGGTTACTCAAACCCATGTCCATCGAGTCGGTGATGCCATCCAGCCATCTTATCCTCTGTCGTCCCCTTCTCCTCCTGCCCCCAATCCCTCCCAGCATCAGGGTCTTTTCCAATGAGTCAACTCTTCGCATGAGGTGGCCAAAGTACTGGAGTTTCAGCTTCAGCTTCAGTCCTTCCAATGAACATCCAGGACTGATCTCCTTTAGGACAGACTGGTTGGATCTCCTTGCAGTCCAAGGGACTCTCAAGAGTCTTCTCCAACACCACAGTTCAAAAGCATCAATTCTTCGGCACTCAGCTTTCTTCACCGTCCAACTCTCACATCCATACATGACTACTGGAAAAACCATAGCCTTGACTAGACGGACCTTTGTTGGCAAAGTAACATCTCTGCTTTTAAATATGCTATCTAGGTTGGTCCCCCAAATACTCCAGAATGTAGTTTATCTTCATAACTCACGTGGGTTCTACTCTTCTCCCATTCAATTATTCTACTAAGAGGTTGATGATGACATAAAAAATTTTCTTTTCCATACACTGGAAAGCCAGCACATGAAAAAGTAGAATCATCACAGATAAGACAATTAAGTTAGAAAAAATAAAAGTAAACATCACTACCAGATGACACTGGCTGTGTGAGTTCCCACAGAAATTAGGTTCTGTTATTTTACTTATATGAAGTATGACAAAATACAGATCTGGAGAGAGTAATGTGACAGAGACAGGGGGAAAGTAAATTTAAAAATCTGTAACACAATCCAGCAATTCCACCCCCTTGGTATTTATCTAAAGAAAAAGAAAACCCTAATTCAAAAAGACATATTTACAGCATTATTTACAATAACCAAGACATGGAAGCAACCTAAGTGTCCATCAACAGAGGAATAGATAAAGACGTAGTATGTCCACATGATGGAATATAATTCTACCATAAAAAAGAATGAAATCTTGCCATTTGCAACAACATGGATGGACCTGTAGGTATTATGCTTAACGAAATAAGTAAGATAAAGAAAGACAAGTAGTGTATGTTATCGCTTATATGTGGAATCTAAAAACAAGACAAATGTATAAATACAACAAAACAGAAACAGACTCAGAGATACAGAGAACAAACTAGTGATTACCACAGTGGAGAGAGGCGTAGAGGGATGGGCAACACAGGTGAAAGAAATTAAAAGGTATAAACTAGCAGTTATAAATAAGTCACAAGAATGTATTGTACAACACAAGGCATATTGTCAATATTTTCTAATAACTTTTTATGGTTTGTAATCTATAAAATTATGAATCACTATGTTGTACACTTGAAACTTATTATAACATTATAAGTCAACTATAATTCACTAAATTTTTTAAACTATTTTTTAAAGCTTTAAGGAAGGTATACCAATTTGTTCTCCAGAACTCATATGCTAGCAAATTAGTCTGTCACCAGTAAACATCTCTAAAACATCAAAAATAGAATTATTTAACTCAAAAACAGAAGGGTGTTAGTGTGGGGTTTTCTCCTGCTAAGAGAATATAATCTTGAAGATATTTAAAGGAAAAAACCATGTCCTTGGCATTGGCTTCCTGTACTATTTCCTACTTAGCACATAATCTTCACTGAACTAGGTTCACTTTAAAAGGAAATTGCATTCTCAGCTCCTGGTGAGGTCTCCAGCCCAAATTCCTCTCTGAAGAGACAGGAGTGGCACCAGAGCACAAATATGGTAACTACTCCTCAGGGTGTAAATGAAAAAGCTCCATCCTTGACAGGTATACCATTCCTTGCCTTAAGAGCACAGAATAATAAGCCTCCTCTTCTCTTCCAACATAAAGTGTGGGTTCAGTGCAATGGACAGGGGAAGATTTACAGAAGTGAGACTCATATATGAGAATGTATATGTTTTCACAAAATGCATTTAGAAAACAGTAATCTTGACAAAATATGATCAGGGTAAAGAGAAATTGGCAATTGAAAGTAAAGCAATTGAAAGTAATAAACATTTTACTTGAATTCTGTTTACAAGAAAAATGATATTTTTATTCTGCCTCTATTTTATTAATGGATTGGCAAGCCAAAAGATCCTATTAAAATTATTCAAAAGATTCATTAAAAGCATTATTAAAGTCTTCCTTATTGGTCATTTTTTTCCCTTTCATAAAACAGAAATTTCTAATAAATTTTTAGAGGATCAGCAACTTTCCTTTTGTAATATATATCACAAGGAGAAAGGGAAAATAATTTCTGACAGGACAAACATAAAACATCATTTTATATTATTCCAAATTAAAAATAAGAATTCAGAATAGTTCTGAACCAACACAGTCATTATCTTAACAATGTCTTTCAAAGGACAGAAACATTTGAGTCCAAATTTCAATTTTTTATTTCAGGGATCATGCTTTTGATATATCGGAAAACAAATGACAAAACCTAAGGTCACCTAGATTTTCTTCTGTGTTATCTTCTAGAAGTTTCATAGTTTAGCATTTTACACTTAAGTCTATGATTCATTGAGCTGACTTTTGTGAAAAGTGAAGGGTCTGTTTCTAGACTGCTTGGATGTCCAGGCAGTTTCAAAGGATTGAGCTGTTTCAGCTCTATATTGAAAGACCAACAATTCCATTGAATTTCCTTTCCTCCTTTGTCAACAAACAACTGACTACATTTGTATGGGTCTATTTCTGGGCTTTCTATTCTATCTCATTATCTAATTTATTTATTCTTTCACCAATACTACATTATTTTGATTGTTGTAGCTTTATAATAAGTTTTGTTTTTTTTCCATTTATTTTTATTAGTTGGAGGCTAATTACTTTACAACATTGCAGTGGTTTTTGTCATACATTGAAATGAATTAGCCATGGATTTACATGTATTCCCCATCCCGGTCCCCCCTCCCACCTCCCTATAATAAGTTTTGAAGTCACGTGCTATCTGTCCTCAACCTTGTTCTTATTCAGTATTGTACTGGCTATTCTGGGTCTCTTGCCTTTCCATATAAACTTCTGTGTGTAATTTTGAGTTTCTAATTTTGTATCCTTTGTCTAAATGGGGGTAAATAAAATTTTATAACCGACAGGGCCCAAATCAGGACCCACATGAATTCTGATGACAATAAAAATGATATTTTTATTCTCTCTCCTTTATTAATGGATTGGACAGTTCAACCTCTACTGACAGTTCAAACCATATTTCAACTCAGTTCAGTCACTCAGTCGTGTCCAACTCTGCGACCCCACGAACCGCAACACGCCAGGCCTCCCTGTCCATCACAAACTCCCAGAGTCCACCCAAACCCATGTCCATTGAGTCAGTGATGCCATCCAGCCATCTCATCCTCTGTCGTCCCCTTCTCCTCCTGCCCTCAATCTTTCCCAGCATCAGGGTCTTTTCCAAAGAGTCAGCTCTTTGCATCAGGCGGCCAAAATACTGGAGTTTCACCTTCAACGTCAGTCCTTCCAAAGAACACCCAGGACTGATCTCCTTTAGGATGAACTGGTTGGATCTCCTTGCAATCCAAGGGACTCTCAAGAGTCTTCTCCAACACCACAGTTCAAAAGCATCAATTCTCCGGCACTCAGCTTTCTTTATAATCCAACTCTCACATCTACACATGATTACTGGAAAAACCATAGCCTTGAGTGGACAATCCTTTGTTGGCAAAGTAACGTCTCTGCTTTTCAATATGCTGTCTAGGTTGGTCATAACTTTCCGTCCAAGGAGTAAGCGTCTTTTAATTTCATGGCTGCAATCACTATCTGCAGTGATTTTGGAGCCCAAAAAAAATAAAGTCTGACACTGTTTCCCCATCTATTTCCCATGAAGTGATGGGACCAGATGCCATTATCCTAGTTTTCTGAGTGTTGCACTTTAAGCCAACTTTTTCACTCTTCTCTTTGACTTCCATCAAGAGGCTTTTTAGTTCCTTTTCACTTTCTGCCATAAGGGTGGTGTCATCTGCATATCTGAGGTTATTGATATTTTTCCTGGCAATCTTGATTCCAGCTTGTGCTTCCTCCAGCCCAGCGTTTCTCATGATGTACTCTGCATATAAGTTAAATAAGCAGGGTGACAATATACAGCCTTAACGTACTCCTTTTCCTATTTGGAATCAGTCTGTTGTTCCATGTCCAGTTCTAACTGTTGCTTCCTGACCTGCATACAGGTTTCTCAAGAGGCAGGTCAGGTGGTCTGGTATGCCCACCTCTTTCAGAATTTTCCACAGTTTATTGTGAGCCACACAGTCAAAGTCTTTGGCATAGTCAATAAAGCAGAAATAGATGTTTTTCTGGAACTCTCTTGCTTTTTCGATGATCCAGCAAATGTTGGCAATTTGATCTCTGGTTCCTCTGCCTTTCCTAAAACCAGCTTGAACATCTGGAAGTTCACGGTTCATGAATTGCTGAAGCCTGGCTTGGTGAATTTTGAGTATTAGTTTATTAGCATGTGAGATGAGTGAAATTGTGCAGTAGTCTGAGCATTCTTTGGCATTGCCTTTCTTTGGGATTGGAATGAAAACTGACCTTTTCCAATCCTGTGGCCACTGCTGAGTTTTCCAAATTTGCTGGCACATTGAGTGCAGCACTTTCACAGGATAGTCTTTCAGGATGTGAAATAGCTCAACTGGAATTCCATCACCTCCACTAGATTTGTTCGTAGTGATGCTTTCTAAGGCCCACTTGACTTCACATTCCAGGATGTCTGATTCTAGGTGAGTGATCACATCATTGTGATTATCTGGGTCATGAAAATCTTTTTTATACAGTTTTTCTGTGTATTCTTGCCACTTCTTCTTAATATCGTCTGCTTCTGTTAGGTCAAACCATAAGGGTGGATTAAAATGAAGGGAACTGGAGCTTGCTAGCCTTTTGTGGAGCCAGGTCTTAGTGTTGACTTGGAGACCTTTGGGAGAGATCTCACCAATTAATATTCTCTGGTGACAGCCCAGCCTGGTGTTCTGTGATGACCTAGAGAGGTGGGATGAGGGTGGGGTAAGAGGGAGGCTCAAGAGGGAGGGGAGATATATATATATATATAGCTATGACTAATTCACATTGTATGGCAGAAACCAACACAATACTGTAGAGTAATTATCCTCCAATTTAAAAAAGTTTTAAACTTAAAAAAACTTGAAGAGAGAAAGCAGAGGGTGGGGCCCTAATGCATGTCCTCAATCAAGCAAAACAAAGAGGAATGGAAAAAAAAACAAGAATGAAGAAAGACTGAGATCTGCCAAATTGCTCAATAATTTTAATTCTAAATGATATCTACAGGTATCTAAATGTAATATCTCTAAACTTAGTGTACAAAACATAAGATATGTTACCTATAAACTATTCTCTTTTTTAATTTTTATTTTATACTGGACTGCAGTTGATTTACAATGTTTTGTTAGTCCAGGTGTACAGCAAAGTGATTCAGCTATACATATACATGAAGTGAAAGAGAAAGTTGCTCAGTCATCTGACTCTGCAACCCCATGGACTGTGGCCCACCAGGCTCCTCTGTCCATGGAATTCTCCAGGCCAGAATACTGGAGTGGGTAGCCATTCCCTTCTCCAGAAGATCTTCCCAACCCAAGAAGCAAACCCAGATCTCCTGCATTGCAGGCAGATTCTTTACCAGCAGACCCACCAGGGAAGCCCACACATATACATAGATCTATCCTTTTTCAGATTCTTTGCCCATTTAGATTATTACAGAATATTGAGCAGAGCTCCCTTTGCTATATAGTTGGTCTTTGTTGGTTATCTATCTTAAATATACTAGTGCATACATGTCAATCTCAAACTCCAATTGATCCCTCCCTCCTTCCAACTTTGGTAACCATAAGTGTGTTTCCTATGTCTGTGAGTCTGTTTCTGTTCTGTAAATAAGTTCATTTGTATCATTTATTTTAGATTTTGCATATAAGCAATATCATATTTGTCTTTCTCTGCCTGACATATTTCACTTAGAATTGCTGGATCATAGTAGTTCTATTTTTTATTTTTTTGAGGGACCTCCATAGTGGAAACAGTCCATAGTGGCTATTACTGATTTACATTCCTACCAACAGTGTAGGAGGGTTCTCTTCTCTGCATGCCCTCTCTTGCATTTATCATTTATCGTTATTGTTTAAGCATTTATCATTTGTAGACTTTTTGATGGTAGCCATTCTGACTGGTATGAGGTGATACCTCATTGTAGTATTAATTTGCATTTCTCAAGTAATTAGAGATAGTGAACATCTTCATGAGCCTGTTGACCATCTGTATGTCTTCTTTGGAGAAAGGTCTGTTTAGGTCTTCTGCCAATTTTTTTATTGTGTTGTTTGGTTTTTTTTAATACTGATTTGAGTGAACTCTGTAAATTTTGGAGATTAATCCCTTTTCAGTTGCATCGTTTGCAAATACTTTCTCCCATTCTGTGGGTTGCCTTTTCATTTTGTTTATGGTTTCTATTTCTATGCAAAAGTTTTTGAGTTTAATTAGGTCCCATTTGTTTATTTTTCTTTTCATTTCTATTATTCTAAAAGATGAAACAAGAAAGATATTGCTGCAATTTCTGTCAAAATATGTTCTACCTGTTGTCCCCTAAGAGTTTTACAGTATCTGTTATATTTGTTTAGGTCTTTCAAATTACCAGTGTCATTTTTCACAGAACTAGAGAAAACTTTTTAGTTTTTAAAATTTGTAGGGAAACACAAAAGACCCTGAATAGCCAAAAGAATCTTGAGAAAGAAAAATGGGGCTGAAGGAATCTGGCTCTCTTGACTTCAGACTATACTAAAAAGCTACAGTAATCAAAACAGTATGGTACTGGCACAAAAACAGATACATGGATCAAAGGAACAGGAAGGAAATCCCAGAAATAAACCCACACACATTCCCTGGTAGCTCAGATGGTAAAGAATCTCCCTACAATGCGGGAGAGTTGGGTTCGATGATTGAGTCGGGAAAATCCTCTACAGAAGGAAATGGCAGCCCACTCCAGTACTCTTCCCTGGAAAAATCCCATGGACAGAGGAGCATGGTGGGCTACAGTCCATGGGGTCGCAAAGAGTCGGACAGACAGAGCAACTTCACTTTCACTTTCCTATGGTCAATTAATCTAAGACAAAGGAGGCAAGACGATATAATGAAGAAAAGACAAGTCTCTTCAGTAAATGGTGCTGAGAAAACTGGACAACCATATGTAAAAGAATGAAACTAAGACAGTCTCTAAAATCATACACAAAAATAAACTCAAGTGGATTAAATTATTTTTGAAGGCATCAGAGGCTATCAACAAATTTGAAGAAAACTCCTGCTGTCCCAATCCCTTTCAGTTTGCCAAAGAGTCCTTAATTTCTGAAGCACATGCTAACCAGAATTTTAAAATAAAAGTAGGAAACTTAGAGATCATTAGCACCATTTCCTTCATAAAGGCCCCTCTGATTCTCCTAGGTCAACTCATACTCCTATTCCTTTAATATAGACCTAACCACAGTGAGCCATAATTGTCTGCCTGTTTATCTTCTTATTGGACTATATTTCCAGGGAGGGCAGGAATCAGACCATGTCTTATCATCCACAAATCCCATGGTTAGCACGGTTCTAACTAATGATAAGGGATTTGATTTAGGTCATACCTGAATGATCTAGTGGTTTTCCCTACTTTCTTCAATTTAAGTCTGAATTTGGCAAATAAGGAGTTCATGATCTGAGCCACAGTCCGTTCCCAGTCTTGTTTCTGCTGACTGTATAGAGCTTTTCCATCTTTGGTTGCAAAGAATATAATCAATTTGATTTTAGTGTTGCCCATCTGGTGATATCCATGTGTAGAGTCTTCTCTTGTGTTGTTGGAAAAGGGTGTTTGCTATGACCAGTGTGTTCTCTTGGCAGAACTCTGTTAGCCTTTGCCTTGCTTCATTCCATACTCCAAGGTCAAATTTGCCTGTTACTCCAGGTGTTTCTTGATATCCTACTTTTGCATTCCAGTCCCCTATAATGAAAAGGACTTCTTTTTTGGGTGTTAGTTCTAAAAGGTCTTGTAGGTCTTCATAGAACCGTTCAACTTCAGCTCTTCCGCGTTACTAGTTGGGGCATAGGCTTGGATTACTGTGATACTGAATGGTTTGCCTTGGAAATGAACAGAGATCATTCTGTCGTTTTTGAGACTGCATCCAAGTACTGCATTTCGGACTCTTTTGTTGACCATGATGGCTACTCCATTTCTTCTAAGGGATTTCTGCCCACAGTAGTAGATATAATGGTCATCTGAGTTAAATTCACCCATTCCATTACATTTTAGTTCACTGATTCCTAGAATGTTGACATTCACTCTTGGTCATCTCCTGTTTGACCACTTCCAATTTGCCTTGATTCAATGACCTAACATTTCAGGTTCCTAGGCAATATTGCTTTTTACATCATCGGACCTTGCTTCTATCACCAGTTACACCCACAACTGGGTATTGTTTTTGCTTCAGCTCCATCCCCTCATTCTTTCTGGAGTTATTTCTCCACTGGTCTCCAGTAGCATATTAGGCACCTATTGATCTGGGGAGTTCCTCTTTCAGTATCCTATCATTTTTGCCTTTTCATACTGATCATCAGGTTTTCAAAGCAAGAATACTGAAGTGGTTTGCCATTCCCTTCTTATACGCAGAGTACATCAAGAGAAACGCTGGGCTGGAGGAAGCACAAGCTGGAATCAAGACTGCCGGGAGAAATATCAATAACCTCAGATATGCAGAAGACACCACACTTATGGCAGAAAGTGAAGATGAACTAAAAAGCCTCTTGATGAAAGTGAAAGAGGAGAGTGAAAAAGTTGGCTTAAAGTTCAACGTTCAGAAAACTAAGATCATGGCATCGGTCCCATCACCTCATGGGAAATAGATGGGGAAACAGTGGAACAGTGTCAGACTTTACTTTTTTGGGCTCCAAAATCACTGCAGATGGTGATTGCAGCCATGAAATTAAAAGACGCATACTCCTTGGACAGAAAGTTATGACCAACCTAGACAGCATATTAAAAAGCAGAGACATTACTTTGCCAACAAAGGATTGTCCACTCAAGGCTATGGTTTTTCCAGTGATCATGTATGGATGTGAGAGTTGGATTATAAAGAAAGCTGAACGCCGAAGAATTGATGCTTTTGAACTGTGGTGTTGGAGAAGACTCTTGAGAGTCCCTTGGACTGCAAGGAGATCCAACCACTCCATCCTAAAGGAGATCAGTCCTGGGTGTTCACTGGAAGGACTGATGCTGAAGCTGAAACTCCAATACTTTGGCCACCTCATGCAAGGACTTGACTCATTGGAAAAGACCCTGATGCTGGGAGGGACTGGGAACAGGAGGAGAAGGGGACGACAGAGGATGAGATGGCTGGATGGCATCACCAACTCGATGGACATGAGTTTGGGTAAACTCCGGGAGTTGGTGATGGACAGGGAGGCCTGGCATGCTGCGATTCATGGGGTCGCAAAGAGTTGGACACGACTGAGCTACTGAACTGACTGAACTAATGATAGGTGTTCAGACACGGGCTGAAAGAATATTGACAAAAGGCAGATACTATGATTCTAAATTTATGAATGAGAAAGCTGATGCTTGCCCCAAGGATACACATAAAGCAAAAAGAAATCCAGATCTCTCAATTCTGACATCTTCTCCCCAATGTACCATCTACCAATCACTGTAACAGCAATATATTTTACAACATAAGTCACAGGACAATCAAATGTCTATTCAAATGAACAAAATACTATTTTTCCCTGCATAGTACAATTTATCACTTCCTACTCCCATCTTACTTCCACATTTACCCAGATTATGTGTGAAGCTTTACCTGCAAATATGCAACTTTTCTTCATACTAAGAAAAGGAACACGTAACCTACAGAAGCTGAGGTCATTACATTCAAAGGAAATGATCCAAAGACTAAAGGAACTATAGAATAGCTGCATTTCTCCTCTTTAGAACCCTAACAGAGAAAAGAGCTGCTCTGGGGAAGAAGTGTGGCAAGTGGACAAGTGTGTTCATGTGCTCTTGCCCTTATAATCTCTACAATAAACTCTCTACTTCCTCCAAAATCTATACCCTTATACACACACACAACACTCACAAAACAAATTGCACAGAAAACTTTACTTCTGACAATAATCATAAAACTCAAGGACTTACTTCTTTTGGAATCTATTTAGTTCCTCTCACATTGCATTGTGACAGTTCCTTAGACATAAGCTTATTTATGGAAGAGTCCCAAAAGGACAATCTCTTTATTAATAATAATACAATAATAAAAATAATAACAACAAAAATAACTAACATTCATTGAGCATATGGCTCTGTATTAAGCACTCATACCATTAAATTAATCCAGTCCTCACAAACTATGTAAGATATGATTTTCTCTATTTTACAAATGGGAACGAAATTAAGTAATTTACTCAAGTTCACACTAGTGCAAGATCAAATCTTAGGTCTGTTTAACTGTAAGGTTCCTATTCATATCTAGTTTCCTATACTGTTGTGAGGAACAAAGGACTTCACAGGTTTCTGGTCCCTAAATTTTTTTATTTCATACCAGTAAAATATTTTTATCATAAATAATCCATATGTAACATAAAATTACATATATGTGATACATACATATACTACTTATGAACCAATTGTAGTAATATTTTAGTTATGTTATAAAACATAGATCAAAATAGAAATTTCAAATTCATCAGCAAAGTTTTTTAATTGTGTTTTTTTTACAATGATTCAAACACCTTTTTGCTCCTATTCTTAAGATAGTATTAATAATAATTTCTGGGCATTATATAAACTTTCAATAACACATACTGTTTAAAATAACATACAAATTTGATTTTCAAATAGTCTTCTTGATAATTCAGGCATTTTTTTTAGACAGCATATTGCCAGATCATGTTTACTGCATTCTGTGGCTGACAAAGTTTTTACTAAAAGGTGAACTCTCAGTCTTTCAATTTTCTCATTGTTCCTTTGTGCTGGCATTATTATTATTAACAGAATTATATTTAATTATGTTTCTTTTCAAAAGTCCCTTTAAGTCCACTTTGCTGTGCACACTGAACTGCAATATGTTTAAATGTGCTTAAACTAACAGATGATGGAACATTGTCAGTTCCTCTCAAATAGGAAAATTCTCGCCCTATTCTCAGAATTTAAAAATGTATAAAATTAATAATTTTCTGACAAGTTAACTGTATAGTAATCAGAAAATCTTGACTCGATGGATTTCTTCGTACATATCCTGGAGTGCCCGTACATCCTTTGCCACACCTACCTGGGACCTTAGAGATCACTGACCTAAATACACTAAAACCCACTGTTGGATTCAACCAGACTTGCAGAAGGCTATCCACACTTAATTCACTGTCCCAAAAAGTTGCTTTTATTTATTATGCTTTGATGTGATGCCATCAACCTAAATGAAGGAACCTATGAGAAACTGCTTCTCATAGTAAGAAAACAGGAGAGCTAATGTATAAATAAATTCAAAGGACTCTTTCCAACGTCATCTTTTACAGAATATGGGTGAAAAGCAGGAAGTAATCATCATCTCCTCAAGTCTCCTAACACAAAGACTCCTGAAAACAAGGAAGTTCACTCTGATTCATAAAGACAAAGATTCCACCAACTTGGAAAAGAAATCAATCAATGCTCCCAAGTTTAATTCTGAGAGAAGCAGAATGTGACCACTTTAAAAATATATATATTCTTTAGTGATTCTCTGTACTATTGCCAGTACAATGGTTGTATATGTACAAAATGAACAGTTTTTGCAATTATATCCTTTTCTCCTATGTTATCTTTTTTTTCTGATCACACTTACTGAAATGTAATTTATGTCTGTTGAACCTGTTGAATATAGTAGTAAGAACTGAGTTCAAAAAGATCTTCACCATAAGACCAGAAACTATAAAACTCCTAGAGGAGAACATAGGCAAAACACTCTCTGACATAAATCACAGCAGGATCCTCTATGACCCACATCCCAGAATATTTGAAATAAAAGCAAAAATAAACGAATGGGACCTAATGAAACTTAAAAGGCTTTTGCACATAGAGGAAACTATAAGCAAGGTGAAAAGACGCCTTCAGAATGGGAGAAAATAATAGCAAATGAAGCAACAGACAAAGGGTTAATCTCAAAAATATACAAGCAACTCCTGCAGCTCAATTCCAGAAAACTAAATGACCCAATCAAAAAATGGGCCAAAGAACTAAACAGACATTTCTCCAAAAAAGACATGCAGATGGCTAACAAACACATGAAAAGATGCTCAACATCACTCATTATCAGAGAAATGCAAATCAAAACCACAATGAGGTACCACTACACGCCAGTCAGGATGGCTGCTATCCAAAAGTCTACAAGCAATAAATGCTGGAGAGGGCGTGGAGAAAATGGCCCTCTTACACTGTTGGTGGGAGTGCAAACTAATACAGCCACTAGGAAGAACAGAGGAGATTCCTTAAAAAACTGGAAATAGAACTGCTATATGACCCAGTAATCCCACTCCTGGGCATACACACCAAGGAAACCAGATCTGAAAGAGACACGTGTACCCCAATGTTCATCACAGCACTGTTTATAATAGCCAGGACATGGAAGCAACCTAGATGCCCATCAGCAGATGAATGGATAAGGAAGCTATGATACATATACACTATGGAATATTACTCAGCCGTTAAAAAGAATTCATTTGAATCAGTTCTAATGAGATGGATGAAACTGGAGCCCATTATACAGAGTGAAGTAAGCCAGAAAGATAAAGACCACTACAGTATACTAATGCATATATATGGAATTTAGAAAGATGGTAATGATAACCCTATATGCAAAACAGAAAAAGAGACACAGATGTACAGAACAGACTTTTGGACTCTGTGGGAGAAGGCGAGGGTGGGATGTTCTGAGAAAATAGCATTGAAACAAGTATACTATCAAGGGTGAAACAGATCACCAGCCCAGGTTGGATGCATGAGACAAGTGCTCAGGGCTGGTGCACTGGGAAGACCCAGAGGGATGGGATGGGGAGGGAGGTGGGAGAGGGGATCGGGATGGGGAATACATGTAAATCCATGGCTGATTCATGTCAATGTACAGCAAAAACCACTACAATACTGTAAAGTAATTAGCCTCCAACTAATAAAAATAAATGAAAAAAGAACAAAAACAAAAAGGTCTTCACTTAGGTAATAGTTCATATAAGGACTTACAAGCAATACAGTATGTATATTTGTACTTAAGACCAAAAAGAGTTGGAGTAAAGGGGAACTTCTAATCATGTGCAACATAACTTCATGACTATGCACTTATGTATGGCCATGGACTTTTATGCAGACATTTCACTGTTTTGATAATAGCACTGGGCTCATTTTAATATGTAAAATACCATCTAATTGATGTTCTGCTCATCCTCAGAGCTGCATTTTCGGGTATTCAGGGATAATTCTAATACCAACTAATATTCATCTAGCTAGTATCATGCTTTCAAAGGACTCAAAATGCTTGATCAAAACATTCTGAACAAAGCTTCCCACATGTGACACATTTTCAGGCTTTCATTTTCCAGGGGACATAGTGACTCATGCTTTATTTTACTAATTATTATACACATCCTAGACAACTAACAGTCTAAGGTTCAGAGTGGTAGGAGATTTATCATGAAACATCATAAATTAACAGCAGTTCAAAGCTGTTTCTGATTGGTTTTATCTTACCATACTGTGTCAATTGAGGTCTTAGAGCAGAGAGATTTCAGTACCACAAAAGCAACTAAGTTACCCAAGAGTAATATGTGCATTGAAAACATTGTAAGATTAAGCACAATAATAAAATCTAACATTTAGTGAATATTTACTGTGTTTCAGGCACTATGCTAAGGAATTATGTACAAAACCTCATTTAATCTTCAAACAAGTCTCTAGAGTATGTAAGATACAATCACTTGAGGAAATTAAAGCTAAACAGAGAATAAAAAACTTCCCAAGGTAAGGGAGCTGTTAAGTAGCTGTTCCAGAATCAAACTCAGGCTATCTGATTTCAAAACTCACATGCTGAATCAATACATGAGGTAGAATTAAAAGCTGCCTAACCATTTACACATTTCTATACCAAGGGACCACTATGATTCCTTCACTTATAAAAAGGTGAGACAAATCTCTTACTATGAAGTAACTGCACACTCATTATCTTATTATTCAAATACAAGAACAGAACACTATTCCTCTAGTTCCGACACACTCCAAGACAAAGATTCCCAAAAATAGCACCAAGAAAAAAGCAAAGTACATAACTCAGGCAGGTTATGCCTCCCAGGTACTAGATGTACAACATCCCCAATATCATTACAGAGCAGAACGAAACATCATTATTACACCTAGTTCTAGAGTAGGAACACGAAGGGCAGGATAGAGACAATCCTCAAACTGTTAGCCTGTCAGGATAAACACAGAGGAAGGGAGAGAGAAAAAAAATAAAACAAAATGAAAAAACAACTAAACTATACTTAGTGAAAGTGAAAGAAAGCATTAGTCACTTAGTCATATATATGACAAAGATAAATTTTAAAAGTCCAACAATACATTTTTTGGTAATATGCATAACAAAAGATTAATAACCCTAATATAAAAAAGCACATTATTCAATAATAAATTGATAAACAACTCAATTAAAAACATAGGCTAAAGAAATGTACAATTCACAGAAGAAATAAAAATGGCAACCAATGTAAAAAGATTATTAACCTCACTAGTTAACCAATGAAATGTAATTTAACACAATGCAAGATCAATCACTATTACAGTAACACAGATAAAAGATTGGAAAATAATCAGTATGAGCAAAGACAAGATGAGTTATCTCAGACACTGCATAAACCAGCATGACCTTTCTGAAAGTCAACATACTAAATGCATCAAAAATTTAAATGTGCATTCCTTTGACATAGCACTCATACTCACAGGCATTGCACAAAGATATATATGCAATGTTGTTCATCACAACATTATTTATAATCATTAAAAATTAGAGACGCCCCGAGAACATTAACATTCTAGGAATCAGCGAACTAAAATGAACTGGAATGGGTGAATTTAACTCAGATGACCATTGTATCTACTACTGTGGGCAGAAATCCCTTAGAAGAAATGGAGTAGCCATCATGGTCAACAAAAGAGTCCGAAATGCAGTACTTGGATGCAGTCTCAAAAACGACAGAATGATCTCTGTTCATTTCCAAGGCAAACCATTCAGTATCACAGTAATCCAAGCCTATGCCCCAACTAGTAACGCGGAAGAGCTGAAGTTGAACGGTTCTATGAAGACCTACAAGACCTTTTAGAACTAACACCCAAAAAAGAAGTCCTTTTCATTATAGGGGACTGGAATGCAAAAGTAGGATATCAAGAAACACCTGGAGTAACAGGCAAATTTGGCCTTGGAATACGGAATGAAGCAAGGCAAAGGCTAACAGAGTTCTGCCAAGAGAACACACTGGTCATAGCAAACACCCTTTTCCAACAACACAAGAGAAGACTCTACACATGGACATCACCAGATGGTCAACACCAAAATCAGATTGATTATATTCTCTGAAGCCATAGATGGAGAAGCTCTATACAGTCAGCAGAAACAAGACCGGGAGCTGACTGTGGCTCAGATTGTGAACTCCTTATTGCCAAATTCAGACTTAAATTGAAGAAAGTAGGGAAAACCACTAGACCATTCAGGTATGACCTAAATCAAATCCCTTACGATTATACAGTGGAAGTGAGAAATAGATTTAAAGGGCTAGATCTGATAGACAGAGTGCCTGATGAACTATGGCCGGAGGTTCGTGACATTGTACAGGAGACAGGGATCAAGACCATCCCCATGGAAAAGAAATGCAAAAAAGCAAAATGGCTGTCTGAGGAGGCCTTACAAATAGCTGTGAAAAGAAGAGAAGGGGAAAGCAAAGGAGAAAAGGAAAGATATTCCCATCTGAATGCAGAGTTCCAAAGAATAAAAGGAGAGATAAGAAAGCCTTCCTCAGTGATCAGTGCAAAGAAATAGAGGAAAACAACAGAATGGGAAAGCCTAGAGATCTCTTGAAGAAAATTAGAGGTACCAAGGGAACATTTCATGCAAAGATGGGCTCAATAAAGGACAGAAATAGTATGGACCTAACAGAAGCAGAAGATATTAAAAAGAGGTGGCAAGAATACACAGAAAAACTATACAAAAAAGATCTTCACAACCCAAATGATCATGATGGTATGATCACTCACCTAGAATCAGACATCCTGGAATGTGAAGTCAAGTGGGCCTTAGAAAGCATCACTACGAACAAATCTAGTGGAGGTGATGGAATTCCAGTTGAGCTATTTCACATCCTGAAAGACTATCCTGTGAAAGTGCTGCACTCAATGTGCCAGCAAATTTGGAAAACTCAGCAGTGGCCACAGGATTGGAAAAGGTCAGTTTTCATTCCAATCCCAAAGAAAGGCAATGCCAAAGAATGCTCAGACTACTGCGCAATTTCACTCATCTCACATGCTAATAAACTAATACTCAAAATTCACCAAGCCAGGCTTCAGCAATTCATGAACCGTGAACTTCCAGATGTTCAAGCTGGTTTTAGAAAAGGCAGAGGAACCAGAGATCAAATTGCCAACATTCGCTGGATCATCGAAAAAGCAAGAGAGTTCCAGAAAAACATCTATTTCTGCTTTATTGACTATGCCAAAGACTTTGACTGTGTGGCTCACAATAAACTGTGGAAAATTCTGAAAGAGGTGGGCATACCAGACCACCTGACCTGCCTCTTGAGAAACCTGTATGCAGGTCAGGAAGCAACAGTTAGAACTGGACATGGAACAACAGACTGATTCCAAATAGGAAAAGGAGTACGTTAAGGCTGTATATTGTCACCCTGCTTATTTAACTTATATGCAGAGTACACCATGAGAAACGCTGGGCTGGAGGAAGCACAAGTTGGAATCAAGATTGCAGGGAGAAATATCAATAACCTCAGATATGCAGATGACACCACCCTTATGGCAGAAAGTGAAAAGGAACTAAAAAGCCTCTTGATGGAAGTCAAAGAGGAGAGTGAAAAAGTTGGCTTAAAGTGCAACATTCAGAAAACTAAGATCATGGCATCTGGTCCCATCACTTCATGGCAAATAGATGGGGAAACAGTGGAACAGTTTCAGACTTTACTTTTTTGGCTCCAAAATCACTGCAGATAGTGATTGCAGCCATGAAATTAAAAGACGCTTACTCCTTGGGAGGAAAGTTATGACCAAACTAGATAGCATATTAAAAAAGCAGAGACACTACTTTGCCAACAAAGGTCTGTCTACTCAAAGCTATGGTTTCTCCAGTGATCATGTATGGATGTGAGAGCTGGACTGTGAAGAAAGGTGAGTGCCAAAGAATTGATGTTTTTGAACTGTGGTGTTGGAGACGGCTCTTGGAAGTCCCTTGGACTGGAAGGAGATCCAACCACTCCATCCTAAAGGAGATCAGTCCTAGGCGTTCATTGGAAGGACTGATGTTGAAGCTGTAACTCCAATACTTTGGCCACCTCACGCGAAGAGTTGACTTATTGGAAAAGACCCTGATGCTGGGAGGGACTGAGGGCAGGAGGAGAAGAGGATGACAGAGGATGAGATGGCTGGATGGCATCACTGACTCGATGGACATGAGTTTGGGTAAACTCCGGGAGTTGGTGATGCACAGGGAGACCTGGCGTGCTGCGATTCATGGAGTCGCAAAGAGTCGGACACGACTGAGTGACTGAACAGAACTGATGCCTAGCAATAGAAGATCAATTAAACAACTTTGAAATATTCATGCTTGTATGTGTGCTCAGCCTCTTCAGTCATGTCCTACTCTTTGAGATTCTATGGACTGTAGCCTGCCAAGTTTCTCTATCCATGGGATTCTCCAGGCAAGAATACTGAAGTGCGTTGCTCTGTCCTCCTCCAAGGGCTCTTCCACCAGGGACTGAACCCACATTTCACATCTCCTGCACTGGCAAGTAGGTTCTTTACCACTGGCACCACCCAGGAAGCCCTCAATCCTATACTATATAATGCAAATAATTAAACAGATCTGGATTCTATATTTTGAAAACTGAGAGAACAATTTTCATTCCACTTATTTGAGCCCTTTGCTCAGCTGAAGTTAGAAAGATTGACCATAACAGGGAAGTATGAGCTTCTTTTGCTCAATTCATTTCTAACAGTAATACAGTAAAGCTAACCATAGGAATTCCAGTCTACTTTGAAATCTAATAACTGAAAGAAGAAGTACAAAACCTAAAGTACCAGACAACAACATGACAAGAGTCCTCAAAAAAGAATTTTGGAAAGCATCTTGATGAATGCCATCCATTTATAAGGCTATATATTTCAGGCCACCTGGAAATGAGAGTTGACTAGATGACTTTACAACATAAATTTTTCAAAAGTTGACTTAATTTCAGGATCATTCACTATGTTGTATTCACCATGAAGAATGCAGCACAATATGCATATTTGCACAAATATGATATTCCTTGCCTTCTGGGAGTTCATGTTCTAAACAAAAATCCTAGAAAGTATATTGCCCCTTAAGGCTGGCTTTTAACTTTTTATTTTCTCTTTTCATTTGATTATAGTACAGGCATCTGCCACAAAAGTTCAATTTATACCTAAAAGAGAGGGGCTCACCAAGGGAAGGGAGACAAATAATATATGTGAACCTATTCAAACCTAACAGACATCCAAATCAACCCTTAAGAAGTAGTCTTTGAATGAATTTATTCATTGTGTTTACAGTAGAACATTTTCAACAACTGAAAATTATCACATTAAGAATCATGAAAGCACAAAGATACAGAAGTTATGATTTCTACTCTTTCTTAAAGTCACCTACCAAACTTTCACTTTCATTTATCACTCCTTGAGTAACATGCACAATGATATTTAATGCTCTCAGATTCAACAAGTTACAGGATAATACAGGACAAGATTACACGCATGTGTTGGAGAGTTAGCGTGAAAGATTACAGCATATTTAGAACAGTTCTATCACTGAAATTCTCCTGGAATTCCTCCATCACCTTCATACAACCTTAGAGTTTACTTCAAAAACCCTCTAGACTAGGTAAGGCTAACATTATTTCCAATACCATGTAAATCATTCACAGGAAGATATTAAAACGTGTTTAGTATCAGGCAAGGAGAAGGCAGTGGCACCCCACTCCAGTACTCTTGCCTGGAAAATCCATGGACGGAGGAGACTGGTAGGCTGCAGTCCATGGGGTCGCTAAGAGTCAGACGTGATTGAACAACTTAACTTGCACTTTTCACTTTCATGCATTGGAGAAGGAAGTGGCAACTCACTCCAGTGTTCTTGCCTGGAGAATCCCAAGGACCAGGGAGCCTGGTGGACTGCCGTCTATGGGGTCGCACAGAGTCAAACACAACTGAAGCGACTTAACAGCAGCAGTATCAGGCAAAAATACAATCCATTTTTTAAAAAATATAATGAGGACTACTTGTTTCTATTGACTGAGTTGTCACTAGGACCATAAGGTTGTTTAGAAGATCCTCAGAGCTAGAATATCATTTGCTGTCATCTGAGGGATGGCTGTTTAAGAGAGATCATGAGCTAGAATGCAGAATATGAAGGCATACGTCTCATCTCAATGCTGACAGTATGATCAACTAAGATGGAATACCTAAGAATGAGGGCTTATTTGTGAGGTAGGGGCAACAGCCATCATTTTTAGTACGCTTTTAAGCAGCTGTCATTTCCATCACTTTATTAATTTCTTACTATACTGACATTTGAATCACTTTATTAATTTTTTCCTCTACTGTTATCTTAGTTGTCCAATTTAAAAATAAAGACTATACCAATAACTGACCACTAGCAGGAAACAATTATGATACACTGCTACCCATATACATGAAATTCTATAAATAGTTGGGGAGAGAGGTTGAGTGATCCATTTCTGAGATTTTGGAGGCCCAGTTTCCTCATCCTGTTCCCACAAATTTTATCAGAGATATTTCAAACATTATGCCACAGTTATACAAAATAAGTGAAACATCACCAAGCAGAAATCCTAGGGTAGGTATTCTGAACATGTTGGTAAAGAAAGTCACTTCATTTGAGAGGTCTCTGCCCCTTCAACCTCACCCTCCTTACCAATATACATTCATCACCGAAAAGGGAAATATTTACAAAAGTTAGTTTAGTTATGTTTAAATATTATGTTTAGCTGTCTGGAGACCATGTTCTCAAAATTTATACAAGAAATCAAGGATTAAACTTCATAACAATTAGAAAACCACACTGTGTAAAATCAAAGAGTTAGTTAAAAGATATTAAAATAGTTTTACCACTGGTGCTAAAACGAAATGACTCCATCTCTTCCCAACACCTGGAACCAAAACCTTTCGAACTTTCATGTAAACAAACCAGGGCACACCAAATGCTCTGTCTGCAGCAAGGTACCACCTCTGCACAGGCATTTGGGTGAAAAATGTGGAAAATGCCTGAGGGCTCTTTGAAGCAGCTTGGGAGAAGTGAGAGCAGGAAAGAGGCTCTTCTCTAGGGTAAGTTTGTTTAGTAGAAAGTAAGCAAGTTGTCAGGGTAAAAGTTGACAATGTTGATTCCAACAGTTTGAACTGTGAATAAACATCCAAAGGGATTATGTTACTGAGAATTAGAAAAGATTCCATTGAACTCAATAGAGCATTTGTGTTTTCAAAGATAATATGCCTTCAAGCCATACTCTGGATGCACAGTTTAGGATTAGAATTACCCTAAGCTCTTTCTATGCCACATTAAAGAACATAGGATTTGACCTCTCTAATGTATGCTTAAAAATGTTCGAATAACTGAAGTTGAAAATACTATACACATGTACATTTGTACATCTGAGGTAGACTAAAGAAATTTGGAGAAAAATATGTTCTTTCCAAACATCTAAACTTAAACATAGTTTTACTAACCAATTTAGGATTTATTAGCCATAAATCACTTTAAAGTTTTCCCTCTTTAATGACCTATCCAAGAACAAAAAATAGGGCCTATACTTATGAAATCCATAATCCTCTTCTCTGCTCTCTAAAGTCACATTTAAATCTGGCTTTCATCTTATGTTGTTGGGTTTTTCACCAGTTACAAGATGGAAAGTTAGTAGAGACTTGTGCTTTTTCAAAAGCAAAACAACTTGGTTGCCATTCAGTAATTCCTGGTGAAATGCCGCAAGTTTGTAAAAAATTTTTAAATTTTCCTAACTTGGAGCTTACAAAAGTAAGTGTGAGATGTCCATTGCCCATCAGACATTGCATCTTTTTATTTTTAATACTCTAAACAAGAAAAAAACATACACTTTGATTTATTAAAGTTTATCTGAATCAATATGCAGATCTGCCTTGCGTACCCTTAGGAAAATGGAGGTAACTCAGACTGCTGTTCTCAGTTCATCAGAAGTCCTTCATGATTCTCACACTAGAGTGTGCTATTAGAATTTTTTCCAAAGTTTGACAAAGGTATGCAATTCACATGCTCTTTACTAGCAAAGTTTGCAGCAACCCCGCAAAAAGTTGTTTCTCCTTTAAACTTTCACACATATTCACTTCCCTCCTAGAACCAAGGATGTAAGTGAATATGGCTCAGTCTCATAGCCTCTTTGCTCTTAAAAAGAAAATCAAATTCCCTAGATAGTTTCAAACTCTTCCCAAAATAGAACATTCTCAGCTCTGCCTGTGGATCATTATCTCTTTTACATTTCATCTTTATATTCACTGGGTTCACAGAAAGGACATACACAGAAAGAGGAAAATAGCTGCTTCTTAGACACCAAATTTAGTAATTCTCTCAAATCTATTGGCACACATCTAAAAAGTCATATTTTTACAAGGCTTCATTAGGTTTTCATTGGTCCTTCTTTTGAGAACACACATGCCAAACCACCCATAATCTCAAGTCAAAATACATCTGCAAAATATAATAAGTATTTTATATGAACACTCATCATGATTTTTAAAAGGATATGTGGAAAGAGACAGACACATCATCTGAATCCCACTTTAGTGTCTCCCAAGCATCAAGCTGCTAACCAGTGGAGACCATCAATCTACAGTGCTCTAAGATTCCAGCCGACCCCAATACCCTTACCTGTTAATATAAGATTACTGTAAGTGTTAGAGAATTGCTCCTTTAGAAGAACCAGATGCATCTGAGCTGCCTTCTCCCGTTGGAGCTCCAGCATAACATCAGGGTGCTGGGCAATCTTGCAGCCTTTCTGTTTATCCAAGGCAACATCACTTCGAACAATGTCTAAAAAAAAAAAAAAGAAGGAAGGCAGGCAGCAAAAACAAACAAGCAAACAAAAAAACAGAAACTACACAAAGTCCTATTTCACTCAATATGACAGAATTTGTAAACTACTACATTTTCACCAAAATGAAAAGATTCAGAAATAGTAAACCTGAAGCGTCTCCCACTTCACAATGCATCCTAAAAATTTCTCTAGTCATCTCCAAAATCTTTGGAGATATCTATTTCTTAGTTTTCTCTGACCTTACTTAAGATTCTCACTCCTTGGTTCCCCTTCTCAGCTCACCTCCAGGAATTATTTACCTCCTGGGGCATTTTTTTTTTAATGAAGAATGACTTCATTATTTGAAACTAGGGCCTTTTTCTGTACATCTTTTACCATGGGGAAAAGTAATAAAATCCTGTCTGAATACCAGTGACTATGAACGTCATTGTCATGCAGCAATCTGAAAGGCAACTCTAGAAACCTTCAAGTTTTACATAACAAACTGAAGGATTTTAGGGAGAAAAACGCTAAAAATTAAAAAAAAAAAAAAAAAACTGTTGACACCTATGGCTTTGGAAAAGAAAAACTAATGCTCATGTCAATAGTACCAATAGGAAAGATTTGGCTCTTTAAGCGGTATCATTGACACCTAAGAGAAAACAAGGCAGGAGACATGAATGGTGGGCCATCATTCTGTGCAAAAGATTTTCAAACATATCAAAAGAGCCCTAAAAGAGAAGCTCAGATATAAAAACAAACCCATGACAATTGAGCATTAGGA
This sequence comes from Odocoileus virginianus, assembly GCF_023699985.2. Classification (NCBI taxonomy): domain Eukaryota; kingdom Metazoa; phylum Chordata; class Mammalia; order Artiodactyla; family Cervidae; genus Odocoileus; species Odocoileus virginianus. The sequence goes on from NC_069680.1 coordinate 3,451,999, forward strand.
TGTATGGTTCACAAAGATTACCCAAATGTGAGAATAGCACTCACTCACTTTAGATAAAAACACAGAAGCTGGTTGGAAATAATGCAATATTTATACATAAACATATTTATATTAATTTCTACGATGTAGGCAATAAGATGAACTCATTTAACAATCAAGTAAGTAACTAATCTCGAAGGTATTCTGAGCCTTGAATACAAAATTAGAATAAAATCAAGAATACACTCTAGTTTACAAGATCATTAAACGAAGGTAAGAGGAATAATAAATACCATTTATTTAAATTACACTATAAAATTTTTAAAATACAGTGCATCATTAAATCCTTTGAACCACTGATGAAAGCAAACATTGTTGACTAGCCGACCTATATCCTAAACACAGTACATTCACCTTTGCCTTCCTCTACCATAGAGACTGAAGAGCCAAAATATACAATTCCCCAGCTTTCCTTGAAAGTCATGAGTAGCCATGTAACATGAATAGCCATGCCAATGCACTGCAGGCATATAACCCAAGGGGGTTCCCTGGCCAAATTAAAAGAGAGAACCTCACTAAGAAAAAACAGTTTTTTCCTTGAGCATTTTAGTCCTTTCTATTCTTTATGCCTGAAAATAACAAAAGGCCCAAAGTTATAATAGCCATTTTGTGGCAATGACTCAAAAAGCACAAGGGCAAAAGTCTTACATGCTAAAGATGGTGAATAAGAAGATGAGATGAGCTTATGCCCCTAAGATCATTACTGAGCTATCATATTTGTGCTCAAAAGCCTATCTTTTCTTTCTTGTCATGTAACATAAAGGCACTATTTGTATAAACCATTAGTGTGTGCTCAGTCGCTCAGTTGTGTGACCCTTTGTGACCCCATGGAACGTAGCCCTCCAGGTTCCTTTGTCCATGGGGATTCTCCAGGCAAGAATACTGGAGTGGGTTGTCATGCCCTTCTCCAGGGGATCTTCCCAAGCCAGGTTCCCTGCACTGCATGCAGATTCTTTACCATCTGAGCCACCAGGGAAGCCCAAACCATTAACAGTAAGCTATTTTTTGAAATCCTAATCTATTTTGTTGCGGTGCACAGGCTTCTTATTGCTTTTCATACAGTGACTTCTCTTGTTGTGACCACCTTACTTGCCTCCTGAGAAACCTGTATACAGCTCAAGAAACAACAGTTGAAACCAGATATGGAACAATGGAATGATTCAAAACTGGCAAAAGTATGTCAAGGCTGTATATTGTCACCCTGCTTATTTAACTTACATGCAGAGTATATCATGCAAAATGCCAGGCTGGATGAAGCACAAGCTGGAATCAAGATTGACGGGGAAAATATCAATAACCTCAGATGTGTATATGACACCACCCTTATGGCAGAAAGTGAAGAGGAACTAAAGAGCCTCTTGATGAAGGTGAAAGAGGAGAGTGAAAAGGCTGGCTTAAAACTCAACATTCAAAAAACTAAGATTATGGCATCCAGTCCCATCACTTCATCGCAAATAGATGGAGAAAAAATGGCAGATTTTATTTCTTGGGCTCTAAAATCACTGCAGATGGTACCTGCAGCCATAAAGTTAAAAGATGTTTTCTCCTTTGAAGAAAAGATATGACAAACTTAGATAGAATATTAAAAAGCAGAGACATCACTTTGCTGACCAAGATCTGTATAGTCAAAGCTATGGTTTTTCCAGTAGTCATGTAATGGATGTGAGAGTTGTACTGTAAAGAAAGCTGAGCACCGAAGAACTGATATTTCGAACTGTGGTGCTGTAAAAGACTCTTGAGCGTCCCTTGGACAACAAGGAGATCATACCAGTCAATCCTAAAGGAAGTCAGTCATGAATATTCATTGGAATAATCATTCACTGATGTTGAAGCTGACGTTCCAATATTGTGGCCACTTGATGTGAAGAGCTGACTCACTCCTAAAGACTCAGCTGGGAAAGACTGAAGATAAAAGGAGAAGCGGGCAGCAAGGGATGAGATGGTTGGATGGCATCACCAACTCAATGGACATGAGTTTGAGCAAACTCTGGGAGGTAGTGAAGGACAGGGAGGCCTGGCGTGCTGCAGTCCATGGGGGTCACAAACAGTCAGAGACAGCTTAGCAACTGAACAACAACAATCTGTTCTGTAATCCTAAATGATAATGAGTAACATTATTATCCCTAATTTATGTATGGAAAAACCGAGGTCCACAAAGCTTAAGTGACTTACTCAAGTTCACAAACCATGGTGAGTCCCAAATCCCAAAATTTTCAAAGCCAAATTCACTGATTGTTCCAGAAGTTACTCCTATATAGAAACTAATGAACTTAATAGTATAGTAATCAATAAAACTGAGGAATCAAAAAGAAAACCTTCTTATACTACGCAGTAGCATACTACAGCTGATCTATCCAGAAAACAAACATGGATGATACTTTCCAAAAAAACATTACAAAATTTGTACCAAAATACACTATAATGAAGAAAGAGGGGTTTCAATTATCCTGACATCTTCTGATAGGAATCTAATTCAAAGAACAGAATATCTACTAAACTATTTCCTATCTAACAAACGTTTTGTTCAGAAGGCAGAAGAAGCAATAACTGATATCAACGTCATTTAATCCAGAAACTTGAAATAAAATGAACAAATTACCTTAACATTAAAAATAGTAGGAAAATGATGGGCACAGCCTAACATACATCCTAAACTTTTAGAAAGTACATTTCAGCAATGTTTGTGGAAAACATAGATTTGCAATATAGACTTTTTTTTTGAGGTACAGTTGATTCATAATATTATATTAATCTCACATATACAAGTTCATGATTCAGTATTTTTATATTAATAGTTATTTAAAGTTATTATAAAACATTGGCTATATTCCCTGTGGTGTGCAATATATCCTTGTGGGTTATTTATTTTATACATGGTAATTTGTACTTCTTAATCCCTTGCCCCTATTTTGCCCCTCCTTTCTTCCCTCTACCTACTGGTAACCACTAATTTGTTCTCTATATCTGTCTTTTCTGTTTTGCTATATTCATTCTTTTGTTTCATTTTTTAGATTATCCCATATGTAAGTGATAACATACAGTATTTATCTTTCTCAGATTTATTTCACCAAGCATAATACCCTCCAAGTCCATCCACATTATTGCAAATGGCAAGATTTCATCTTATGGCTGAATAATATTCCACTGACCCATCAACAGATGAAAGGATAAAGATAAGATAGACAGATAGATCACAACAGTGACCAACTCCCAATCAGTCATATGATTTACAAATATTCTTCCCCATTCAGTAGACTGTCTTCATTTTGGCAATGGTTTCCTTGGCCATGCAAAAGCTTTGAAGTCCATTTGTTTATTTTTGCTTTCATTTGTCTTCATCTTAAGAGACAGATCCAAAAAAAATTTCCATCATTTATGTCATATAGTGTTATGCCTATGTTTTCTTACATGAGCTTTATGGTTTCTGTTCTTACATTTAGGTCTTTAAATCACTTTGAATTTACTTTTCTGTGAGAAAGTAGTCCAGTTCAATTTATTTACATGCAGCTATCCAATTTTCCCAGCACCACTTACTGAAGAGATTGTTTTTCCCCATTGCACATTCTTATCTCTTCTGTCATAGATTAATTGACCATAAACGTGTGGGTTTATTTCTGGACTCTCCCTTCTGTTTTATTGATCTATGTCTGTTTTTGTGCCAGTACCATTCGGTTTTGATCACTGTAGCTTTGTAATACAATCTGAAGTCACGGAGCATAACACCTCAGGATCTGTTCCTCTTTCTCAAGGTTGTTTTGGCTATTTAAGGTCCTTTGTGTTTGCATACAAATTTTAAAATTAAATGTTCTAGTTCTGAGGAAAAAAATGACACTGGTATTTTGATAGGGATTGTATTGAATCTATAGACTGCCTGGGGTAGCATGATCATTTTAACAATATTGATTCTTCCAATCCATGAACAAGGAGTATCTTTTCATCTGTTTGTGTTATATTCAATTTCTTACACCAGTATCTTCAAAGTTTTCTTAGTACAGGTCTTAGGTAGGTTTCTTCCTAGATATTTTATTCTTTTTGATGTGAGTGTAAATGGGATTCTTTAGTTTCTCTTTCAGATAGTTTGTTGCTGTATAGAGATGCAACAAATAGATGTATGCTAATTTTATATCCTGCAGCATTACCAAATTCATTGATGAGCTCTATTAGTCTTCTGGTGGCATTTTTAGGATTTTCTATGTACAGTATCATGTCATCTGCAAACAGTGACAGTTTTACTTCTTCCTTTCCAATTTGGATTCCTTTTATTTCTTTTCCTTCTCTGATTTCTGTGGCCAGGACTTTCAAAACTATGTTGAATAGAAGTGATGAGAGTAAACAAACATCCTTGTCTTCTTCCTCATCTTAGAGGAAATGCACTCAGCTTTGAATATGATGTTATTAATAGCTGTACATTTATCATAAATGGCCTTTACTATATTGAGGTACGTTTCCTCTATGCCCACTTTCCTGAGATTGTTTTATCATAATTGGATGTTGAACTTTATCAAAAGCATTTTCAACATCTACTGAGATGACCACATGGCTTTATTCTTCAATTTGTTAATGTGATGTATCACACTGATTGATTTGCGAGCACTGAAAAATCTTTGCATTACTAGGATAAATTCCACTTGATCGTTGTGTATGATCCTTTAATGCACTGTTGAATTCAGTTACAGGTAACTGATGCAATTTTCTTTTTTTGTGATTTTTTTCTGTCTGATTTTGGTATCAGGGTGATGCTGAGCTCACAGAATAAATTCAGAAGTGTTCCTTTCTCTGAATTTCTTTGAGTAGTTTCAGAAGGATAGGTATTAATGTTTGGTAAAATTCAACTATGAAGCCAGCTGGTCTTGAATTTTTACTACTGATTCAATTTCGTTACTGCTAATTAGTCTTTTGTACTTTCTTCCTGATTTGGTTGGGAGGTTATATATTTCCAAAAATTTGTCCATTTTTTTCTAGGGTGCACATTTTATTGGTGTATAGCAATCTCTTATGACCCTCTGTATTTCTGTGCTGTCAGCTATAAATTCTTTTTTATTTCTGGTTTTACTGACTGTGGCCTTCTCTCTCTCTCTCTCTCTTTTTTTTTTAATGAGTCTATTTAAAAGTTTATCAATTTTGTTTATCTTTTCCAAGAGCCAGCTCTTAGTTCCACTGATTTCCCTATTTTTTGTTAGTCTCTATTTCATTTATTTCAGCTCTGATCGTTATGACTGCTTTCCTTCTGACAAATTTGGGTTTTGTTTGTTCTTCTTTTTCTAGTTCCTTTAGATGTAAGGTTAGTTTGTTTCTTTGATATTTTTCTTCTTTCCTGAGGTAAAGCATAAGTCACTATAAACTGCCTTCTTAGAACTACTTTTGCTATATCCCATTAATTTTGGATCATTGTGTTTTCATTTTCACTTGTCTACAGATATTTTTTATTTCTTCTTTGATTTCTTCACTGATACATTAGTTGTCTAGTAGCATGTTTTTCCACATGTTTTTCCCTTAACTAACTGAAAGTGTATATGGATGATTTTTTACTACTTTCATGCTTTAACATTCCCACTTGCTTTGTATGTCATTGACTTACTACCCTTACTGTGTATTTGCGTTTCCAGAGAGCTTTTTCTTTTCATAATTTTCACATTTCTAGTTATGACCATTTCTTTTCCATTTAGAAAAGCCTTTTTAACATTTTTGTAAAGATGATTTTGTGGTGCTGAACACTCTTAGGTTCTGCTTGACTGCAAAATTTTTTATCTCTCCAAATATGAATGAAACCCTTGCCAGGTAGAATACTCTTAGTTGTAGGCTTTCCTCTCTCGTAGTTTTAAATATCACGCCACTCCCTTCTGACCTACAGAGTTTCTACTGAAAAGTCAGCTGACAGGCTTATGGGAGTTCTTTTATAGGTAACTAGTTCATTTTTCCCTTCTTGCTTTTAATATTCTTTATTTATCTTTAATTTTTGCCACTTTAGTTATATGACTTGGTGTAGGTCTTTTGGATTGATCCTGTTTGGAATTTTCTGTGGTTCCTGGACCTGGATGTGTTTCTATTCCCAGTTTAGGCAAGTTTTCCACTCTTATGTCTTCAAATATGCTCTCTGCCATTTTCTCTCTCTCTTCTCCTTCTGGGACCCCTACAATGCAAATGTTAATATACCTGCTACTAAGGCACTACAGTTGTGTCCGACTCTGTGCGACCCCATAGATGGCAGCCCACCAGGCTCCCCCGTCCCTGGGATTCTCCCGGAAAGAACACTGGAGTGGGTTGCCATTTCCTTCTCCAATGCATGAAAGTGAAAAGTGAAAGTGAAGTTGCTCAGTCATGTCTGACTCTTAGTGACCCCATGGACTGCAGCCGACAAGGCTCCTCCGTCCATGGGATTCTCCAGGCAAGAGTACTGGAGTGGGGTGCCATTGCCTTCTCCTTAATATACCTGATGTTTTCTCAAAGGTCTCTTACACAGTCCTCATTTTTTCTTTTCTATTCAGCTTCAATGATTTCCACTATTCTGTCTTCCAGTTCACTAATATGTTCCTCTGTATCATTTAAATTACAGTTTATTCTTTCTAATATATTTTTTAATATATTTTTGGCTGCTGGGTCTTTGTTGTGGTGCACAGGCTTTCTCTAGTTGCAGTGAGTGGGGGCTACTCTCTAATTAGGGTGTGTGGGCTTATTGTGATGGTTTCTCTTGTTGCCGAGCATGTCCTCCAGAGCAGGCAGGCTTCAGTAGCTGCAGCATGCACCCAGAAGTTGCAGAATGCAGACTCTGGAATGCATGGGCTTCAGCAATCATAGCACAAGGGCGTAGTTGCCCCTGGCATGTGGGATTTTAGTTCTTGGACCAGGGATTAGACCTGTGTCCCCTGCATTGGCAGGTGGATTCTTAACCATTGGGCCATCAGGGAAGTCTCCCTTTTAGTGTATTTTTTATCTCTGTTATTATCATCTTCACCTCTGCTTGGTCTTCATCTTTATATTTTCTCTTTGTTTAAAATTTCTAACTTCTCATACTATTGATTCATTCTTCCCCAAATTCTTTGATTATCTTTATAATCAATACCTTGTACTCTTTATTGGGTAGACTGCCTATCTACACTTAATTCTTCTGGGGTCTTATTTGTTCTTGCATTTGAAACTTGTTCCTGTTGCTGCGTTTTGCCTGATTTGCTGTTTTTGTTTCTATACATCTGGTAGGTTGGTTACATTTCCAGACCTTGGAGAAGGCACCTTTTGTAGGAGACATACTATGCATCCAAGCAGCATACTCTCCTCTCCATATGGTCACCAAACAATATGCTCTAGGCAGGCCTCTTATGTGGGTTGCATGGCTCCTCCTGTTTTGGAGGACTGCTATTGTGGGTGGTCTTGTAGGCATGGTTGGCCTTGGTTCAGTTGATTACCAGGCCCTGCCTTGTGTGGAGGTTGCTGGCTGTTGGTTGAGGAGCTGGGTCACAAGGTGGCTGTCTGTGGAGTCATGAGGGGTCCTGGGGCTAGTGCTGGCTCATTAGTGGGCAGAGTCAGGTTCTGGAGTTGGTGGGACCTGGGTTCCTGGATCTAGTGTCAGACTATCAGTAGGTGGGGCTGGTTACTGATACAACTGGCTGCACGTTTGAGACACAACTGGTGTCCCAAAGCGCATGTTGGCCTGCTAAGTGAAGCTGGATCATGAAGTGGCTGACTAAGGAGTCCAAGGTATCCCACAGCTGGTGTTAGCCTGCTGTGGGGGTAGGGGTGGGAGAGTGAGGCAGGAGGCCCAGAGGATCCCCATGCTGGTGTCAGCCTGCTGGTTGATGGAGTCAGAGCACAGGGGATCAAGGAGTTAGTGGTGGCTTACTGGTGGGCAGAGCTGAGTCCCAGGATCTCTGCCTGCAGGGTATTGGTGCTGGCCCACTGGCGAGCAGCCAGCTCCTAGTGCAGCTGGCTGAGGGATCCAGGGCATCCCAAAACTTGTATCAGCCTGCTGGTGAGTGGGACCAGATCCCAGGACAGCTGGCAGAGGGGCCTCAGGTGTCTTGGAGCTGGAGGTGACCAGCTGATGGGCATGCTGGGTCCTATACAGCTGGCTGCAAGGTTACAGTGGTCCTAGGAGTGGTGGCCACACACTGGTGAGTGGAGTTTGGGCCCAGGGAATCCTGGATCTGATGCTCGTGCATTGGTGGGTAAAGCTGGGTCCTGGATCTAAAGTCAGTCTACTGGCAGGCAGAGCTGGGTTCTGAGGTCTCTGGCTACTGGGGCCAGGGGTCCTAGAGCTGGTGGTGGCCCACTGATGGGCAGGAATGAGGATGTTGGAGTTATGTGGCTAATGTTGTCTCACTGGTAAATGGAGCAATGTCCAAGATAGCATGGCCCTGGAGGTCATGGAATTGATGTTGGCCCATTGGTAGGTGGGGCTGGTTGCAGGGCCAAGGCATCCCAAAACTTATGCCAACCTGCTGGCGGGTTGTCTGGGTCATGCCATGCAGGCTGAAGGCCTGCAATTGTCCTGGGCCTGATATTGGCCCACTGATGGGCCAGGGTCTCTGGCTACAGGTCACTGGGTGTCCCATGATTAGTGCCTGCAATGGGGTGTGTGCGGCCCAGTCCTCAGCCCTCTGGAGGACATGGCCTTGTCCCAGGGTGGCTGTGGGCTTCAGGGATCTTAAGGCAGCCTGTCTGCTGATATCCTTGCCCAGCTAGTTGCTTGGCCTGAGGCATTTCAGTACTGGCACCAATAGGCTGCAAGTGAGACCAGGTCCAGGTGCTAATAAGCTAGAGGAAGAATTCCAAATAGGCGCTTGCCAGGATCAGTGTCCACATGGTATAATGAGCTCCCCAAATGGCTTCTGCCAGTGTTATGGTCTCAGGTTGAGCTCCAGTTGCCTCCTGCCTCTACAGGAGGTTCTCCAAGATGAGGAAGTAGTTCTGACCCAGGCTCCTTTCAAACTACTATTTCATCCCTAGTTCCCAGAGGGTGTGGGATATTTTATATGCCCTTTAAGAGGGGAGTTTCTACCTCCCACAGCCCTCTTGGTCTCCTGAAAGTAAGCCCTGCTGGCCTTCAAAGTCAATCATTCTGAGGGGTTCATCATTCCAGTACAGGACCCTCAGTGGGGGAGCCTGCTGTAGGACTTAGACCCATGAGTCCCTGGGAAGAAACTCTGCAATTTTATTTATCTTCCCCTTTTTGGGTCACCCACCCAAGGGTATGAGTCTCTACTATAGCACAGCTCCACCCTTCCTACCCATCTTATTGTGGTTCCTTCTTTACATCTTTAGTTGTAGAAAGTCTTTTCTGTTAGATTCTTGTCTTTCTCATCAGTAGGCTCTCTGTAAATAGCTGTAATGTTGGCAGACCCATGAGAGGAGGTGAGCTTAAGGCCTTCCTACTCCACCATCTTGGTTAAACTCTTCGTAGACTCTTTATTCAACCCTAATCTGTTTAAAATTGTATAAAAGACTAGATAAACACAAAGCAAGGGTACTTATCAAGGATGTACAAGGCCATAGGCGTAGGAAAGAGTTAATATTATAGATATGTACACGTTCTGTTGCTCAGTTGTGTCTAACCCTTTGTGGCCCTATGGATTATAGTCTGCCAGGTTCCTCTGCCCCTGGAATTTTCCAGGCCAGGATACTGGAGTGGGATGCCATTTCCTACTCCTTTACCACTGAGTCCCCTGGGAAGGCCCCCTAATACCATACACAAAAATTAACTCAAAATGGATTGAGAGCTAAATTTAAGGCCAAACACTACAAAACTCTTAGAGAAAAACATAGGCAGAATATTCTTAGCATAAGTCACAGCAAGATCTTTTTGATACACTCCATAAAGAAAATAAAAACAAAAATAAACAAATGGGACCTAACTAAACTTAAAAGCTTTTTGCAGAGCAAAGGAAACCATAAACAAAATGAAAAGACAACCTATGGGCTGGGAAAAAATAATTGCAAACAAAGCAATTGACAAAGGATTAATCTCCAAAACATACAAACAGCTCAATATTTTTTTAAAAACTCAATCAAAAAATGGGCATAAGATTAAATAAACATTTCTCCAAAGAAGATACACACTTGGCCAACAAACACATAAAAAGAAGCTCCACATCACTAATTATTAGAGAAATGCATATCAAAACTACAATGAGGTATCACCTCACACTTGGTACAATGTCCATCATCAAAAATCCATAAACAACAAATGCTGGTGAGGGCCTGGCAAAAAAGTGAACCCTCTGACACTGTTGGTGGGAATGTAAATTGAAACAACCACTATGGAGAACAGTATGGAAACTCCTTAAAAAACTAAAAGTAGAACTACCATTTGACCCAGCAATCCCAGATATATGCCTTTGTCTGGGCATATACCCAGTGAAGAGATAAATGTACCTCAATGTTCATTGAAGCACTATTTACAATAGCCAGAACATGAAAGCAAACTAAATGTCCATTCAGATGAATGAATAAAGACATGGTACATACATATAATGGAATATTACTCAGTCATAAAAAAGAATGAAACTGGCTAATTTGCAGAGACACGGATGGACCTAGAGACTCATACAGACTGAAGTAAGTCAGAAAGGAAAAAATAAATATATTAATACATATATATGGAATATAGAAAAAAATGGCATAGATGATCTTATTTCAAAGCAGAAATAGAGACACAGACATAGAGAACAAGTGTAGAGATACCAAGGGGTTTCCCTCTCCACTTGGGAAGGACTACAAGAATGGGACTGACATACATACACTATTGATACTGTGTATAAAATAGATAACTAATGAGAAACTATTGTACCGCACAGAGAACTCTACTCTGTGTTGACATAAATGGGAAGAAAATCTAAAACAGAAGGAATATATGCATGTGTGTGTGTATATATATATATGTATGTATGCTGCTGCTGCTGCTGCTAAATCGCTTCAGTCGTGTCCGACTCTGTGTGACCCCATAGACAGCAGCCCATCAGGCTCCGCCATCCCTGGGATTCTCCAGGCAAGAACACTGGAGTGGGTTGCCATTTCCTTCTCCAATGCATGAAAGTGAAAAGTGAAAGTGAAGTCGCTCAGTCGTGTCTGACTCTTCGAGACCCCATGGACTGTGGCCTACCAGACTCCTCCGTCCATGGGGTGTTCCAGGCAAGAGTACTGGAGTGGGTTGCCATTGCCTTCTCCGATACATACATATAAATATATAGCTGATTCACTTTGCTGTACAGCAACTAACACAACATTGGAAAGCAACTATACTCCAACAAAAATTAATTTTAAAAAACTTTAAAAAGTAGTAGAAGTTTATCTTAACTGAAATAGAACTAATTAGTTATTACTTAATTTGATGAATGACATCTCTATCCTGAATATTCCACATTAAGAAAAACATTTCTGATGGCAAGATGCTTAGTTTCCTTTATGAGGTTTATGAATTATTGATATTTCTATAGTGGACTAACTACATTTATATTTATATATAAGTTCTACATTATCAGAGAGATTGATTCAGTGAGATGGTAGAAGGGGTGCAATTACAATGAAATCAAATCTCATACTTGTTGGATAAACAACAAACTAGAGAACAATTCCAAAGACGTTCTCCCAGTGTTGTAAAGGTTCTGAATCTATGTTAGGCTTCCCAGCATGAGGATTCAGCAAAGGGATGAGGAACTCCCACAGAATCTGCCTTTGAGGGCCAGCAGGACTTCCATGGGACTGGCAGAAACAAAGATTCCACTCTTGGAGGGCACACACAAAATCTTGTGCACATTAAAGTTCTACATTATCAAATGGTTTTTGTTTCCTTAAGCTTTAATTGATATGTTTATAAAAGTTACAAAATACAAAATAATAATTCACATAGTTTTAAAGATTACAGTAATTAATTTTGCAAGCTCAACCTCTCAGCATAAATATTATTTTGCAAATGACATCTATCTAATCCTTAGATTATGTAAGTTTGTGGAGGAAAATTTTGCACTTTTATAAAAATAGATTATTTATTGAAAAGAAAGATATCAGTCCTACTCTGCAATCTTACTAAAAATCAGTAAAATCAGTAACACATACTTACTGTTCCTATGTCCTGTTTTTTAAAATATTGAGCAAATAACACTAAATTGTAAGAAAAAGATACAGATATAACAAAACATTTCTGGTGTGCACATTGTCCTGGCCTTGCAGACTGGTGAGAAGGGCAACTGGAATATTTGCATATTGTATTGCATAATGAGACCAATGCAAAATGTTTGCAGGTCGTGTAAAAGACAAGTGGCATATTTTCAGCTTTAATGGGGACACTCAGAAAAGTTCCAATTCTTCCTGACATTTCTTATAGTTAAATAAATGTGGTCTAGGTAGGAGTGTCTATTATGAAAGTAAGAGAAGAGCTAGTCAATTATATTTCAATGACTGAATTGAAATATAACTGACTTGCGCAAAGATAATTGAGTCAGGGGTCCTCATTAAAATGATCAGAAAAATTGCAGTGTTGCTTTTCTCTATGTAGCCGATGATTAAGTTGTATAAGAATGACATGGCTTTTGGGGTGCAAGCCAAAATGTGCCTTAGTATTTGGAGCCAGAAATTGCTGACTCCTCCCAGAGTGAAATGTGCACTACATTGAGAAAGAAAATTCTTTTCTCTTATTGGATGATGGACTTCGGAATGATATTCATGAAATTTGTTAAGATTACTGTATAAAAACTCTCATTTGTGCTTTGCAGTGAGGAAAATACCCTTTAATACAACAATGATAAGGATACTTTACATTTTCTCCAGCCAATCAGATCTAGTTTACTGAAACAATGTTTATAATGCAAATAAATGAATGTGTTCAAGGAATATTTAGTTTACGCTATTCTTTTCTTTTTATTTATCTGTTTACTTATTTTGGCCACAAAGCTTGCAGGGTCTTGGTTCCCCAACCAGAGATGAAACCTGGGCCTATGAAGTGAAAACACTGAGTCCTAACCACTGTAGTTGCTCAGCTGGTAAAGAATCTGCCTGTAGTGCAGGAGACCTGGGTTTGATCTCTGGGTTGAGAAGATCCCCCGGAGAAGGAAATGGCAACCCACTCCAGAACTCTTGCCTGGAGAATTCCATGAACAGAGGAGCCTGGCAGGCTACAGTCCATGGGATCACAAAGAGTCAGACGTGACTGTGTGACTAACTTTCACCTTTCACTTTCAACCGCTGGACTACCAGGGAATTCCTATTCTCCTTTTAAATTTTTACAAGTTTTTTTGAGGGGGGAAGATACTAAACACTCCAAGGAAAACTGCTATCTCTGTTTCTCCTTCCCACTTATGCAGAGACAATATATGTATCTTAATACGGCAACATAAGATGAACAAAGTCACTGCTTAAGAGAACAGATCCTTGCTTGGTTTTTATACTTTTTTTAACATTTGAATTTAGCAGCTTCAGATTCTAAGTCAGGTCTCAAAAATCAAGATACCAACATAACCAAACTCAAGTAGGTATTGCATACACATTAAGATACAAAAGCCCCCCAAACCTTCATTTTGTTCAGTTTTTAATATTGTGCATTTTGTTTTTTAAAAAAATGAGAGATGATCTACAAAATCTGCAGCAAGACTCAAGCTTATGGAATAAAGTAACTGAGTTTTTAATTCCTCAATAACAAAAAAAAAAAAAGACTGCATTTTCTAATATTATCACTTTTCTCACTCAATGAATTGTATTTTAATTGATTACCTATGGTTTACATAGGGCTTCTCAGGTGGTGTTTAGTAGTAAAGAATCTGCCTGCCAATGCAGGAGGCACAAGAGATGCGAGTTCAATCCCTGAATCAAAAAGATTCCCTGGTATAGGAAACGCCAACTCGTTCCAGTATTCTTGCCTGGAAAATTCCATGGACAGAGGAACCTGGCATGCTACAGTCTATGGGGCCGCAAAGAGGCAGACTCAGTGACTCAACAACAGCATATTCCTATTGGCCATTTTCTTAACTGTCTTGGGTTTGTTTTTGTATGTCTTTTTTCTTCCCTTCCTCTTTCATTCTCTTGTGGTTTGATGACCATCTTTAGTGCTGTATTGGGGATGTTTTTTCTTTTTAGTTAGTGCATCTATTGTAGTTTTGGGGTTTGCTATTCCTAGGAGGTTTTGATATAGCAGTCTATATACATACAAGGTTGTTTTAAGTTGCTGGTCTCTTTCTTTTCTGGAGAAGTCCCATTAAAATATGTTATAAAGCTGGTTTGGTGGTGCTGAATTCTCTTAACTTTGCTTGTCCACAGCTTTCGATTTCTCCATGGAAACTGAATGAGATTTTTGCTGGGTAGAGTATTCTTAATTGCAGGTTTTCCCTTTCATCACTTGAAATATATCATGCCACTCTCTTCCGGCTTGCAGAATTTCTGCTGAAAAATCAGCTGATAACCTTATAGAAATTCTTTTGTGTGTTATTTGTTGCTTTTAGTATTTTTCTTTGTCTTTCATTTTTGTCAGTTTGATTAATATGTGTCTCAGCATGTTCCTCCTCGGGTTCATCCTATATGGGACTCTCTGTGCTTCCTAGACTTGAGTGTTTCCTTTATCATGTTAGGGATGTTTTCAGCTATAATATCTTCAAATATCTTCTCAGCCCTGTCTCTCTCTTTTCTACTTCTGAAAATGAAAGTGAAAGTCGCTCAGTCATGTCCAACTCTTTGCGACCCCATGGACTATACATTCCATGGAATTCTCCAGGCCAGAATACTGGAGTGTTTCCCTTCGCCAGGGGAATCTTCCCAACCCAGGGATTGAACCCAGGTCTCCCACATTGCAGGCGGATTCTTTACCAACTGAGCTATCAGGGAAGCCCTGTAGTACCCAGAAGCCCTATAATACCCAGCAGGTCTCCTTCTGGAACCCCTATAAATGCTGGTCCATTCAATACTGTCACAGAGGTCTCTGAGATTGTCTTCGATTCTTTTCATTCTTTACTCTGTTCTGTGACAGTGATTTCCACCACTCTGTCTTCTAGTTCACTTATTCATTCTTCTGCGTCAGTTATTCTGCTATTGACTCCTTCTAGTATATTTTTTCATTTCAGTTACTATATTGTTCACCTCTGTTCATTCTTTAAATCTTCTAATTCCTTGTTAAACTTTGTTCCTCCATCACTCCTTTTAGTCAAAGAATCCACAGCTCTAGTTAACAAAGGTCATTGATTTTTACTTTGGGTTGCCCTAGTGTGTTTTTCCCCTTCTTTCACACTACCTGATACATGGGTAAGTCTTTCTAGCCAATTCTCTAAGGGTGGAATGAGAATGTCAACTTATTTAAGTTTTATTTTTCTTAAGCTTTGGGTAATCAGAATTTTTTATTGAGATATAACTGATATTATAAATTTGTACATATAGTAAAATGATCACCACAGTAAGTCTGGGTAACATCTGTCACCATACATAGTTACAAATTTTTCCTATGATGAGAATTTTTAAGATTCGGTCTCTGAGCAACTTTCCAATATGCAATATAGTATTATCAATCATAATAACCAGGCTGTACATTACATCCTTGTGGCTTATTTATTTTATAACTAGAAATTTGTGCCTCCTTCACTCATTTTGCCCACCTCCTGCTTTGGCAACCACCAATCTGTTCTCTGCATTTAAAAGTATGGTTGTTTTTTGAAAATTTAGATTCCATATATAAGTAAGATCATACAGTATTTGTCTTTATCTGACTTAGTTCACTTAACCTAATGTCCTCAAGGTCAATCCATGTTGTCACAAATGGCAAGATTTCATTCCTTTTTATTGCTGAGTAATATTCTATTGTATATGTACACCACAATTTCTTTATCCATTCATCCACTGATGGACACTTAAGTTGTTCTCTCTCTTGACTATTGTAAATACTGTTGCAATAACATGGGGATGCATATATCTTTCAAGTTAGGATTTTCATTTTGTTTGGAAAACTAACCAGAAGTGCAATTGCTGGATCATATGAGAGTTCTAGTTTTCATTTTCTGAGGAAACTTCATACTGTTTTTCATAGTGGCTGCACCAATTTACATTCCCACTGAAGTGCAGAGGTTCCCTTTTCTTCACACCCTCATCAACAGTGTTATTCTTTTTTTATTATAACCATTCGAACAGATATGAGATGACCTTTCATTGTGGTTTCAATTTGCATTTCCCTAGTGACATTGAGCTGGAGAAGGAAATGGCAACCCACTCCAGTGTTCTTGCCTGGAGAATCCCAGGGACAGCGGAGCCTGGTGGGCTGCCGTCTATGGGGTCGCACAGAGTCAAACACGACTGAAGTGACTTAGCAGCAGCAGCAGTGATGTTGAGCATTTTTTAATGTACCTGATGGCCACCTGTAGGCCCTCCTTGGAAAAATGTCTCCTCAAATCTTCTGCCCATTTTTAATGAGAATTTTGGGGGTTTTCTGTTGTTCTAGAATTGTAAGGGTTCTCTATATATTTGGGATATTGACCCCTTATGAAATATATTTTCAAACATTTTGTCCCATTTATTAGTAAGTTGACTTTTCATTTTGTTGATGCTTTCTTTTTCTGTGCAACACAAAATTATTTTTAAGACAAGAAATACTACTGGAGACAAACAGGGACAGATCATAATGATAAAAGAGTCAATACATCAGGAAGATATAACAACCATAAATGTATATACACACAACAAGTGCAATGAAGCAAAAAAATACATGAAGCAAAATCTGGCTAAATTAAAAAAGGAATTCAACAATTATAGTTGGAGATTCAGTACTTCACTCAGTATTTGACAGAACTACACAGAGAAACAGTAAGGGTATCAAATGTATGAAAAATATTATCTATCAATTTAACCTACTGACATTTATAGAATATATCAAGCAAAAGCTGAGTACACACACTTTCTAAGCATATATGAAACAATTAGGATATTCTTATGCCAGGCCACAAAGTAAGTCCAAATAAACAACTTCTAATCAAGGTATAGTCAAAAACTTACAAGGGAAATTAGAAAATATTTTGAACTGAATGAAAATGGAAGCAGAACATATCAAAACTTACGGAACAGAGCCTAAATGATTAAAGAGAAAACTACAGCTGTACACACCTATATTATTAGATAGGAAGAAAAATCTCAAATCAATAAATTCCTACTTACAAGCTAGAAGAATTAAAAATTAAACACAAAGAAAGAAGATAATAAACATTTCTATTGATTTCTATTCTGATAGAAATTTATGAAACAGAAAACCGAGAAACAACAGAGAAAATCAATTAAACAAAATACTGCTTCTCCAAAAAGATAAACAAAATTGGAAAACCTTGAGCTAGACTGACAAAGTAAGAAGATACAAACTATCAAAACCAAGAGAGAAAAAGCAATTTTGAAAGGTTATATATTATATGACTCCATTCATATAATGTTTTCAAAATGATAAAATTATAGTAATAAAGAATAGATTATAAATAAGTAGCATGAGGTTGTTGCTCTTGTGTGATGCAATAGTTCTGTATTCTGATTGCTATATTTTTTACAGAAATTCATGTATGTAATAAAATTTCATTAAAATTAAATACACACACAAAATAAATACATGTAAAACCTGGTGAAATATAAATAAAGTCTGTAGTTAACTTTACTATGAATTTTTATGAGTCTACAACTATTTCAAAATAGTTTAAACAAAACTTAAGACTTTTTTAACTTCATGTGCATGCTACATCACTTCAGCCATTTCCAACTCTTTGCAACAGTATTAACTGTAGCTCACCAGGCTCTTCTGTCCATGGTATTCTCCAGGTAAGAATACTGGAGTGGGTTGTATGCCCTACTTATATGAAGGTATGAAGTTTTTAACTTCATACCACAAACAAAAAAAAGTTAATTCAAAATGAATATGTCTAAATATAAGAATTAAAGTTATTAATTTTCTAGAAAATGTAGGAAAAAGTCTGTTTCCTTAGGTTAGGTAAAGAATTTCTTAGTTATAATACCAAATGTACAATACAGAATGGGGAAAAAAACAATGAACTGAACTTCACCAAAAAGTAAAAGATTTTAATCTTTAACTTTGTTAATTTTTGCTATGGTCTCTTTAGTTTCTTTTGCATTTATTTCTGCCCTAATTTTTAAGATTTCTTTCCTTCTACTAACCCTGGGGTTCTTCATTTCTTCTTCCTCTAGTTGCTTTAGGTGTAGAGTTAGGTTATTTATTTGACTTTTTTCTTGTTTCTTGAGGTAGGCCTGTAATGCTATGAATCTTCCCCTTAGCACTGCTTTTACAGTGTCCCATAGGTTTTGGGTTGTTGTGTTATCATTTTCATTCATTTCTATGCATATTTTGATTTCTTTTTTGATTTCTTCTATGATTTGTTGGTTATTCAGAAGCGTGTTGTTTAGCCTCCATATGTTTGAATTTTTAATAATTTTTTTTCCTGTAATTGAGATCTAATCTTACTGCACTGTGGTCAGAAAAGATGACTGGAATGATTTCAATCTTTTTGAATTTACCAAGACTAGATTTATGGCCCAGGATGTGATCTATTCTGGAGAAGGTTCCGTGTGCACTTGAGAAAAAGGTGAAGTTGATTGTTTTGGGGTGAAACGTCCTATAGATGTCAATTAGGTCTAGCTGGTCCATTGTGTCCGTTAAAGTTTGTGTTTCCTTGTTCATTTTCTGTTTAGTTGATCTATCCATAGTTGTGAGTGGGGTATTAAAGTCTCCTACTATTATTGTGTTACTATTAATTTCCTCTTTCATACTCGTTAGCGTTTGCCTTACATATTGCGGTGCTCCTATGTTGGGTGCATATATATTTATAATTGTTATATCTTCTTCTTGGATTGATCCTTTGATCATTATGTAGTGTCCATCTTTGTCTCTTTTCACAGACTTAATTTGAAAGTCTATTTTATCTGATATGAGTATTGCGACTCCTGCTTTCTTTTGGTCTCCGTTTGCGTGGAATATTTTTTTCCAGCCCTTCACTTTTAGTCTGTATGTGTCCCTTGCTTTGAGGTGGGTCTCTTGTAGACAGCATATATAGGGGTCTTGCTTTTGTATCCATTCAGCCAGCCTTTGTCTTTTGGTTGGGGCATTCAACCCATTTACATTTAAGGTAATTATTGATAGGTATGGTCCCGTTGCCATTTATTTTGTTGTTTGGGGTTCACTTTTATACCACCTTTCTGTGTTTCCTGTCTAGAGAAGATCCTTTAGTATTTGTTGAAGAGCTGGTTTGGTGGTGGTGAATTCTCTCAGCTTTTGCTTGTCTGTAAAGCTTTTGAGTTCTCCTTCATATCTGAATGAGATCCTTGCTGGGTAGAGTAATCTAGGTTGTAGGTTATTCTCTTTCATTACTTTAAGTATGTCCTGCCATTCCCTTCTGGCCTGAAGGGTTTCTATTGATAGATCAGTTGTTATCCTTATGGGAATCCCTTTGTGTGTTATTTGTTGTTTCTCCCTTGCTGCTTTTAATATTTGTTCTTTGTGTTTGATCTTTGTTAATTTGATTAATATGTGTCTTGGGGTGTTTCGCCTTGGGTTTATCCTGTTTGGGACTCTCTGGGTTTCTTGAACTTGGTTGGTTAAGAAAATGAAAAGACAAAAAGAAATTGGACCTAACTAAACTTAAAAGCTTTTGCACAGCAAATAAAACCACTGCTAAAATGAAAACACAGCCTACTGAACGGAAAATATATTTGTAAATGATGTGACCAATAAGGGGTGAATATCTAAAATACATAAATAGCTTATACAACTGAATAATTAATACTGCAATCACATGGATGGATCTGGAGGGTTTCATTCTTGGTGAAATAAGTCAGGAAAAGACAAACATATAAATATATGGAATAATCTAAAAAATGAAACAAAAGAATAAACATAACAAAACAGAAAAAGGCAGATACAGAGAACAAACTAGTAGTTACCAGTGGCTAGAGGGAAAGAGGGAGAGGCAAAATAAGTATATAATAAATAAGCTACAAGTATACACTGTACAGAACAGAGAATATAGCCAATATTTTACAATAACTTTGAATTAAGTATAATCTATTAAAAAAAATTGAATCACCATTTGCAGACTTAAGATTAATATAATACTATAAATCAACTATACTGCAATTTTTTTAAAAATTAAGACTATGAAAAGACAGCTGAAAGAAAATATTTTAAAATCATATATATGATAAAATATATTAATACTACTTAATAAAAAACTAATAATCCAATTTTAAATGGTTAAAACATCTGCAGAGACATTTCATCAAAGAAGATATACAAATTTTTAGTAAGTACATGAAAAGTTGTACATCAGTAGCCATTAGGAAAATGTAAACTAAAATCACAATAAGGTACTACCCCGTGATACAAAAGACTGACAATACCAAGTGTTAACAAGGATGTAGAAAAACACGAGCCTTCATACATTGCTGGTGGGAATGTAAAATGGTACAGCTACTTCAGAAAACACTTTAGCAATTTCTTAAAATGCCAAACTTAAACCTAATGTGCATGCTAAGCTGCTTCAGTCATGTCCAACTCTTTGTGACTCTATGGACTGTAGCCCACCAGACCCCTGTGTCCATGGGATTTTCCAGGCAAGAATACTAGAGTGAGTTGCCATGCCCTCTTCCAGGGGATCTTCCCAACCCAGGGATTGAACCTGCATCTCCTGTGACTTCTGCACTGCAGGCAGATTCCATACCACTGAGCCAACAGGGAAGCCCTAAACCTACTGTACAACTCAACAAAACCACCCCTAGCATGTTCATAGCAGCATTATTCACAATAGCCAAAAGGTAAAAGTAGCTCAAGTGTCCATTGACAGATAAGTAAACAAAATGTGGTAGATATACAAAGAAATTCAGTCTTAAAAAGAAGGAAATTCTAACACATGCTACAACATGGATGAATCTTGAATACATTATACTAAATAAAATAATCCAGCTATAAAAAGACAAATACTCTGATTCTATTTGTATGAGGTACATAGGGTGGTTGCCAGAGAACTGGGAGGAGGGGAAAATGGGAAGTTATTTTTCAATGGCTATAGAGTTTCAGTTTTACAAGATTTTTAAAGAGTTCTGAAGATGAATGGTGGTGATTGTTGCACAACAATGTGAATGTACTTAAGACTATTTAATAGAACAGTTAAACATGATTAAGGTGGCAAATTTTGCCACTCACTCCAATACTTTGGCAAATTTTTTAATGTGTATTTTATCACAATTATAAATTTTTAAGTAATAAAAATATAGAAATGTAGGGTTTTTTTAAATTAAAACAAAACTTAAGTCGCCTTAAAACCTTGAGACTGCAATGCTATTGTTCTATAGCCCATGTTCAGTTTTCTCTGCAGATTGTATGAGTTTAGATATCACAACTTTGATAGAATCTTGTATGCTGCTATTAGCAGTGCCAGATCCAGAAGAATAAGGAGCAGGCCTGAAGAGCATCAGCCTACCTTTGTCACAATTCAGTCCCTCAAACATATCCAGTCTAGGACATAGGCAATAGAAGACCACAAACAGAATGCTCAAGATAGGGGACTTAGTTTGGAAGAAGAAGAAAAAGGCAAAAGAACATGAGCTTGAGGTTTATAGAAAACAATACCAAAAAACAAAAAGTAGGGCTTATTCTTACACAAACTCACCAAGGATGAGACAGACTAGAGATACTTCCTCCCCTCCTGGCTTCAAACCAGCCTCTACAAACAGCAGCAGGAAAAGAAAGATTCTATCTATTCCCTTGGAGAAGATTCACAGATGCTAGAAGAGCCTCTGTGCTAAGAGACTGGAGTCCCAAGCCAAAATATTCATTACCTCCCTCACCGCCCCCACCACTGGCTTTTCCTTTAATTTTCCTGACCTAGTCAACCACACACTTTCCTAATATTCTAGTCTCTGATCCCCACTCATCTTGGAATTCCTCTCTCTCCCTTTCCCTTCAGGTCCCTGAGTTTATCCACTTTGGCTTCAAAATGTCTTAAAGTTGTCCTCTTCTTTTCAATTCAGTTAATACCATGTATCTCATACCTAGACAACTAAATAAAAATTTTATAGGAGAAACTATTTGAGGCTATGCAATGCTATGTTTTTCTATAACCTTCTACTCAATAATTTTAGCATTCATCAGTGAATCTTGCTACAACAATCATTCCTCTGGTATTCTAATTGTGACTTCTCATTTTTCTCATTCCATCTACATTTATTAACTGGAATTCTTCTGTAAGAGAAGAGCTGTCCCTTCTCCTAATTTATGCAACTACTGTTTATATCATCATGAATTCATAGGTGTTTTATTCTTCATATCATCATATTTACCTATTTTGCTACACAAGTTGTTCCAGCTTTGGCTATTTGGAGCTCTTTCAGGTTAACTTCTGTGTCTTTCTGACATACTCCTATCAGTTTCTTAAAGCACTTCCTTACTTTTTAACACTGCAAATGTTCCAGGGTAACCTTGTATTTTCCCTGCCCCAGTTCTGGAATCATATTCTTCTCCAAAAGCCCTGTGAAGACTCTTGAAAGTCCCTTGGACAACAAGGAGATCAAACCAGTCAAGCCTATAGGAAATCAATCCTGAAAATTCATTGGAAGGACTGATGCTGAAGCTGAAGCTTTGGCCACTTGATGCGAAGAGCTGACTCATTCGGACACGACTGAGCTACTGAACAACAACTTAAAAATCAACATCTGGGCACAACATGTGCTCACTACTATTAGGACATCACTACTTCTAGGCCCTTCTCAGTAGAAGGAGATAGGAAATTCATATGTATATACAACTGATATACGCCCACATGTCCATGTTTCTTTCTGTATCTACCTACCTATATAAACATTAAAAGCCAGGAGAGGGGGGAATAGAATACATTAGTTCACACAGATGCCTCCAAATCCAATCTGATGCCAAAGGATTCATTCTAGAATTCCCATTTGTTTGTCATTTCTTTCTCTAATAGTGAGAAACCTCCTTGTCATCTACTATATTTGCTTATTTGTTCAACAGCAATTAAAAACAGCTTCAGAATTGCTATTCCACAATCGTATGAGAGGGCTTCCCAAGTGACGCTAATGGTAAAGAACCTGCCTACCAATGCAAGAGACAAGAGTTCGATCCCACGAAGATGGGCACTGCAACTCACTCCATTATTCTTGCCTGGAGAGTCCCATGGACAGAGGAGCCTGGCAGGCTACAGTCCATAGGATCACAAGGAGCTGAACATTTAGCACACGTACATTACTTCGAGAAACAAATTTATCAGCTACAGTTCGGTGGTTTTGTTCAGTACTTTTTATTATTAGCCTTGAAGAATTCAGTCAAAATAAAGTTTCTTATTAATAATCCTATCTTCTTCAAGCATTTTGTGTAGCTGTGTCATTCATTGTAATAGAGGTAAGATTCATTTGTGAATTCCATTTTTAGTTTCCCATTATCCTGGTTGATTTTTTAAAATTTGAGGACAGTAAAATTCACTCTTTGTGTTGTAACATTTCTATGAGTTTTGACAGTTGCACATATAATCAAGTATCCACTAGCACACTGCCACATAAACCAGTCTGATTACCTAAGAAGCTCCCTCATGCCACTCCTTCATTATCAATCCCTTTCTCCATTTTCACCCCTTAGCAAACTGATTTGTTGTTTTTTGATTTGGGGTTTTTGGCCCTACAGTTTATTTTTTTTCCAGAATGTCTATTAATGGAGTCATACAATATTTAGTCTTTGGAATATGTCTTCATTCACTTAGCTAAATGCATTTAGGATTCATCCATGTTGCTGTGAATCAATAGTTCATTATTCTATATTGCTGAACAGTATTCCACTGAATGGATGTACCACTGTTTATTGACCCATTCATCTACAATACAGCTTTTTCTATAGATAGAGGTTTTCAACTGACTTGGGTCAAATTTTAAGAGCAAGGCTAGACTGTCATATGATAAATGGATGTTTAGCTTTATAGGAAACTACCAAATTTTGTTCCAGAGTGGGTGTATAATTTGCATCCTCACGAATAATGTAGGAGAGTTCTTACTGTTCCACATCCTCAACTACTACACGTGGCATTGCCAGTTCTGTTTGATAAGACATTCTAATAGGTTTATAGCAGGATCTCATTGTGGTTTTAATTTCCACTCCCTAATGATAATGATGTTGAACATATTTTATATACTTATTTTCCATCTAAATATTTTCTCTGGTGAAGTATCTGCTCATATCTTTTGTCCATTTTTTAATTCAGCTTCTAACCTTCTTTAATTTTAAAAGTTTTTTGTGAGTTCTGGATATAAATCTCTTACCAAATTTGTGATTTTTAAAAATATTTGCTTCCAGTCTGTGGCTTCACTTCTTTTTACAGGGTATTTCACAGAGAAAGTTTTTAATTTTTATAGTCTAATTTATCAACTTTTTATTTTATGTATCATACTTTTGATAGTTATTTTTAAAGTTTTCACTAACTCCAAAGCCACACACATTTCTCCTACTTTTTCTTCTAGAAGTTGTGTAGGTTTTGTGTTTTATATTTAAGTATATGATCAATTTTGAGTTAATTTTTATATAAAGTATGAGGTATGTACTAAGGTTCATCTTTTCACAGAACTTCCTTCCAATTGTTCCTTCCAAAACAAATGGCACTGGAACAACTGCCTTTACACACTTGTCAAAAATAAGTTCACAACACTTGTGTGCATTTACTTTTAAGCTATCTATTCTGTTCCACTGATCTATGTGTTTTTCCTTTCACCAATACCATATTCCCTTGATAACTGTAGCTTTATAATGTCTTGAAAAATGTGAATTTCAAAGAACTTCTTCTTTTTCAGATATTTTTTGCCTATTCTAATTCCTGTGTGTGTCCATGTATAATAAGTATCATAAACTTGTCATAAATTTATATAAAGTTTATATA
The DNA here is from genome assembly GCF_023699985.2 of Odocoileus virginianus. Lineage (NCBI taxonomy): Eukaryota > Metazoa > Chordata > Mammalia > Artiodactyla > Cervidae > Odocoileus > Odocoileus virginianus. Next base: position 3,476,907 of record NC_069680.1, read on the forward strand.
AATTATAATATAATATATATTACATATATATGTGTGTGCATATATACATATATATGGAATGTAGATTTACAAATGAATCCTACTCTATTACAATGAATGACACAACCACACTAAAGGCTTGGGAAGAAAAAAAAAGGAGCTGACCTAAGAAGCTTTATTTTGACTGTGCGTGTGCATATTTATATACACATACAAGCTTCCCCAGTGGCTCAGTGGTAAAGAATCTGCCTGCAATGCAGGAGATTCAGGAGAGGCAGTTTCGATCCCTGGGTTGGGAAGATTCCCTGGAGGAGGGCATGGTAACCCACTCCAGTATTCTTGCCTGGAGAATTCCATGGACAGAGGAGCCTGGTATGCTACAGTCCATAGAGTCGTAAAGAGCTGGACACTACTGAAGTGACTAAGCACCCATACACACATACACACACACACACACACACACATATCACACACACCTATAGAAGAGCTTTATTTGATTTTGTTAGGGATTAAGTTACATGTATTGATTACATATTAGAGAGAATTGATGACTTAAAAATATTGAGTCCTCTAATCCATGAACACATTATCTCTCTCTCTTCATATATTTGACTTCTTCCACCTCTGTTTTATAGTTTTCAGCATAAATATACATTTTGTTAGATTTATACCTTTGGGCGCTATTATATATGTCCTTTTTTGAAATCTCAGATTCTAATGTTCATTTTATAGAAACATAATCCACTTCTGTACATTAACATGCTATCCTACAGCCTTAGTAAACTCATTGTTAGTTCTAGGAACTTTTTATAGATTCTTTGGGTTTTTTCCAACATACATTATCATGTTATCTGCAAATAGAGACAGTTTTATGTCTACCTTTCCTGCAGCCTTGGTAAACTTATTACTAGTTCTGGGAAATTTTTAATAGATTCTTTGAGATTTCCTAAGGTAAATTATCATCATGTTACCTGCACATAGAGATAGCTTTATGTCTTCCTTTCCAGATTGAATGCTTTTTCACTGTCTTGCCATAATGCACTATGTGCAAGTATGAAGTTGAACAGGAGTGGTGAACATCTTGCCTTCTTCTCAATCTCAGATGAATAATATTCAGTCTTTCATTATTAAGAATAATATTACCATAGCATTTTTAGATGCTTTTTATCAGGTTAGAGAAGATCCTTATTCTTCCTAGTTTACTAAGAGCCTATATCATGAATGAAAGTTAAATTTTATCAAATGCTTTCTCTACATATTTTGAGATGATCAATCTGTTAAGTAAGTTATAGACTCACCATACACACCCACACATACACACACACACACAAAGCTTGTAGGAGTTTAAATTGCATTAAATTTATAAACCAAAGATATTCAGTCTTTCTACCCATGACATTTTACATCTCCATGTAATCTTCTCTTTCATTTTTCAATAAAATTTTACAATATACTCTATTTAAATTTGGCAAAACATTTCTTAGATATATTCAAAGATACTATAGCTTTTTATTTTATAAATAGTATTTTATAATATATTCTAACTTTTGTCCCTTGTTTATAAAAATGCACATGGTTTTGCTATTTGGAGCTTGAGTTCATCAATCTCAATGAACTCTCTTATTATTTCTAGCCATTTGTGTCTAGAAGTTTATAAATCACTAGGTAAACAATTACACATATGCTAATAAAAACAAGGTTGTTTATTCCTTCTTCTTGCATATTTTATTTATTTACTTTTCCTATTTGTTGAAAGACACAGAACTCCTGCATTTCTGCTTAGCTTACAACCAGAGATGCTGGCTGCCTTTGTTCTACGTTATCTTTTCAAAGGTATTTGTATATTTAACAGTCTTCCAAGAAAGCGACAATGCCTCACTTCAGAGCGAAGGGCAGGCATGCTTAAATGTCCAATGCAATAAACATAATATTCCCCTCTAGAATAAAGAACATGACTGTTTACTCCTCACTATGAATGATTCAGTTTCCCTAATCTCACAGTTGTGTGTGCATGCTCAGTCGTGTCTAACTCTTTATGACCCCATGGACTGTTACCCGCCAGGCTTCTCTGTCCATGGAACTTTCCAGGCAAGAAAACTGGATTAGGATGCCATTTCCTCCTCCAGGGGATCTCAACCCAGGGATCAAACCTGAATCTCTGGCATCTCTTGCACTGGCAGTTGGATTCTTTACCACGGCTCCACTTGGGAAGCCTAATCTAGGGTTACCCTCTTGATATATAACCCACTGCATGTTCAAGTATCACCTAGCAGTCTTCCTGTTGTTCTATGGAAATTTGAACTCAGAAAACAACACAAAACTTTGCTGATACTCTGGCCACTGCTATTGCTATAAAAAGTAAACTCCTTTTTGTCTGACACAGGAGTCTCATATCTTCTGTCAACATTCATGAAACTGGCAGGTTACCTTGTTAGCTTACAAGAAGGGTAAAATTTCAGATCCTTCAAAGTTCTTGACATCATTCTGCTGGCTAGAACCTCCAGTACAGTGGTGACCTATGGGCATTGTTGTCTTCTTCCTGATTTTAAGGAAAATGATTCTAACATTTTACCATAATATTAAGCATAATAATTGATTTAGATTCTTGGTGGATATTGTTTTTCAAGTTATGAGAAGTTGTTAAAAAAAATTCCTAACCTACCATTTAACTTGGGAAACTGCTATCTTAGTGACCTAAAAGAGCTGACACAGCTTTCAAAAGTGGTTCTCCTTGGAATTAAAAATAGGAAAGAAATCCCTAGGAGGAACTATTAGAATTTCATGTAAGACAGTTCTTCATTATGTCATGCCTCACAGAACATTTCACATTCTTAGCCTCAACCAACTAGATACCAATAGCATCCCTAGTCTTGATGACTGAACCACCCCTCTTCCCTCACCAATTTTTTCAAATGTGCTCTAGCGTTGGGGTTGGCAGTCTTTTTCTATAAAGAGCCAGAGAGCAAATATTTTAGGTTTTGTGGGCCACAAAGCCTCTGCTGCAGCTACTCAAGTTGGCTAACGTAATGCAAAAGCAGCCATAGACAATACATAAATAAATGAGCACGGCTGCACTCCAATAAAACTTGACAAAAACAAGTGGTGGTAAGATTCGGCCTGTAGGCTGTACTTCGCTGACCTCTGCTCTAGAGGGATGGGTAGAGAGTAGAATACCCTCAAATTTCACAGATAAGAGAATGGGGTCAGGGATGAAGTGATTTCCCCAACGTTTTGACTGCACAGCAGTTTGTACCAAGCAATGATTAGAACACAGGCCTCCTAACTGCTAGTGCTCTTCCCACTGGGACACCTAACAGAATAAATGACACCCTGGAAGAATCTGCCTCAGCAAGTATTTTTATCCACTTCTACTAAATGTATGCAAATATATATGGACACTTGGCAGATGTCCATGAATATTTAAGGCTCTGCTCCAGCTGTCTTCCTACTCTGTGGTGTGCAGTATTTCTCTAATTTTACATCATTCCCAGATGAAGACACCATGGTTTCATCCCAAGAATGTTCATGAAAACATGCAATACATTTGGGCTGAACGCTGAACCCAGAAGCAGAGACTTCCCACAATAACTCAGCATAAATCATTCATCTGCTAGATATTTCTAAGGACAGCCTCACAGAATTGAGCACAGCCCTGATTTTTCGTCTGTACAACAGGACTGACACCCAATCAACCTGAAGTCTATTTTCAAGTGAGAATCCTGAAGAACTGGATCTAATACTAATCTATACAAAGTATAAGAACATAGAACACCTACTTTTCATTCATCTGCAATTGCTAAGATTCCATCTATAGAGTTATTTTGTTTGGCCTGATTGATTCCTCACAAAAGTGCTAAATAAGTTGCCTCATGGCAACTAAGCCTCACGGAAGGACTATGTAATAATAAGTAGCTATTAGCAGTGATACACATAGTTTGAAGCAAAGTAATAGTTCTCAGAAAAGGACTGGGCTTGGAAAAGAAAAGCGACATAATCAGCCTTGGCCAAAACCAAGGCTTTGCTGATTTACTCAACAAATCTGAGGCTGTTTTTACCCTCACTTGATATGTTACACTTTGGGTAGAATACTGGACTACATGAACTAAAGTTCTTCCAACTCTAAGATTTAGTTAGTCTAAATTCAGGGGGGACAAAAGAGAATGCTACATCCTGGAGAAACTCTCATAGAAGATGAACTCAGGCATGAAGAAAAGACAGATGTTAGATATGGAAAGTGAAGGGAAAGGTATATGAAGCAATCAGTGTTATTAATAACTACACAAATAGCTCCTCTCTTCCTCATACCCAAACAATAAAATCCACTCAGAAGCTCTAAGATGATCCCAATATCAAGAAGTTTCTAAAGAGAACCTGCTAAGAAATGATTTGGAATTTACTGCACCAAAGTAGCAGTAATGACACCAACTAGAGCCAGTAGTCTGGCATAATTGTTGATTGAGCAGTAATAATCTTAGATGGCTATTTCTGTTGGAATCTGGTTTATTAAAATGATAGATAAGGACAGGTACCAACAATTATACTTAATGCATACTTTTTGAAGAAGTGAAGAAATATTTAGGCACTGGAATAGAGTCAGTAGCATTTTTCTTCATTTTGAGCCTGTAGAAACTAACTTAGCTTCTTTGAAAGTTGACATCCCCCATGGTATGGGTAGACTAACTAGGACTAGAATGTTTATATCCTTGACTTACATCATTTAGGTTTAAAGTTCTCCAAAGGGTAATGAGTAGTCCAAAGCTGCTAAATGTCAAAGTCAACCAGAAAACAAAACAGAATTCTAAAGAAATCAAAATAAAGGTTTAGACATCTGAACTTTTGATAAGGATTTATCAAGCATCATCAGTTCCTTGTCTAACTTGGAAGCAAACCAAATTTCCTCATGTGGATGGCTTTGGAGCCTCCTAGTGGCAGCCTCAGGGGACCTACAGAACTGGAGTCCCGGAACGGACCAGACTTTCAAGAGTGTTTGTTATCTATACTGATGATCAATTCACACAAACACATCAGCTCCTACAATGTACTCAGGGCTTCACCGGTGGCTCAGATGTTAAAGAATCTTCCTGCAAATCAGAAGACCTGGGTTTGATCCCTTGGTTGGGAAGATCCCCGGGGGAAGGAAAACGGCTGCCCACTCCAATATTCTGGCCTGGATATAGTGCTCAACACACTATATTAAACAATAGGAATTCAAAGATGAATAAATGTTTGTCCCTACCCTCAAGGAACTCACAGCCTACTACTATGTACACAGGTAAGAACAGAAGTAACTCTGAATCAATGTAATATGCACTTATAATCTGCAAAATAAAGGAAAAGGATGAATTCAGGAGTGTGTGATAAAGGGGGCTGACTTCTTAGCCAAGTCTTGACTAAAGGAAAAATAGAAGTCTATCTGATAAAGAATCCCAGGACATATATATTTTCATGCCTTTGCTAATTCTCCTTCCTCTTTGGATTATTCTACCTTTTCCATATATCATACCGAGAATACTAAGACTTGAGTACCCTTAAGGTTCTTGTTTTTTCTTCCAAGCACTGAAGAGATGTCAGAGGCTGTAAATCAGATAAGTGACTTACCTATTGAAGACTATTCACAAAAGTAATTCTGATAGTAGTATGAAAAATGTATTAAGAGAGCTGGGGAGCAGAGTCTATTAATATGTCACAGTACTCCAAGGGAAATGTGAGGGCTGGCAGCACAGCAGCAAGAAAGAGGATTTCAGAGTTAAAGACTACTACACCTATGTTAGGGGCTTCCCAGGTGGCACTAGTGGTAAAAGAACCCACCTGCCAATGCAGGAGACCCAGGTTCCATCCTTGGGTCCAGAAGATCCACTGGAGGAGGGCATGGCAACCCACTCCAGTATTCTTGCCTGGAGAATCCCAAGGACAGAGGAGCCTGGCGGGCTACAGTCCATAGAGTCACAAAGAGTCGGCCACAACTGAAGTGACTTAGCACACATGCATGCACGCATACCTGTGTTAAAGACCTAAGTTAAAGACTTCTGATATCTGATGGCCAAATGAATAAGAGAGACTAGGCTCAGAAAAGAATAAAAAATAGTTCAAAATTTTCCTTAAGAGATAAGGTAGGAAATGATGCCTTTAACCAAGATAGGGAACACAAAAGAAATCAAGGGGATGAGTAATAATGAGGAACATTAGTAACTAGTTTTATTTGAGGTACAAAATTTAGGATTTGTTTAAGAAACCCTAGGAAGTGTCTGCAAAACTCCTAACTCTGAAAAACACTATAACCATCTCAAAACAATCAACAATGATAACCACTATTAAAATGTTAGTTGTTATTCTCTCTTAGTGACATAGGGAAAAGAACAATCATTTCCATTTTCATAAATAACATCCTGAAATTGATCCAGTCTCAGAAACTTAAACTTTCATTAGACAATGAAAATTTTCCAGCAAAAGTGAACATCTTATTCCCCTTACTTTTGTCCCCTTTGCTTTATCCAAAAACATCCATCATTCAAGGAACGAGTTGAGTTCCACCTTTGCCTCGCCACAAAGCCTTATCTTACTCCTTCAGACCTTACACATTACTCTCTTAGGTTACCATATCTGAACTCTCATAGCACTTGGCACAGATAATATTCTACTACATTGTCCTTTATGATTTGCTAGAGTTTTAAGGAAATTTAGTTGTGTCTCTCCAACTATATTTAAGTTCCTTAAAGAGTAAGGCACTGGCCTACTTCTGCTCTCAGCCAGAGGCCAACTAATCCCCTAATTCACCTCCCTTATATTTTACAAATGATAAAACTGGGCCCAGACAAGCTAAATAAGCTGGGCATGGTTCACAAGTAGTTTGTGAGTCCAGGTACCCAGAGCTTTATTTCCTTAACATCTCTCTGCTTTCAGATGCCCCATAAATATTTATTTTTTAATTTTATTATTGGAATACAATTGCTTTACAATGTTGCATTAGTTTCTGCTACACAACAAAGGAAAAAAATCAGCTGTATGTACATGTATATTCCCCTCCCTTTTGAGCCTCCCTCCTACCCCCCGAAATTCCACCTCTCTCAGTCATTACAGAGCACTGAACTGAGCTCCCAGTGCTAGACCGCAGCTTCCCACTAGCTGTCTGTTTTACACATAGTATGTACATATGTCAATGTCAATCTCCTGATTCATTGAAGTACTTGTACATCATGTTTCCTTTCCTATGAGGCGTGTTTGCATCTTAACAGAATATTCAAATTCCAAAGGAGCCAAACTAATGATTATTTAACAGTGGAATTATAAACCTCCTGAAAAGCAGTCAGGAGTCTATTTGGGGACAGGGAGACATTCTGGGAAACTCAAAATCATATCACGAATTTCAGTATTCAGTTATGCTAGAATGACAGAAACCATATTAACCCCCTTACCTTGAATAACTTTTTTAAAAGGACCAAGGTACACCAAACAATGCTTTCTGACATAAAAACATAAAGCACAGGACAGTGATTCCTAAAGAAGGAAAAACAAACAAGATGAGCCCTATCATCTGCCGTCTCATACCTGGAGAGAACTTTCAGGCTTGTAGTATAAAATAGGGAACCAAAACAGAACTCAGCAGTCTTGCTGAGTTGCTGACACAGAGTTCAGAGCTAGGAAAGGCCAAGGCAACTAAAATTTGCAGCATACAGGAGAGGAGGGAGTTACACAAAGAACATGAGCTCCAGCAGTGGAGTTTTCTGACATCCGTGCATATGTGAGAAAACCACCAAGGTAAGGAAAAGAACCACCAGGAAGGAGTAAGTAAAACAATCAGCACAGGACACACAGGACCAGGAATAATTCACATTCTGGGCAATCAGACTGAAAAGACCTCATAACAGACAAGGTTTCGAGTAAGAAGGGTACAGAATAAGAAAAGTATTGCTTCAGAAAGGTATTGCTACAATAGAGAAGCCAAATTAGTCATAGACTATTCTAACAAAACTTAAAACTTGAAAAAAATCAAGCTGATCCCAAGGACCTTAACTTCATCTCTCAAAAAGACAAATAATATTTAAAGGAATATCAAATATCCAGCATCCAACAATGTAAAATTTAAAATGTCTGATATCCAGTTTAAAACTAGCACACAAATAAACAAAAAAAGATGACCCATAAGCAGCAGAAAAATCAATAAATAAAAACAGACAGAAATGACACAGATGATTAACGTAGTAGCCAAAGAAATGAAAAAATTATTTTAAAATATTGTCTATATATTTAAGAATACAAAAGAAAGCAAAGGAGTGAAAATGAGAAATATAAAAAATATAAAAAGAAACAAACTTAATTTCTAGAAATGAAAAATAGTAACTGAAATGAAAAGTACACTGAATTTAAGACACTGCAAAAAATTAATGGCATAAAATGACATACATAAGGAGGGAAAAGACTCAAGAAAATTTAATGGAGCATCACAGAGCCATCAGACAATATTAAGCATCCTACTATATGAGTAATTGGTACCAAAACAGGATGGGAGAAGGAAAAAATAATGGTCCAAACTTCTAAATTAAATGAAAACTATAAACCCATAGAAACCTAAAAAGAAGAAACAAGAATAACACACCAAAGTGTATCACAATCAAATTGCTGAAAAGCAGAGATTAAAGGAAAATCTTAAAAATAGAGCAAAAAGACACATAAGGTAGAGTAGACTTTTTGTCAAAAACAATGCAAACCAGCAAAAAACAAGTCAACACAGATTACCAAAATGAAATGCAAAGAGAAGGGGAAAAAAAGAACAACAACAACAAAGGAACAGAGAGGCCAACAGCAGTGGAACACTGTGAAATGGAATATTGTACACAAAACTAGAATCCTAGAAGGCAAAAAAAAAAAAAAAAGAACAAGAGGGCTGAAGAATAATGGCTGACAATTTTCCAAAATTAGTGACAGACAACAAACAACAAACCAAGGCCTAGATCCAACAAACTCAGGTAGCACTAAATATGATAAATAGCCCTTTTGGCTCTCTTAGCAGCACCATGGTGGTCATAAGAATAAGTGCCCTACAAAAGGAGGCAAAAAGGCAGCCATGAAGAAAGTGTTTGACCCATTTTCTAATAAAGACTGGTATGATCTGAAAGCACCAGCTAAGTTCAACATAAGAAATATTGGAAAACACTGGTCATGAGAACTCAAGGCACCAAAATCTCATCTGATGGCCTCAAGGGTTGGGTTTTTGAAGTGAGTCTTGCTGATCTGCAAAATGATGAAGTTGCATTTAGAAAATTCAAGTTAATTATTGTGGCTGTTTAGGGCAAAAACTGCCTGACTAATTTCCATGGCATGGATCTTACCTGTGACATAATGTGCTCTATAGTTAAAAAATGGCAGACCATGATTGAAGCTCACATTAATGTCAAGACTACCAATGGTTACTTGATTCATCTGTTCTGTGTGAGTTTTACACAGAAAATCACAACAACCAGACTCAGAAGACTTCTTAGGCCCAGCACCAGCAGGTGCGCCAGATCCACAAGAAGATGATGGAAATCATTACCCAAGAGGTGCAGACAAGTGACTTGGAAAAGGTGGTCAATAAACTGATTCCAGACACCATTGGAAAAGACATAGAAAAGGCTTGAAGGCTTGCCAATCTCTTTATGTGCTCTGTGATGTCTTCATTAGACAAGTAAAAATGCTAAAGAAGTTCAAGTTTAAATTGGGAAAACTCATGGAGCTAATGGTGAAATTAGTAGTTCTGGAAAAGCTACAGGGGATGAGACAGGTGCTAAAGTTGAATGAGCTGATGGATATGAGCCAGCAGTTCAAGAATCTGTTTAAAATGCAGACTTTTAATACTGACAAACAAAAGGTCTTATTTGTGATTTAAAAACAGGGTAAATAACAATAATCAAACATGCACATACACATACCTATGCATACCAAGGTCAAAATGCTAAAAAACCAAAGACAAAGAGAAAATCTAAAAAGCACTTAGGGAAAACAAAAGATACACTGCTTACAGAGGAGTAATAAGAATTACAGGGACTTCTCTGGACAGTGGTTAAAGACTCCTCACTTCTGCTGCAAGGGGCATGACTTGATTCCTGATATGGGAACTAAGATTCTGCACATGGCCTGCAGCATGGCCAAAAATAAAAAAGAAAGAACAAGAATTATAGCAAACTTCTCAACAGAAACCACGGAAGAAAATGTAATGAAACCCTATATGCAAAACAGAAAAAGAGACACAGATGTACAGAACAGACTTTTGAACTCTGTGGGAGAAGGCAAGGGTGGGATGTTCTGAGAGAACAGCATTGAAACAAGTATACTATCAAGGGTGAAACAGATCACCAGCCCAGGTTGGATGTATGAGACAAGTGCTCAGGGCTGGTACACTGGGAAGACCCAGAGGGATGGGATGGGGAGGGAAGTGGGAGGGGGGATCGGGATGGGGAACACATGTAAATCCATGGCTGATTCATGTCAATCTATGGCAAAAACCACTACAATACTGTAAAGTAATTAGCCTCCAATTAATAAAAATAAATGAAAAAAATAAATAAATAAGTGTTAAAAGAAGAAAAAAAAGGTAAACCCAGAATTTTGCACTATGCAAAAATATCCTTCAAAGGTAAAGGAAAAATAATTTTCTCAAACTCACTGACAGTATACCTACTCTTTAAGAAATGTTAAAGAAAAGTATTCAGGCAGAAGGGAAAAAAAAAAGAAAAGTGGAAGTAAAAAACAGTTGATGAGTGTCCGAAAAGAAATAAGTGAAGGTTAAAAAAATTGTTTTTCTTATTTTAGTTACTCTAAGAGATACTGAATGGTTCAAGCAAAAATAAGAACAACAGATTTCAAGCATGGCATATGTTAAAATGAAATTATGATATCAATGGCATGAGGGATGGGAGGGAAAATATGGTACTTACACCATGCATGTAACTGTGTAATATAAATTCAAAGTAGATTCTGATCATTTAAAATGCATTTTGTAAACCCTAGAACACAAAAGGCACAAATTAACTTTTAAATAAGTTGGATTTTATCAAATAAAAAACTTTTTTTTTTCATTTATTTTATTAGTTGCTTTTTTAATGCTTAGCACACTGCCTATCATGTAGTAAGTATTCAATAAATGTTACTACTATTACCAGGTACAGTATTAGGCATGCTGAAAACACATACAAAAACAAAATCATCCTTTGCCCTCACAAGGCACATGGATCATCCCAGAAACTTAAGGAAAGGATGGCTTAAAATGATTTAGCTGTGAGCTTCCTTTTGTCCTCAAGGCAAAAGTGGAACCTTAGTGATGCATACCTGAATTCATCTAATTGAAGGATGTACAACTTTATTTTTTACTGATTATTTTCTTTTACTCTTTTGACCACCCACCTTTACCAAAACTTTTACACTTCAAAAGGTACATTTTAAGAAAATGAAAAGAGAAACTCTATACAGGGGGGAAATATTTATAAAACAAATGGCTGACAAAGGATTTGTATCCAGAATATATTAAAACTCTCACAACTTAGTACAAGAAAAACAACCCATTTAAAAATAAAACACTGAAACAGAAATTTCACCAAAGAAAATATATAAGGCAAATAACTATAGAGACAGTGTTCAATATCATTAGTCATTAGGGAAATGAAAACATGAGTTATCACTCTACATTCACTAGAATTTGTTCTTCTTTAGGCATCAGAAAATTAGGGATACCAAGGGAACATTTCATGCAAAGATGGGCTGCATAAAGGACACAAATGGTATGGACCTAACAGAAGCAGAAGATATTAAAAAGAGGTGGCAAGAATACACAGAAGAATTATACAAAAAAAGATCTTCACGGCCCAGATAATCATGACGGTGTGATCACTCACCTAGAGCCAGACATCCTGGAATGCAAAGTCAAGTGGGCCTTAGGAAGCATCAATATGAACAAAGCTAGTGGAGGTGATGGAATTCCAGTTGAGCTATTTCAAATCCTGAAAGATGATGCTGTGAAAGTGCTGCACTCAATATGCCAGCAAATTTGGAAAACTCAGCAGTGGCCACAGGACTGGAAAAGGTCAGTTTTCATTCTAATCCCAAAGAAAGTCAATGCCAAAGAATGTTCAAACTACTGCACAATTGCACTCATCTCACACGCTAGCAAAATAATGCTCAAAATTCTCTAAGCCAGGCTTCAACAGTATGTGAACCATGAACTTCCAGATGTTAAAGCTTGTTTTAGAAAAGGCAGAGGAACCATAGACCAAATTGCCAACATCCACTGGATCATAAAAAAAGCAAGAGAATTCCAGAAAAAATCTACTTCTGCTTTATTGACCATGCCAAAGCCTTTGACTGTATGGATCACAGCAAACTGTGGAAAATTCTTAAAGAGACTGGAATACCAGAACACCTGACCTGCCTCTTGAGAAATCTGTATGCAGGTCAGGAAGCAAAAGTTAGAATTGGACATGGAACAACAGACTGGTTCCAAATAGGGAAAGGAGTACGTCAAGGCTATATATTGTCACCCTGCTTATTTAACTTACATGCGGAGTACATCATGAGAAACAGTGGGCGGGATGAAGCACAAGCTGGAATCAAGATTGCTGGGAGAAATATCAATAACTTCAGATGTGCAGATGACACCACCCTTATGGCAGAAAATGAAGAAGAACTAAAGAGCCTCTTGATGACAGTAAAAAGGAGAGTGAAAATGTTGGCTTAAAGCTCAACATTCAGAAAACTAAGATCATGGCATCCAGCCCCATCACTTCATGACAAATAGACGTGGAGACAATGGAAACGGTGACAGATTTTATTTTGAGGGGCTCCAAAATCACTGCAGGTGGTGACTGCCGCCATGAAATTTAAAAACACCTGTTCCTTGGAAGAAATTAATGAACAACCTAGACAGCTTATTAAAAAGCAAAGACATTACTTTGCCAACAAAGGTCTGTCTAGTCAAAGCTATGGTTTTTCCAGTAGTCATGTATGGATATGAGAGTTGCACTATAAACAAAGTTGAGTGCCGAAGAACTGATGCTTTTGAACTGTGGTGTTGGAGAAGACTCTTGAGAGTCCATGGGACTGCAAAGAGATCCAACCAGTCCATCCTAAAGGAAATCAATCCTGAATATTCATTGGAAGGACTGATGCCGAAGCTGAAACTCCAATACTTTGGCCACCTGATTCAAAGAACTGACTCATTGGAAAAGACCCTGATGCTGGGAAAGACTAAAGGAAGGAGAAGGGGACGACAGAGGATGAGATGGTTGGATGGCATCACCAACTCAATGGACATGAGTTTGAGTAAACTCTGGGAGTGGGTGATGGACAGGGAGGCCGGGCGTGTTGCAGTTTATGGGGTCACAAGGAGTCGAACATGACTGAGTAACTGAACTGAACTGAGTTGTTAAGTTGGTATCTGACTATTCTGCTACCCCACTGACTGTAGCCCATCAGGCTCCTCTGTCCATAGGATTTCCCTGGCAAGAATACTGGAGTGGATTGTCATTTCCTCCTCCAGGGCATCTTCCTGAACCAGGGATCAAACCTATGTCTCCAGCATTGGCAGGGCAGACTCCGTACCACTGCGCCACCAGAGAACACAAAGAGTACAATACATTGGTAAAGGGCACCGGTTCTTATCTCCTACTGCTTCAGAACTTTAGACAAGAGAAGGCTTAACAAAGCCAATGCAGTAACAAAATTTTAGGAGTAAACTCAGGATTCAAATAGAACATGTAAGGATTAGTAAATCTAGCATAGAAAAAGAGCTATTGCACAAGTGAAATGATTTGTTTAAATAGTTTTGGAATATTGAAATGAAATTTCATTTGCAGAGAAAATAAGTTATCCTTGGAAAAAGGCCCTGAATTCCTTACAGGTTAATATGGACTAGCCTCTCCTCATAGCTTCTCAATCCTCAGGCAAACTGAAAACTCCACGCTCCCTTCTCTCTCCAAGAGTCCCATTCCCCCACATGACTTTTCCTCCTTTTAACAAAACAAGAGACATCTAACTTTCCTGACACATGCAGCTGGCACCAAAGCAAACCAAGCTGTGGGGTGGCTGACCCAAAATTACTGATGAATGTTCAAAGTAAACACATTTTCAGCCAATCTGGAATGGTATATTTCTAAGAGGACAGAGAGCTCTTAAAATTAACTAACTCATCTGGACAAACTGTCCATCCAATGGAAGTTTTTCAATAATGAATATCAGACCATAGATCTTCCTGCAGCTGAGCTTGTTTATCATTCAAGGAGTCTGCTTCTGCATGTCTCATGGATAGCTTCATGATTTTTATTTTCACTGGCTTCTGGCTTCTTATATTTATATAAACAGGCCAAGAAGGCAAAACACATGAGAGCAAGTTTAAATGGTAGACTCTTCATTCCTTCAAAGGCAGAGACACGTACCTTTCCTTTTCTACATGTCAGATAGACAATTGAGGAAGAAAAGATACATGTTTGGGAAAAGAGAGGCCCTTGTTTAAAAAGCATTAACTTACTAAAGTGGTTTTTCTTATTGTGTGGAAATCCTAATCAAGTGCTCTCTGTCGCAATGTCAAGATTGTCAAGTAGGGCCTATACATAAAACAATACCAAACCGAAATTAAGAGTGGATTTGCAGCTTAAACTAACTAAACCAGTATTCTGAAAGAACTCAATTGATGATACATATAACCAATTCCTATCAAGCGTGATTTTTTTCTGTTTTGTTTTCCTGTTTATTTTTATTTATGTAGAAAATAATCTTCTTCTAAATGAGCTCTAACTGTGGCTCTAAAGGGAGAGGCATATCTTTTTTGAGATAGAGGAAAACCCTTTAAATACCCTAGGAATGTCCTACCTTGCTTTCAATAGATTGACCACACTGAATAATGGGGAGTTCTCACTGTTCTTAGTCAGAGGAGGCCCAAGAGATGCTCTGTCCAGCTTAGGAAGCAAAAAAGGGTGCCGCCAACCCTCTGTGAACTACCCTACGTTGATGCTTCTGTTGCCCCACATGTATCTCCCCTACTGCTTGCCTCCCAATGGATGTTTTCGAACTTAATTCACACAGAGTCCTTTCTGCCACAGATCATTTTATGTGGCAATCATGTATTGACTCATGTAAAAGAAGAGAGTAAATACCATTTGTTATTAATCTACTATGTATTGGGCAGGAAACTGACCACATGGGTCACAACTTGTCTAACTCAACTGAACTGTGAGCAATGCCATGTAGGGCCATCCAAGAAGGACAGGTCATGGTGGAGACTTCTGGAAAAATGTGGTCCACTGGAGAAAGGAAGTGCAAACCACTTCATTCTTGCCTTGAGAACCCCATGAACAGTAAGAAAAGGCAAAAATATATGACACTGAAAGATGAACTCCTCTGGCTGGTAGTTCCCAATATGCTATAGGAGAAGAGCTGAGAAATAGCTCTAGAAAGAATGAAGAGACTGAGGCAAAGTGGAAACAAAGCCCAGTTGTAGATGTGTCTGGTGTAGAAAGTAAAGTCCGATGCTGTAAGAACAATATTGCACAGGAACCTGGAATGTTCAGTCCATGAAACAAGGTAAACTGGAAGTGGTCAAACAGGAGATGGCAAGAATGAACATTGACATTTTAGGAATCAGTGAACTAAAATGGACTGGAACGGGAAAATTTAACTCAGATGACCATTATATCTACTACTGTGGGCAAAATCCCTTAGAAGAAATGGAGTAGCCTTCACAGTCAACAAAAGAGTATGAAATGCAGCACTTGGGTTCAGTCTCAAAAATGACAGAATGATCTCTGTTTGTTGCAAAGGCAAACCATTCAATATCATAGGAATCCAAGTCTATGCCCCAACCACTAATGCGAAGGAAGCTGAAGTCAAACAGTTCTATGAGGACCTACAAGACCTTCTAGAACTAACATTAAAAAAATAGGAGGTGGGAGGGGGGACCGGGATGGGGAATACATGTAAATCCATGGCTAATTCATTTCAATGTATGACAAAAACCACTGCAATGCTGTAAAGTAATTAGCCTCCAACTAATAAAAATAAATGGAAAAGAAAAAAATATATATGTTCTTTTCATCATAGGGGACTGGAATGCAAAAGTAAGAAGTCAAGACATACCTGGAGTAACACGCAAATTTGGCCTTGGAGTACAAAATGAAGCAGGGCAAAGGCTAACAGAGTTTTGCCAAGAGAACACACCGGTCATAGCAAACATCTTCTTCCAACAACACAAGAGACGACTCTACACAGAGATATCACCAGATGGTCAATAGAAAAATCAGATTGATTATATTCTTTGCAGCCAAAGCAGGAGAAGCTCTATATAGTCAGCAGAAATAAGACCGGGAGCTGAGTGTGACTCAGATCATGAGCTCCTTATTGAAAAACTCAAACTTCAATTGGAAAAAGGAGGGAAAACCACTAGACCATTCAGCTATGACCTAAATCAAATTCCTTACAGTGGAAGTCACAAACAGATTCAAGGGATGACATCTGAGAGTGCCTAAAGAACTATGGATGGAGGTTTGTAACACAGTACAGGAGGTGGTGATCAAAACCATCCCCAAGAAAAAGAAAGGCAAAATGGGTATCTGAGGAGGCATTACAAATAGCTGAAAAAAGAAGAAAAGTGAAAAGCAAAGGAGAAAAGGAAAAATACACACATCTGAATGCAGAATTCCAAAGAATAGCAAGGAGAGATAAGAAAGCCTTCCTAAGTGAACAGCACAAAGAAAAAGAGGAAAACAATAGAATGGGAAAGACTACCAATCTCTTCAAGAAAATTAGAGATACCAAGGGAACATTTCATGCAAACATGGGTGCAATAAAGGACACAAATGGTATGGACCTAACAGAAGCAGGAGATATTAAGAAAGGGTGGCAAGAATACACAGAAGAACTGTACAAAAAAGATCTAATGACCCAGATAACTAGGATGGTGTGATCACACACCTACATCTTGGAGTCAGACATCTTGGAGTACAAAGTCAGGTGGGTCTTACGGAACATTACTACAAAGCTAGTGGAGGTGATGGAATTTCAGTTGAGCTATTTCAAATCCTAAAAGGTGATGCTGTAAAAGTGCTGCACCTCAGATGTCAGCAAATTTGGAAAACTCAGCAGTGGCCACAGGACTGGAAAAGGTCAGTTTTCATTCCAGTCCCAGAGAAGGGCAATGCCAAAGAATGTTCGACTTACCGCGCAATTGCACTCATCTCACATGCTAGCAAAGTAGGGCTCAAAATTCTCCAAGTTAGGCTTCAACAATACCTGAACCAAGAAGTTCCAGATGTTCAAGCTGGATTTAGAAAAGGCAGAGGAACCAGAGATCAAATTGCCAACATCCGCTGGATCATAGAAAAAGCAAGAGAATTGCAGAAAAACATATACTTCTGTGTCACTGACTATGCTAAAGCTTTTGACTGTATGGATCACAACAAACTGTGGAAAATTCTTAAAGAGATGGGTACCAGACCACCTTACTTGGCTCCTGAGAAACCTGGATGCAGGTCAAGAAACAACAGTTAGAACTGGACATGGAACAATGGACTGACTGATTCCAAATTGGGAAAGGAGGGTGTCAAGGCTCTGTAGTGTCACCCTGTTTATTTAACTTATATGCAAAGTACATCATGTGAAATGGCAGGCTGTACGAATAACAAGCTGGAATCAAGATTGCCAGGAGAAATATCAATAACCTCAGATATGCAGATGACACCACCTTAATGCCAGAAAGTGAAAAGGAAGAACTAAAGAATCTTGCTGAAGGTGAAACAGGAGAGTGAAAAACCTAGCTTAAAACTCAACATTCAGAAAACGAAGATTATGGCATCCGGCCCCATCACTTCATGGGAAACAGATGGGAAAAAATGGAAATAGTAGCAGATTTTTCTTGGGCTCCAAAATTACTGAGGATGGAGACTGCAGCCATGAAATTTAAAAGACACTTGCTCCTTGGAAGAAAAGCTATGACAAACCTAGACAGTGCATTAAAAATCAAAGACATCACTATTCTGACCAAGATCCATATAGTCAAAGCTATGATTTTTCCAGCAGTCATGTACAGATATGAGAGTTCGACCATAAAGAAGGCTGAACACCAAAGAATTTATGCTTTTGAACTGTGGTGCTGGAGAATACTCTTGAGAGTTCTTTGGACAGCAAGGAGATCAGATCAGTCAATCCTAAAGTAAATCAATCCGGAATACACATTGGAAGAAGTGATGCTTGAAAGTGAAGCTCCAATACTTTGGACACCTGATAAGAAGACCTGACTCACTGGTAAAGACCCTGATGCTGGGGATTTAGGGCAAGAGAAGAAGGGGACACCAGAGAATGAGATGGTTAGATGGTATCAGTGACTCAATAGACATGAGTTTGAGCAAACTCTGGGAGACAGTGAAGGACAGAGAAGCCTGGTATGCTACAGTCTATAAAGATGCAAAGAGTTGGACAAGACTGAATGACTGGTAACAACAACAACAACAACAAAGACAGCATGAGATCAACCCTCTTAAAATTTTAAGCACAATATCCTCAAGATTCATACATGCTGTTGCATATGGCAGAATTTCTTTCCTTTTTAAGGCTGAATAATATTCCATTGTGTGTACATACCACATACCACATTTTCTTTATCCATTTGTCCATCAATGGACATTTAGGTTTTTTCCATATCTAGACTATTGTGTTATAATGAACATGGGAGTGCAAATACCTCTGAGATCCTGATTTCAATTCTTTTTGATAAATACCCAGAACTGGAATTGCTGGAAGGTATGACAGTTCTTTGTTTACAGTTCTTTATACTATTTTCCAGCTATAGCAGCTGCAGTGCCTTACATTCCCACCAACAGTACACAAGGGTTCCAATTTCTCTATATCATCACTTGTCATATTCTATTTCTTTGATAATAACTATCCTAACAGGTATGACATGATATCTCACTGTGGTTTTGATCTGCATCTCTCTGATAATTAGTAATGTTAAGCATCTTTTCATAGATCTGCTGGCCATTTGTATATATTCTATAGAGAAATGTTTTTCCAAGTCCTTTGCCTAGAATCGAGATTGCCAGGAGAAATATCAATAACCTCAGATATGCAGATGATACCACCCTTATGACAGAAAGTGAAGAGAAACTAAACAGCCTCTTGCTGAAGGTGAAAGAGGAAGAGTGTAAAAGATGGTTTAAAACTCAACATTTAAAAAACTAAGATCATGGCATACAGTCCCATTACTTCATGCAAATAGATGGGGAAACAATGGAAACAGTGACAGACTTTATTTTCTTGGGCTCCAAAATCACTGCAGATGGTGATGGCAGTCCTGCAATTAAAAGAAACTTGCTCCTTGGAAGAAAAGCTACAACAAACCTAGAGAGCATATTAAAAAGCAGAGACAATACTTTGCCAACAAAGGTCCATCTAGTCAAAGCTATGGTTTTTCCAGGAGTCGTGTATGGATGTGAGAGTTGGATCATAAGGAAAGTTGAGCACCAAAGAACTGATGTTTTTGAACTTGCAGTGTTGGATAAGACTCTTGAGAGTCCCTTGGACAGCAAGGAGATCCAACCAGTCCATCCTAAAGTAAATCAATCCTGAATATTCACTGGAAGGACTGATGCTGAAGCTGAAGCTCCAATACTTTGGCCACCTGATGCACTCCTTAGAAAAGACTCTGATGCTGGGAAAGATTGAAGGCAGGAGGACGAGGAGACGACAGAGGACGAGATGATTGGATGACATCACCAACCCAACAGACATAAGTTTGAGCAAGTTCTGGGAGCTGGTGAAGGACAGGGAAGTCTGGCATGCTGTAGTCCATGGGGTCCCAAAGACCGTGAATGACTGAACTGAACTGAACTTGCCAAGTTTTCAATTGCATTATTTGTTTTCTTGCTATTAAGTGAGGACTTCTTTTATATTTTTGGATATTAACCCTTTGTCAGATAGACGGTTTGTAAATATTTTCTCCTATGGTACAGGTTGTCTTTTTACCCTGTTGTTTCCTTTGCTCTGCAGAAACTTCTTAGTTTAATGTAGTCCCACTTGTCTTTTATTTCACTACCTGTACTTTTACCAACAAAATCATTGCTAAGATCAATTTCACAAAGCTTTTCCCCTATGTTTCCTTCTAGATAATTTACAGTTTCAGGTCTTACTTTGAAGTTTCTAACCCATTTTGAGTTTATTTTGTTCACAGTATAAGGGTCCAATTGTGTTCTTTTGCATATGAATAGAGGATATCCAGTTTTCTCAACACCATATATTAAAGAGATTATCATTTCCCCGTTGTGTATTCTTGGCACCCTGCTTGAAGATCAGTTGTCTGTATATGCATAGACTATGAGAATTAAATAAAATAGTAGATAAAATGTGGGTACAATGTCTGATTCACATTAAATGCTTAATACAAGTCATCAGTAAAAAAAAAATAGCTATATGATGATGACAACAACATGAAGATAAGATGATGACAATTAACAGAGCCATCCACTCACTTACCTAGTCCCTATTTATAAGCAAGAATATAAAACTGTAAGATGACAGGGCAGTTTTAGGAGTGCATATTAGCTACAGGAAAGATTTTCCCCCTATATGTTAGCTAGATTCATAACTGTCACACAGATATGAAATACAAAAGGGTTTTCTTCCCATGTACTAATACTTAGAAAAGATTTTTAACCCCATCCTTAACAATCCAACTGTCTGACTTTAATTGACTTTTGAAAGAAAAGGCCGGAAAAGAAAGAAGTGAAAAGGGAGATTATTTCTACTTGAACTGACAGCCAAAAACCTGCTTTATACTGACTAAATTTAAAAAAATTAAGTTTGGCTCATGCCAGTGTTATTAATCCCTCAGTTTGTAAGCTCTGTTTGATCCCAATGAATCTCTTTTTAAAAAAGAGTCTCCCTTTCATGTTAGAACTGGAGCACAAAGTAATTGCAGAGGATACCATCCATATCAAATCAATTACCATGTCCTGTCAATTTTCCCTTCGTAATGACTCCCCAACTATTCCTTTTCTTTCCCACTGCTGCTTTACTAATGTAATCTGCCCACATCTCCCTCCTGGATATTCTCGCTAGTCTCTCCTTGGTCCCTCTGCAGCTAGGAATCTACCACTGTTCTGTTCTGTGAGGAGCTATGAAATAAATATTCCTAAAATATCACATATAATTTTCTTAATCACAATATTTCCTTGATTGTTATGTAAAGAATAAAACCAAACCCCTTTACTTAACTCTCAAGTTAATTCTCAGATCATCTTGCACAGTCTGATCCCCAATCCCAATTTCATCTTTCAAGGAATGCCTTTTACAACTGGTTCCCAAATGGCTTTGGTATATTGGAAATGGCATTGGTTCAATGGCACATAATCATTATCTGTAGTTCATCAATTCCCAAATATTAAGCTGTTACAGAAAAACAAAAAAGATAAAAAGAGTAATATTCCTTTGTTTCCAAATACTCCTGACCACAACTAAAAACCCAAGAAAAGGATCCAAGGTTAATGTTAACGTTAAAAAAATCCACCCTATATTTCTTCAGTCTCAAGAAAATTTTACTTCTCAAACTATGCTCACAGTTATTTCCAGACCTCTTCTAACTTCCACGAAACCAAGACTGTCAAAGGATGAGCATGCAACTGGTGTCTATGATGGTAATTCATCAGTCTTCCAATGTCATCAAAATTTCACAATGCTCACTTCATGCCCTCACCACGGCCCCCTTCTTTACTAGTAAAGCAAATGCAACTACTTGGGGGGGCAAGTCAGGGACTGGGAGCAGCCGAGTAAATCAACTGCCAGGCCGGGACCAAAATCC
Organism: Odocoileus virginianus; assembly: GCF_023699985.2. Lineage (NCBI taxonomy): Eukaryota > Metazoa > Chordata > Mammalia > Artiodactyla > Cervidae > Odocoileus > Odocoileus virginianus. The sequence goes on from NC_069680.1 coordinate 3,498,694, forward strand.
AAGAATTCTATTCCCGCCTCATATCCAGTTACTAGGAGTTGTCCATTTGGCTTTTAGTCTGTTTTTAGTCTCTCCTTGTATTTTTTTTTTCCTTCTGAATAAACAAGCTTGTCTAATACAAGACTCTCAAGATGTGAGGGCTCCTTCTTCACATGGAAGCAGCAACTCCTAAAGATCTCTATTTTCTGCATGTGAATATTTCATTAGATTAGATTCGTGAATTCTCTGTAGACTCTGGGATTCTTTTGGTTAATGGTGATTGCAAACACAGATCCAGAAACAACCACTGGAACGACAACTACCTTCAAGGTACGTGAATTAAAGACCTTTGTCTTCAATTTTTATGGATTCCAGATCACCACAAGCTAACTCATTCATTATTTCTTCAACATTTATCAAGCACCTACTATGTGCCAGGCCTGTGCTTAGCACAGGGCATATAATGATTTTTAAAAACACCTCCACACACTCAAGGGCAGAGATACCAAGGAACAGAGGTCTACTCTAAGGTGAAATATGGAGTGAGTCCTTAGGCATTATTATTTTATAGTAAGAAGATCAGTAGTCCCTCTCTGGCTTTTAAATGCTGCAAAGGTATATTAAGACAGGAGTTCAAAACAAGTAAGCAAGCATTTTGACCACCCACAATGTACTCATCACTGAACCAGATATTACAAAACTCTAAAATGGACTGGAAGCAACCATGTATTGCTGAAAAAAACACAAACTTTAGAATCATAAACTCTCATTCTAGCAAGTCCTAGTTGTAAAGATAGGACAAGTTACTTAACCTCCCTGAACTTCAGTTTCCTCAACTTGTGTGTGGGTGTGTGTGTCCGACTCTTTGTGACCCCATAGACTATAGCTTGCCAGGCTCCTCTGTCCATGGGATTCTCCAGGCAAGAATACTGGAGTGGGTTGCCATTTCCCTCTCCAGGGACCTTCCAAACCCAAGGAAGTTTAGGCAATTGGAACATTTAGGAGTTTTGTGTCTCTTGTGTCTCCTCTACTGGCAGGAGGGTTCTTTACCAGCTCAGTCAACAGGGAAGCACTTCTCCAACTTGAAAAGGTGAGAAAATCTGCCTGGTTAGGATTAAATGAGACACAATATAAAATTTCTTGCAGAGGGTCGGCACTCAAGAACTGTTTATTGCCTTTGTTTCAAAGAAACTGGAGCTACTGACACCAATTAGGAGATTACCACTTTAGTAGATGGTCTAGACTAGGACAGTGACAGTAAGACCAAAGGAAAAGTAAGATATACCAAAGGCAATCAAACAGTCAGGCAGGAGATTTAGCATTGCATCAAAAAGGTTTCATTACACTCAGGAACTAAAAGAAACATTCTTTTAGGGATAAACAAAATATGATATATCGATACAGCATAACACTGGTCAGAAATAAAAAGAAATAAGTACCGATATATAACAAGGATGAAACTTTAAAACATTATGCTAAGTTAAAGTAATTATTCCCAGAGAACTACTTATTGTCTGATTTCATTTATCTTAAATACCCAGAATAGGCAAATCCATGGGGACAGAAGGTGCATTAGTTGTTACCTCCATTTGGGGGTGTGGGGAGATTGGGTGAGATAACTAAGGGATGTGAGGTTTCCCTCTGTAGTGATGAAAATGTGATTGTGATGGTTGCACAACTCTGTGAATATTCTAAAAGCCACTGAAGTGTGTAAGTGGTGTGTGAATTGTATTGAATGTAAATTATATAGCAATAAAGCTATTTTTAAAAGATTAAGACAACGCTTATAGCATCTCTGAAGTGCTCAATAAATGTAGACTGATGATGTTACTGATATTGTTTCCAGAAGAAGATACATTTAATCTCAATTTTTTTCATGCATGTTACTGATGAGAATCATCTGCACACTTAATATCAAAATAATAAAACTATTATGTAATATAGAGGAAACATTAAGAAATCTCAGCAATGTTCTAATAACCTAAACTCCTATAAATATTTACAACAATTAGAAACAATAACATCTATGACAATCAGAAGTAATAACAGTGATACCAATGAAGTCTTCCTCAACTATTTCAGATAAAGTTTACTGCTTCTTCCTCTGTAGTTTGTCTATTTATACTTTCATCACATCATTATCTATTGTAAACATATGACATTTTTCCCACTAAAGTGTAAGTTCTGTCAGAGTAAGGACTGTGTTCCACTCAGTTTTGTATCCTTTGGGAGAACATACTACAATGCTGATACATAGTAACTGTGCTTAATACATGTTTATTGAATGAGCATTTAATTTAAAATTCCTGGATTTCTCATAACTTCTCATCTCTGAATTCCTGTTTCAGCCTCCCTAAAAAAAGAGGAGGAGAAGGTTTTGAAAGGTGACCAATTTAACAATTACAACTCACATCTATACCTGACTAATAAATGAAAGCACCTCAACAAGTGATGTTTTAACTAGTTTTGCCAGTCTTAAACTTCCAAGGATGTCAGGAACAGGAAAATAACCTGAAACAGGTTATTTAGCCCTCAGAAAACTCTGAAAAATCTATATAATCGGCCTATGATCTCTGCCATCTGAGAAGCCCCTCCCAGCTCTCCGTCTTGCTGCTGCCTTTCAGAGACCATTTACCCCTTCTGGCTACCATAGGTACTAGTACTAGTAACCAGTAGCAAAGCCTAGTTCCTCCAAGTGTGGTACCCAGATCAGCAGCACGGGCAAGACCTGGGAGTTGGTTGAAAAAGCAGAGTCTCGTTTTTAACTAGATCCCCAGGTGGTTTACATGCACACTGAAGTAGAGCTGGCCATGCCTGGTCTCGAGACTCAGACTGTCTAGACTTGAACTCCACAGCAGACCCGCTGGAGTACCTCATGCAAATCACTTCACCCAGGGATTCTTACTCCGGTGCACACTTTAGAACCACCTGGATTCTAAAAAGATTTTAAAAAATCACAAAGTCTTGGCTCCACCAGAAATTGAATTAATTAGCCTAGGACCCAATAATTTTTAAAGCTCCCCTAACTAGGGGAATGCAGCCAGAATTCAGAACTACTGAATAACTTCTTTAAGCTTCTATCAAACAAGATAGGGGTTGTGAGGAACAAAAAATCTGATCACCTTTGAAGAGCTTTTGGCCTAGTACTTGGGATGTATAAGTGCTCAATAATTGGTAGTTATTATTATCAGACTGGAAATGTGGAAATGAACTGTCCTACAGCAAGGAAAAAAAAACGACAAAATATTAGTCTGGCCCCACGGGTATGTACCAGCCAAACTCATGAGAACAAAACAAAGGACACAATCAAAGTAACACATTATCCCCAGAATGACCTCTCCTAGCAGCCAACTGTTGATTGAAGCTTCAAGGAAACTACAACGTGTCAGGTAAGGGGCACACCACCCCTGCAAGGTATCAGCAAAGGCCAGCACCTTAATTTGGAATGTACTGATGGCAGGTGGGGGAGCATTATTTCAGCAGGTCTGTAACACAGGAAATCCCCTTTACCATACCTTCCTGATTTACACTGATTCTTGATGCACACCACATGTGTCCTCAAATCTCTCTTTCCCTCCCCCACAAATTGTCAATCGTTCTGTTCCACATTTAGGTGATGAAAACTTAAAACCTGTGGTTATAACTTCTATGAGAAATTTCATTTTGAAAGCTTTCTAAATTTCAACTTTATTGCCACGAGGAAAATAGAAGAAACAAAAGACCTCAGTCATCCACTACACAAAAACCCCTAGTGAAGACATTTAATAAGTGTAAGTTTTCTACAGCAAGTTGTTGAAAATCCTGACCTTTGGGCTGGGGTACCATTCATTTGCTTCTACAAATGTTCTATGAAACAATAGCATTTATTTTTCTAATGGTTTCAGGTTACATGTTTAGTTTCACCTATGGGTTATAATTTGGCTAAACCTGAACTGTAGTTTCTTTTGAATCTACAACTCAGTGAATTTAACCTGAGTCTACTCTTCCTAGAGGATTCATAATGGACAGGCAAGTAAGTCCACAATCCCTTTTTTTTCCAACAATTGCAAAGAAATAGGAGAAGGCAATGGCAACCCACTCTAGTACTCTTGCCTGGCAAATCCCATGGATGGAGGAGCCTTGTAGGCTGCAGTCCATGGGGTCGCTAAGAGTCGGACACAACTGAGCGACCTCACTTTCACTTTTCACTTTCATGGAGAAGGAAATGGCAACCCACTCCAGTGTTCTTGCCTGGAGAATCTCAGGGATGGGGGAGCCTGGTGGGCTGCGGTCTACGGGATCACACAGAGTTGGACACGACTGAAATGACTTAGCAGCAGCAGCAGCAGCAAAAAAATAAAACATTTGGATGAAGAGTATACATATTAGGGCACTGTGCATATGCATGCTAAGTAGCTTCAGTCGTGTTCAACTCTTTGCGACATTATGGACTGTACCCCACCAGGCTCCCTTGTCCATGGGATTCTTCAGGCAAGGATACTGGAGTGCTATGCCCTCCTCCAGGGGATCTCCCCAACCTAGGAACTGAGCCCACATCTCTTACATCTCCTGCATTGGCGGGCAGGTTCTTCACCACCAGCACCAACCTGGAAGCCCATTAGGGTACTGAGAGACACATAAAGATTTATCTCAATGGTGATCACAAACATTTTGTTAAATGTGCATGGTTTAGTGACCATCACCAAAAGCTCATGTTCTATTTCCAGCTCCTCTGCTTACTCAGTATGGGCCTCCTTTGTGGTAAATGAATCCCTCTCACTGGGTACACTGTGATTCCTAATGAATGCCTGAACTTAAAGGCTTCTAATTTCTTGTTGGAAGTCTCAGTGATACTGGCATCCACACAGTGCTCTAGAAAATCCCCTCTGTGTCATTCTCTGAACTAGTTCTAACCTCACGCTGCGTTTGGATTAAAATCTCAAGGGATTCTGAGATTCAGATGCAAAATCTACAAAAATGACATTCTGCAACCTGTCCAGAAGTTTGTCAGTGAAGAATAGTTCAAAAAGAACCTGAGGAAAAAAAAACAAAAAACAAAAAGAACCTGAGACTAAACTAGACCCCAGCACACAAACACATTATAAAAGGTGACAGCCATCTTTTTCAATTGCTCATGTGTCTCTCTGTGATTATTCTTTTGTTTTTCCTAACACGTATTTTGTATCCTAACCCACCAGACCTTTGAATACCCTCATGGGAGGGTCTATGGATACACATTTCTTTTTTAATGTTCCATGATACTTGGAACATCAGGCTTCTGAGTGCCTGATAGATGAATGGACAAATAAATGAATTAGTGAATGAATCAAAGACTGGATCTCTCTTATCTAAGCATGGTGTAGAGAAAACAGGACTGGGTTCTAATCCGAGCTGCACTAACTACTCATCTTATGACCTTCAGCACGTGACATGTCTTTTCCGAGTCCCCATTTCTTCGTACACACACATACACATTTGAGCACACACACGTTTGTCAACAGATTGGTTTAAGAATTAAATGAGATAATATATGCAAAACAGAACTCAAAACAAAATGCTACTATTAAGCATTATTATTATTAGTTACCCTTAAGGCCAGACCAAGATCTCTGCTCCTAGGCACCTGTCCTGACTACTCCAGCTCTCATTTAACCTCCTTCTCTGAACTCCAATAGCCCTTACAGCTTGTTCCACATCCTTGAACCTTTGAATATATCATATCCTATTCCTACTGCTATTTTTTCCTACACACCTTGTATGTCTGAGGAGATCTCTAACTCACAGAATCTTAGAATTAGATGCCCCAAGAAAGCACTGTGATCCATTTTCTTCATTTTACGGATAACGAAGACTTTAGGAAAGTTAATAACTTGCACAATGACCCATTTAATTAGCAGAAAAACAAGTTCATTAACACAGGCTCTGCTTAAGTCTTCAGATTTAACGAATGATGTCACCGAGTCCCCGCTCTGCAACTCTTTACCTCGGTGATTTGGGGCAAGTTAACCAATCTGTGCCTCAGTCTCCCCATTTGTCAAGTGGGAAAAATACTACTTTCTTCATAGAGCTGATAAGATTAAATATTAATCTATGTAAATTCCTTAAAGTAGTACTTAACACATAAGAAGCACCCAACAATGTTAGATAATATTACTGTGTTATTATTCTTATTAAGCTGCAGGGAAATATTCATCCTTCCATAGTATTTCTAAGATAATAACCCAAATCTGAGCAATTCAACTTTTCCCAGCTTTCCAATCTCATCTTCCATCTTTTAAGGTGTTTTTACCTTTCCAGAGCAAGTAAGGTACTGGTTCAATTTCCAAATCCCTCAATTCAAACATACAGATACAGATATGTACCCCATCTTTTCTAAATATGCAGTTTATATTTTTCATTCTTCATTCTTCACTACACAAAAAGCAAAACACATGTATTAAGGTTTGTAAATAATACAAATACTTTGTTTTACTTCACGTGTCTGTTCCATGCAATGTGATGATAGTTATCTCTATATGGATTTTTACGTGTATATCAATCATAGTGTGTTTTAATTTTAAATTCCTAGAGACAAAAATGATGTCTGCTTAAGTCAATCAAACATAAATTCTCGGGCACTTGGACTAAATTAGATCAAGTATTCAGGGAAGAATTTCAGAAAAATTTAGAGAATGAGGGAGGATTAATAAGGACTGGCCCAGCAGAAACCTTAATGAAAAAGGGAATTTGGGCAGAGCTTTGAAAGACAAGTAAAAATTTTAATTCAAGACAGAAAATCAGTGTTCAAGGTAAAGGGTATAGGATGAGCAAAGTGGAAAGACTTGACAAAGATTAGTCTGATTAAAATAGAAACATGATACTCAAGACCATTGAGAAATTCTATTGAATATGTAAGACCAGAGCACTTTAAGAGTATGGTTCATATTCTATTCCTCTTGGGTAGCCACAGTATCTAACACTAAGCTTGGTATATGATTTATAATAAAAAAACATGTATTGAATTAAGCAAAATGACAGTCTTCCACTGTACTCAAGAAAACTGATCATGAAACCAAAAGACAAAGGAGTCCAACAAGATATCTACACCTTCTACAGTACTAGCTGTGTTAGCCACCCAGCTGTGTCCAGCTCTTTGGGACCCCATGGTCTATAGCCTGCCAGCCTCCTCTGTCCGTGGAATCTCCAGGCAGGATACTGGAGTAGGTTGCCATTTCCTTCTCTAGGGGATCTTCCCAACCCAGGGATCAAACCCAGGTCTCCCTCATTGCAGACAGATTCTCTACTGTCTGAGCCACCAGGGAACCTCCACAGTAACAGCTACTAGTCCGCAAATGTGTATTTACTTTATCTACATCACTATCCGTGGACAAGTGCAAAAAAACAAAACACGAAAAATTCTTTCATGCTCATGTATTCATACTCTCTGTCTCTCTATTTTTCTCTCTCTCTGTCTCATATATATACACACACTGTTCAGAGTTCCAGTCCATTGCTCACAAACTGAAACAGCTGAAAATTTGATTAAGGTACTAAGAAGCACAGACGTTAAGAGTCTTAACAACTAATCCACTTTGATGAAGGAGTCTCAGAAGAGGCTCCTGCCTCTACAAACCCAGACCATGTGACTGGCAGGCTGAAGAGGCCCAGGAATTTTGAAAGAAATTTCTTTTCTTCCATGAGGTACCCATGCCACTAGGAGGCCTTGTGAGAACAGAAGAGAGGATGTAAATAAATATGGCAAGAGAAATAGTGATATCTGGTATTGGCAACAGCAACACAACAGGAACACACAACAATCTGTGGATTACCTTTGTACCCAATTATCAAGTGATAAATTATGCAAATGTGGTTGTGATTGAAACGTCTATTTTCTGATTCACTGAAATTAAGTCAACTCTACAAGCAGTAGACCAGAGTTTTCAGATCTCTTCTCTACCACTTCCAGCACTAGATAGATCCATAATTACTAAACTGTGACCAAATGGCATGATAACTATCTTTGTGAGATACCACATTCAAATTCACAGGGGTATATATAGTGAGCTGCAACTAGCACTACGGGCCTGGCTAGCAAATTTCAAAAATTACAGAAAACACATCCACTTTGTTTCCAAAAGGCAGAATAAAATACACATAAAACTTCAGATAATTTCTGACACCCTTTAATACAATATTAAATTGTGTCAAATCCTTCTAAAGTTGCTGGCAGACAAATCATAAAATGCTAAATGTTGACCTTGGAATGGAGGCTTTTCTTGGCCCAGAAAATCTCTAGAAACTAGTTTTGGCTGATGCTCTGAAGTGATAAGAGGTCAGGAGTATATAATTTGACAACTGTACCCGGGCCTCATTCATCTTCTCAGCCTCAGCACCAAACGAGCCTGAAACTAGCTTCCTTTTCAATGAGTAAATTCATGAGTGAATAAACATGAAATAGTAACCTGTTTTTACTCAATAAAAGAGGAGTGATAAAAATTATCAAGCAAATCCTAAAACCTTTACTTTATATACCCTATAAGAACCAAATTAATAATTTAGTTTTAAATTATCTGTCCTTCAAACATGCTTCACAACTCAAACCTCATCAAGCGCAGTTGTAATACACTTTAGCTAAAGTATATGAATGTGTGCAATGATTTAGAAAAGAAGAATGGGGAAGGGCAAGGGTCACTGTCCATGTTGAAAACATGTCCTTCCCTTCTCCAATAGAGTAAACATATTTATAATAGCCTCTATTTTCCTATAGGGCCAATTCCATTTTACTATGCTTAAAATTCAACATTCCCATCATCTGATCTGGATTTACCCAACGAAACTTTACTCTTCCACATGTACTTTCTTCTTTTTTAATTACATATTTTGAAGCTAACAAAAATACATTACACTAGAACTTCTTTAAATCCAAACTAGACATTCGAGAAAAATGAGCTTTTCTTAGAATATTTTCTAATATGTGCTTTTCATAATTTAAATTATAAACATTTCTGAATTAACAAAAGTATGCAAATAGGCTTCTATAAAAAGAAATGTTATGCTTCTAGCAATATGAACTAATATAATTTCTAACATGTACCTTCTATTTAGGCAGGGTTATTTCCTTATTGCCCAGATCCATAATTCAGCTTTGCCCCATGCTCTTTCCTTTGAATGAAATACCCTCTCTCCTCATCTCTATACTTCACAAGGCCCAACCTAAATCCCATGTAAGTCCAGCCAGTACTCATCTCTATTTTCTCTGTCACGCTCTGGCTAACTATTTTGTTCCACCTAGCACTTCTATATTCTATATTATCTTTGTGTTACTCTTCAGTTTTATCATTATAAATGTTATCTCATTAACAAGTCATTAGATCATTGATAGCTGGCACAAGGTCTTTTGAAGGGGAAAGGTCAAGTATTTTGTCGGGTATCCTTCAATTTGACTAGTGCTTTCTCATATTTACAGAGAGTTATGGATTTGAGGAAATATCACAAAGGTAAAGTGTCCTTCTCATCACATGATATCAGGGAATACATGATATCAACATGATTCATCTGCTGATGTTAACCTTGATCACCAATATGTGATATTGAAATGATATCTGACAGCTTCTCCACTGTAAAGTTATTATCTTCCCCCCTACAGACTCTCTTCTTTGGAAACGAGTTGTTAAATCCAGCCCACATTCAAGTAGAGAACAGAAGCTCCACATCCTAAATGTATCAAATTGGTGGTCATATGCTAAAGCCACCACAGTAATTAATTAATACTATGAGAGAAATGTTTTGATGCTATGCAAATATCCCATTTTGCCATAAACTATGCCTACTTATTTTAATACTGATTAGTGGATCTTGCCTACAGCAATAATTACAGTTGTGCTCTAATGTTGATATGGTACTGTATCTTTTATTTGTTTGATAACCTGCCATTTTGTCCAACACCAAACTAAACACAGATCAGGTAATCAATAAAGACTTGTTAAATGTAATTGAATTTCAAGAAACATTTATGTAAAATAAAGTGAGATAGTGCAAAGTCTGTATGTTCAAGGCTAATATGTATTTTGGCAGTTGTGCTGTTCTTATGTCATATGTCCTGATGGATGGACTGAGAATAGAAAGACAAAGAATTAACTACCTCATCTCTACTAAAACTAGGAAAACTTCCTGGAGAAAGGAGAACAATAATATTAGTTGTATAGTGCCTTAGAGATTACAAAGTGTACTCCACATTCATTATTTAGGATTTCAGAAGCTCTCAGAAGCAAAAATTTTCAGGAAATGAAAATTGAAAACAACATTTAAATTTGTGAAAAGGTACTATTAAACTGTGAGTTGGAAAATTAGATGTAGAAACTACGAAAGGTTGACCAAGCAAAGCTAAAGCAAAGGCAAAAAAGAAACAGATATGATTTAAAAAAAAAAAAAAAGTGTGAGTCCAGTGCAAGGCTTTAAATCAGGTGGTAAAGTTGATTTAACAAACAGTATTAAACCAAGGCACTTAGACTACCAAAGATAAAGAGAACACAGTTAAAATAATGAAGTATGTCATTAAAATAAATATTAAGAATGGACTTCATGGGAAAATGCACTGAAGGTAAAAAATGAATAGAATCTTTATGTATGTGCTTACACATTTCTTCACTGGCAACCCCCATTTTTCCAGTGCCTTTAACATGCTTTTAACCTAGTAGGCATCCAGAAATATTTGCTGAAGTTCTACTCTGTGTCAGACAGAATGCTAGACATTTTGGGATATGCAACAATTAGATATGGTCCCTTCCCATTAATAATTTACATTCTGTTAAAAAGTAAAACAAGACAGAAGGGGCCAAAAGAAAGAAAGCTGCAAGAAGGCGAGGGTGGGATGTTTCGAAAGAACAGCATCAAAACATGTGTATTATCTAGGGTGAAACAGATCACCAGCCCGGGTTGGATGCATGAGACAAGTGCTTGGGCCTGGTGCACTGGGAAGACCCAGAGGGAGCGGGTAGAGAGGGAGGTGGGAGGGGGGATCGGGATGGGGAATACATGTAAATCCATGGCTAATTCATTTCAATGTATAACAAAAACTACTGTAATGATGTAAAGTAATTAGCCTCCAACTAATAAAAATAAATGGAAAAATAAAAAAAAAAAAGAAAGAAAGAAAGCTGCAAAACCATCCAAAGAAAGAAAAGATAACTATGAAATGACCTGTTCAGGAAAGGCTTGTGGAAATAAGGGGCATTTGCAGAATTGGGTAGAGTGGGTAGTAAGATTTTAACAAAGCCAAGAAAAAGGCATTTAAAGCACAAACAGAATGGCTGAACACAAGGGGTTGAGATAAAGGTGTTTTAAGGAAACAGTGAAAATCAAGCAAGGCTGCAATAAAAGGTATACGAAAGCATAAGAGTACAAAAGATAAGCTGAGATTTTAAAAAGATTTTGAATGGTAAATTGAGGAGTTTGAACATTTCCTGTAAGCAATCCAAAAATAATCAAAAGACTTCCAGCAAAAGAGTGACATGATGAAGGTGATATTTTAAAAATATTAAACTGGCTTTTGATGTGCACAACAAATGGTATATATCTTGATTAAAGATATGATTATGGCAGTAGAGAGACAGGCATACAAATAAAGCACACTGAATATATAACAAACAGGAGCAGACAGTAGCCAAATAAATTTAAGAACAAAAGATTAACCTATGATTTCTTTGTTAGGAGCAAGAATAGCATAACATCACATAGAGCCAAGAGGAAGTTAGACAAAGAGTAAGACCCTAAAGTATGAAGAATAATCCTATTTCCTATTTTCATTTCTTCCATCATGTTTGTATGAAATTCAAGTTGCCTAAGTTAAAGTAGAATAGGTAACTGTATTAAAGGACTAACTAGAGAAGTTCCCAAAGTGATAGATAAACAGCGACTTTAGAAAGAGGAAATGCAGCTGCCTTAAAATGCTTTAAAAGTATTCAGAAAATACAAGCCACATGACTTGCTAATTGCTCAGTTAGTTCAGGGAAAAACAACAAAAACAAAAAATCACATCAAGGTAGCAATATGAATGCATTAACCAGAGAAGTGTACCTCACCCAAGCTGGGTATCAGTTCATTTAAATGTTAGTATATAACAAAACTAAATATTAGTCTCTTCTCTCATTACCACACACAAAAAAATAGGCACGCTTATGTTCTCCACCTCTAATTCTTAAAAAGAATTCTCCCTACATTTTCTTAATCCTCTCAAACAATTCCCTAATTCTATCTCCTTTCTTCTGTATAAACTTTGGTCTACTGCATTTTATTTACTTCTTAATTCCACTTTAAAATGTTAAATATAAATCTTCTGAAGCTGCTTTTAATACAAGTAGGAATATTTAGTCTTCATATTTAGCCTTTGCAGTTGACAAAATATTTTATACACATTACCTCTCAGAACCCTCACAGAAGCAATGTGCAGCAGGTATTATCATCATCCATATATTATACAGAAGCAGCAAGCCCAAGGCCACATATTCATAAGTGATAGAGTCAGGCGTGAAATACAGGTTTTCTGAATCCAAATTCCATATTCTCCTCCCTATGTCACTCAGTTTCATCATGTGCCAGTAGCTATATCTAATTATTCAAAATGTATGTCATTATTCTATACTGTGTTTAAGCCAATACATCTCTTTTTTTAAAAAATTAGGTACTTATGCCCAAATGGCCCTATTATACGGCCATTTATTGAGAAAACCTAATTATTTTAAAAAGCTCATTATGATGATAGTTATCACTGGATGAAAAGTGATGACTGAAGTATAATATTTGCAAAATTGCTGAGCCTATACCAAAACCATTTTTGCCTTTAATTCTGCAACACAACATGTAACAACAAAGACAATATGGGTGATTTAAGGATATATGAGCATCAAAGGACAGAAACAGGGCATTCCTACTCTCTTTAGCTGCGCAAAGGCCTCAAATACTGGTATAGTTCAGAGCATCTTATTACCAGGGAGACATAAATCAAAAGGAGTTCAGCTAGGAGCAATAAAACAGATTAGTGTCTGAAAGAACTGACTTTAAAGAAAGTTTTAAAAGAATTAAATCCAGGTAGTCTAGATTAAAAAAACAGCTAAGAGGAAACCTTTTTTTGAAGCTGACACTCACAACAAAGAAATTATTTTGAAGATAAATGTCTGAAACAATGCAAAAAGGAACATTCACATATTTGGAGAATATAAAGGGAAAATTCAGGAGACATTTACTGACAAAAACCTATGGGACAAAAGAACTTTCTCCCACAAGAGTGGTGAAAACTACATTCCTAGAGATATTTAATACCATGTTGGACAAGACAAGAAAAGGATTCCATATGGAATGATCCTGTACTGGCCCCTGAAATGGTGGGAGGAATAAAGATGACCTCTTAGATCTTTTCCATTTCTGATTTTTTCCTAATTCTATGGAGTTTTATGGGGCACGGCCTTCTACCAATTTCCTTTCTCCCCATGATGCCCACTTTCTCCTTTCACAAACGGAAACAAATTGTAACCTTCATTTTAAGCAGATCTCCCATTCTCAGTGAATAGGTAATATAATCTTATGTACAAATTTTGGAGAAAAAGGCTAATTCCTAAACTTATAATAGTCCCCCCCCCCCCCCCGCCCCGCCACAGTGGTTCCTGGGACTCTTACAAATTTTTTCACAAACTAAAGAAGTAGTAGTTCAAATGGACTCAAGGAAGAGCAGTTTCATCAGGAAAACCATTAATATCCTCCCTTCTTGTACCTGAACACAAAGCTGACAGTGACCCTGGGAGCTAAAAAGCACTGGGTCAAATTACCATCAGAGCTGCTGCTCAGGATTATCTTTTAGCTTTCAGCATTTTATGCTGAGTGACAGCAAAGTCTACCTGCAATCCACATTTTCATAGCAATGACATTTACCTTTGAAAAGATGTAGCCTTAAACATCTACACACTTGGCAAATGTTGTAAAAGAGTAAGTCTGATTCAGGATTCAAACTCAAGAAACCTCAACCTTGCCCTCTTTCTCATCTGACACTTAGAAAAAAAAATGTTTCTCAGCCAACCTTGAAACAGATCCCAACTCTCCAAAATTCCTGTTCAGTGAAAGCCCCAGAAAATACAACAGGCTTTTCCTCGTTTTGCTGATTTATAAGGACAAGATGTAACAAAATCCAGGGAGCTCTGAGAACATGTCCCTAAGCCCTTTAAAAATAAAACTGCAGCTCAGTTATGAAAAGGGACAGCAGGGCAGAGATAGCCCTCCAGGAATGGACACTAATGCCTCTTCTATGCAATCTAAACAACCTTAGTGGCTGAAGACCCAACAATTGCCATCTTGCCTATTTTACCCACACAGAAAGTTCATTGATATTAAAACCAAACCCTCTAAACAATTTTTTAAAAATACCATTTTCACTTTTCCCTAGTAAAAATGAGACTGTTCGTATATAAAAAAAACGACTGGCCTCTCATTAGAATAGGATTCAGAGTTTTCAAAGGCCTTCCAACACTCAACTCTGATCCTGGCAGGAAAAGCTGGCAGTTACAATTCCATTTTGAAACTTAGGGGGTGGAAAAGTGTGACTCTGAGATTAGGCACTCTAAAGGAGAACTCACTGCGAAGATTTTCAAACCTTTCCAACAAGGGACCAATCTAAAAGCGACTATTCCAGAAAATTTTAGTGGATTTCAAAAACGGCTGAAGACTTCGGTAGCCTCATCTCAGGAAAGCAAGGAATAAGAAAAACAAAAGGCAACTTTTCCTATAATTTCAGAAAGGAAACGTGACCCTGACCCTTTAACAGCCTACCAACCTGAAAGAATTTTCTCAAGAAATTCCTTGAACCTTCTCCCCACAGGACTAGTCAGCCAGAAGTTTTGGCTACTATTTCTGGGCCTCTGTCTGAGACTCAGCCGCCGGAGAAAAGCCAGGAGCCTGGACAAGGAGACCCTGAGGAGCCCCCTCTTCCTAATCACTTCAGAACTCCCACACTCCTGTGTCCCCTCGCCTACAGCCGCCAGTTTTTCAGGTGAGCTCCAACCTGGTCCTCCTCCAAATCTGCACGCCCCCTCACATACACACACACGTACACAATTTGCTCCCCCGCATTCCCCAAACTTTACCCACCCAACAAAAGTGGGAACCAAGTTTCTCACCATCCTCATAGTTTTTGAGATAGTAATCCGGGCCGGGACCCCCACGGCTTTTTGCCGGGTTCCTCAGGTTCTGGAACTGCAGGAAGTCGGTCCTTTTGCCCCCGAAGCGCAGAAAGGCGGGCGAAAGTCCCCGGGCCAGGGTCACCAGACGCTTGGAGCTGCAGGGGTAGAGAAGGAGAAAGGAAAGGATACGGGGGACAAGCGAGAGGCCGCAGGGCACCAGCAAATCCCTCTTTCCATTCTCTGTGGAGTTTCGCCTGTCACCCTACCCCGCCCAGCTTTGGGCCGAGGTACCCGGCGCTGCGCCTCCTGCGCCCAGCTGGTCGCGGCCCCCTCCCTCAGGCACCCCGACGGTGCTCACCGAAGGCAGTATTTACAAAGAGTTAGACTGTTTGTTAACAGTGTGTGCATAGGTGGCGGTACGCTTCTGCTGAGAATACGGGACTAAGGCGCAGTTGCTGGGCTTCTACCCCTGCCGGGAAAGCGCACCGAAAGGAGTCGCGCAGCGCAGGGACCTCGGGCTCCGACTTTTGCCAAACCTCGGCTGAAAGAGGGAGTCTGCCTCCTCTGCCCCAGGGGCAACCGCAACCTCTATGCAGAAGATGAAACCCTCCTTCTTTCTCTCAGACCAGGCACCTGACATCAAGTTTGATTCTTTTTTTTTTTCCAACGCCAAAGGTGATTTTCCTTTTCCACTACCTTATAAGAACTGCATGCATCTCCCAAATCCTTGTCTTTCTGAGAACACTTCCTACACCCGCCTTGCACAGTAAAAGCAATGTCTCTGGCTGATAATTCAGCCAGATCTCAGGAAAGGTAACGACATTCTCTCCACCCGCCAGTTGGGCTCCATCTTTTTCCCTTCCCACTTGGGCTCATTTGGAAGCTCTGAGGAAAGTGAAGTTTGCTGAAATGTGGAACGTGCGCGTCGCAGCAGACTCTGAAGAGCATCAGAACAATGGTATTTACAGCTATTTAGGTTCAGGATTTCCATAAATAGGTTTTTTTTAAAGCCAAACACTGCTAATTAGGAAAGGCGCAGAGAACTAGCAATACTGATGCGCTTAATGCTAAGGGCATCAGCTATTGAGTTTCGGATTTCTAAGTTATTTTTAACGCTTTTCTGGTTCAGGTTCTGAAAATCCAAATCCAAATGGTACTAAAGAGTATCTTGAAGACAGCGGATAGGAATGGGGGGGGGGGGGGGTGGACAACGGAGACTCCGGTTTCAGAGTTTCTGACAAAAGCTGTGGCCGCCCAGAGAAGTCCCAGTAGGGAGAAGGATCCCCTGGCCGTGGACTCCAGGACTGCGTTACCAGGCGGGCGCAATCGGGCGTCGTGTGGGCCCACGGCTGGCAGAGGAGACCGCCGCGCGAGTCCGCCCCGCGGAACCGGCGTTTTCAGCAACCGTCCAGCCGGAAGCCTGCACAGCCAATGCAAATACGCCCCGCCACGGCTCCTTTCCCGAAAAGCCGCCTTCCACAATCTTTTCTGCGACAAGCATTTAGCGAGAACAGTAAAGGTTTTGTTGTTGTTTTTAAGATAAGAAGCAAAAGAACTCCAAAGGAGTCCACACAGCCGGAGAACCGCGATGCAAGTAGGGAGTGTAGTCGCTGGCCCCCCCGCTGGGCTCCCCCCTCCCTTCCCGGACGAGCTCAAAGACGCGCGCTGCTGCAAGGAAGAGCTTCCGAAGAGGAATCCGGGCCGCGCAGAGCTGTTCCCGCCCTCCCAGCGGAGGCGCGGGCAGGAATCCGAAACGGCCTCGGCAGCCGCGGCAGCAAGCACTCAGCCTTCCCGCAACGCTCGCTCCACGTGGAAGAAACGCCCCAAACTGCGCTTCCCGCTACCTGCAGCGTCCGCCCGCCCGGCCGAGGTCAGAGGAGACCCGGAGAACTGAGGGGCGGGCGCACACGAGAAGCAAACTCGAATTTCGGGGAGAGTGAAAGATACTCACGAAAGACGCACGGCGGACGCGGCCTCAGGGCAGAGAAGTGAGACTGAGAGCGCTCAGAGCTCTTCGAGGGAGCCCACAGCTGAGCTCCAATTTGGAAGGAATTTTTTAAAACTCAACACTTGTATTCGACATTGTAGACAATTTTTTTTATTTATTTTTACAATGCAACTCTCTCCCTGTTGTGAAGGGATCGTGGTTGCCTAACTGCTGAACAGTAATAACCGGGAGAGGGTGCGCCCCAATTAAGAGTCCAAGCCCTAGAGTAATGTAGAATCCACGATTATAAATCTCCCGGCTTCCTAATCCACCGGTGCGAGATTCAGACCTCCGAAACATCCCTAGAGTATTTCTAGGACCCTTTCCGCTCTCCTTATATACGCTATGACCGCAGCGAGGGTTTTTTCTTTCTTTTTTCTTTCTTTTCTTTCTTCCTTTCTTTCAAGAAAAACTAAGCTATACAGTTACCGCAGATTTAAGGAGGAGGGACTGTGGGACCATTCGGTCTATTAAAAGTATCTTTCAAACTTCTTAAGTTTGGAGAGGATAGCAAAGGATATAAAATTAAAAATCCGAACCAATTTGCCCACCGCTGAAGCCTCTGCCTAGATTGATTCTCTGTCTGGGAGTGGGAGAGAACTGACGAAACGATCTTTCCGTGGAAAATTCCACTTTCGTGCGAATCCCTTTTAAACATTCACAGACACACGCAGACACGCACTCTCTCACACACACCCATTCCTCTCGGATCTTTTCTTCGCTTTTGTAACTACCCTGAACTTCTTGTTTCTCTTCAGAAGGAGTCCGGGAGGCTAATTGTGGATATATGTAAGCACAACATTTTTTCAGTCATAACTGATAAGTTTCTGAAATGCCTTCTGCATTGCAAACATGTGCATCTTAATAGAAAACATTGCTTTTCTCAATCACCAGTTACAGCCTCACAGCAAATATTCCTGGAGGAGGAAAACCTTTCTTCTCTTTGAGAGATCCGCCTGGTGCATTTTCTTCTTCTTCTTCCCCCTTTGGAATGGGGGGATAGAAAGGGGTGGGGGTTGCTACTTAAAAAAAAATGATCCATTGAAGCCCCTGCCTTACCTTAAGAAATCGAGCCAGCCATCATGAATGATGGACGGATCCAGCTGCAGAGAGAGGAAGTTCTCATTGACTGTCCTGACTGGGTTCTTGGTGCTCACATCAAGTAGAATCAGGGTCTTTTCCTTCATACCTGGAGCTCTGTCTACAGGCAAGGGTCTCCTGTCTCCAGCTTGGGAGGAAAGAGAGCGATGGAGCAACAGAGCCAAGAAGAGAGCCACCGGGGCTAGGCACGCGGGGGGGCGGGAGTTGCTGGAGGGCATGGCTTCAGGGAAGGCACAGAGCACCCTCATTAAATCCCTCTGATTTAAACCTCTCTTCCTACAGGGTCTCGCTGGTGACTAATTGTCCTTATCTAAAGTGTGTGTCAGTCTGCCTCCCCCCCCCCCCCCGCTTTTTTTTCCCTTCCTTTCCCCCCCTCTCTTGAGCTCTCTCTCCCTTTTTTCTTTTTTTTTTTTTTTTCTTCAGTGTTTTGGTGCTGGTGGAGCGAACTCACGCCCCTAGCCAGCCTTCTCAGAGACTCGTGCCAAGAG
Organism: Odocoileus virginianus; assembly: GCF_023699985.2. NCBI lineage: Eukaryota > Metazoa > Chordata > Mammalia > Artiodactyla > Cervidae > Odocoileus > Odocoileus virginianus. The sequence continues at coordinate 3,517,371 of NC_069680.1, forward strand.
TACTCGTTCACCAGCACCGCCCCTTTAAGAGATTTCGACTGCAGACATTTTTAAACTTTTTAAAGGTAAGGGGGTGGAGGGGGGGGGGGGGGAGGCGGGGGAAGTAGGAGGAAGGGGTGGTGTTGTACCCTCCGGGTTTAACCCTCTAGGCTCGGGAATCGGAGGGAGGGATCAAAACTATACCGTTGTAACATTTGGGGTACTGGCGGGACGTCTTATTTTTACTTCCCTCCCAGTAAGGCTCTGGGGAGGGCGATTCTAGCTGCGACCCCGACGCGAAAGCCCCTGCGCCATGGAGTCGAGGCTGCACCAGTCGCTCGCCTGTTTGCCCTGACAGCGTCAGGCATTTCGACTACTCCAGGCCCTTCTCTTTGGGGTAAAGAAGTGAGAGCAAGGCTGGTTAAGTTGCAGAGGGGTCCTGCAGTGGCGACTGTGATTCCTGCCAAAGCGCAGAGAGCAAAAGGAGATTCCATGGATGCAAATATGGACCTCTGCGACGCGCTGGGCAGACACACACAAGCCGCCTCTGACCTCGATGGGGCAAAGAAAGACCGGCCAGAAGGAACACACAGAGTGACGAGATCAAAAGGTCTATCTGCCCGTATGGGTAAAAGGCTGTCCATGTTTCCCATCTGCCTGCAGCTGAGGCCAAAATGTCTTGGGGGATTCACTATATATCCTGACTTAGGCCAAGTCAAAGCAACCCTGTGTGCTTGCCTAGTCTGGGAGGCGTTGCCCCGATCTGAGCCACTGGTTGACTACTCCACTGCAGCAGCAGAGCCACCCCCTCAGCCCCACCTCTATATCAACCTTGGGCTCATCCCTCCCACCGGGAATTACACCTTTCTGGTGCCAGAACAGAACAGTAACACAATTAGGTTTCCAAACTCAGTCGGGAGCCAAAGCCAGAATCTTCCCACACTTAGTTCCTGGATGCTCCAGAACAGCCAAGAACTGCGGGGTGCACCACCCACCCTGGTTCATAGATCCCCAACCCACAGCACCTCCCAGGGTGCTAGGATTGAGCCCTAGGTCCCCAGTTAAAGTGAGAGAGAGGCCAGACCTGGTTTGCTGCAGTCACACTGTCAGGTTCCACCTTTCGGCTTCTTTCTGGAATAAAATGGGGCTTCTACTTGGCAGATGAAGAGAACTACTTTATGTGGTGTGGGGACTGCATGAGCCTCCCAGGGCCTACTGATATCAAACATGCAAAACTCTTAAAATGCAGAGCCAAGGTTTTCCCCAAGGGTTCATGTGCCAAGAGCAGCATCACAGCCACTAAAAAATGGTAAAATGGCAACCTACCTCTCTGTCCTTCCCCTCAACTGAAGTTCCCTGAAGAGCTTCTACCAAACTAATCAACCAGGAAATAGAGCTTAGGTGGGTTAGACTGGGAACTGCCATAAAGACCTTTTAGGAGGTCTGCATAAAATGAGACCAAAGCAGGGGGAAAAAAAAAAAAAAGCATATTATTTAAAGATGATATTTAAAACCAAGATGTTAATATACTGAAGCATTAGAAGTGATCTCTGGCCCTAAAACCTGCTTCCCACAGTTCCTAAAAATGTCTAACACATCTAGATCCTTGAAAATATGTGTGTGCTTCTATGTAAGGGTGCGTGGTATGGTGTGAGTTTCAGTAGAAATTATTGTAATTTTTAAATGTGTACTGAGCAACTCCTAGAGATGGGAACAGCCTAGAGATGGTGAACAAAGGTTTTTACTTACCTTTGTATCACCAGAACCAGGCACTTAGTAGGCATTCAATAAATGCCAGTGAGCTAAATTAATGGTAAATCAAATCATGCTCAGCACACTAAAATCATAGACTGCTCACAAGAAGAATGTGAAAATAAATGCATAGTTTTATTTGTCACAGTAAACTTTTAGGTTTCTTTTCAGTAATTTGTTTTCCCAGTTATTAGCATTTTTCTGGTTATCTCCTTTAGGAAATACTTATCTTCCAAATTCAGAAGCCATTAGTTCATTGCTTATACTCAAAATTAAAACTAATTATATATTTTTAACAAGGGGTCAGATTTTCCAAGGGCTTAAACACCTCCTGGACTACAAGTGAATGTACTTTCAGAAGCCACATTAATTGGGACCAAAGGAAGACCACCTGAATGAAATAAAGAAATCACTCATCCACTAGATGTCTATAATTAATATACCTTTCAAAAATAGCTACTCTTGTGACTAAGAATGAACTTGGTTATAATGAGAATCTGCTTAATTATGAATTTTATCCACAGTTTTTGTTAGTAACCCAACCATTCAGTAATTTCTTGGTGGCCTAATTAATTACTTTAACCAGTATTCAGTGTCTTCACCAGAACCTGTTTGTAGTATAAAAATCAAACCCAACAAAACAGTGTTTCTTTTCTTACTTTGTGAGGAAACCCATCTCTCTAGTCTGGCCACTGAAACTCTAGCCATGTCCAGCCTGAGGACATCTAGACAAATAAAGTGATTCAGTAACATTTCAGGAGTCCCAGACAGTCCTGACTGACTCTGAGATGACTTGTTTAGTCCTTTGGTCTAGTTTGGGTATAAATCTACACAGGGCTACTCTTTCCAAATAGGACCTCCCTCCCCATATCACAGTTCTTCTCTTACCTCTCATCTAACCCTAATTATATTCTGTAAGTAGCTCATTGTTAATGTGTATATTGATGTTTCTATCCTATCTTCTGTGTGCCAGGTGATAACAATCTATCTCTCTTCTGCCTTAGATTGTAATTTGCTAGGGAATAAGAATTGGGACTCTATATAAAATATGAATTATTGGGAAGTAGATGCATTGAAATCTCTCCTTGGAAATGCTCTGCCTGGTGTTACTGAATGGTCCTTGGTCCTTATAGATAAATTATTTTGCTTACTGGGAGTCTAAGTTTCCATATCTGTAAGAAATCTTGAAGATTAACTGGTCCAGTGATTTCTAAACAATAGGATTTCAAAATAAATATTAGTGTGGAAGAACCAACATATTTGCCAAATTTTTATTTTGTCTAGTAAGAACCTTAAATCTATCAACTACTTATTACTATTGTTTCCCAAAAGAAAAGGACATTAACAGCCAAAAAAGAGCTGAAATGAAATGTTAACATAAACAGCAAGTGTGTAAACTGAATAAATTTAGCTTCATGAAAAATCACTATAATTTTTTATCATTTCATCTCAGAGCAGTGGAAATATTCCAGTGACCATCATGGGTACTATGATTGGTGACTGGAACTAATGACATATCCTGTGTTTATGGCCAAATTCTACTTTGTAACATACAGTCAAGATACTTTTAAATGATGGTCATTATGACTATAATAATTTCTTTCCAGTCTCCTATGCTTTTTCCTCATTTTTAGCTTGTCACAAACTCATTGACTCCCTTTCCTTCTATTAAACATTGAAAATCATTGGCATTTCAATGCCTGCTTTCCCCTTCTGAGAGAACTATTCCTAAATGTCTAATAGCTAGGAAAAAAAAGAAAAGAAAAATTCCTTCCACCAAAATGGGACGGGAAGCATGAAGCTACAGCAGCCAGTCCACTGCGTCATTGCTGCCTGGGTATTTGTCCATGATGACTACTATTTATTGAGATCTTATGGTCCAGGCATGGTGCTCAGGAAAATCTCACTGATCTTGAATAACTCTGAGAGGTAGATACAATTCATTATTACACCTAGTTTATATATAAGAAAATGGAGACTCAGACTTGTTAAGCAACAAATAAACAGCTAATAGATGTTCCCATCACTTCATGGCAAATAGATGGGGAAACAATGGAAACAGTGAGAGACTTTATTTTCTTGGGCTCCAAAATCACTGCAGATGGTGACTACAGCCATGAAATTAAAAGACACTTGCTCCTTGGAAGAAAAGCTATGACAAACCTAGACAGCATATTAAAAAGCAGAGACATTACTTAGTTGACAAAGGTCCGTCTAGTCGAAGCTATAGTTTTTCCAGTAGTCATGTATGGATGTGAGAGTTGGACCATAAAGAAAGCTGAGTGCCGAAGAATTGATGCTTTTGAACTGTGGTGTTGAAGAAGACTCTTTGAGAGTCCCTTTGAACTGTTGTGTTGGAAAAGACTCTTGAGAGTCCCTTTGACTGCAAGGAGATCAAACCTGTCAATCCTAAAGGAAAGCAGTCTTGAATATTCATTGTAAGGACTAATGCTGAAGCTGAAGCTCCAATACTTTGGCCACCTGCTGCAAAGAACTAATTCATTAGAAAAGACCCTGATGCTGGGAAAGATTGAAGGCAGGAGGAGAAGGGGACATCAAAGGATGAAATGGTTGGGTGGCACCACCGACTCAATGGACATGAGTTTGAGCAAACTCCGGGAGTTGGTGATGGACAGGGAAGCCTGGTGTGCTGCTGAGCGACTGAACTGAACACAGTTAATAAGTGTCAACAAGGATTGAAACCCAGGGCACACTGACTCCAAAGCGTATGTCTGTGTTAACCACCACTCTCTAAGGCTAAAGTACTGTATTCCCTCAAACAACTGGTCAACTTGTCCCAACTTTTCATGGGAAAACCCCTGGAACAGGAGTTGGAAGACCTGAGTTTAAGTCCTGTATTTACAGATTCTACATATTCTAGCTTTGTTACCTTGGGTACTTTTTAAAAACTGTTCTAAGTCATAACTATACAAGCACGCCAGGCTCCTCTGGCCACGGAATTCTCCAGGTAAGAATACTGGAGTGGATAGCCATTCCCTTCTCCAGGGGATCTTCCTGACCCAGAGATTGAACCCAGGTCTCCTGCATTGCAGGTGGATTCTTTATCATCTGAGCCACCAGCAAAGTCCAAATATAAATGCTTTTGCATTTGAAGGCAAAAGGAAAAGGGGGGTAGCAGAGGATGAGATGGTTAGATAGCATCACCAGCTCAATGGACATGAATTTGAGCAAACTCTGGGAGACAGGGAAGGACAGGGAAACCTGGAATAGTGCAGTCCATGGGGTCGCAAAGAGTCAAATACAACTTAATGACTAAACAATAACAACAAGTCACAGCTGCTGACTCTGTAAAATTAATATCTTTAAATAAGAAATAATAAAATGATGTATGAAGAAAGTTCTTTATAAATCCTAAAATATTATACAGTTGTGCTACTTGTTTCTTGTTATTTCTTATTCCTTCTCCCACACTTGCCACAAATATATTCCCTTAATTGACAACTGGAGCAAGAATTAAGCTATATATAAATAACTTAGTGATAAACTTGGGGCAGGGAGTCAACTCTATCTAATATGTCAATAAATGAAGTAATAAAATGAGTATGTTCCACATATTTTAACCCTGCTGGCTCTTTTGCCTATGATTAGCATCTGATAAACGAAGAAAAGTTAGTTTTACATGCCTTCTTCAGTTCTCCACTGGGAGAGGGGAAGACAGGAGTGGAAAATGGACAGTTCTGGGGAATAAGAAAGACTGTGCTCTCTGTCCTGCTTAGAGGAGCAAGGGATAGCAACACTTTCTCCATATGGAAACTTGAAGGGGAAGAGAATTTGTAACTGATTGTTCCACCTCATGATATAAGAAATTCTAACTGGATTATTTTTTTTCCATTGTTACCATCAACCAGTAAACTTATGTGGACAAGATCATAACCATAATAGATGTAGTTAACTCATTAATGAGTTCAGTTTGAAATCCTTTAACATTTTTGGAGATTTGAGGAACTGCTACAGGTTAGGAAAAAAAAAAGTAACAGAAAAATACATTAAAATTATTAATGTCCTAAGTCACACTCACTGAAGAAATGTCCTGTCTGCCTTTTATACATTCAGGTAAGTCCTGAAAAGCAACATATGACACTGGAAATTGTATGGGCTCTAGAGCTCAAATGACTTTAACTAAATCCCAGTTCACAGTTTACTGCCTGCTCATGTGAACCTTTGGTGAATAAGTCATTTATTCCTGCTGAGCCCCAATTTCCCCATCTATAAAATATGTGTAAATATACTTCCCTCCATGTGCACTATGAGAATTAAATGAGGTATTAGTTCCTGGCACACAGTTACTATTCAACTATCAATGTCACTGATGGGATTTCATGTTGGAAATAAATGTAATTTGCATGGATAAAACAAGAAATTTATACACCTTCACCTGAAATCTAAGGTTTCAAAATAGTATAATAAAAGCTTCCCTAGAGGCTCAGACCATAAAGAATCTGCCTGCAATGCAGGAGACCAGGATTTGATCCCTGGTTCAGGAAGATCCCCTGGAGAAGGGAATGGCAACCCACTCCAGTATTCTTACCTGGAGAATCCCATGGACAGAGGAGTCTTGTGGGCTACAGTCCATGGAGTAGCAAAGAGTCAGACATGACCTGAAATCTAAGGTTTGAAAATAGTATAATAACTTATTTATATACTGTCCCATTGTATGCTCATAGCTTAGATAGGACAAGCTGTCTCCTCATAATTCAGGTAAGGAAATCAAGAGTCAAAAAATTCAAAATGCCATTTCTTGAAGGACCTGAGACTAAAACCAGCTCTGCTGAATGAAAACTAGACTACACTTTCAGTGTGTTTGTTATTGAAAATATCTGAGAACTTTTACATATAATGTCCCAGGACAAAAATTCAAATCGCCTTTCACATGTTTTATAACTTCATTATGTTGTTTATACATACCTTCAAATAACTATAAGTTGTTTATATTATATAGTTTCCACTATACCACTTTCTGAGTGAGATAGTTGTAAGAAATAATGCTAAAGATAATTTCTAAGAAAGTGAAATATGTATATCATATATATTTATTTCAATTACCTCCTATTTCAGCCTCAACAATGAGAAGTTGAGCCTGTAATAAAACAGCTGCCTGGAACACAAGTTGTGTCACATAAATGAATAGCTGTGATTATATTTTCTTTTGCTCCCTAGGCTAATGGCACACTTTGACCTTTTTAAATACCCTAATGTGCTTAGTTCATAATAATGGGAGTTATATAAATATTGACAATAGAAAGACTACCACAGATTCAGTTCACTCCTCAATAATAAAAATCAGCTGACACACTCTATCCATACATACTTACTCAACTGAGTATTTTGCCTCTGCCTAAACTAACATCTAGATCCCTAATTCTTTGGAGTAGTTTTGCCCCCACATAAGCAGATACAAGTTCTTCCTCGTTCAGTGCCAGTTGTGCTAAACCGTACCTGCCTTAACACTCTGAACAAATTTCCCAATTCTTCAACTCCTTTTGGTCACCTAGAGATATTAACATGATGTGACTTTTAGAAAGCATGTTTCATTTCCATCAGACATTTTAACTTACTTTTTTTGATCTTCTGAAGCCTAGCCATCATAATACTGTGTTTAAAAAATTAAAAAATTTTTTCCGGGACTTCCCTGGTGGTCCAGTAGCTAAGATTCCACGCTCCCAATGCAGGGGTTCCAGATTCCATCCCTCGTCAGCAAACTAGATCCCACATGCTGCAACTAAGAGTTTACACGCCACAACTGAAAAAAAAAAAAAAAAAGATCCCGCATGCCACAACGAAGACTCTGCATGCCAAATCAATAAACAAATAAAAAATAAATATTTTTAAAATGTCTTTCCCTTTCGGGAATATATAAAATCAATTTGAGAGTTTAGGGCAGTGATTCTTAACCTCAGCCACATATTAAAATCACCTGAGGAGAACTTCCCTGGTGGTGCAGTGGATAGGAATCTGCCTGCCAATACAGGGGACACAGGTTTGATCCCTATTCTGGAAAGATTCCACATGACAGAGCAACTGAGCCTGTGTGCCACAACTACTGAGGCCGAGAGCCACAACTACTGAGGCCGAGAGCCACAACTAATGAGCCCACCCGCCTAGAGTCCCCGAGGTCCAGAACAAGGGAGTCCCGCCCACCACAACTAGAGAAAGCCCACACAAAGCAACAAAGACTCAGCGCAACCAAAAATAAAATAAATTAATTTTTTAAAAATCACCTGAGGATCTTTTTAAAAATAACTGCCTGGACCCACCCCCAGATATTCTGGTAACTGATTTGGAATGAGGCCTCAGCGTGTTCTGGATCCCTTGCTATACAACTTTATTTGGGTTTCAAGAAGAAAATTTAGATGACAAAGGATATATTATTTGAATCTATTTGATTTCTAGACTTCAGATAATGAGGAGCAAGTGTTCAAATACTAAGGGATAATTCAAAAAAAATTTTTTAATCTATTCTGTTCCTACATTTAGACAATGCAAGTTCAAACAATGAGGGATCATCCTCAAAGGGGGAAAATTATGCAAGTATGTATCATATATCCTAGTAGCTCTAGTGGATTCTCAACTGATTATTCCTTCATTCAAGAAATGTTTTCACTTTACACCATCTGATTGGCAAAATGTGAATACTGGATAACTAACTCTGGATGTGGGGAGGTAGGAAACTTCTTGCACACTGATGGGAGTGTAAATTGGTTGAGCCATTCTGGAGAGGGATCTGGCAATATTTAGTGAAATTACATATGTGTATTCCCTACAATTTAGCAACCCCACTCTGGGAATAAATTCCCAAATAACTCTAAAAAGGCTCATCAAAGGACCTGAATGAGGATAAGCAGTAAAGAATTGATTTTAATACTAAGGAATTAGGCACCTAGATGTTCAGCACAAGGGAAATGAACAGGTAAAATGAGGAAGGCAGCAGTTAGATGCAACAAACTAAATGTACATACAACATGGATAGGCCTTAAATAGAATGACACATGAGAAAAAAAAAGTATAGCTATAGCATTATAACCATTAGCACAAATAAAATACACACACATGAAACAATATATTTTATAAGGATAAAAAATATCAAAGGACATACATCAAACACATTAGAGTTGATGCCTATAAGGTAATCACTGAAAGAAGAAAATTAAACAAAAGGCTTTAAAGGGACCAATGCTCATAAACATTTTCCTGCATTCAAGGCAATACTTAATCCATTTTCTGGAAAGTGAAAGGCAGAAATATTTATTGAGTGTGCTGACTACAGGCTAGATAGTGTTGTCTGCCTCTCCACCTTGGAAGGCAAAGAATATCTACCCCCTTGGAAACCTCACAGGCCAGTTGGGAAAATGAACAAGTTAACAAAAATCCATTTGGTAAGCGCTGTAAATAGACTTTGGTGAAAGTGCTGTGGAGTACTGTAAAGATTATGACAATATTATTGTGTGTTTATATAGGGGCCTATTGGGCTTTCCCAGTGGCTCAGTGGTAAAGAACCTGCCTGCAAACACAGGAGATGCAGGTTCAGTCCCTGGGTGAGGAAGATCCCCTGGAGAAGGAAATGACAAACCACTCCAGTATTCTTGCCTGGAAAATTCCATGGACAGAGGAGCCTGGGAAGCTACAGTCCATGGGGTTCCAAAAGACTCAGACACTACTTAGGGACTAAACAACAACAAGGGGTCTATTACTTAATGTACATGTAATTTTCCATCAAAATGATGACTGAAATACATCATACTTCAATGAGTTGGATGCTTGGGGGTTTTTTTTGTTTTCTTCTTTCTTATTTATCTGTTCCTAGTTTTGTGTGAAAGTAGAAGTCACTCAGTCATGTCAAACTCTTTGTGACCCCCATGAACTAGTCCATGGAATTCTCTAGGCCAGAACACTGGAGTGGGTAGCCTTTCCCTTCCCCAGGGGATCTTCCCAACCCAGGGATAGAACCCAGGTCTCCCACATTGCAGGCAGACTCCTTACTAGCTGAGTCACAAGGGAAGCCCGGTTTTGTGTAGTTTTTACTTTGGGAACAGCTAAGGAAATGGCAACCCACTCCAGTACTCTTGCCTAGAAAATTCCACGGATGGAGGAGCCTGGTGGGCTACAGTCCATGGGGTGGCAAAGAGTCGGACACGACTGAGCAACTTCACGAAGGCTTGCTTGCCGTAGAAATGTTTGAGTGCCATCTGCTGGTGAAAATGTTTTATATTCCCCTATCTATCTTAATCCATTTTAAAAAACAAAAATGTCACAAACATTATAGGATATTTGGGCTTGAAGGAATCTTGGAAATCATCTAAGGCCCTTGGTGTAGAGATGAGGAAATATCTCCTTACAATACTGCATCTCACTTAAGGAAAACGTGTGTGTGTGTGAATTTTCACATACCCCTTTCATCACTTCTGTGAGACTCACAAAACTTAGTAAAGACTCACAACGCTAGACTACCTTAATTTTCGTAGAGAGATAAACATATAAACTACTTTATAGGGGTCCATAAGACCTGTTTAAACATTTATGTAAGTCCCATTTCCCAGGAAAACAATCAGGAAGGCAGCTTATTAGAGTGCCAAACAAATGAGCTTCAAGGTCAGACTTACATTCATCTCAGCTTTAGTATTTAAATACTATGAAGCCTTAAGAAAATTGTTTAACTTTCCTAAATCTCAATTTCTTTATATGTGAAATAAGAACAGTAACCCAATTTATAGAGATATTGTAGTAATTTGTAGGGCACATGTAAAAATGAAATGCTTAATAATATCAGAAAAATATTTAACAGCTAAACTAAACCTCTAATACTAATCTAAATATGCTTCTTAATCCATCCTTAATGAAGCTAAAAACTGTAAATGGATCTTCCCCTCATTTATATTTTATATTTGTATTTAATATAAATAATCTGCCTCTAAGATATTGCATACAATTAATTCCCATAAAAATGTAAATGGGAGGCAAAATGTGTTTTAATAGCTCACTGAATATCTGGGCAGATCATACTTCTGCTTTAAGGCTTTGCTATTCATAATGTGGTCCACAGATCTAGCTGCATTAGCATAAACTGGGAGCAGTTAGAAATATAGAATCTCTGGCTCCACTCTGACCAACCAAATTAGAATCTACATTTTAACAGGTTCCCCAAATGATTAAAATTCATATTTCAAATCTGATAAACATTACTTCACAAAACAGCAAATAGATCCTGAGCACCATTCTTTTAGGAGAGGTTGCCAAAGCTAGCTCCACCCTGTTCCTCTTGGCTAAATATATCTATGTTTTAATGTTTAAATACTGAAACTTCTTTAAAATTTTAGTGAAATTAATCTTTGTATAACACAGAGAACTTAAATAGCTGGTGGGAAGAAGGAAGAAAGGATATGATACTATTATTAATTAATAAAATGATGTTCCAAAGCCCAGAAATTGAGTCAGTGAACAATACAAGCAATATAGACTTACAGGGTCTTTATAATTGATGGTGAATAAGCAATTGTAAAATATGAAGTACATCAATTAGAAATATCATGAAAACCCATACAGATATGTCTACAGCTCTTTGTGAGAGTAATGATAGATGAAGCAGCAATTTCAAACCTAACAACAGCCAGCCCCAGCTTCAGAAAAACTCCCATTTGCTGAGAAGTCTGAATGTCCAGTTGGTAAAGAAACATGAGTTTCATGAAGACAAAATTGGGCATGGCTCATCTGAGCTTTAACCAGATTATCAAAAAACAAGTAATGTGCTACTCATGTTCTATAAAGATGAAAAAAGTCATCAACCATTTACCTAGTCCCACTGTGGCTTCCCAGGTGGCGCTAGTAGTAAAGAACCTGCCCGCCAATACAGAGTAGACATAAGAGATGCCGGTTCAATCTGTGGGTCAGGAAGATCCCCTGGAAAAGGGAATGGCAATCCACTCCAGTATTCTTGCCTGGAGAACCCCATGGACAGAGGCGCTTGGTGGGCTACAGTCTATAGGGCTGCAGAGAGCTGGACACACTGGAGTGACAGCACGGCAGCATGGCACTGTGTATGAGCCATGATGGAATCAGAAGGAAGTCCTGCAGTTAAACAGGAACGGTAAACACACAATACCATGACGGCAGACAAACAGGCAAAAATTGTTCTTGCCAGAGGAAGACTCAATATAAACATAAAGTTGAAAACTGAGAGCATTTTCTCTAAGATCAGGAACAAGTCAAGGATATCAACCCTTGCCACTGCTATTCAACAGTTTTGGAAATCCTAGACATGGCAATCAGAAAAGAAAAAGAAATAAAAGGGATCCAAATTGGAAAAAAAAAAAAGTAAAACTGTCACTGTTAGCAGATGACATGATGACACTGTATACAGAAAATCCTAAAGATGCTACCAAAAAACTAGAGCTCATCAATGAATTTGATAAAGCTGCAGGATACAAAATTAACACACAGAAATCTCTTGTATCCCTATAAACTAACAATGAAAGATAAAAGAAATCAAGGAAACAATCCCACTTACCAATACATCAAATAGAATAAAATACCTAGGAATAAACCTAACTAAGGAGGCAAAAGACCTGTATTCATAAAATTATCAGATGTGGATGAAGGAAATAAAAGATGGCACAAACAGATGAGAGATATACCATGTTTTTGGATTGGAAGAATCAATACTGTAAAAATGACCATGCTATCCAAAGCAATCTATAGATTCAATCCAATCCCTATAAAATGACCAATGGCATTTTGCACAGAATTAGAACAAACAAATTTTTGATTTGTGAGGAAACACAAAAGACCACAAACAGCCAAAACAATCTTGAGGGAAAAAAAAATAAGCTGGAAGAATCAGGCTCCCTGACTTCAGACTATACTACAAACCTACAGTAACCAAAACAGTATGGTACTGGGGACTTGTATGGTACTGGGGATTTCCTTGATGGTCCAATGGTTAAGATTCCACACTTCCACTGCAGGAGGCACAGGTTCAATCCTTGATTAGGGAACTAAGATCCCTCCTGTATGCCATGTGGCATGACAAAAATAAATAAAATGTTTAAACTTACTAAAGCTTAAAAATCATTTAAAAAAACAATATGACACTGCACAAAAGCAGAAAAATAAATCAATGAACCAGGATAGAAAGATAAACCATGTACCTACTACCACCTAATCTATGACAAAGGAGGCAAGAATATATAATAGAGAAAAGACAGTCTCTTTAATAAATGATGCTGGGAAAACTGGACAGCCATATGTAAATGAATGAAATTAGAACACTCCCTAACACCATACATAAAAATAAACTCAAAATAGATTAAATACCTAAATGTAGTGCCAGATACTATAAAACTTGTAGAGGAAAACATAGAGCACTCTTTGACATAAATTACAGCAAGATATTTTTCAATCCCCCTTGTAATGAAAATAAAGACAAAAATTTAAAACTGGGACCTAATTAAACTTAAAACCTCTTGCACGGCAAAGGAAACCATAAACAAAATGAAAAGACAGTCCTTAGAATGGGAGAAAATATTTGCAAACTAGGCAATCAATGAGGGAATAATCTCTAAAATATACAAACAGCTCATGCAACATAATGTCAAAAAACTCAACCAAAAAATGGGCAGAAGACCTACATAGATGTTTCTCCAAAGAAGACATCTATATAGATGGCTAGAAAACACATAAAAAGATGCTCAACATCACTAATTATTCCAGAAATGCAAATCAAACCTACAATGAGGTATCACCTCACACTTGTCAGGATGGCCATGATTAAAAAAAAATCTACAAATGATAAATGTCAGAGAAGATGTGGAAAAAAGGAAACCCTCCTCCTACACCTTGGTGCAAATGTAAATTGGTACAGCCACTATGGAGAATAATATGGAGGTTGCTTTAAAACACTAAAAACAGAGCTACTATATGACCCAGCAAACTCACTCCTGACTATATATCCAGAAAAAATACATAATTCTAAAAGATACATGCACTCCAATGTTAACTGCAGCACTGTTTACAATAGCCAGGACATGGAAGCAACCTAAAAGTCCATCAACAGAGAACAGTAAAGATGTGGTACATATATACAGCGGAATATTACTCAGCCATAAAAAAGAACAAAACAATGCCATTTGCAGTGACATGTATGGACAGAGAGACTGCCATACTGAGTGAAGTAAGCCAGACAGAGAAAAACAAATATGATATTGCTTATATGTGAAGTCTAAAAGAAGGGTACAAATGAACTAAATTGGGAGATTGGGACTGACACATACACACACATACACACTATCATATATAAAACAGATATCTAATAAAGACCTACTGTATAGCACAGGACACATACACACACATACACACTATCATGTATAAAACAGATATCTAATAAAGACCTACTGTATAGCACAGGAAACTCTACTTAATACCCTGTAATGGCTTAAATGGGAAAGAATATAAAAAAGAGTGGGTATATGTGTATTCATAACTGATTCACTTTGCTGTACATCTGAAACTAACACAACACTGTAAATCAACTATACTGCAATAAAAATTTTAAAAAGAAAATAAAGTTGATGTCACTAAGCCCTTCCTTTATCATCTCAGGTATGAAATCCATCATGCAGACAAATTATAATACTTAAAATAAACAACCTTCTGGAGTTCTTATTGAGTACCAAGCACTCACAAAAGCATTTTAATGCATTATCTCATTTAATCTTTATAACAATTGAAGCTTAGAAAGATCAAGTAACTTGCTGGAAGTCAATAACTAGTAAAAAGTAGCTTGGGGGTTCAAATCTATGTCTGTCAGTATACCTGAATTTAAACCCTTAATCACTTGGATTTTTCTGAACCAATCAGTGTAACATACAAGTAAGCCCATATATTTAGAGTTAATAAACATTTAAATCAATGTTGCATTTTTAACACTTTCAGGAGTCTTCTATCCTCAATTTAAATGACACACCCTTCCATACAACAGAGGACATATCTTACACAGGATAAATTTTACTTTTCTCAGCAATAATGATAATTTTATTTCCCCATAGATTCTAAATTTGATATACATTTACTACAGTACAAAAATTACATCTATACTCATGATTTTGTTCACTTTTAATGAGCATACTGTGGTCAGGGTAAGGCACTGAGAAACTGGTTCCTGAAGTCGTCTTAGAAACCCGCTAACACATGTCTATCTGGAGAAGGCAATGGCAACCCATTCCAGTACTCTTGCCTGGGAAATCCCATGGACGGAGGAGCCTGGTAGGCTACAGTCCATGGGGTCGCCAAGAGTCGGGTACGACTAAGTGACTTCACTTTCACTTTTCACTTTCATGCACTGGAGAAGAAAATGGCAACCCACTCCAGTATTCTTGTCTGGAGAGTCCCAGGGATGGGAGCCTGGTGGGCTACCATCTATGGGGTCACACAGAGTTGGACACGACTAACATGACGTAGCAGCAGCAGCAGCAACTCATGTCTATGCATTCTTGTTTCTCTCTCTCTCTTTCTCTCTCTCTCTTTTCTAACACATACTCACTGGAAAGAATGGCAGACATTGAACACAGGGCAGAAAACTGGTAAGATTTTGTATTATCCAACTTGTGGATGGTTCAAGAATCCATGGGGAGGCACTTCCCTGGTGGTCCAGTGGTTAGGACTTTGTCTTTCAATACAGGGGCTGTGGATTCCATCCCCTGTCAAGGAGCTCAGATCCTACATGCCTCACAGACAAACAAACAAACAAAACATAAAACAGGGGCAATATTGTAAAAAAAAATTCAATAAAGACATTAAAAATGGTCCACATCCCCAAAACAAACTCTTTAAAAAAAAAAAAAAAAAAAGAGGACAGGGAGATGGCGGAGGAATAGGATGTGGAAACCATTTTCTCCCCCACAAATTCATCAAAAGATCATTTGGACACTGAGAAAATTCCACAAAACAACTTCTGGACGCTGGCAGAGGACACCAGGCACCAGAAAGGCAGCCCATTGTCTTTGAAAGGAGGTAGGACAAAATATAAAAGATAAAAAGAGAGACAAAAGAGTTAGGGATGGAGACCCAGGAAGTTGTGAAAAAGAAGTTCCCAAACACCAGGAAACCCTCTCACCAGCGGGTCTGTGGGGAGTTTTGGAATCTCAGAGAGCAACATAACCGGGAGGAAAAAATAAATAAAACCCACAGATTACGCACCTAACTGCAACTCCCAGCAGAGAAGTAGCCCGGACACTCACGTCCACCACCAGCAAGCGAGGGCTGAACAGGGAGGCACGGCCTGCATTGCTTAGGGTGAGGACTGGGCCTGAATGCCCTGAGAACAATCTGAGGGAGCTAACGTGAGATAGCAACCCAAATGGTGGGATAACCAGAGACAAAAAAAAAGAGAGAGAACTTTCCCGCGAAAAGCTCTAACCTAAGGCACTGCCAGCCCGCTCACAGAACAAAGGACTGACCAAATACCAGAGGAGAGCTATCCCGCTGTGGACTGGCCCATCCCGCTCCGGAGGCAGAGAGGCAGGCAGGTGACAGCCAGAGCCGGTGAGGGGCAATCTCGGCCCAAGAGACGGCATCCTCCACCAAAGTGTGAGCAGGCCCCCAGTTGCTAACCAAGTCTTCCTGGGATCCTGGACGGCTGACATCCACCAGGAGGGTCGCAGCCAGAGATCAGCTCCCCAGAGGAGACACACGGCACACCTGAGACAATGCTCCCACTGCACCCAGGAAACTGAGCGGTGGGGATGGGGGAGGTGATAAGACGCACTGCCCCACCTGGGGAGAGTGCACTCACCAAGCACCTGGTCACCTGAGCTGCTCAAACCTGGGAAGGGCACAAAACGCAGGCCCAACCGAGTCTGTGCCGTTGTGGAGTACCCAAGAACCTGAACCTGAGCAGCGTAGACCTGGGAAGTGCACACAACCCAGGGCCCACTTTAGATACTTCCAATGCAGAGCAACCTGGCGCCTGAGCAGTGTAGACCTCAGGAAAGCACACACGCTGTGAGCCGGGGCAAACCCATTGTGGCCCAGACACTGCGAGCGCTCCCCACACACGCCAGTGATACCTGTTTGCAGTGTTCCTCCCTCCCCACAGCACGACTGAACAAGAGAGCCCAGATAAGTGACCACCTCCACCCCCTTGTGTCAGGGCGGAAATTAGACACTGAAGAGACGTGCAAACAGAAGAAGCCAAAATAAACAGAGGGAACCTCTTTGGAAGTGACAGGTGCAAACAGATTAAACCCTGTAGTTAGGACCAACTACATTGGTAGGGGACTGTAGATCTCGAGAAGTATAAGCTGGAACAAGGAGCTATCTGAAACTGAACTGACCCCACACTGCCCACAAAAGCTCCAGAGAAATTCCTAGATATATTTTACTATAATCATTTTTTAAAATTTTTTAAGTCCTTTATTACTCCTTTAATTTTCAATTTTATAACCTACTATTACCTTGCAAAAAAAGATCCTATTTTTAAAGCAAATTTCATATATATTTTTTATAATTTTTGTGATTTTTTTTTTAATATTGCATTTTTTAGAGTCTAACCTCTACTCTAGATATTTCATCTTTGCCTTTTGGTATTTCTTATCAATTTTGTACCTTTAAGAATCCAATCTTCAGTACCCAGTTTTACTTAGGAGTGTGATTACTGGCTTGATTGCTCTTTCCCCCTTTTGACTCTCCTTTTTCTCCCCCAGGTCACCTCTATCTCCTCCTCCCCTTCTCTTCTCTACCCAACTCTGTGAATCTCTTTGGGTATTCTGGGCTGTGGAGAACACTTAGGGAACTGATTACTGGCTAGATCTGTCTCTCTCCTTTTGACTCCCCCTCTTCTCCTCCTGGTCACCTCTATCTCCCTCCTCTCTCTTCTCTTCTCCATGTAACTCTGCGAACCTCTCTGGGTGTCCCTCATTGTGGAGAATCTTTTCTCCATTAACCTAGATGTTTTATCATCGATGCAGTATGGATGGAGAAGTCTTGAGGCTACTGTAAGAACAAGACTGAAAATCAGAGGCAGGAGGCTTAAATCCAAAACTTGAGAACACCAGAAAACTCCTGACTCCAGGGAACATTAATCGACAAGAGCTTATCCAAAAGCCTCCATACCTACACTGAAACCAAGCTGCACCCAAGAGCCAACAAATTCCAGAGCAAGACATACCATGCTAATTCTCCAGCAACACAGGAACATAGACCTCAGCATTAATATACAGCTGCCCAAAGTCACACCACACCCATAGACACCTCAAAACTCACTACTGGACACTTCATTGCACTCCAGAGAGAAGAGATCCAGCTCCACCCACCAGAACACCAATGCAAGCTTCCCTAATCAGGAAACCTTGACAAGCCACTCGTCCAACCCCACTCACAGGGAGGAACTTCCACAATAAAGAGGAACCACAAACTTCCAGCATACAGAAAGGCCATCCCAAACACAGCAATCTAAACAAGATGAAAAGGCAGAGAAATATTCAGCAGGTAAAGGAACATGATAAATGCCCACCAAACCAAACCAGAGGAGGAGATAGGGAGTCTACCTGAAAAAGAATTCAAATAATGATAGTAAAAATGATCCAAAATCTTGAAAACCAAATGGAGTTACAGATAAATAGTCTGGAGACAAGGATCAAGAAGATGCAAGAAATGTTTAACAAGGACCTAGAAGAAATAAAAAAGAGTCAATCAATAATGAATAATGCAATAACTGAGATCAAAAACACTCTGTAGGGAACCAACAGTAGAATAACTGAGGCAGAAGATACGATAAGTGAAGTAGAAGACAGAATGGTGGAAATAAATGAAGCAGAGAGGGGGAAAAAAAAGAATTAAAAGAAATGAGGACAACCTCAGAGACCTCTGGGACAATGTCAAACGCCCCAACATTTGAATCATAGGAATCCCATAAGAAGAAGACAAAAAGAAAGGCCATGAGAAAATACTTGAGGAGATAATAGTTGAAAACTTTCCTAAAATGGGGAAGGAAAGAGCCACCCAAATCCAAGAAACCCAGAGAGTCCCAAACAGGATAAACCCAAGGCAAAACATCCCAAGACACATATTAATCAAATTAACAAAGATCAAACACAAAGAACAAATATTAAAAGCAGCAAGGGAAAAACAACAAATAACACACAAGGGGATTCCCATAAGGATAACAGCTGATCTTTCAATAGAAATTCTTCAGGCCAGAAGGGAATGGCAGGACATACTTAATGTGATAAAAGAGAAAAACTTACAACCGAGATTACTGTACCCAGCAAGGATCTCATTCAAATATGAAGGAGAAATCAAAAGCTTTACAGACAAGCAAAAGCTGAGAGAATTCAGCACCACCAAATCAGCTCTTCAGCAAATGCTAAAGGATCTTCTCTAGACAGGAAACACAGAAAAGGTTTATAAACTCAAACCCAAAACAACAAAGTAAATAGAAACGGGACCATACTTATCAATAATTACCTTAAATGTAAATAGATTGAATGCCCCAACCAAAAGACAAACACTGGCTGAATGGATACAAAAATAAGACCCCTATATATGCTGTCTACAAGAGACCCACCTCAAAACAAGGGACATATACAGACTGAAAGTGGAGGGCTGGGAAAAGATATTCCATGCAAATAGAGACCAAAAGAAAGCAGGAGTAGCAATACTCATATCAGATAAAATAAGACTTTAAAATAAAGGCTGTGAAAAGAGACAAAGAACGCTACATATTGATCAAAAGATCAATCCAAGAAGAAGATATAACAATTATAAATATATATATATTGACCCAACATAGGAGCACCGTAATATGTAAGGCAAATGCTAACAAGTATGAAAGGGGAAATTAACAATAACACCATAATAGTGGGAGACTTTAATACCCCACTCACACCTATGGATAGATAAACTGAAAAGAAAATTAACAAGGAAACACAAACTTTACATGACACAATGGATCAGTTGGACCTAATTGATATCTATAGGATATTTCACCCCCAAACAATGAATTTCACCTTTTTCTTAAGTGCACACTTCTATCTTCTCCAGGATAGATCACATCCTGGGCTATATATCTAGCCTTGGTAAATTCAAAAAAACTGAAATCATTCCAATCATCTTTTCTGACTACAATGCAGTAAGATTAGATGTCAATTACAGGAAAAAAAAAACTATTAAAAATTCCAACATATGGAGACTAAACAACATGCTCTGAATAACCAACAAATCACAGAAGAAATCAAAAAAGAAATCAAAATAAGCATAGAAATGAATGAAAATGAAAGCACAACAACCCCAAACCTATGGGACTCAGTAAAAGCAGTGCTAAGGGGAAGGTTCATGTAATACAAGCTTACCTCAAGAAACAAGAGAAAAGTCAAATAAATAACCTAACTCTACACCTAAAGCAACTAGAAAAGAGAGAAATGAAGAACTCCAGGGTTAGTAGAAGGAAAGAAATCACAAAAATTAGGGCAAAAATAAATGAAAAAGAAACAAAAGAGACCTTAGCAAAAATCAACAAAGCTAAAAGCTGGTTCTTTGAGAAGATAAACAAAATAGACAAACCATTAGCCAGACTCATCAAGGAAAAAAGGGAGAAGAATCAAATCAACAAAATTAGAAATGAAAATGGAGAGATCACAACAGACAACACAGAAATACAAAGGATCATAAGAGACTACTATCAGCAACTATATGCCAATAAAATGGACAACTTGGACGAAAGGGACAAATTCTTAGAAAAGTATAGCTTTCCAAAACTGAACCAAGAAGAAACAGAAAATCTTAACAGACCCATCACAAGCATGAAAATTGAAACTGTAATCAGAAATCCTCCAGCAAACAAAAGCCCAGGACCAGACAGCTTCACAGCTGAATTCTACCAAAAATTTAGAGAAGAGCTAACACCTACCCTACTCAAACTCTTACAGAAAATTGCAGAGGAAGGTAAACTTCCAAACTCATTCTATAAGGACACCATCACTCTAATACCAAAACCAGACAAAGATGCCACAAAATGATCACTGATGAACATAGATGCAAAAATCCCTAACAAAATTCTATCAAACAGAATCCAGCAACATATTAAAAAGATCATACATCATGACCAAGTGGGCTTTATCCCAGGGAATGCAAGGATTCTCTAATATCTGCAAATCAATCAATGTGATACACCACATTAACAAATTGAAAGATAAAAACCATATGATTATCTCAATAGATGCAGAGAAAGCCTTTGACAAAATTCAACATCCATTTATGACAAAAACCATCCAGAAAGCAGGCATAGAAGGAACATACCTCAACATAATAAAAGGCATATACGATAAACCCACAGCAAACATTATCCTCAATGGTGAAAAATTGAAAGCATTTCCCCTAAAGTCAGGAACAAGACAAGGGTGCCCAAACTACTCTTCAACATAGTTTTGGAAGTTTTAGCCATAGCAATCAGAGAAGAAAAAGAAATAAAAGGAATCCAGATTGGAAAAGAAGTAGTAAAACTCTGTTTGCAGATGACATGATCCTCTACATAGAAAACCCTAAAGACTCCACCAGAAAATCAGTAGAGCTAATCAATGAACATAGTAAAGTTGCAGGATATAAAATTAACACACAGAAATCCCTTGCATTCCTATACACTAACAATGAGAAAACATTCACCATTGCAATGAAAAGAATAAAATCTTAGGAATAAATCTACCTAAAGAAACAAAAGACCTATATATAGAAAACTATAAAACACTGATGAAAGAAATCAAAGATGACACAAATAGATGGAGAAATATACCATGCTCATGGAACGGAAGAATCAATATAGTGAAAATGAGTATACTACCCAAAGCAATCTAGATTCAATGCAATCCCTATCAAGCTACCAACGGTATTTTTCAGAGAACTAGAACAAATAATTTCACAATTTGTATAGAAATACAAAAAAACCTCGAATAGCGAAAGCAAACTTGAGAAAGAAGAATGGAACTGGAGGAATCTACCTGCCTGACTTCAGACTATACTACAAAGCCACAGTCATCAAGACAGTATGGTACTGGCACAAAGACAGAAACATAGATCAATGGAAAAAAATAGAAAGCCCAGAGATAAATCCACGCACCTATGGATACCTTATTTTTGACAAAGGAGGCAAGAATATACAATGGAGAAAAGACAATCTCTTTAACAAGTGGTGCTGAAAAAACTGGTCAACCACTTGTAAAAGAATGAAACTAGAACACTTTCTAACACCATACACAAAAATAAACTCAAAATGGATCAAAGATCTAAATGTAAGACCAGAAACTATAAAATTAGGAAAACATACACAAAACATAATCCCACCCCTGACATAAATCACAGCAGGATCCTCTATGACCCACCTCCAGAGTAATGGAAATAAAAGCAAAAATAAACAAATGGGACCTAATTAAAATTAAAATTTTTTGCACAACGAAGGAAACTATAAGCAAGGTGAAAAGACAGCCTTCAGAATGGGAGAAAATAATAGCAAACAAAGCAACTGACAAAGAATTGATTTCAAAAATATACAAGCAGCTCCTGCAGCTCAATTCCAGAAAAATAAATGACCCAATCAAAAAATGGGCCAAAGAACTAAACAGATGTTTCTCCAAAGGAGACATATAGATGACTAACACATGAAAAGATAAGCAACATCACTCACTATCAGAGATACGTAAATCAAAACCACAATGAGGTACCATCTCACGCCAATCAGAATGGCTGATATTAAAAAGTCTACAAACAATAAATGCAGAGAAAAAGGAACCCTCTTACACTGTTGGTGGGAATGCAAACTAGTACAGCCACTATGGAGAACAGTGTGGAGATTCCTTAAAAAACTGGAAATAGAACTGCCATACAACCCAGCAATCCCACTGCTGGGCATACACACCAAGGAAACCAGAATTGAAAGAGACACATGTACTCCAATGTTCATCACAGCACTGTTTACATCAGCCAGGACATGGAAGCAACCTAGATGTCCACCAGCAGATGAATGGATAAGAAAGCTATGGTACATATACATAATGAAATATTACTCAGCTATTAAAAAGAATGCATTTGAATCAGTTCTAATGAGGTGGATGAAACTGGAGCCTATTATACAGAGTGAAGCAAGTCAGAAAGAAAAACACCAATACAATATATTAATGCATATCTATGGAATTTAGAAAGATGGTAATGATGACCCTATATGTGAGATAGCAAAAGAGATACAGATGTAAAGAACAGACTTTTGGGCTCTGTGGGAGAAGGCGATGGTGGGATGATTTGAGAGAATAGCATTGAAACCTGTATATTATCATATGTGAAATAGATTGCCAGTCCAGGTTTGATGCATGAGACAGGGTGCTCAAGGCTGGTGCACTGGAATGACCCTGAAGGATGGGATGGGGAGGGAGGTGGGAGGCAGGGTTAGGGTGGGGAATACATGTGCACCCATGGCTGATTCATGTGAATGCATGGCAAAAACCACCACAATGTTGTAATTAGCCTCCAGTTTAAATAAATTAATTAATTTCTTTAAAAAAAGAAAAAAAAAAAAAAAGAACCCACAGGAAGTTTGAAAGACCTGAAGCTTCTGGGTTCTATGATAACTCACAAAACCAACCACCCAAAACTCCCCTTCCACAAACAAAACCCCATAATGAGGAGAAATATTTGGGAAAAGAATCCATATTGTCCAGTGCATAGACAATTTAGGCATAGGAAACAGAAAGCTCAGATAAAAGTGGAGGAGAGAATATAAGTATGGTCAAGATGGCAGAGTAGGGAGACCCTGAGCTCATCTCCTCCCATGGACGTAACAAAATTACAACTATTTACTGAGCAACTATCTTTGAGACTAACTTCAAGACTCAAAGACTAGCAGAAAAAAAAATTCACTACTTAATACATAAAGAAGGAACCATACAAGACAGGTTGGAGGGTCAGAAACACAGTACAGTCAAAACCCAGACCCATAGGTAGGTGAACTATAAATGGAGAACAACCGCAACTGCAGAAGTTCCCCAAGGAGCAAGGAGTCCAAGCTCCATATCAGGCTCCCTAGTCTGGGGATGCTGCACTGGAAGACAAGCCCCCCAAAAGTCTGCCTTTGAAGGCCAATAGGGCTTGCATACAGGAGAACTGGAGGGCTACATGTAACAGAGATTCTGCTCTTAAAATGTGCACACAAGAATTTCACATGCTTTGAAAGGAGCCTAGGGCACACCCAACTGCTGATCTTGGAGAGCTTCCGGGAGAGGCAGGAGGCAACTTGGACTTCCCTTAGGGAAAGACATTGGTGGCATCCATTTGGGGGAGCCTGCTCTACCGTAAGGACACTGCTACGGGGATGCATCATTTTGGGGTTCTCCCTCTAGACTATTAGTGCAAGGAGGCTTATCTGCTCACCAGTGGGTCAGCACCAGCTCCAGGACTCCCCCAGTCACACAGCCAGCCATGCTTGGACCTAGCCCCACCCACAAGCAGGCCAGCACCAGCCCTGGTCCCCCAGGTCATGCAGCCAGCCATGCTGGTACTCAGCCCTACCCACCAACAGACCAGAAACAGACCCAGGAGGCCCTAGGCTGCACAACAAGCCACCCTACGTCCTAGGCCTGCCTACTAGTGGGCCAGCACCAGCCTCAGGACCCCCAGGTCACATAGTCAGCCATGCCAGAACATAACCTTGCCTAGCAGGAAGCCAGAAGTCACCAGATGAGGCAGGGCAGGCAATTAACCAGGTCAGGGGCCAGTCCCACCAATCGCGGTACCCACAGTAGTTGGCCCCACAACAGAAGGACTCACATAGCCCATACAGGGGACACACCTAGAGCATATAGCTCATGAGATGTCTCCAACATAAAGCCACTTCTCTACTATTGGAGAAACATAACCGACATCTAACACACAGAAGTAAACACAAACTAGGCAAAATGAGGAAATAGAGGAATATGTTCCAAAGTGACAAGACAAGACCTCAAAAGAACTGAACAAAGTGGAGATAAGCAATCTACACAATGAAAATGTTTACTGAACTCAGGAGAAGAACAGATAAACACAATGACAATTTTAACAAGGAGTTAGGAAATACAAAGAAGAACCACAGAGCTGAAGAAAACAATAATTGAAATAAAATATACACTGGAGGGAATCAAGAGTAGATTGGATGATATAGCCTATTAGACTGATTAGGTCTATTTCATTGTTTGTTCCTTCAGGGGAGTTTTCTTGCTCTTTTTTTAAATAGGAGTGGTTCCTCTGCTTCTCCATTTTACTTGTATTTCTCTCTGTGAGTTTAGGAGAAACAATTATCTACTGTAGTCTTAGAAGGCTATTTATATACAGGAACATCCCTGCATAGCTTGTATGGGTTTAATATTTGCAGCACAAGGGCTCTTAGTTTGGATGTTTTCACCTCTCTCCTCAGTGTGTGCTGGCTATTATCCCCTGAAAGGGGGCGTGCAGATGTGCCATCCTGCATGTGCTCCAGGGGTCTGTGTCCGTGGGGACAGCAACTGGTGCTTGCTCCTGGTTTCCTCAGCAGTGGTGGCAGCCTGGGGCCCATGATGGCAGCGGTAGCTCACATTTACCCCTAGAGCTCAGGTAGGCAGTGTCTTCTTGTTTGAGCACACATGTTCAGGGAAAGAAGATCTTATGGCAGTCCTGCCCCTCCCCTCACGTGCCCCCCAACAATGGCAACTTGCCCCTGATGGGCTCAGGCTTCTTTCAGTCTCTATTGTGGCTGCATCACACTCCAGCCCCTTCATGCCATCTCCACACAGCCAACTCCCAGTCCTCTCCTGGGGTCTGACCCCCAAAGCCTGAGCTTTAGCACCCAGCCCCTGCCTGTACCAGCAGACAAGCATTTGAGGCTATGAGTGCAAGGCAGGTTATGAGCACAGACCTGTCTGTGTAGGTCTCCATTTTGCCTTCTGCAAACTTGTTGCTACACTCTCCTCCAAGGCTCAGAAGATCTCCCTCCATTCTGGTCGATCTCCCCACCAGTGACCGGACTTCCAGGGTGCTGAAACATTTCCTTTTTCATAGCGCCTTCCCAAGGGTTCAGGTTCCATCCAGATTCATTTCTCTTTCTTTTTTCTTCCTTCTTTTGTCCTACACAGTTACACGAAGATTTCTTGACCTTTCAGAAGTCTGAAGTCTTCTGCCAGCATTCAGCAGATGTTCTGCGAGAACTGTTCCACATGCAGTTGTATTTTTGATGTAGTTGTGGTAGAAAGTAAGCTCCACATCCTATTCCTCCACCATCTCGATGGCTCACTCTGAATTTTCTAAACTAGCTTGTTTTACTGATTTGACTTATAACTATGTAAATAATTTACCTAATTTAAAAAAAAATTTAAGCAGCCATTAAAATCTGAAAATAAAATGAAACAAAGCAACCTAAAAGTGTATCCACATAGCAACGTAACTACATACATAGGAACTATTTCAAGTGACTTTAAAGCCCAGTAATTTATACATCTATAATAGTTATAATTGTTGGCAGTAGTGTTGGTATTATTATTCTTACACTGTTATATGTGTAATGTGGGATAAAGTAAATCAACTTTCATGTAATATTCTCTTTTATTCTATCATATCCAGCATTCAGGAGAACCACAGATCTCAGTATTGAAAAGGAAACATAATTAGAACATCATGTAATATTAAAAGACAAACACAAATATGAGGTTAAGTAAAAAATCCTATAGTATTGAATATAGCAATGAATACCCTTGAAGCCCAGATTTTGCTACCAAGAGGAATTGTGGATCCTTAGGAAAATACCACTATAAGAAGAGAGAAAATTAGATATGATGTGCCACCTAGTAGAAAAACAAAGCATTATCTAAGAAGTTTTGAAGAAACAAAAAAAGAATCTGGATCTCCAAACTCAATTACTAGGTCACATGAAAATTCAGAAAGAAAAGAAATCCATTAAACATCAAGGAAATGCAAACAGGAAAATCCAGACTCAGTTTCCTTTCTACAGGACAAATGGTCTAGTTTCTTCTACACACACACACACAACTGTACATGGGGAGGCGTTTTAGATTAAAAGAGACAAAAAATACATCATCTGATGGACCTAAAGGGTATTACGTTTAGTGAAGTCAGATAAAGACAAGTACTATATATTTTCATTTATAAGTGGAATTTTAAAAATAAATAAAATATTTATATGTGGAATTTTAATTTCATGAAACAAGTGAACTATTTAACCAAACAGACTCATAGAAGCAGAAAACAAACCAGTGAGAGATGACGGAGCAAGACAGAAGAAGGGAATTAAGAGGTAAAACTAGACTTGTGGACTCTGGGAGAAGGCGAGGGTGGGATGTTTCAAGAGAACAGCATTGAAACATGTATATTATCTAGGGTGAAACAGATCACCAGCCCAGGTTGGGTGTATGAGACAAGTGCTCGGGCATGGTGCACTGGGAAGACCCAGAGGGATCGGGTGGAGAGGGAGGTGGGAGGGGGGACTGGGATGGGGAATACATGTAAATCCATGGCTAATTCATTTCAATGTATGACAAAAACTACTGTAATGATGTAAAGTAATTAGCCTCCAACTAATAAAAATAAATGGAAAAAAAATAAAATAAAATAAATAAGATATAAGGATGTAATGTACAGCACAGGGAGTTTAATATTTTATAATAATTTTAAATGGAATGTAATCTATAAAAATATTGATTACTATACTGTACACCTGAAACTAATGTAACATTAGTTTTACAACTATAAATCAACTATACTTCAATAACACACACATATACATAAATATACATCTGTGTGTGTGTGTGTGTGTTAAGTTGCTTCAGTCGTGTCTGACTTTTTGCGACCCTATGGACTGTAGCCCGCAGGGCTCCTCTGTCCAAGGGATTCTCCAGGCAAGAATATTGGAGTGGATCGCCATGCCCTCCTCCAGGGGATATTCCCAACCCCGGAATCAAACCTGAGTCTCTTATGTCTCCCGCATTAGCAGGCAGGTTCTTTAACACTAGTGCGACCTGGGGATCCCATAAATAAATATAAACCAACCACAACATAATTCAAACAAAATGAAAAAATACAGAGTATTTATGAAGCAATTAGAAAGCTGGTTATTTACTCACTATTTACAATAGCTAGGATATGGAAGCAGCCTAGGTGTCCATCGACAGATGAATGGATAAAGAAGCTGTGGTATATATATACAATGGAATATTGCTCAGTCATAAAAAGGAATGCATTGAGTCAGTTCTAATGAGGTGGATGAACCGAGAGCCTATCATACAGAGTGGGGTAAGTCAGAAAAATAAATATCATGTATTAACACAAATAAATGAAATCTAGAAAAATGGTACTGATGAACCTATTTGCAGGGCAGCAATGGAGATGAAGACATAGAGAACATACTTGTGGACACAGGAAGGGGAAGAAGGTGAACTGAATGGAGAGAGTAGCATAGAAACATATACACTACCATATGCAATATAGATAGCCAGGGGGAATTTGCTGTACGACTCAGGGAGCTCAAACCAGTGCTCTTCAACAACTTAGAGGGGCAGGATGGGGTGGGAAGTGAGAGAGAAGTTCAAGAGGGAGGGGACATATGTATACTTATGGTTGATTTATGAAGATACATGCCAGAAACCAACACAATATTGTAAAGAAATTATCCCTCAATTAAAAATAAATAATTTTTTAAAAAAGAAAATTGGTCATTTACTGATCGTAATGGCTTACTGCCAATTCTTTCAAGTGATATGCTTCTATAGGTGATACAACTATATAATTCAAGTTATGATTTTAAAGACCTTATCTTTTAGAGATACATAATGAAATATGTATTAGAATATCATCAAGTTCTGGACCTGTGTTGGGAAACCCTAGAAAAGCATCTGTTTACAAGTCAGATTAAATAATAACTGTAGGGACTTCCCAGGTGGTGCTAGTGGTAAAGAACCCGCTTGACAATGCAGGAGACTTAAGAGACAATGCTTCAATTCCTGGGTCAGGAAGATCCCCTGGAGGCAGGAATGGCAACTGACTCCAGTATTCTTGCTTGGAGAATCCTGTGGACAGAGGAGCCTGGCAGGCTACAGTCCAATAGGGTCACACAGATTTGGACATGATTAAAGCAATGCTCCCAATGCAGGGGCCCTGGGTTCAATTCCTGGTCAGGGAACTAGAGCCCACACGCCTCAACTAAAATTTCACATGCCACAACTGAAGATCTCACCTGCCACAACTGAAGATCTCACATGCCACAACTAATACCCGGCACAGCCAAATAAATAAAAATAATATTTAAATAAATAAATAAAAACTGCAATATGGTGATACCAGGTAACCAGTTATGTTTTGAATCATCTGATCACTTGTATCTAATTTTAAAAGACAGATTTAAATTCCCTTTGACAAAAGCTCTGATCTTCACTGCTACTCTCTCATGCCCCCATATACACACTCCAACTTCCTCTTTATTCTTTCTTTAAATCGTTCCCATT
Source organism: Odocoileus virginianus (assembly GCF_023699985.2). Taxonomy (NCBI): domain Eukaryota; kingdom Metazoa; phylum Chordata; class Mammalia; order Artiodactyla; family Cervidae; genus Odocoileus; species Odocoileus virginianus. The sequence continues at coordinate 3,546,608 of NC_069680.1, forward strand.
ATGAAAGTTCCCTTTAAGCAAAGATTAGAACATCAAAGATGGAACAAACCCAGAATGTCATAGTAATATTTTAAAAAAGGAAAAAATCTTCAGACTTAATGATACATTCTGAAGTATTTATAAGTACAATTTCAAAATAAGTACAATTTCAAAAATGTTGGCATTTGCTTTAAAATACTCTAGAAAGAAGAGAAGAGAGGGAAAATAGCTGAAAACATTCTCAAAATGTTGTAATTATTGAACCTAGGTGATAGAAATATTGGGGTTCCAAAAAAAGAAATATTGGGGTTCATTATTTAATTCTATTCTGGGAATCTTCTGGAAATTCTCCATTAAATGAGCTTTTCTAAATAAAAAGAAAAAAATCAAAATATTAAAATATGCAATGACCATAAAACAGGTTTAAGGTAGATGCTTAACAAATTACAGACAAAACAGAATCTGAGAAAACAGGGTCCAAGTCTAGGCACTAAAACCTAGGAGAATCGGGTCTGATAGTTTCCAAGAGAAACAAGGAAGATAAGCCTTCTCTCCTGGAGTTACTTGATACAGATGTTTAGGCAGGGCACATATAAAATGGGTGAATGAGTGGATAGGCAGTGGATGGATAGATGGATGGATGGAGTGATAGATAAATGATCCAGTAACTGACCTTCTAAAAATGAACACCACAGAGAGAGGGAATGACCATTTAATGGCAGGGACAATAGGAAGCCATGATGCTCTGATCAATGAGGATATGTTCACTATATCCTCTATATCCACTATATAGACATGACTTCTAAGATCCAATCTGAAGCAAACCCTTATAAAGGATAAAAGCAAACAGATCATTAACAATCTGTGGTCATATAATTTCTCTGATACCATTTGTATAAAGTATAGCTAAATGTATTTTATCAGTATGAGCAAGAAGTTCAAGAAGATAGGAACAGAAACAGCTTGGAGCTCCTGAGCTACAATCTATCAGTCAATGGACATGGGGACAGAAAGGGGACTTTCACTTTCATCTTCAGAACTGCCTTGGCAAGAGATAATATCTCTGGGAGCAGTCAGATATTTTCAGAACTTCCCATTCTGTCTGAGATAACTCTTAGGAGGCTAAATGCAGGTAATGAAATTCTCTAACAAGGATGGCACTACAGCTGTCTGAAAAACAATTTTTTTCTCAATTTCCACAGAGTAAACTGGAGAGTGTCTTCGTGTACCATAAAGCCAAGTGATGAAACACTCAGCTGGGTTACATACTTCACCAAAAGCAGACTCAGTGATACCTCTTATGTGGATATAACTTTTTAAAGTGAAAAGAAAGTGAAGTTGCTCAGTCATGTCCAACTCTTTGTGACCCTATGGACTGCAGCCAGCCAGGCTCTTCCATACATGGGAATCTAACAATAAAAAAATACATAAGAGACTTCCTTGGTGGTCAAGTGGTTAAGAATCTGCCTTCCAATGCAGGGGATATGGGTTCAATCCCTGGAGGAAGAACTAGTAGTATCCCACATGCCGCGGGTCAACTTAGCCTGCCCACCAAAACTACAGAGCCCGTGGCCACCTACCAGAACTAAAGAGAAGCACACAGGCTACAAGGAAGACCCCACAGGCCACAAGGAAGACCTCATAGGCCACAAGGAAGACCCCAAAGGCCACAAGGAAGACCCCACCTGCCACAAGGAAGACCCCGCATGCCACAAGGAAGACCCCGCATGCCACAAGGAAGACCCCGCATGCCACAAGGAAGACCCCACAGGCCACAAGGAAGACCCCGCATGCCACAAGGAAGACCCCACAGGCCACAAGGAAGACCCCACCTGCCACAAGGAAGACCCCACCTGCCACAAGGAAGACCCCACCTGCCACAAGGAAGACCCCACCTGCCACAAGGAAGATCCCACAGGCCACAAGGAAGATCCCACATGCCACAAGGAACATCCCACATGCCACAAGGAAGACCCGACAGGCCACAAGGAAGACCCCACAGGCCACAAGGAACACCCCACATGCCACAAGGAACACCCCACATGCCACAAGGAACACCCCACTTGACACAAGGAAGACCGCAGAGGCCACAAGGAACACCCCACATGCCACAAGGAAGACCCCACAGGCCACAAGGAACACCCCACAGGCCACAAGGAAGACCCCACAGGCCACAAGGAAGACCCCACAGGCCACAAGGAAGACCTCATAGGCCACAAGGAAGACCCCAAAGGCCACAAGGAAGACCCCACCTGCCACAAGGAAGACCCCGCATGCCACAAGGAAGACCCCGCATGCCACAAGGAAGACCCCGCATGCCACAAGGAAGACCCCACCTGCCACAAGGAAGACCCCACCTGCCACAAGGAAGACCCCGCATGCCACAAGGAAGATCCCACAGGCCACAAGGAAGATCCCACATGCCACAAGGAAGACCCGACAGGCCACAAGGAAGACCCCACAGGCCACAAGGAACACCCCACATGCCACAAGGAACACCCCACTTGACACAAGGAAGACCGCAGAGGCCACAAGGAACACCCCACATGCCACAAGGAAGACCCCACAGGCCACAAGGAACACCCCACAGGCCACAACTAAGGCCTGACTTAAAAATAAGTATTTTTTTAAACAAAAAAAATTTAAATAAAACTATAATTAAATAATTCATGGTACAATATATTGCTAGAGTCTATCCTCACAAAATGTTATTCTACCAAAGTAGGCCACATCTGCAGGGATAAGCCAGAGACTCTCTGGGGAAAGAAACCAGGTGGTAGAAATTTAAAATCAGCATCTTAGGAAGGTCAGTTGAAGAAAGATTCCCAGGACACTATTACCCAGAGAAATGACTATAAAAGAGACTTCTGAATTTGAAAGGACATTGGAAGGATAGAAAAGTGGACTCCAAATTTTGTGACCATATTTTAACAGATCAATATACATTACTAATTTATGAATTATAACATTTATTCCTATACCAAAAAATGTATATTAAAAGTACACAAAAATATAAATCAAAAAAATTTGAATGAGATCATCTCATTCTCCTGAGATGCTTACACTTAATGCTGAGAAAAATCAGAGAGAAGCTGAAGCACTTCTATTTTGCAGGTCCTCAGTTCACATACTGTTGAGGCCTATCTTGGAGAATTTCGACCATTACTTTGTTAGCGTGTGAGATGAGTGCAATTGTGTGGTAGTTTGAACATCCTTTGGCATTGGCTTTCTTTGGGATTGGAATGAAAACTGACCTTTTCCAGTCCTGTCGCCACTGTTAAGTTTTCCAAATTTGCTGGCATATTGAGTACAGCATTTTAACAGCATCATCTTTTAGGATTTGAAATAGTTCAGCTGGAATTGCATCACCTCCACTAGCTTTGTTCGTAGTGATGCTTCCTAAGGTCCACTTCACTTCACACTCCAAGATGTCTGGCTCTAGGTGGGTGATCAGACCATCGTGGTTATCTGGGTAATTAAGATCTTTTCTGTATAGTTCTGTGTATTCTTGCCACCTCTTCTTAATATCCTCTGCTTCTGTTAGGTCCATACCATTTGTGTCCTTTATTGTGCTCATCTGTGCATGAATGTTCCCTTGGTATCTCTAATTTTCTTGACAAAATCTCTGCTGCTGCTGCTGCTGCTGCTGCTGCTGCTGCTGCTGCTGCTGCGTCACTTCAGTCGTGTCCGACTCTGTGCAACCCCATAGATGGCAGCCCATCAGGCTCCTCCATCCCTGGAATTCTCCAAGCAAGAATACTGGAGTGTGTTTCCATTTCCTTCCCCAATGCAAGGACGCATGCTCTAGTCTTTCCCATTCTATTATTTTCCTCTATTTGCACTGATCACTTAGGAAGGTCTTCTTATCCCTCCTTGCTATTCTTTGGAACAGGTATGAAACAAAGGAAAATAAGGTTTGGGCCCAGTTTGAAGAAAATCTACCAAATAAAGTTGTGCAACAAAAATGAAATGGATGCCTTCTGAAGTAGTGAGCTCAGTTTCACTGGATGAAGCCATGAAAAGATAAGGATAATGGAAGGGGAACGGTTTCCCACTAGGTGAGATCCCTACAAGCCCTTCCAATTCTGAAGGCACTTTAGATAATGACCTCACTTCTCCATGTTAGAAGACATTTAATAATAGAAATACCATTTGTGCATTCTAGTAGTTTTTGGAACAATGAGTTAACTCTTTATAGTGTAAATGCCATATGCATAATATAATGAAATATAGATTCTCAAATTCCTAAGAGGATGAATCTTCAAGATGTCTATCATTTAATACTATTTAATGTGTGTGCATCTCACTTAAGAAAAACTGATATGTAAAACTTCAAACAGGACTCTATAATACTTTGACAGTGAATATGTGTAAAGTAATACATATATAAGAAAAAAAAGTCTGAAAGGCAGATGTAGCTATTTCTGGGTTTACAAAGGATTTTATGTTATTCTTTTTTATTTTCTGTATTTCCAAAACACTCTATAGTAAACACATAATTAGAAAAAATAACAGCATAAGAAATAAAATTTAAACTATAAAATCAAGAAGGATACTTAGGAACTTTCAAAATGCAGATTTTATTCTGAGTATTATCTTTATGACTTTATATATGTTCAATTAAAGAGTTCTAGCAGAAATAGTGCTGTTAGTGCCAATAATAACATATTTAATATATAACAGCATTATCATATTCTTATATTTATTACATAACTTGTTTCAGCAAATCAAAATCTATAAGGAAAAAAGATCAGAGGGCATTTCATTTAAAAAGAGAAAGATCTTACTGAAGACTACATCATGAGATCACTTTAAATGCTTTAAGAACACAGGTTCTGGAATCCGGCAGATTTTAATTCAAGCCCCAGTTTTGCTGTAAACTAGCTGTTTGAGAGTGTGCAAGTTACTTAAACTTTCAAATCTCTAGTTTCTTCATTCATAAATGGCAATGGTATTGATGATGATGACGATACCTATATTCATTGGATTTTTTAAAGAATTAATGCAAGTAACTGGCATATAGTAGTATGTCAGCCAAAGAAAAATGTTTTAATTGCCCCTCTGTCCTGGTGTGTTTAACATGATTTAATTTACAAAGCATCAACTTGCCCTACTGTTTATTATAAATACATCTATTGCATAAATCAAGGCATACCTATAAATATACTTACAAATTCATTTTCAGTTAAGAACTTCTTGTGACTTATAAGGCAATCAGTGTTTCTCGAACTTTAATAGGCATACAAGTCACACAGGGATCTTGTTAAATTATAGATGCTGATTCAATAGGTCTATGGTAGTGCCTGAAATGCTGTACAAACTCCCAGGTGATGCTGATGCTCTGGGTCTACCCATTATACTTTGAATAGTGACACTGGACTATATAAACTTAAAAAGTTAGTCACTTGGCTATTCAAACAATGGCAAGCAAACCAGCTACTGCTCTGGTACAACAAAGGTAGAATGATTCTTGAAGTCTGTCTTAATTAGAAAACTCCATTCAGCTGCTTATTATACAGATCTGACAAATGGTTTTTTCCCTCTCTCTCTCTCATTAACATAGTCTTAAGGTAGGCAGGCAATTCAAAACTATTATGGTAGCACCACATTATCATCAGGGTCTCAGATTTCTGTTTTTCTACTTCTTAGCACTGGCAAGTAGCTTCCATTTACAAGGTTTCCTCATGCCCATGCTGGAATTTCAGCCATCACATCTAATTTCTAGACAGGAAAGATGAGAAAAGCAAAAAACAACTCCCAGCTGAGTCATTTCTTGAAGCCTCATCCAATAACTTCCACTTACATCTTATGGCCACTCCTAGCTGAAAAGGAGGCTGAAAAATACAGTCTTTGGCCACCTCAAATAAAACTGGGGTTCCGTTTATAAGAAAGATGAGAGGATGAATACCAAGTAGGCAACTGGCATTCACTGCCACAGAAATCAACAAATCTGAGTTTAAACCCCAGCTCTATCACATTATGTGAATTCAGGCAAATTACTTGGGCCTTCTCACCATTTATTTCTTCATCAGTAAAAATCAGTATAAAAATAACCACTTCATAAAGTTGTTGAAGAGACTAAATAAGTTAAACTACATAAAAGTAGTGGTCACACAGTAGGTGTTCAATATATAAAAGGTTCAGATCATTCCTTTACTGAAGTAACAAGGGGGTATTATGAAAAAGGGCAAGAGAGTAACAGTGTAATGTTTAAAAGAGACTATGTTCTAGGCACATAGTTCCTTTTAAAAAAAAATGCCTCTTTAGATTCTAGACTTCAAAATACCAAAGATAACTAATTCATCAAAACTACAATTTATAAAAAAACATTATTTTTCTCCTGATCATTGAGCTCATATAAATTCCTTGGATCTTCATTTATCATCAGAAAAAAAATCTCACTTCAGAACAACATAGTTGTAATTGTTGTTCTTTTTGATAAATGACAGAACCAATTAGACAGGAAGAAGAAATGGCTTCTAATTTACTTTACTAATACCACAGAAAGTGATAGCACATAAATGAGCTCTCTCAGAGAAATGCTACCAAAAAATTACAGAAAGGTAGAATGATGCTGGATTTTGGACCAAGAACATCCATTCTGATAAAAGAATATGCTGGTAATGGAAAAAAACAGAGGTAAAAGAATTCATAATTCTAAACAAGAATCAAGGCTTTTATTCTTTACCTAAAAGAGTACACTTTGCCAAGAAAGATTTCTAAACTGCAAACAAAACCCAGGTTACAATTTCTTACACTGTAACTAAATAGCTAACTTTCCTTTGTCAAATACTATGGTTCATGGGAATACCCAAGAAACCAATTTTTAAGTGATAGATTTTGGCAAGTTCTAAACTCAATATATCGAGGAACTTCATAAGTAAATGTGAATGCCGAATGTATATAAGACAGAAGCATTTAATAATCTCCAGCTTCATCCCATATGGGGCTACCCAGGGCTCTTTTTCATTATGGGAAATCAAGCTATGACAAACAAAACCCATGGGAAACATGAAATGTGTTCCTCCCCACTCAGAGACTGGCAAGTCACCAGAGGAGGCAGACTAAATAAATTCTATATTTGCATATTGCTGTCAGGGACTACACTGAGTAAATAAAACAGACGTGACTTTCTTGAAAAATCCCATACTCTGTATATGAAAATCACACTGGCACATATTTTGAAGTTGATGTCAGAAGAGACCCAGAGGCCCTCTCAGCATATTCTTTAGAGACCACTCTTAGCAATCCAAAAGTGAGCTATACACAGAGTCTATAACTGCAAGTTCAGGAGGACTCAGTTCAGAGACTAACCTTGCCATTAGCTGTTGTAGTATGACCCTGGCAGGACAAGTCTCTTCAACTTTCTGGATCAGAAGTTCTTTGCAGTCCCTTACAAGATGGTGAATTTATGAATATTCCAGATTTATCACGAGAGATTATAGCCTCCATTAGGCAAGAACTTGGAGAAAGGACAGTGAACGGTCTATTAGAGGGGTAGTGAATGAACCAGATTATCTGAAGAAGGATTCAGTAAGGTTAATAATGGAAGAAATGGACAAAAAGGGAAGTTTGGCAAAATCACCAAGAGTATGAACGCCACCACTTTAAAACACAACTTTATTTATTTAACATCTGCAATAGAGACTCAAATGTTCCCTGGTATATAGAAAAGAAACAAAATGGATATTTGAGATTCATTCCCCAAATCTTAACTATCTAATAATTACTTCAACTGCTCTTTCACACTTCTCATCAGCAGTGAAACGATGACAAAATTTCCCTTTAATCTTTCGCAGGCTCTGGGGAACAACAAAACCACCACAATTTGAAGTATAGCAACAGAGAAAATCTGGCCAAATTAGGAACTAGTCCCTATCATCACTACCTACCCTGCATATGTACAATAACTCTCTTTCTGCTACCCTGTGTTATAAATAACAATAAGTATACCAGTCTTATGTTAAAAGCGATGCAGTTGTTAAAATTCCAGCTCTGGATTCAAATCCAAACTCCCACACTTAATAGCTCTGAGAACTTGAACAGGGCACTTAAATTCCCTGAGCCTCAATTTATCTGTTAAATGAGATTTCATTCCCTCATTCAATAAGTATTTGCTACAATTCTATTCTGCCCTTTTCTGTACTAACAGTTTTACGATTTTCAGGTCTCAGTTCTCTGATTCTTTTCTCTCAGTTCTAATGGAATTCCAATGTTTAGCTTTGAAATTACAGTTCCTCAAAAGTGCTTGAGAAGGAAGTCTCAAAAGGACAGTAAAGAAAAGTGTTCTCTCTTAACCATATAGCTACAAGAAAAAGGCTCTAACATATTACAACATAAGGAAGCCTGACATGCTGCAGTCCATGGAGTCACAGAGTCGGACACAACTGAGTGACTGAACTGAACATATTACAAAAACTATATAGTTAACCTTTCTGTACCTCAATCTATCCTCTGTAAAATGATTTAAAAATTTTTTAACACATCAAAAAAAAAATACCTACCTCATGAGTTGTTGGAAGAATTAAGAGTTAATAAAGAAGTGCCCAGCACATAGCCCACTTATCACTGTGGTTACTTTTGTAATTATTAAGTTGATGAAAAAGTAATTACAGTTTCAGACTGTGAATTTTAAAGCATTATAACTAGGCTCAAACACATCTTTATTAATCAAAATAGGGACCACTACAAATCAACACATTTTTCCCAACAAGAAATGTTTGTTTATTCCTATAGCATAAAAATCCATGCTTCAGGATTCAATGAACTCTTGGAAAGCATTTTCTGCCTCCTGCTGGTTATGGAAGCATTTTCCCTGAAAAAGTTGTCAAGATGCTTGAAGAAGAGGTACTCTGGTGAGAGATCAGGTGAATATGAGGCAAAACTTCGTAACCCAACTTCGTTCAACTTTTAAAGCACTGGTTGTATGACATGAGGTCAAGAGTTGTTGTGGAGAATGGGGTCTATTCTGTTGAGCAATGCCTGCTGCAGGTGGTGCAGTTTTCGGTGCATCTCACTGATTTGCTACACATAGTTCTCCAATGTAATAGTTTCACTAGGATTTAGAAAGCTGTAGTGGATCAGACGGGCAAGTGTTAGTCGCTCAATCATGTCCAACTCTTTGCAACCCCATGGGCAATACCCTGCCAGGCTCCTCTGTCCATAGAATTCTCCAGGCAAGAATACTAGAGTGGGTTGCCATTCCCATCTCCAGGGGATCTTCCCAACCCAGAGAGCAAACCCAGGTCTCCTGCATTGCAGGCAGCTGCTTTACCATCTGAGCCAAGAGGGAAGCCCCCAGACTGGCATCAGACCACCAAATAGTGACTATAACCTTTTTTTGGTGCAAGTTTGGCTTTGGGAAATGCTTTAGAGCTTTTCCTAGGTCCAATCCACTGAGCTGGTTGTTGCCAGTTACCATATAAAATCTACTTTTCATCACATATCACAATTCGATTGAGAAATGGTTCAGAGTTGTTGCACAGAATAAGAGATTAAGACACTTAAAAATGATGATTTTTTTGATTTGCGGTCAGCTCATGAGGCACACACTTATCAAACTTTCTCACCTTTCCAATTTGTTTCAAATGCTGAATGACCATAAAATGGTCAATGTTGAGTTCTTTGGCAACTTCTCATGTAGTTGTAAGAAGATCAGCTTTGATGATTACTCTCAATTGATCATTGTCAACTTCCAATGGCTGGCCACTATGCTCCTCATCTTCAAAGCTCTTGTCTCCTTTGCAAAACTTCTTGAACCACCACTGCACTGTATATTTGTTAGCAGTTCCTGGGCCAAATGTGTTGTTTATGTTCCAAGTTGTTGCTGCTGCTTTACGACCCACTTTGAACTTGAATTAAAAAAACACTCGAATTTGCTTTTTGTCTAAAATCACTTCTACAGTCTAAATAAATATAAAATAAACAGCAAGTAATAAGTCATTAGCAAAAAGGAGAGAGAAATGTACATTAAAACGATGTACATTTATTTAAGAATGTATTTCAATATCAAATGGCAAAGTTCAACAATGCAAAACCACAATTACTTTTGCACCAACCTAAATACTATATTTAACAAGGTGTTTTATTGAGAACATTCACAAAAACATCCAACTGACTCTGCTATCTACTGGGAGGATTTTGAAAATATATATTACTTTTTCATGTTATTATAAAAATATCACTCATAAAAGCATAAGAAATCAGTTCATTGTCCCTTTGTCCTGTGAATGTAATGACTTAACACTGTGCTTGTCCTTGCTCAACAAATGGAGACTGCCATTACTATTAATCTATATCTCCACAGAGTCATCTATAAATATTAAATAAAGCCATCTAACTAATGGTTGTTTTAAAATGAACTCTTAAATAACTTCATCTTTCTCAAGAATGTTCCACTTTCCTTAAAGACTATTTAACATTTGAAAACTAGTCTTTCTCATCTTGGTACTGAATCATATAATGTGTACACTTCAAAAAGTACTTTTAAGTATTAAAACCATGATACTTTCATTTCCTTCACAATATGAGGCTGTGGAAAAATCAAGAAATGAAAAGCACATATAACACATAGAAAAAAGTTAGTTAAATGGCAGAAGTAGGTCCTTCCTTATCAGCAATTAAGTACAAATTTATTAAACTTTTCAGTTAAAAAGCAGAAATTATGTATGGCAAAAACCACTACAATATTGTAAAGTAATTAGCCTCCAATTAAAATAAATAAATTTTTAAAAAATAAATTAAAAATAAAGAAAGAAAAGGCAGAAATTAGCAGAATGGATTTTAAAATACATGATCCATCTATATATTGTCTATAAAAGACTCACTATAGATACAAAGACACAAAAGATTTATTTCATGCAAATAGTAACCAAAAGAGATGAGGAGTAGCTACATTAATATCATACAAAATAGATTTTAAGTCAAAAAGTTTATAAAAGAAAAAGGATATTATATGTTAATAAAAGGTTCAATTCAGCAAGAAGATATAACAATTATAAACATTTACACACCTGGTGACAGACCATCAAAATATGAGAAGCAAAAACTGACAGAATCTCAATATCCCACTCACAATAATGAATTAAACAAACAAAAGATAAATAAGGAAATAGACAACTTAAGTAACACAATAAACCAACCAGATCTAATAGACATACAGAATACTTCACCCCAAAACAGCAACATACACATTCTTCTCAACATACACATCTTCTCATGAGATGTTTTCCAGGATAAACCATAGACTAGGCCACAAATAAATCTTAATCTGCCTGCAATGTGGGAGACCTGGGTTTGATCCCTGGGTTAGGATGATCCCCTGGAGAAGGGAAAGGCTACCCACTCCAGTATTCTGGCCTGGAGAATTCCAAGGATATCCATGGAGTCGCAAAGAGTTAGACACGACTGAGTGACTTTCACTAAGTTTCAATAGATTTAAAAATATAAATGTCATACAAAGTTTCTTTTCTGGCCACACAGGATGAAAATGGAAATCAATAACAAAAAGAAAACTGAAAATTCACAAAATTTTGAGAATTAAACATTGCACTTCTAAGAAGCCAATATATCAAAGAAGAAATCACAAGGGAGATTAGAAAATACTTAGAAATGAATGAAAATGAAAACACAACATAGTAAAACTCACAAGACATGGCAAAAGGAGTGCTAAGAGGGAAATTTATAGCTACAAATATTGAAAAAAAGAAAGATCTCAAACCAATAACTTAACTTTACAACTTGAAGGAACTAGGAAAAGAAAAAACTAAATGAAAAAATAGCAGAATTTAAAAATACATAGATTAGAGTAGAGGGACTTCCCTCATGGTCCAGTGGTTAAGAATCCACCTTCCAATGCAGGGGACTTGGACTCGATTCCTAGTCAGGGAACTAGGATCTCACATGCTGCAGGGCAATTAAGCCCATGTGCCATAACTACAGAGCCCACACACTCGGGAGCCTGCACACCGCAGCTACTGAGCCTGTGTGCTGCAGCCTGCACACAGCAGCAAGAGAGAAGCCTGCACACCGCAACAAAGAGGCCCCACACTGCAGTGAAGATCCTGTGTGCTGCAACTAAGACACAATGCAGCCAAAAATAAATAAATATTAAAAAAATAAAGATCAGAGATAAATGAAACTAAGAACAGAAAAATAGAAAAAAATCAATGAAACAAAAAGTTGATACTTTGAAAATATCAACAAAATTGAGAAATCTTTAGCTAGATTGACTTTTTAAAAAGGAGAAAATAATTACTAAAATTAGAAAGTGGGGACATTAGTACCAATTCTACATAAATAAAAAGGATTATAAGAGAATACTATGAGGAACTGTATGAAAAAAAAACTGGATAACCTAGAAGAAATGGAAAAATTCCAGAAACATAAAAGGTACCAAGACTCGGTAAATGAATAAATCAGTAATCAAAAATCTCCATACAAAGAAAAGCCCTAGATCTGATGGTGTCACTGGTGAAAGCTACCAAACACTTAAAGAAAAACTAATACCATTCTCAAACTTTTCCAAAAAAATTAAAAGGAGAAAATGCTTCCTACCTCATTCTATGAGACCAGCATAACCCTGACACCAAAGCCAGAGAAAGACATTTCAAAAGAAGAAAACTGCAAATCAATATCCCTTATGAAGACCAATGTAGAAATTCTCAACAAAATACTAGCAAACACAATTCAGCAACATATTAAAAGGATTATATACCATGCCAAAGTGAGATTAATTCCTGCTGTGCAAGAGTAGTTCAGTATACAAAAATTAATCAATGTAATAATTCATCACATCAACAAAATTAAAGGAAAAAACACAAGATCATCTTGATTCAGAAAATGTATGTGACAAAATTCAGCATCTTTCATGATAAAAACCTACATAAAATAGAAATAGGAAACCATCTCCATACAATGAAAGCCATATATGAAAAGCACACAGCAAACACAACCAATGGTGAAACACTGAAAACTTTTCCTCTAAGATCAGGAAAAGAAAAAATGCCCACTTTCACCACTTTTAGTTAATATAGTGCTGGAAGCTCTGGTCAAAGCAATTAAGCAAAAAAAATAAGGGTGGCATCCAAATAGGAATAAAAGAAGTAAAATTATCTCTACAGATATTATAATCTTTATATATATTATTTTTAAGATTATTTTTATGTGGATTTTAAAGTCATTATTGAATTTGTTACAATATTAGTTCTGTGCTTTCATCCTGGTTTTTTGGCCTCAAGGCATGTGGTATCGTAGCTCCTGAACCAGGGATCCAACTTGCACCGTGTTCATTGGAAGGTAAAGTCCTAACCACTGGAAGACCAGGTAAGTCCCAATATGATCTTATATACAGAAAATCCTAAAGACTCCACAATAAAGCTGTTAGAATAAAAGAATTCAACAAAGCAGCAGGATACAAAGTAACAAACAAAAATCAGTGGCATCTCCATACACAAACAATGAACAATCTGAAAAGGAAATTACAAAAACAATTCCACTTATAATAGCACCAGAAAGAATAAAGCGCCGAAGTTCAGCTCAATTCAGTCGCTCAGTCATGTCCGACCCTTTGAGACCCCATGGACTGCACCATGCCAGCCTTCCAGTTCTTCAACAACTCCCAGAGCTTGCTTAAACTCATGTCCATTGAGTCAGTGATGCCATCCAACCATCTCATCTTCTGTCGTCCCCTTCTCCTGCCTTCAATCTTTCCCAGCATCAGGGTCTTTTCCAAAGAGTCAGTCCTTCACATCAGGTGGCCAAAGGATTGGAGTTTCAGCTTCAGCATCAGTACTTCCAATGAATATTCAGGACTGATTTCCTTTAGGATTGACTGGTTGAATGTTCTTGCAATCCAAGGGACTTTCAAGCGTCTTCTCCAACACCACAGTTCAAAAGCATCAATTCTTGGGCACTTAGCTTTCTTTATAGTCCAACTCTCACATTCACACATGACTACTGGAAAAACCATAGCTTTGACTAAACGGACCTTTGTTGGCAAAGTAATGTCTCTGCTTTTTAACATGCTGTCTAGGTTTGTCATAGCTTTTCTTCCAAGGAGCAAGCGTCTTTTAATTTCATGGCTGCAATCACCATCTGCAGTGATTTTGGAGCCCCCAAAAATTCTCTCAATGTTTCTCTTGTTTCCCCATCTATTTGCCATGAAGTGATGGGACCAGATGCCATGATCTTAGTTTTCTGAATGTTGAGCTTTAAGCCAACTTTTTCACTCTCCTCTTTCACTTTCATCAAGAGGCTCTTCTTTGCTTTCTGCCATACGGGTGCTGTCATCTGCATGTCTGAGGTTACTGATATTTCTCCCGGCAATCTTGATTCCAGCATGTGCTTCATCCAGACCAGCATTTCGCATGATGTACTTGCATATAAGTTAAATAAGCAGGGTAACAATATACACTCTTGACGCACTCCTTTCCCAATTTGGAATCAGTCCATTGTTGCATGTCCGGTTCTAACTATTGCTTCTTGACCTGCATACAGGTTTCCCAGGAGGCAGGTTAGGTGGTCTGGTATTCCCATCTCTTTAAGAATTCCACAGTCTGTTGTAATCTACACAGTCCAAGGCTTTGGCACAGTCAATAAAGCAGAAGTAGATGCTTTTCTGGAACTCTCTTGCTTTTTTGATGATCAAATTGATGTTGGCAATTTGATCTCTGGTTCCTCCGCCCTTTCTAAATCCAACGAACATCTGGAAGTTCACGGCTCACGTACTGTTGAAGCCTGGCTTGGAGAATTTTGAGCATTAATTTGCTAGCATGCAAGATAAGTGCAGTTGTGCGGTAGTTTGAACATTCTTTGTCATTGCCTTTCTTTGGGATTGAAATGAAAACTGACCTTTTCCATTCCTGTGGCCACTGCTGAATTTTCCAAATTTGCTGGCATATTCAGTACAGCCCTTTAACAGAATCATCTTTTAGGATTTGATATAGCTCAGCTGAAATTCCATCACCTCCACTAGGTTTGTTCATAGGGATGCTTCCTAAGGCCCACTTGACTTCGCACTGCAAGATGTCTGACTCCAAGATGTAGGTGTGTGATCAAACCATCGAAGTTATCTGGGTCATGAAGATCTTTTTTGTATAGTTCTTCTGTGTATTCTTGCCACCTCTTCTTAATATCTTCTGCTTCTGTTAGGTCCCTACCGTTTGTGTCCTTTACTGTGCCCATCTTTGCATGAAGTGTTCCCTTGGTATCTCTAATTTTCTTGAAGAGATCTCTAGTCTTTCCCATTCTATTGTTTTCCTCTATTTCTTTGCATTGATTACTGAGGAAGGCTTTCTTTTCTCTCCTTGCTATTCTTTGGAACTCTGCATTCAGAAGAGTATATCTTTCCTTTTCTCTTTTGCCTTTAGCTTCTGTTCTTTTCTCAGCTATTTGTAAGGCTTCCTCAGACAACCATTTTGCCTTTTTACATTTCTTTTTCTTGGGGATGATCTTGATCACTGCCTCCTGTACAATGTCACGAACCTCCACCCATCATTCTTCAGGCACTCTATCAGATCTAATCCCTGGAATCTATTTGTCACTTCCACTGCATAATTGTAAGGGATTTGATTTAGGTCATACATGTATGGTCTAATTGTTTCCCTACTTTCTTCAATTTAAGTCTGAACTTGGAAACAAGGAGTTCATGATCTGATCCACAGTCAGGTCCCAGTCTTGTTTTTCCTGACTCTATAGAGCTTCTCCATCTTCAGCTGCAAAGAATATAATCAATCTGATTTCAGTATTGACCATCTGGTGATGTACATGTGTAGAGGCTTCTCTTGTGTTGTCTGAAGACAGTGTGTGCTATGACCAGTGCATTCTCTTGGCAAAACTCTGTTAGCCTTTGCCCTGCTTCCTTTTGTACTCCAAGGCCAAACTTGCTTATTACTCCAGGTATTTCTTGACTTACTATTTTTGCATTCCAGTCCCCTATAATGAAAAGGACATCATTTTGGGTGTTAGTTCTAGAAGGTCTTGTAGGTCTTCATAGGACCATTCAACTTCAGCTTCTTCAGCATTACTGGTTGGGGCATAGACTTGGATTATTGTGCTATTAAATGGTTTGCCTTAGAAACAGAGATCATTCTTTATTTTTGAGACTACACTCAAGAACTGCATTGCGGATTCTTTTGTTGACTATGAGGGCTACTCCATTTCTTCTAAAGGATTCTTGTCCGCAGTAGTAGATGCAGTGGTCATCTGAGTTAAATTCGCGCAATCCAAAATGCTGACAAACTAACTTAATCAAGGAGCTGAAAGATTAGTACAATGTTTCGACTACAATGGTTTATAGTTGAAACATTCCTGAAAGAAATTAAAGAAAATGTAAATAAATGGAAACACATCCCAAGTTCATGCACTGGAAGAATGAATACTGCTAAAATGTAAATACTACCCAAAGCCATCTATCTATAGATTCAATGCAATCCCTATCAAAATTCCAATGACATTTCTGTAGAATTTTTTTGCAGAAGTTCATATAGAACTTCAAGGGACCATAAATAGTCACAATATTGAAAAAGAATAAACCTATAGGACTCACACTTCCTGATTTCAGAATCTACTATAATACCACAGTAATCAAAAAAAGCTGATAGATCAGCTGGTAAAGAAACTGCCTGCAATGCAGGAGACCTGGGTTTGATACCTGGGTTGAGAAGATCCCCTGGAGAAGGGAAAGGCTACCCACTCCAGTGTTCTGACCTGGAGAATTCCATGAACAGTATAGTCCATGGGGTTGCAAAGAGTTGGACACAATTTAGCAACTTTCACTTCACTTTCAATCAAAAAAGTGTGGTACTGGCAATAAAGACCATATAGACCTGTGGAATAGAACAGAGAGCCCAGAAATAAGGCCTCACATACATATGGTCAGATAATTTTTTATAAGGGTGCCAAATTCAATCAATGGGAAAAGGATGGTCTTATCAACAAATGGTATTGGGAAAACTGAACATCCACACCCAAAAGAATGAAATTAGATCCTTACCTAACATCATACATAAAAATTAACTCAAAATGGATCACAGACCTAAATGTAAGACCTAAAACAATGAAATTCTTAGAAGAAAACACAGGATTTAGCAATGATTCTTGGATATGACACCAAAAAGTACAGTCAACAAATGAAAACACAAACTGCACTTCATGAAATATTTTAAATTTTGTACCATAAGAGATACTGTGTGTGTGTATGTGAAGTCTCTTCAGTCATGTCTGACTCCATGCAACCCAAAGGACTGCAGCCTGCCAGGCTCCTCTGTCCATGGGATTCTCCAGGCAAGAATACTGGAGTGGGTTGCTGTGCCCTCTTCCAGAGGATCTTCCTGACCCAGGAATCAAACCTCTCTGTCTCTTGCATCTAACCTGCACTGACAGGTGTGTTCTTTACCACTAGCACTACCTGGGAAGCTCTAAGAGATACTATCCACAGAGTAAAAAGGCAACCCATAGAATGGGAGAGCATATTTACAAATTATGTATTTCAGAATATTTAGAGAACTCCTAAAATGCAGCAATGAGACAATCTGATTAAACAAACAATCTGATTAAAAAATAAGCAAAGAACTTGAATAGACATTTCTCTAAAGAAGACATACAAAAGGCCAATAATCACATTAAAAAGTGCTCAACATTACTAATCATTAGGGAAATATAAATCAAAACTGCAATGAGATACCACCTCACACCCATTCTAATATAAGAAAATAAAGAAAACAAGTGTTGCTAAGGGTGTGAAAAACTGGAGCCCTTGCTTACTGTATGTGAGAATGTAACACAGTACAACCACTGTGGAAAAAATTGTGGGGGTTCTTCAAAAAATTAAAAATAAAATTACCATACAACCCCTAATTTCACTTCAGGGCATATACCTAAAAGAATTGAAAGCAAAGTCTCAAGGAGATAGCTGCACATCCATGCCCATGTTCATGGCAGCTCACAACAGCTAAAACATGGAAGCAATCCAAGAGTCTATCAACAAATGAATGGATAAGCAAAATGAAAATTATTAGGCCTTAAAAAAAAGCAAATTCTGCAATATGCTTCAACATGAATGAATCTTGAGGACATTATACTAAGTGAATCAAGTCAATCACAAAAAGAAAAATACTGTGTGAGTCTATTTATATGAAGAACTTAAAATAATCAAAATCATCATGATGGAAAGTATATATAATTGGGGTTTCCAGAGACTGGAGGAAGGTAAAATGGGAAGCTAATATTTAATAAGTATAGAGTTTCACTTCCGTCATAGCTCAGTTGGTAAAGAATCCACCTGCAATGCAGGAGACTTGGGTTCAATCCTGGGTTAGGAAGATCCCCTGCAGAAGGGAAAGGCTATCCACTCCAGTATTCTGGCCTGGAGAATTCCACGGACTGTATGGTCCATCGGGTCTCAAAGAGTCAGACATGAATGAGCAACTCTTACTTCACTTCAAGTATAGAGTTTCAGATTTACAAGATGAAAAGGGTGGTCATAGCTGCACAACCATGTGATCGTATTTAGTATCACTGAGCTATACATTTTAAAACGGTTAATGGGGGGGGGGGGATATTATGTGTACTTAAACATAGCTTTTTAAAAGAGAAAAAGCAATTGTTGAACAACCATAAGGAATTAGACCTAAAGTGAACGCTGGAGGGGCCCTCTTCTTATAGGTATTCTGTTTCCAGAAGTAATACTATGGAGGAAAGAATAACAAGTAGGATTAAAGATTAAGAGAGCTTACAACACTGATTTTAGAATAATATAGCAACAAGGTCACAAAAGATGTGCCAACCAATAAGAGTTCCCATTCTGAATTCACAATGGTCTGATCTTCATTTGTTTTTTTTCTGCCCTCTCTGGTTAGTGGTTAGAGAATCACTGAGTTTTAGTGCCAGAAGGGAACACAGAAATCACCCTCTGTCCTGAATTTTTTCTAATGAAGATCTGAGATTCCAAGAAGAGATTTCCCCCAAATTACACACCTAATAAAAACTTGAGCTGGCACCACCACCCACATCTTCAGACTATCTGCATTTTTTGTGCACTTTTTCTTGCTTGGTTCATATTCTCTCTTTTCTTCTCTTGTTCTCAGTTCCATTTAGGTTATTTAGTTATAAAAAGATAGTGGCCTGAAGAGGGTTCCAACCTGCCAAGTAAATCACACTGTAGTGAACCCCACTAAGAAAGGCCTGTGCAGGTGTCTGGGCAGAAAGAGAAGAAAGCTGGGTCTTTCTCTCAGCCCTTGGCAAGCTCCAGTGAACTTTAACTGAAATTTGCAAGGAGGAACAAAACCTAGAAACAAGAAGGGTCTGACTAAATGGCTTTAGTTTGAAGATGTCCCCCAAAAAAGTTTACAGGGACAGGGAGAGGGGAAAGGAGAAGATAGGGAAAAGAAGAAGAAAGGAAAGGAGCAAGTAGACAGACATATCACATTGGAAATTTCTGAAAACCCGCTAGGAACTAGCTAATAACAGAGGATGTGAACATTTGGGAAGTTTCCATCAGAAAGCATCATTTGATTCATTAATATAATAACAAATATTTTCTGAATCCCTACTATGTGTACAACATTCTACTAAGCCTATATGGGGGCTTCCCTGGTAACTCAGATGGTAAAGCGTCTGACTACACTGTGGGAGACCCGGGTTCAATCCCTGGGTCGGGAAGATCCCCTGGAGAAGGAAATGGCAACCCACTCCAGTATTCTTGCCTGGAAAATCCCATGGACTGAGGATCCTGGTAGGCTACAGTCCATGGGGTCGCAAAGAGTCGGACACAACTGAGCGACTTCACTTATTGAACTTAAACGGAGAAGGCAACGGCAACCCACTCCAGTACTCTTGCCTGGAAAATCCCATGTACGGAGGAGCCTGGTAGGCTGCAGTCCCTGGGGTCGAGAAGAGTTGGACACGACTGAGTGACTTCACTTTCTTTTCAAGCCTGCATGGGGGCTTCCCAGGGGGTGCTAGTGGTAAAGAACCTGCCCGCCAATTCAGGAGACATAACAGACATGGGTTCAACCCCTGGGTCAGGAAGAACCTCTGGAGAAGGGCATGGCAACCCACTCCAGTATTCTTGCCTGGAGAATTGCATGGAAATTCCATGGGAATTTCCCATCACTTCATGGGAAATAGAAGGGGAAAAGTGGAAGCAGTGACAGATTTTATTTCCTTGGGCTCCAAAATTACTGCTGACAGTGACTGCAACACAAAACTAAAAGATGCTTCCTCCCTGGAAGAACAGCTATGACAAACCTAGACAGCATATTAAAAAGCAGAAACATTACTTTTCCTGACAAAGGTCTGTGTATAGTCAAAGCTATGGTTTTTCCAGTAGTCATGTATGGATGTGAGAGCTGGACCATAAAGAAGACTGAGTGAAGAAGAATTGATGCTTTCGAAATGTGGCATTAGAGAAGACTCTTGAGAATCAATTGGACAGCAAGGAGATCAGACCAGTCAATCCTGAAGGAAATCAACCTTGAATGTTCATTGGAAGGACTGATGCTGAAGTCGAAGCTCCAATACTTTGGTCACCTGATGTGAAAAGTCAACTCACTGAAAAATATCCTGATGCTGGGAAAGATTGAAGACAAATGGAGAAGGGGGAGGCAGAGGGTAAGATGGTTAGATAGCACCACCGACTCAATGGATATGAATTTGAGCAAACTACAAGAGAGAGTGGAGGACAGAGGAGCCTGGAGTGCTGCAGTTCGTGGGGTCACAAAGAGTCAGACACGACTTAGCAACTGAACAACAACTTTACTGGCTAAAGCAAGAGGTCAGAAGTTCTACGCTTTTCCAAGATATGATCCTCTTCACCTGTAAAGTCTGATAGTAGCTACCATCCCCCACCATTACCACCACACACATACAATACCTATCTGAGAGCCACCATTGAATCTAAAGGGCCACAAATATAAAACAGTATAAAATATAAAATAAAATAATATAAAATAAAACTACCATAGGAAATAAATAACAACCAAAATTTTTTTAAAAAGCAAACTATGTGAACTATCTCAAAAAGCATGATTATATAGCAAATGCTGAGCTGGATTGAGAAATATTGGGATTGGCCAGAGCAGTTAGGAAAGGCTTTATGAAGAGCATGGGGCTTGAACTGTGTCTTGAAAGATCAATAATGCACATTGAAATAAAACTTGAAACACTTCACCTTTGCCATACAAAAATAGGAATTTGAAAACTTGAGCAAGCCATGAATTAAAATGCATTTTAAAAAATTCTGTGGAGACTGTGTACTCAGTCCTAAAATATGTTTTGGAGAAGGGGATAGGAACATTTTGCTCTTCCTATAGAAACAGGGATGAGTGTGGGAGGAGTCAATTAAGGGTAATACTCAAGGGAAAAACAAGTTTTTTTACAGCTTTCAATTTTAAAAGAAAACACAGATACTGGAAAAATAGTTTTTAATCTTCAAACAATATAAAACCATATATAAACACAGAATAACTGAAAAACTGATCAAGAAAACAGAAATTTAGATTTCAATTAATAATACAACAATTACAACTTTTTAAACCTCAGCCCCAGATTATAGCCAATTATAGGAAACAGAAAGGAGGGGAAATATGATCAGAGAGTGGTAAAAATGTCTTTCTCAGTCCAAACCCTGGCTATCCCTGTGACTTTCCAAGTCCACCAGCCAAAACACTTGCCATTATGACTGGACAAATACTTGTCCAGGCCCACTGCTGATTAGCAAGGCTAATGCAGTAAACTCCAAATGAGGTTATAGGTTTTCCCTTAGTCTTCACCTTCTGGCTAAATTTTTTTAGCGCAAAAATACCTCTATCCTAGGGATATTTCTATCAGATGAAAGCAACAATACTGTCTGATCAGTGGCATTTGTTTTTTCAAATTATATCAAGTTAGAGTATACCTCAACCTACAATTTTCAATACTCAAAATAGGGTAGTGGTAAAGAATACAGATATGGGCATTACATCTGCAGGATTTGAATCCCAACTCCGATGATCTTGGGAAAGTTACCCAGCCTGTCAGTTATACATGCGTAAAACAATGGTAATAACATTACTTCATAAATTGTTGCAGCCCTGCAGAATTAACTAAAGTAATCTTTCACAGCCTCAAAGACTTGTGAAAACACTTTTCACTCTCTCAGACTCCTGAAAGAAGCTGCACTCCTCTCTGACACAGCACAGGTAAGGGACCTTAACGAACCTTTTCTTTCCTTATTCCAGTGTCCTAGAAAAGTGAACTACTCCACTGGAAAGTAAAGTTTCTTTAAAACAATGCTACCCTAGCTTTGTGCAATTAGAACCCAAAGTTGAATCCAGTTGGCAGATCCAATTTAAAAAGGACTGTTTCCAAGAATCTAGCATCTAAATTTATGTGAAATAATAAGGATTTTAGGAAAGGTAGGTTAACATGAAGGGCAGATAAGAAGTATGATATGGGCACATTCAGACCTCAGAATACCAGAAAGCACAGTACACAGTTTCCAAATGCTCAGTACTGACTATCTGGAAAGTATGAGGAATTGGCCAGATGCAGCCTGCTAGCTAAGAGATTCCAATAATTTTCAAAAAACCCACCCTCAACAATGCCCGACTAATTCCTGCTTAACATTTAGATAATCATCTTAGACAACAGTGCCTTCAGAAAGTGTACTCCCAAAACTAGTTTCTTTAACCTTGACTTTCATAGCACTTATTTCCTTAAACATGCCAAATACTTACCAGAATTATCTATTTAATCAATTTCTAGTTTAGTGGTCTTCAAAACATTGCTCCACAACCTTCCAAAAGATTTTTTTTTAATATGGACATGAACACTGATGTTTCCATGTAGGATGAAGTAGTCTGAAGCAGATAAACATTACCACTGAAAAACAATTAAAATTTGGATAAATTACAAAATCACATATTTAAAACCATCAAAGAGCTACAAATGTGGAACTTGCCTGGCAGTCCAGTGGTAGGTGCTGGACCTTCCACTGCAGGGGGCACAGTGCCATGATTCAATCCCTGGTCAGGAACTAAGATCACTCATGACATGCAGTGAGGCAAAAAAAAAAAAAAAAGAGCAGCAAAGGCAATAAGAAATATCAGAGACAAAATTCCAGAGAGCAGAGAACCATTCAGAAGTAATCTTAGAATGCACAGTGCTTGGGAGTCATTTGTCATATTTGGGCGCAAGCCAGTGGCTGAGATTTGAAGTCAGGGCAAGGACAGGAATGCTACTATAGGGCAGAGAAATGAGCCAAATCTTTGATAACTGCTTGGGATGGAGTGACAAAACTGAAGATTTGAAAAGCCTCAAACATAAGACCAGTTTCTTCCTCAGAGTATTTGCTAAATTCTGAAGGTAAGCCAAAACTTCCAGAGAGCAGAGTAGAATTTTCTAGAGTCTATGGATACTTAGGAGATAAAGGGTCTTGAATTTAGCCAGTGGGAGGTGAAAGCACTGGAGAGAATGACAGATTAATGTTACCATCTATTATCACTTTTTTCCTCATTGCATTTTCCAATATGGACATAACCAGAGACTAAGAATTTAGGCTTCAGAAAGCTGCTGTTAGAAAATAGAGAAACCAGTAGTCTTGGCAGCTGTGATCTCAAGCCACAGCCAGTCTTTTCCCCAAAAGATGTGATATTTTGAAATTTCAAAAGGTGAAAGGATAATTCAAATACCTCTGGAAAGTAGAGTGAAAACTTAATGTTGATTCTAAACACAGGACTTCCCCCTTCTCCTCATGCTGTCAGTAAAAAACCATAAAGGACCATGTCCTTGGAATAAGTAAAACAAAGATGGACTAGATCTGACCAAAACTGAAAACCAGTCTTGACCTAAATAAGTTTGCAACAGGATTAAGGTGGCCCCTATTCAACCTTCTTAGAATCTTACTTCTCTGGTAAAAAATTCCATTATCTGAACCTTCTAAAGTTGTTATTGGGGTGTGAGTGTGTGTGTTTAATATAAAGCATCTGACATTCAAACAAAAATTACTAGGTATATAAAAACATAACCACTTGACAGGTAACCAATAAAAGCAGAGCAATAGGTGATCTAGATATTGGAATTAGCAGACAAGGACTTTAAATGATTCATATATTAAACAAAAGAAAGGAAAAGATAGAGATGAAAAGATACAAATTTTCAACAGGCAAGTGAAATTTATATAAAGAACCAAAAGGACATTCTAAAACTGAAAATAAAATATAAGATTAAGAACCCAAGGAATGTATCTAAAAATAAACTGACCTAACCAAAGACAGGAAGTAAGCTCAAAGAGATATCAACAGAAAATATCCAAACTGAAGAACAAAAAGAAAAAAGACTGCTAGAAGTAGTGGAGAAGAGAAAGAGAATATGAAGAGAAAGAAAATAAACAGAACATGGAAACATGTGGGACACCGTCAAAAGATCTAACATACATGTAGTTACAGCTCCAGAAGAACAAGAGAGAGAGAACAGGGCAGAAGCAGCATCTGAAGAGATAATGATGGAGAATTTCCTACAACTGATCAAAGATTCACTGGAATAAAAAGTTTGCAGCATCTTTCAAGCCTTACCACTCCTGTTTACCTTTGTGCCCCACAAATGGGCAAGCCAGCAAAAGAGCCTGCCTGCTACCCACTTTGGCACTGGTAAGTTTCAAAACACAGTAGCCTTGACCCATGGGGGAAATACTATCACCCCATCCACACCCTATTTCCACAATGAGAGCTAAAGCTAGTCTCTCCTCCTCACTCTCTCAAGCTATTCTTGGACCTGCTTGGGAGCCTGCCCTGCTCACCTCCAGAAAGCCTCATTTCATGAATAATAAAACCTTTTTTATCCTCTTTATTCATCTGTGGTAAAATCAATCTCAACATCCTAATGAAATTTTTGGTGAGAGAGGTTGATCCTGCCCCTCACAGGGCACCATAATACAACTGGTGCTGTGAGTAGAATGTTCAGATGATGACCACAGCTACTGAGGGTCTTTCTTTCCTTCCTTCCGTTAGCCGCTAACTAGTTCTGCGGACTGCTGGCGTGTGTGCACTTTACTGTACAGTTGCTGTCTGCTGGCTAGCAAGCTCTCTGAGCTGTGCCGCTGCCGGCTGGAGAGTTTAGACTTGGAGCTGTGCTGCTTTGTCTTGCATTCGCTGATTCCTACTAAGCTTTTGTTGGGCTTCCCTGGTGGCTGTGATAAAGAATCTGCCTGCAGTGCGGAGCTGCAGGTGAAGAGGGTTCAATCCAAGATCCCCTGGAGGAGGAAATGGCAACCCACTCCAGTAATTTTGCCTGGAGAATCCCATAGACAGAGGATCCTGGTGGGCTACAGTCCACTGGGGTCGCAGAGAGCTGGACACAACTGAAGAGGCTTAGCACACACACACTAAGCTTTTGTTAGAGATTTAACTTACCTAAATTAGTAGTTTCAATAACTGACATTTAGAGACAGGACTATAGGAATAGATCCCTTCTTAAAATGGCCCTAGATAATGTGTCTTGACCAGGACCTGTGTGTCTCCTACTGAAATGTGTCTCAACTCCAGCATAGCTGTGACTAACACTAGACTCAGGGAAATTATTCTTACCCTATAACTAATGGTTGTGTGTCTCAAACAGGTATTGATCCCTGTTCCAACATAATACTCAGGGGGAAGACCAAAACACTGCAATACACAACCCAAGTCACCATTTATGTGAAGGAAGACTAATCACCAGCCAGAATACTAAGGTCCACCCTCCTAAGAGAATATGGCTCACTAGCATCCTATGCCTGAAATATCTCCACTGCTGTTGCTGCCATCCAGGCCTTAGTTTCCAAAACAACCCTAATTCTTGGGTTTATAGAGAAAAACACCTATGGTGTCCCTGTGGCACAGCCAAGGAGTTAATTCAAACTTGAGTTAATACCAAGATCCTTAAATCTAATGAAACTACCGTTGTCATGGTACTTCCCTGGTGGTTCAGACAGTAAAGAATCTGCCTGCAGCACAGGAGACCCAGGTTCAATCCCTGAGTCAGGAAGATCCCCTGGAGAAGGAAATGGCAACCCACTCCAGTTTCTTGCCTGGAGAATTCCATGAACAGAGGAGCCTGGTGGGCTATAGTCCATGTGGTCACAAAGAGTCGGAACACGACTAAGAAACTAATACACATACACCACTGTCATGGAATAGGCCCCAATCCTTGATGATACAGATTTGAGAATCTCTGGAGGAAGGAAGTTATAAATATGAACAGAACAGACAGCCACACTCCCCCCTAAATATATCTACTAAACACACTCATACACTGTAACAATGGGAAGAAACAAAAATCTGGGACAGAGGTTCACAGTTTAAGCCAATGTAAAATCCAAAATTTATTAAAAGAATTTATACAACAAAAAGATAAAAAGAATGCCAATTGACTTTTGTGCCTCTACAACACAGATTATGAATTAACATCAATACCTACTGAAATAGACAAACTAACAAATCTCCATGGCCTTAACTGATACTGGGGATCAAATTTTAGTTATACCTGGAAATTCCACAAAATTTAAAAAAGATAACCCCTAAATCATAGAAAAATCAATGAATGTGTTAGTCGCTCAGTCGTGTCCAACTCTTTGTGACTCCATGGACTATATAGCCCACCAGGCTCCTCTGTCCACAGAATTCTCCAGGTAAAGATACTGGAGTGGGTTGCCGTTTCCTACTCCAGGGGATCTTCCTGACCCAGGGATCAAACCTGGCTCTCCCACATTGTGGGCATATTCTTTACCATCTAAGCCACCAGGGAAGCCCCATAATCATAGGGGAGTTACCCAAAAATAAAATAGAGGACAAAGAGCAAACAGGTATGTTTCCATCCCTGACACTGTGAAGAAATAGCTAATGATCCTCTGAGCACTCATAATGTTAGACAAGCCCAACATCTTTTAGGTCTCTTTTCTCACCAACAAATTTTACTCACGTTCATTTATGATCACAAGTTGGCTCACTTTGAGCTCCCTATAATTAAAGTTCTAAAATCTATTCAAATTTCAATATAATTGAAACTACTTCACTGTAAAGGTTTATTAGTTTTCTATTATATTACTCTCATAACAAATTGGGCTTCCCAGGTGTCACTAGTGGTAAAGAACATTCCTGCCAATGCAGGAGACTCAGATTCAATCCCTGGATTCAGAAGATCCCCTGGAGGAGGAAATGGCAACCCACTCCAGTATTCTTGCCTGGGAAATCCATGGACAGAGGAGCCTGGCAGGCTACAATCCATAGGATTGCAAAGAGTTGGACATGACTGAAGCGACTTAGCACACATGCATAACAAATTATCACATACTTGGTGGCTTAAAACAACACAAATTTGTTATCTTACCATTCTGCAAATTAGAAGCCCAACACAGCTCTTACTAGGCTAAAATCAAGTTCTCAGTAGGGCTCTTGAGAAGTATCCATTTGTTTGTCTTTGCAGTTTCTGGAAGCTGCCCAGATTCATTAGTTCAAGGGTCCTTTCTCTATCTTCAAAGCCAGCAACACTGCACCTCTTTGAGGGTTGTTCTATAATTAAATCTCCCTACAATTACAGCCAGGAAAGCACTCCTACTTTTAAAAATTCCTGTTACTAGACTGGACCAGTCAGATAATCCAGAATAATCTCTTCATATCAATTAAGTCTTTAATTATATCTGTAAAGCCCCTTTGCCACGTAAGGTAATACATTCAAGGTACCAGAGATTAGGACATGGACATCTTTGAGGCCATTATTCTGCCCACTACAGATACATGAATGGACTCTGAAAATACTATGCTAAGTGAAAGAAGTCAGACACAAAAGATCACATATTCTATGATTCCACTTATATGAAATGTCCAGGATAAGGAAATTCAGAGACAGAAAGTAGATTAGTGGTTTCCAGGAGCTAGGAGTAGAAGGAATGGAGAGTAATTGTTAATGGTTATGGGACTTTCTTTTCGGGGGCCTAAATATACTGTGAAATTAGGTAATGTTGATGGTAACACAACTCTGTGAATACATTTATAACCACTGTATTGTATACTTTTTTAAAGGATGAATCTGATAGTATGTGAATTATATCTCACAACAGTATTTTAAAAATTAGCAAAACACTCGAACAGGCCGTTCACAAAAGTGTATATGTAAGTGTTCAACAGCTGAAAAGATGCTCAACTTCATTAGTCATCAGAGATGTGTGATTTTTTTAATAAAACCTTAATGAGATACCACTACACACTACCAGAATGGCGAAAATGAATAGCACAGAAAATAACAAGTGTTAGTGAAGACAAAGAGTGAGGGTCAACAAAATAAGACTCATCATTGCCTTATTCATAAATAAAGTTTTATAGGAATGCAACCATACTCATTCATTTATATACTGTCCATGGCTTCTTTGGTGGCTCAGAGGGGCTTCCCTAGTGGCTCAGATGGTAAATTGCCGGGAGCCGGCACACGAGATCCCACCCATGACAAGGTCATGAGGGAGAAAACCTGACAGGCAAGGCGGATCAGGTTTTCAGGGGTTTCGAAAAGGCCAGCTCATGAGATCCTACCCATGACAAGGTCATGAGGAGAAAACCTGACAGGCAAGGCAGATCAGGTTTTCAGGGATTCCGAAAAGCTGCCCCCGGCGCTCACCTTAAAGATGATATCTGTCTTTCTGATGCCTGCTTCAATAAACTACTCCCTAATTTCTGTGACACAGGCAGAAGGCCTTCCCAGATCTCTTTCCAAATAAGAATCAATTTAGAACTTTAATCAATAAGTTTCCCGTGTAGTGGTATTTTATGAGATTATCCAGGGTGAAAGGAGTGTTTTAATTTAAACTCCTTTGCTGGTATTTTAGTTTGTTTGGCAAATGCATTTATGCCCTGGGTACTAATATGCATGACTGCTCATAATACCCTAATCATAAAACAGCATAAAGAACCTGATCATATAAAGGCCCTAATAGACATAGAGCCTTTTTGGGGGGTGAAGGAGTCCTATTAGAAAACATAAGAAAAATTATTCTAAAGGTGGTTATTGGGTTAACATTTGCTTGCTGTGTTTTTGCTCTTAATGTGCTAAGGTTGTG
Source organism: Odocoileus virginianus (assembly GCF_023699985.2). Classification (NCBI taxonomy): domain Eukaryota; kingdom Metazoa; phylum Chordata; class Mammalia; order Artiodactyla; family Cervidae; genus Odocoileus; species Odocoileus virginianus. Next base: position 3,575,646 of record NC_069680.1, read on the forward strand.
TTATGGAAACCATTGTTAATATAGTTAAAGATCTAGAAAAATAAGAGCTTAGCCCTAGTGTAGTAATAATGAGATGGTTGTTAATTGTCAGCCAGGAGTGCTAGGCAGAGGCTGCCTCACTGAAGCCGCAGAGTCTGTGTGGGGTAAACCTCTTAGATAAATTTAACTGACAACTTCTGCAGAAGAATTAATTTTTGTGTTAACAAAGTTATACTTCTACTCTGTACTGTTGCCCTATGAGACTGCTACCTTTCAGTTAAGGTCACCATAGAAACAGAAAATAGGTTTACATTCACCTGACTTGCATAAAATGTTAATAGGCCCCAAGGCCAGAAGATAATGTACAAGACCCTCATAAACAAAGAAGTATGCAGAAAATACCCTGGTTTTGTAAAGAACAAGCTGATGTAATGTTAAACTATCTTCCCCTTAGAAATGTACTAACTTAGGGTATCAAAGCTACGGTAAAAAATAAAGCCTTGCCAGTCTGGTCTCTCTCTCTCTCTCTCTCTCTCTCTCTCTCTCTCTCTCTCTCTCTCTCTCTCTCTCTCTCTCTCTCTCTCTCTCTCTCTCTCTCGCAGATTTGGCCCTATCAAGGCTGGTCTCACGTGTCTTCTCTCGCCGACACCATTCATCCCGAGGGTACCCCATGGATCCTGCCGAGGCTGGACCCCGGCAGTAAAGCATCTGCCTGCAACGCAGGAGATGCAGGTTCATTCCCTGGGTTGGGAAGATCCCCTGGAGAAGGAAATGGCAACCCACTCCAGTGCTCTTGCCCGGAAAATTCCACGGGCAGAGGAGCCTGGTAGGCTACAGTCCATGGGGTTGCAAAGAGTCAGACACGACTAAGCAACTTCACTTTCTTTATTTCTTTCTGTGGCTTCTTTCATGCTACAATAGCAGACCTGAGTGTCTGCCATAGGCTCACATGGCCTATAAAGCCTAAAATATTTACTATCCAGTTCTTGAATATATAACCCCCAACCCTTGACGTAGAGCAACCAGAACTCTCATACATTGCTTCTGGGAGTGTAAATTGGTACAACCACTCTGAAAACTATTTGGTTTATCTACTAAAACTGAACAAATATATACACAACAAACCCCTACAGTCCATGGGGTCGAAGTATCAAACCCAACTTAGCAACTAAACAACAACAATGAACCATTTCCTGTGACTGCTGTAACAAATGATCATAGCTTTGTTGGCTTAAAACAAAATAAACTTATCCGCTCATAGCTCTGAAAGCTCAGAGTATTAAAACTTTCTTCTGAATTACATTGTCATTACAATTAGTATCAGCATCCAATTGAACAAAGCAGTATAAACATAATAAAATTTATGTAAATACAAAACATAAGGAAAATTGTATTTGCATCATATTTCTTAGTGAGATGAATGTAGCTTTTATTTTATGAATTCATGCTTTTACCCACAGTAACAGTTGCTCTGGGCTTCCCTAGTAGCAAAGTCAGTAATAGTTGCTCTACAAAATCAATCCCTTTCCTATATTTATTTATTTTTAAATATAAGTTCTGAAAAAGCTTGTTTACATAAGTAATTAGGAATAATCATTTTGCTATGGCAACAGCATGTAATTCTTCAATCTCCAGACTTATTTGCCAAAAATCCTGTAGTGACCTATTACTAAAAATTACTTCTAATTATCTATCAATTAACAGCTAGCTACATTAGGTCCTCCTACTTTGTTGAAAGAAAGAACTGCAAACCAACTAAATTAGAAAAAGATTTGTGGTCGAGTGATCGGGGTCATTCACTTTCTCAAGATCATCAGGTTACCGTCTAAGCACCATAGCAAGATTAGGAATGGATTAAAAGTATGCAAAGGCAACGAATTATATTGTACTACAGTCCATAGGGTCACAGAGTCAGACACGACAGAAGTGACTGAGCATGCACACATAGTTATCAAAATATTTTTAAATTAATGATAAAACATTAAATATGTTTCAGTGTCAATGTATTGAATAAAAGGTAAGGTGGCAAGTCAAATAACTCAATTTTATAGTAGTGAGCAAAAATATTTCTACATATCACAAAATGAATGATATCTGTGATTTGTGATAAAGGTACAGGCACTGTTAATATCACTTGATTTCTATTGATGACAGTCTGGATACTGTTAATATTCCTGTGGTTACAATCACTTTCATAATTGATAAAGATGAACTGTTTTATTTATATGTTAAACAAATGTGATTTTCTTTCCACAATAGTTCACGGGACCACCAGAATTCTAAGGTTAAGAACTCCTGGTTTGATGGAAGGAAGGAGGTAGTGAGGAGGAGGAGATGAAGGAAGGAGAGGGGTGAAAATCGAGGACAGGAAGACAGGATGGAGGACAAAACAGAATGAAGAGGAACAAAAAATAAATACAGCTACATCTCTGGACTCGGGATAAGCAAATAACGCTTGGAGATTCGCAGACAGTACTGGAGTTACTTCTACGGTGATTTTATACTAACGTTTTACAACAAGCAGTTTCTTCAGCTGAGCTCTATCCACTTAGTCCCATAAAGGGTCAACCGACTGCATCACATCTAAGTCTAAATACAACCAGTATTTTCCATGATCTTCCAGAATGGTGAGTATAAATTTGATCCCTCAGGGCCACACCCCAAATCTTGTGCCCTCGGTCCCCATCCCCTTCATTAGCAGAGAGTCCATATTTTCTCGGTATACCCCCTCTTCCGTTAGTCCCTCCCGGAGTCCTCAAAAGAGGGTGCTACTCACCTGTCTTCTGAGTCACCACTTGCTGCTCTCCGACCTCAGCCCAGGGTCCCTCAGCCCACGGTCGGGTGTCGGCTCGGTGCCTTTCTCTGTTCACCGACCCTGGGACTCTTCACCACTGCTGACAGGGAAAAATAACCCCCTCGCGGGTTCCTCTTTTTCTCTACCCTACGCGGGCTTTCCCTTTTGTCCTCAGCCCATCAGAGGCCATAGGGTGGGGTCCGAGTCAGGCGTGGGGTGGCCGCTCGCGGCAACGCCTGCAGCGCTCGGTGGGCTCTTTCTCACTCGCTGGGTTTCTTCCCCTCAGGGGGCTCCAATTAGAGGACCATCGTTCTTGCGCAGGCTTCCTCGGTTTCAGTTCCATGTTCGGGCATCCCAGAAAGTCAAGCGGAGGCAGAACACGTGTTGGAAAGTCACCGCATGTTCGACGACCTGTGGAACGTTACTGCACTTTCAGTGACACGACGCGCGGCCGTTGTGGGCTGTGAGGAGGCTCTGCGCTGCTCTCGCTGATGAGGAGTCACCGCGAGATATTCTGGGCTGTGAGGGGGCTTCTGGCTCCACCCAACCAAAAAAAACTGGTCCACCCACAAAAAATAGGCCACGGAGAGAAAACCCTAGGAGCAAAGCAGTACCAAATTCCACTCATCCCAGACCTCTCTCTCTTCTGAGCATCACGGCTGCCTTTGAGTTCTTTTTAGGTTGTGCTTTGAACCGCCCCAGCAGGAGATTCAAATAGGAAAATAACAACAGTACTCCTTTCTCAACCCCCAGTATTAAGTTTCTAAAACTTGCAGAATAGGATCTTTTTGTTCATTTATACAACAAGATATCTTACCAGTGCCTCCTATATGCACTGGGAATGTAATGATGTATAAAATATCCCAGCCTCTGAAAATCACAGAATTAAAAATCTCATTAAAGAGGTAAATAAACTGGAAATTATAATACAACAAATAAGTTACATGTCAGAGGAAGAGAAAGGATTTATAGGACCATATGACAAGGGCTTCTAACCCAGACTTGGGGAATCTTGTAAACCTCAAAGATAAAATATGAAAGATAATATAAAGGGGTTTTCCAAGCCAAGAGAGTGGGCAGAGAAAGTTTCAAGCATAAGCAACTGCATGTCATAAAGCCTAGAGACAAGAAAAATCATAGATCCCTGGAGACAATAAAGGACATTCAGTATACCTGACTGCTGGGGCAATGCAAGCAAGCCATTAAGAATATTGGCTCTGGAAGTCAATTATCTGAGTTCAAACCCCAGCTCTGCCACTTATCATCATGGAGAAGCAGGGTGACAAAGCAGAGAGAAGGCAGTTCACGAAGGACTTTGATAAGCCACGTATGAAAAACAGAGAGCCTTTGGAAGCAGAGGGTTAATGTAATCAGATTTGTTTTATGAATACCTATCTCTTCCCAGACAAACAAAAACTAAGTGAATTCATCACCACTACACCTTCCTTACAAGAGTTGCTGAAGGAATTTCTTTAAGCAAATGAAAGGACACTAATAAGTAATCAGAAAACATGAAAGCTTAAAGTTAATAGGTAGAAGAAAGCATATAGTCAAATTTATTGTACTCTAATACTGAAATGATGGTATAAATCACTTTGAACTGTAAAATGACTGTAGGGAATGGTATTTGATATCCTATGATAAATAATAATAGGAAAAATATGAAAAAGAAAGTATGCATGTATAACTGAATCACTTTGCTGTACAGTAGAAATTAACACAACTGTAAATCAACTATAATTCAATATAATAATTTTTGTAAAGAGAAATTTTTAAAAATATCAATCTCTGCTTTGTGAAGATTAGAGTCAGGCAACAGGGAGTTGAAAAATCCAAGGTCATCAAGAGTGAACCAGTCAAAGCTCTTGTACATATGTTTTTATTCCTGCTAATAAAACTGTTAAGGCTGTTAACGTTAACATTCACCTCAGTTCAGTTCAGTTCAGTCACTCAGTCGTGTCCTACTCTTTGCGATCCCTTGAACCGCAGCACACCAGGCCTCTCTGTCCAACACCAACTCCCGAAGCCTACCCAAACTCATGTTCATTGAGTCAGTGATACCATCCAACCATCTCATCCTTTGTTGTCCCCTTCTCCTCCTGCCTTCAATCTTTCCCAGCATCAGGGTCTTTTCCAATGGGTCAGCTCTTTGCATCATATGGCCAAAATATTGGAGTTCCAGCTTCAATATTAGTCCTTCCAATGAACACCCAGTACTGATCTCTTTTAGGATCAACTGGCTTGATCTCCTTGCTGTCCAAGGGACTCTGAAGAGTCTTCTCCAACACCACAGTTCAAAAGCATCAATTCTTTGGCACTCAACTTTCTTTGTAGTCCAACTCTCACATCCATACATGACTACTGGAAAAACCATGGACTTGACTAGATGGACCTTTGTGGCACAGTCTGTTTTTTAATATGCTGTCTAGGTTGGTCATAACTTTCCTTCCAAGGAGTAAGTGTCTTTTAATTTCATGGCTGCAGTCACCATCTGCAGTGATTTTAGATCCCCCAAAAATAAAGTCTGTCACTGTTACCACTGTTTCCCCATCTATTTCCCATGAAGTGATGGGACCAGATGCCATGATCTTAGTTTTCTGAATGTTGAGTTTTAAGCCAACTTTTTCACTCTCCTTCTTCACTTTCATCAAGAGGCTCTTTAGTTCCTCTTCACTTTCTGCCATAAGGGTGGTGTCATCTGCATATCTGAGGTTATTGATATTTCTCCCAGCAATCTTGATTCTAGCTTGTGCTTCATCCAGCCTAGCATTTCTCATGATATACTCTGCATATAAGTTAAATAAACAGGGTAACAATATACAGCTTTGATGTACTCCTTTTTCCTATCTGGAACCAGTCTATTTTTCCATGTCCAGTTCTAACTGTTGCTTCCTGACCTGCATACAGGTTTCTCAAGAGGCAGGTCAGGTGGTCTGGTATTCCCATCTCTTTCAGAATTTTCCACAGTTTATTGTGATCCACACAGTCAAAGTCTTTGGTATAGTCAATAAAGCAGAAATAGATGTTTTTCTGGAACTCTATTTTTTTTTCCTGGAACTCTCTTGACATTTACCCCACGTCTGTGAATAATAGTGGTGTTGCTGTTCATTGTTCTTCAGTCACCCAGTTGTTTCCGATTCTTTGTGACCCCATAAACTGCAGCATGCCAGGCCTCCCTGTTGCTCACCATCTCCCAAAATTTGCCCAAGTACATGTCCATTGCATCGGAGATGCCATCTAGCCATCTCATTCTCTGACGCCCCTCTCTCCTTCTGTCCTCAAACTTTCCCAACATCAGGGACTTTTCCAATGAGTCGACTGACTGTTTGCATCAGATGACTAAAATACTGGACAGTTATCCCCTTCACAGATCACTGCCTTTTCGTGGTGAAGAAGCTTATGTCACTCAAGCTATGAGCCATGCCATGTAAGGCCACCCAAGATGGACAGGTCATAGTAGAGAGTTCTGACAAAACGTGATCCACTTGTAGGAGGGAATGGCAAACCACCCCAGTATACTTGCTGTGAGAACCTCATAAGCTGTATAAATAATAGTGATTATGTCCAAATAATTTCAGTGTAATTGAAATTATACTGCATGCTAAAATTACCATGCATGCTAAAAACTTTCCAGTTTGTTTTTGGTCGGTTTGGAATGTGGTTTGTTTGGTAACAGATAATCTGAAAATGAAGAAAATGTTGTGCTGTTGGCTCCTCTATCCAAATATGCCTTTCTCATTTTGCAACGCCAGGTTGTCACTGATTCCCACATTCTTGACCTCACAGTTTCACAGAGACTGTGTCATTTGGATGCTCAATGCAAAAAGTCCTTTGACATATTTTGTTTAGTCTGTTTGGTCTAGCTAAACAGGTATTTCTCAATCGTCTCTCTAAAATATGGAGTTATATAGGTCTTGTTTTGGCCCATAATAAGTTCATGCCAAAGCACATGCCCTTAATTCTTCTTATACCACCCCACTTCCCTGCTTCCTAATGGTCCAGAAAAATATGTCCTTGCTTTACTTCCTCTTAGCTTCCTTTGCCTCTCACAAGACTGTATCACAGCAAGTTCAAATCTCATTCCACCATATATTTAACTTTCTGTTTTTGTTCCTGTCCCTCTTCCTAAATTGCCTCTTTTCCTCATTAGCCCCAAAAGGAATGACTCAAGATCACACATTCTCAAGTATGGAAGCAAATTCTCATTTACTAGAATTTCTCATAGGGGAAAAGGTTATAGTGTGTAACTATCGAAGTAATTAATCCATTGCCAGTTTTCCAGGCAAAATGAGCACAAGGCAGTCAAAAGTATTAGATGCTATCTTTGACTATTCCATTAACTTCTCAGGCCCTGGGCAAATCACACTGCCAAGATTCAAATCCTGTCCCTAGCACTTACTGTTTAACCTTGGGCAATTTAACTTAACTTCTTTGCACTTCATTTTCCCCATTTGTAAGGTGGAGATAATCACAGTTTAATTTCATAGGGTTGATGTGAGGATTAAATGAGCTCATACATGTCAGACACTGAACAGTTTCAGAAATAAAATAAGAACTCAATACACATTAGCTACTACTTCATTCAAGGCACTGGGAATATAAGAATGGGTGAGATAGAAAAGGTCCTTGCTCTCCTGCATTCTACGTCCTTATAGAAGAAAAAGATAATAAACAAGTAACTAAATGCAAATAATTACAAATTGTGATAACACTATAAGCAGGATGATGGAGTGGGGATGGAGACTTTCAATAACATGGTTATGGAAGGAAGAATGATGAGACGGAATCAATAGTACAAGGAACTGGAGAAATAAACGGGAAATGCAAAGGCCTTGAGGTTGAAAAGACCTTGAAGAGTTCTAGAAACAGCAGGAGATGGAGGGGGAAGGCACATTGTGGCTGAACATTGGTGAGCTCAGTGGATAGTGGTAAAAGTCAAGATCTAGGTAAAGGCCAGATTCAGTAGAATAGTGTGGGCCCTGATAAAAAGATGAATTTATGTTAAATGCTGTGGAACCCACTGGAGGGTTTTAATTAGGAGAATAATATCAGATCTATATTTTAAGAGGAAACTTTCTACATAGCTATGGGATCCATAGCTCAAGAGCAACCTGCCTAGCTAAAAATCTTGGCACTGCCCAGGAACTTAATTAAAGGTCAGCAAAAGTCATCTCCAAAGTCCCTCCCAGCTCCAACAATCAGTGGTTCTATGCTGAACTTGAAATGAAGAGACTTTTGATTTCTCAGCAGCATAATCTAAGTGCAGCTTCCTTATTCCTTTTTCTCTCTTTGCTGTTGGCTTTGAATAGTTGAGTCATTTCAAATGTATGCTTTTAATTGTTTCTTGTTTCTTGCCTCCAAATTCCCAAATGCTAATCAACAATTTTCCTCTAATGAAGTGTCCAAAACTAAAAACAGCATCCCAGGTGCTATCTCACTAGGGCCAAACAGAAAGAGCCATTATCTCCCTGCTTTGTGACAAGAGGTCAGTGTCTTATTTTTCTCACAACATTATACAACAGACATGTATCTAATTTGCCATTTAGCATCACCCTTGGGCGTTCTATAGACATTATTATTTTCCAGGTGTTGCCCTCCCCATGAAAAATTTTCTTTCTGATTACTTTTCCCTATATACTTCAACTTGAAATTTTTCCAAGCTGAGAGTCATTCTATTTGCCATACTGCTAATGTTTTATATAATTTCTTTGGCTTTCCTGGTGTTTGAAGCATATCCTCTTTTGGGGTCATCTGCAGATTTCATTAGCATGTTTGTGGACAGGACGTAGCTGGAAGGGAATTGTTGAGGGATCCATCTTCTGTCCCTTATTAATTAGGAACTGGTTCTAGAAATAGAGAAGGAGCCCCATCATCAAAAGTAGAAATTGCCTCTGCTCTTTTCTTACACACACACCCGTGCACACATGAATGCCCCCACTTGAAATTCTTCTCAATTCTATGAATTTCCTTCTCTTAAAATAAAAACTCCTTGCCATGATATAGAACAAAACCTCTACATCAGGGTCCCTAACATAAGAAACATGGATGGCATAATGCCACTGGAATGGCACGAATGCCTACAGTTGTGTTCACAACATATTCACATGATTATGTCCTTGAGTACATGTGCAGTTCTCTAGGGAAAAGGCCCATAGCTTTCATTAGAAATTCACAGGAGTGTGTAAATCCAAACAAGATTAAAAGCCACTCTTTTATATCATCTTTTGTCAAAAAGTGAACCAACAGTCAGCTGTATCAGAAACACAGGAGATGCTTGTTAAAATGCAGATTCTTGGGTCCTATTCCAGACTCACAGAATCAAAATAGGAATGTGCATTTTTTTAATAAAATGTAAATTATTTTTGAATAGAAAAAAGTATATTAATTGTATGAAATTTAAAAGATCAAAAGGGAAAAGTCTCTCCTATCCCTGTTTCCCAGCTACCAGTTTCTCTTCAGAGAGGCAACCACTGTTAACAGTTTCCTATCTATTCTTCTAGAACCTGTCAAAAAAAAAACATCCCAAGAGATTTTTATGCATAAAAATTTGAGAATCGTTGAGCTACGAAAAAACTAATGTTTGAGTGCATTAAAGACTATCTTAATAAGACTTACTTTCTCTCCTGCCCATCTGAGAACCGGGTTATCCTGGAAAGCAACATTCAAGCCAATCACATATAAGTAACTTTCAATCCCCATCCCCACTCAGTAAAGAAAACACCTTCAATGTTATGAATATTTTTTCTGTTTGACTGGATGTTATTGCCCCTGGCTCCAACTCTTTGTGACCCAGGCTGGTACCCCACCACTGTATTACTTCATTCAGGTGTTGAATGAACTGATTAACTGACTAATCAGTTAAGCTTCTGACTGCCCAGATGCTAGAGAGTGATCATTCCCCTCAAAAGCTCTTGACCTTTTTAGGGGGATAAAACTCTTTACCCTGGGAAGGGACGTCTCTTATTAACTCTTAGAAATGCCTCTATATGAGAAATGCTGTGCACACAATTAACTGTTTATTGTAGATATTAACAAATCCAGGCTGTTTTACCCCTGCTCTATCAGGAAGCTTCCTCTCCATGCCTCTGTCTGGGTTGGTGCAGGGCTTCAAGCCAAGTAAAACGTGAGTTAGTGTTTTCAGATATGAAGCACTGTTGAATATATGTCCTAGAAAAGAGAAGATGTACTTTAAATGCCAGCCTCAAACTTCAGCCCCAATCCATTCAATTTCACACTGAAAGGCTAACAAATTTATAAAGAGATGCTTAAAGTTGTTAGAAATAAGAGACAGGCAAGTTTTTGTTGTTGTTGTTGTTTTATGGAAAAGCACGTCATGCCCATTAGCTTGGCCGGATTTGGAAAGTGAATGATACTAAGTGTAGGCTAAGATGTAGGAAAATAGAAAACTTCAGACACTACTGGTTAAGGGCAATCTGGTTGTACTGAGTAAAACTGAGTATATGTATACACTGTGACCCAACAGTTCCACAGTGGGTACATATCAGAGGAAACCCCCACTGATCCAGAAGGCAATGGTAAGGATGTCACTAAAGATGGAGAAGCTCTATACAGTCAGCAAAAACAAGACAGGGAGCTGACTGTGGCTCAGATCATGAACTCCTTGTTGCCAAATTCAGACTTAAACTGAAGAGAGTAGGGATAACCACTAGACCATTCAGGTCTGACCTAAATCAAATCCCTTATGACTATACAGTGGAAGTGAGAAATAGATTTAAGGGACTAGATCTGATAGACAGAGAGCCTGATGAACTATGGACAGAGGTTTGTGTCATTGTACAGGAGACAGGGATCAAGACCATCCCCATGGAAAAGAAATGCAAAAAGGCAAAATGGTTGTCTGAGGAGGGCTTACAAATAGCTGTGAAACTAAGAGAAGCAAAAAGCAAAAGAAAAAAGAAAAGATATTCCCATTTGAATGCAGAGTTCCAAAGAATAGCCAGGAGAGATAAGAAAGCCTTCCTTAGTGATCAATGCAAAGAAATAGAAGAAAACAACAGAATGGGAAAGACTAGAGATCTCTTCAAAGAAAATTAGAGATACCAAGGGAACATTTCATGCAAAGATGGGTTCGATAAAGGACAGAAATGGTAGGGACCTAACAGAAGCAGAAGATATTAAGGAGAGGTGGCAAGAATACACAGAAGGACTGTACAAAAAAGATCTTCATGACCAAGATAATCACGATGGTGTGACCACTCACCTAGAGCCAGACATCCTGGAATGTGAACTCAAGTTGAGCCTTAGAAAGCATCACTACAAACAAAGCTAGCGGATGTGATGGAATTCCAGTTGAGCTATTTCAAATCCTGAAAGATGACGCTGTGAAAGTGCTGCACTCAATATGCCAGTAAATTTGGAAAACTCAGCAGTGTCCACAGGACTGGAAAAGGTCAGTTTTCATTCCAATCCCTGAGAAAGGCAATGCCAAAGAATGCTCAAACTACCGGACAATTGCACTCATCTCACACACTAGTAAGGTAATGCTCAAAATTCTCCAAGTCAGGCTTCAGCAATTTGTGAATCGAGAACTTCCAGATGTTAAAGCTGGTTTTAGAAAAGGCAGAGGAACCAGAGATCAAATTACCAACATCTGCTGGATCATTGAAAAAGCAAGAGAGTTCCAGAAAAACATCTACTTCTGCTTTATTGACTATGCCAAAGCCTTCGACTGTGTGGATCACAATAAACTGTGGAATATTCTCAAAGAGATGGGAATACCAGACCACCTGACCTGTCCCTTGAGAAACCTGTATGCAGGTCAGGAAGCAACAGTTAGAACTGGACATGGAACAACAGACTGGTTCCAAATAGGAAAAGGAGTACGTCAAGGTTGTATATTGTTACCCTGCTTATTTAACATATATGCAGAGTACATCATGAGAAACGCTGGGCTGGAAGAAGCACAAGCTAGAATCAAGATTGTTGGGAGAAACATCAATAACCTCAGATATGCAGATGACACCACCCTTATGGCACAAAGTGAAGAGGAACTAAAGAGTCTCTTGATGAAAATGAAGAAGGAGAGTGAAAATTTTGGCTTAAAACTCAACATTCAGAAAACTAAGATCATGGCATCCAGCCCCATCATCTCATGGGAAATAGATGGGGAAACAGTGGAAACAGTGTCAGACTTTATTTTGGGGGGCTCCAAAATCACTGCAGATGGTGATTGCAGCCATGAAATTAAAAGACACTTACTCCTTGGAAGGAAAGTTATGACCAACCTAGATAGCATATTAAAAGGCAGAGATATTACTTTGCCAACAAAGGTCCGTCTAGTCAAGTCTATGGTTTTTCCAGTGGTCATGTATGGATATGAGAGTTAGACTGTGAAGAAAGCTGAGTGCTGAAAAATTGATGCTTTTGAACTGTGGTGTTGGAGAAGACTCTTGAGAGTCCCTTGGACTGCAAGGAGATCCAACCAGTCCTTCCTGAAGGAGATAAGTCCTGGGTGTTCATTGAAAAGACTGATGCTGAAGCTGAAACTCCATTACTTTGGCCACCTCATGTGAAGAGTTGACTTGTTGGAAAAGACCCTGATGCTGGGAGGGATTGGGGGCAGGAAGAGAAGGGGACAACAGAGGATGAGATGTCTGGATGGCATCACCAACTCGATGGGCGTGAGTTTGAGTGAACTCCGGGAGTTGGTGATGGACAGGGAGGCCTGGCGTGCTGCAATTCATGGGGTTGCAAAGAGTCAGATACAATTGAGCAACTGAAAGGAACTGAACTGAACTGAACTGTGGCATTGTTGGTGGTAGATGGAAATTGATGGCAATCTAAGTGTCCCTCTCTAAGGGACATTAGAATGAAATTAATGTTGTGGCAATGCAGTATTGAAGAGCATTGAGAACCATCATATCAGTTGTAATTCAGCAATATGGACAGATTTCACAAATGTAGTGTTGAGTGAAAATGTGATAAGCAGAACAAGTTCTACAGTATGTCTAATGAGAATGAAAAGTGCAGGCAGAAAGTGGACCAGTGGTTGCTAAAGGCTGGGTCAGGGGGAAAGAAGCATCTAATAAATAAGGGTCTCTTTGGGGAGGTTTCTGAAAATATTCTGGAATTAGGTAGTGATGACAGTTGCACAGCTTTATGAATATACTAAAAATCACAGATTTGTATATTCTAAAAGGGTGAATTTTATGGTATGGGAAACATATCACAATAACAGAAAAAAACACACACAAACCAATGTTTTCTAAAAGATTTATTTAGTTATGGCTATACTTGGACTATAAAGAAAGCTGAGCGCTGAAAAATTGATGCTTTTGATCTGTGGTGTTAGAGAAGACTCTTGAGAGCCCGTTGGACTGCAAGGAGATCCAACCAGTCCATCCTGAAGGAGATCAGTCCTGGGTGTTCACTGGAAGGACTGATGCTGAAACTGAAACTCCAGTACTTTGGCCACCTCATGCGAAGAGTTGACTCACTGGAAAAAGCCCTGATGCTGGGAGGGACTGGGGGCAGGAGGAGAAGGGGACAACAGAGGATGAGATGGTTGGACGGCATCACCAACTCGATGGACATAGGTTTGAGTAAACTCCGGGAGTTGGTGATAGACACAGAGGCCTGGAGTGCTGCGATTCATGGGGTCACAAAGAGTCAGACACGACTGAGCAGCTGAACTGAACTAAACTGATACTGGGTCCAAATAGGAAAATGAGTACATCAAGACTGCATATTGTCACCCTGATTGTTTAACTTATATGCAGAGTATGGTTTTTCCAGTGGTCATGTATGGATGTGAGAGTTGGACTGTGAAGAAAGCTGAGCGCCAAAAAATTGATGCTTTTGAACTGTGGTGTGGGAGAAGACTCTTGAGAGTCCCTTGGACTGCAAGGAGATCCAGCCAGTCCATCCTAAAGGAGATCAGTCCTGGGTGTTCATTGGAAGGACTGATGCTGAAGCTGAAACTCCAGTACTTTGGCCACCTGATGTGATTCATGGGGTCGCAAAGAGTTGGACGCGACTGAGCGACCGAACTGAACAAACTGATACTGGGTCTTCGTTACCGCTCAAGGGCTTTCTCTAGTTGCGAAGAGCAGGAGTTACTCTCTAGTTGTGGTACACCGGCTTCTTACCGCAGTGGCATCTCTTTTTGTGAAACACGGGCTCTAGAGTGCTGGCTTAGTCATTGTGACACACAGGTTTAGTTGCTCTGTCCACGGCATGTGGGATCTTCCTGGAGCAGGGATTGAACCTGTGTCTCCTGCATTGGCAGATGGATTCTCAATCACTGGATGACCAAGGAAGCCCCAAACAATATTTTATACTTGTTTTAAGGACATATCAAATAAGTTGGAATGGCTGCCTGAAGCAGGAGGAGATGGGGCTGGGATTAAGATGTAGTGTTGTTGTTGTTGTTAAGTTGCTAAATTGTGTCCAGCTCTTTGCCAGCCCCATGGACTATAGTCACCTAGGCTCCTCAGTCCATGGGATTTCCCAGGCAAGAATACTGGAGTGCATTTTCATTTCCTTCTCCAGGTCATCTTCCGGACACATGGATTGAACTCATGTCTCCCGCATTGGCGGGCAGATTCTTTACCACTGAGCCACCAGGGAACCTTCAGGATGGAGTGGAGGAGGACTTTACAAAGCCCATGAACTGAGAAAGATGATTAACTCAATCCTCTGTGCCTGTGGTAAAACTAACAAATAATCAGCAATAACAACAGAATATGGAGATGGGATGGAGGAGGAAATGGCAACCCACTCCAGTATTCTTGTCTGGGAAATCCCACAGACCGAAGAGTTCATGGGGTTGCAAAGAGTCAGACGTGACTGAGCACACATGGACTTGGAGGTGGGGAGGAAAAAGGAAAAACGTGTTTACAGTTAGTTTTAATGAGGGAAAACCTGCTATAATGATGAATGAAAAGAAACAGAATACTATAGTTGTAGAAATATATGTGTGACTATGTAAGATGGTGTATGTAAATGGGCAAAAATATGACAGGTAGCTGTAGTATTGTGTAAAATTGTGTGGTACAGTGGCAGTGCATCTGCCCTTGGTTGTATATATGTATTCTTGGCTACCAAGGTACTTAATCTCTCTGTAGTTTAGCTTCCTCATATAAAGTGGAAATAATAATACCACCTACTTCCAAAGGTTCTTCTGAGAATTAAATGAGTTAGTTTATGCCTAATACATAGTAAGGGTTAACTGGTATTTTTTTCTTAACTTTTTAAGCTGTACTCTCTGAACTCAAACTGTGTATACAACTGAGCACCACTACCCACCAGCAACAGGAATTTTGCAAAGTTACCCAATCAGAGCCTAAATTGTCTCATCTGTTGTGAGAATTAAAAGGGATAATGTACTTGGCACATGGTAAGCACTTGATAAATGTCAACAGATTATATTCTTAGGGATATTATTAATACATTCTCATAGTTTTAAAAGTATTACAAAAAAGAAGATACAGAATATATGTTTCATGTTCTTCCTAATATTTAAATTCTTCCACTTTCATTTCATTTTGGGTATAATCTACCCAGGCTTTCCTCTTTGTCCTAGGTTATACACTTGCATGCACTTTGAACATCTCTTTCATAAGAGTAACTAATTAATTAGATAGGTAAGCAATTTC
Organism: Odocoileus virginianus; assembly: GCF_023699985.2. NCBI lineage: Eukaryota > Metazoa > Chordata > Mammalia > Artiodactyla > Cervidae > Odocoileus > Odocoileus virginianus. The sequence continues at coordinate 3,591,036 of NC_069680.1, forward strand.
TGGTTCACATCTGTCACTCTCAGGGGAATCTAAATTCAGTGATGGCAAGGATTACTGAATATTAACAAGTATTTATTGAATGAATGAACAAGTAATGAAGTAAATAAAAGCATTTTAATACATATATTCTGAAATATCTTAGTCATGAGATTAAAGGCAAGTATCATTTCTTCCATCTCTCTGGGAACTGAGGAGTTGCCCACTTTGTAAGCCAAAAAGATAGTCAACATCCAGATTCTGGAGAACCATTTTTGGCAGCTCTTACTTACTAGAATCACACTGCCTGAATCTGTCCCCAGGAATCATTTCAGCTACAGTAAAGCTTTGGAAACCCAATACTTTTCCAAAACCTCTTGTTCAGACAAGGAAAAGTACTCAGTCTCTTTAGATCATCTTCACCTGGTGTACATTAGTCCGTACTCACTGATTCATGAAAGGATAAGGACCTTAAAACTGTCTTTCATTTCACAGATAAGGAAATGGGTCCAGAATTGTGAGTTGACTTTCTGAAGCCTAACACTTGTTAATATTAAAAAATATGCTTTTCAAAGAATTTTTATTACATTAGGGAAAATGTTCTTGGTATGTTAAGTGATAGAAGCAGACTAAAATTGTATGCATAATATGTATTCAATTGTATATGTATGTGTTCTTCCCAGTTATCTATGTGGAAAATAAAAAAGGAAATGTGTCAGAATATTAACTATTTATCTCTGCTTGATGGGGTTATAGTTTATTTTTATGTAAGCTTTTCTGTATTAAAACTTTATTTTCAATGGGAATGTAATACCTTATATTAGACATTTAGGTTTTTTAATTCCTAATTGAATATTTTTGATAGCTTCGATTTTGGCACATGTCAGCCCTATGGAGTGAGGGAGCATCAGCCTAGAATTCAAAGAAGTTTTACCAGTCATTTTACCCTATCTGTAAAATGGGTACAATTACATCTACTTCACAAGGCTGTGTGCATGTATGTGTTTGTGTGTGAAATAATAGATATGGAATCCCTTTGTAACTCTAAAGCTTGCTAAAGGTGTCAGGTGGTATTATAATGATGATAAAGTCCTGTGACCTAAAAGAGGTGGGAGAACCCTTAGGATAACAGGTACCTGTGTGCTGAGAGAGGAGGGAGATCTAAGTGTGAGGACAAAAGTGAGAATGTATTTTTTTTGCCAGCTTAAGAGAAACAATCACATGCCTGACACCTCCACTCTTTCCCCTACATTTCCAATAAATGCTTCAATGTTCCTTCTCTGGATTAAATGTTTCTTCAGTCTCCTAAGCAGCCCATGCAAGAGGCAGCTTGTAGCACACAGAATCTATGTATTTTAAGGCAATAGGAGCTTTGCTTCACACTCCCTCCCTGCAGAGTGTGAAAAGCAGCCTATGAGACCAGAATGTGAGCAGCAGCCCACTAAGGCCTAGGTAGTCACAGACAAGGAGGGGGCTGCTTCCACTCTGGATGATAAGAGTTTGTTATGAAAAGAAGGTAACTTTGAGTTTGGACCATATTGAGCTTCATCTTTTGCAAGTCTTTCTCAATCAATATCTTTGAAATTCTATGAAATATAATATTTCACATATGATTTTTTTAAATTAGTCAGAGGTGCCAAAGGTAGTATGCCAAAGTATTGTTACTTTTATATTTTAAAAGGTAATACAGACCTGTGGTAAATTTACCCAAGAGAAATGATAACATATGTTCACACAAAAATTTGCTTACAAACATTTGTAGCAGCTTTATTCACAACTGCCAAAAGCTGGAACTAACTCAAATGTTTTTTAACTGATAAATGGATAAACTGTGATACATCTATGTAATAGAATGTGGTTAGTCACTCAGTCCTTTCTGACTCTTTGCAACCCCATGAACAGTAGTAGCCCACCAGTCTCCTCTGATCATGGGATTCTCCAAGCAAGAATACTGGAGTGGTTTGCCATTTCCTTCTCCAATGTAATAAAATACTACCTAGCTATAAAAAGGAATGAACTATTGATAAACAGAACAACATTGGTGACTCGCAACTGCATATTGCTAAGTAAGTAAAGGAAGCTAGAGCCAGAAGGCCATATTCTGTATTATTTCATTAATATGACATTCTGGAAAATAAAACTATTGGAGACAACAAATCAGATTAGTAGCTGCTAGATGATAAATAGAGGTGGGGGGGCGCAGAGTTAACCACAAAGAAAAAGAGTGAAAGTTGGAGGTGATGGCACTATTTTTTTTCTTAAATATTTATTTATTTGGCTGCCTCCGGTCTTAGTTGCCACTTGTTTCATGTGGGATATTTTGTTGCACCCAGTGAGCCCCAGAGTGCAGGGGGTCAGTAGCTAAATTATGCTGGCTTAGTTGCTCCACAGCATGTGGGATCTTAGAACCCACGTCCTCTGCATTACAAGGAAGATTCTTAGCCACTGGACTGCCAGGAAGTCCCCATGGCACTAGTATTTATTGTGGTCATTAAATGAACATATGTCAAAACTCACAGAATAGTACACCAGGAGATGAATTTTACTATATAATTTTTTTTCAAAATGCAAAGTAAGATAAGGTAACAAGCCCATGGTAAGTTCAAACAATACAAGGAATTCAGTAAAAAGTCTCCCTCCCGGCTCTTTATGGTGATAGAATAGTTCTGCATTTTGATTCAGCAATGATTATATAAATCTATACATGCGGTAAAATGAGACAAAACTCTTCAATGCCAATTTCCTGCTTTTGGCATTGTATTATAGTTGCTCCCCTGAGTTGAACACTATTACAAAGTTCTTGTGTATCCTCTGCATATTAAATCTATTACTTTATATATGTATATGTGTACATAAACGTTTATACGTACATATTTTTAATACAAACAGTAGCATATGACACACACTGCTCTGCACCTTGATATTTCAACTAGTACTTTGGAGGTATTTCCATATCACAAACATGTGGAGCCACATCATTATTTTTCCTGCTGCATAGTATTCCATCACACAGTGGAATCATAGCTTCATTCCACAATTTCCAATCAATGGACACTGAGATCTTAAAAAGGATTTAACCTAAGTAATCTGTAAATTTTTAAAACATGAAAGGTCAGCTGAAATTGAGACAAACACACAGATTCAAGACTTGTCTCCAGAATATCTTTTGACCAGGAGGGGGAACGCAAGAGGCAGGAGGAGAGGCGAATTGCTGGGAAATTTCCCTGGCCAATGGTAAAGGGGAAGGACCAGCAGGAAATTACTGCCGGGTAGGAGTTCGCCCAGGGGCGCCCTAATGCTCTAGTAGGAGGCCATGCTTCAAGACCCAGCTTTCCCTAGGCTGCGACTCTGAGTACCCAAGTGGGTCGGGATCACAGTGCAATGATGCATGACCATCTCCAGCTTCCCGTGGGGAGCCACGGCCCGGGCTGGGTCTGAACCCCCACGGCCTCCGGCTCACGCGAGCGGGGGGACGTACACGTGGTGACCTGCCCGGGGCCGGGTTCCCGGCTTCGGCTCCTCCTCCCTCCAGCTCTCCTTCGGCTTTCTGCAGTATCACGTGCAACCGCGCCGGGTGCAGGATGGCGGCGGCCGCTGCAGCGGTGGGTGTCAGGCTCCGAGACTGCTGCAGCCGGGGCGCTGTGCTCCTGCTCTTCTTTTCCCTATCCCCTCGGCCCCCGGCCGCCGCGGCCTGGCTACTGGGCCTGCGGCCCGAGGACACCGCCGGAGGCCGCGTGTCCCTAGAGGGGGGCACCCTGCGCGCCGCGGAAGGCACCAGCTTCCTCCTGCGAGTCTATTTCCAGCCCGGGCCCGCGGCGCCCGCGGCGCCGGTACCTGCACCCACCTTTTCCCCGGGGGAGAACAGCACCGGCGACTGGGCTCCACGACTCGTGTTTATCGAGGAGCCTCCGGGAGGGAGCGGCGCGGCGCCCAGCGCTGTGCCCACGCGCCCCCCGGGGCCGCAGCGCTGCCGCGAGCAGAGCGACTGGGCATCGGACGTGGAGGTCCTGGGGCCCCTGCGCCCGGGAGGCGTGGCGGGCTCAGCCCTAGTCCAGGTGCGGGTGCGGGAACTCCGCAAGGGCGAGGCGGAGCGAGGCGGCGCGGGCGGTGGCGGGAAGCTCTTCTCCCTGTGCGCCTGGGACGGGCGCGCCTGGCACCACCACGGCGCCGCCGGCGGCTTCCTGCTGCGCGTCCGCCCGCGGTTGTACGGCCCCGGCGGGGACCTGCTGCCCCCCGCCTGGCTGCGGGCGCTCGGAGCACTCCTGCTGCTCGCCCTGTCTGCCCTGTTCAGCGGCCTACGCCTGAGCCTGCTCTCGCTGGACCCGGTGGAGTTACGGGTGCTGCGGAACAGCGGCTCGGCCGCCGAGCAGGAGCAGGCGCGCCGAGTGCAGGCCGTGCGCGGCAGGGGGACCCATCTGCTCTGCACCCTGCTCCTGGGCCAAGCCGGAGCCAACGCGGCCCTGGCGGGCTGGCTGTACGCCTCGCTGCCGCCGGGCGTCGGGGGCACCGGGGAGGACTACGGCGACGCGGGAATTCACTTCCCGTGGCTGCCGGCGCTCGTGTGCACCGGCGCGGTGTTCCTGGGCGCCGAGATCTGCCCCTACTCCGTGTGTTCGCGGCACGGGCTGGCCATCGCCTCGCACAGCGTGTGCCTGACCCGGCTTCTGATGGCGGCCGCCTTCCCCGTGTGCTACCCACTGGGCCGCCTGCTCGACTGGGCGCTGCGCCAGGAGATCAGCACCTTCTACACGCGGGAAAAGCTGCTGGAGACGCTGCGAGCCGCGGACCCTTACAGCGACCTGGTCAAAGAGGAGCTCAACATCATCCAGGGCGCCCTGGAGCTGCGCACCAAGGTGGTGGAGGAGGTGCTGACCCCCCTCGGGGACTGCTTCATGCTGCGCTCCGACGCGGTGCTGGATTTCGCGACCGTCTCCGAGATCCTGCGCAGCGGTTACACGCGCATCCCCGTATACGAGGGCGACCAGCGGCACAACATTGTGGACATTCTGTTTGTCAAGGACTTGGCCTTCGTGGACCCCGACGACTGCACGCCGCTTCTCACCGTCACCCGCTTCTACAACCGGCCCCTACACTGCGTCTTCAACGACACCCGGCTGGACACGGTGCTGGAGGAATTTAAGAAGGGTGAGCATGTGGTCTATCTCCTCCCTCCACTCCTCCCCCCTTTAAAATATGGGAGTGCTTGCGTGCTCAGTCGTGCCCGACTCGGTGCGACCCCCGCATGGACTTTCGTAAACACGTGAGGCTTCAGGTACCCAGAGCAGCTTCTCTCCTATGGAACCAAAAACTCGAGGAAGGTCCTACCGCATGGCTTCCTGGGTCTTTTCATTGCACTTCTCTCTACCTTCCTTGAGGCTGATTGAGTTCCTGCTTCTTCCCCTTTATGTGGTTCACAAGATTCACTGCATGCCTCATTCATTCCATTCCAGTATTTTTCAGGGCCCACCAGTTGTCAGTTATTGTGCAGGTAGAACTCAGGGGCTAGTCCTTGGTGGACACTGCATAGCACCCCATTGCAGGAGAAACCTCTAAAGGTTCCTGTAACAAGTGTCTTTGCCTTGAACTATGCGCTCTGGGTGGAAGTTCACCATTTCCTATTCCAGAGCAAACTCCATTGCTGGACAGCTCCAGCTGCTGACAATGAATTTCTTAGGAGGAGCAGAAATTTATGTCTCCAGAGCTTTTTTCTGGGTCCTAGTTTTGCCCTTTGAATCACATAGAGCAAGCCCCAGGCATCTTAGCTATTCTTCCCCCATATTGATCTTTCCATCAGCTGTGCCTTGGACACAGACCAAGTACCCAGGTTGGAGATTAAAAGTTAACTAACGCAGTGACATCCTTGGACTTCCAGAAACTGTGGTCTCATGAAGAAAAGTAGATCTAGACCTGAGGAAATATTCTGGTAAAGGAAACCACTAAAAAACTTGCATATCCAAATGAATGGAGTTTCCTTCAGAGCGGTCACATCCCCTGCCCTTGTTGTCATGCCTGTAACATGTTTACTACATGTCTGGGGTTTGCCTTTGGAAACTGTCTTCTGAGGTTGAGAATGATTCACTGAAGAAAAATCAGCCTGGAAACTTTAGAGCTGATCCTCTTGACATTAAAGTTTGACTGGTCCCCCTAGTTAACCAGAGTTGACCCAGAAGGACCCTGGGTTGTTTTTGAAAGTCAAATCTACCTTCACGAGTCACCATTGAGAGCTTTCAGAAGACCATCTCACAGACCCTTAAAGCAATTGAAGAAATGATTTGAAAACAGTGACACAGTTAGAATAAGTGTAGAACCTCCCAGAATTTCAAAAGAGGCATTCATCTATACATATGAGTTGGCATGTTTATTGAAAAAAAAAAACAAAGCAAAAAAATAATCCCTTGACTTTAGAATCTGCTTGCAAATGTAGCTCCCTGTGGCTAGCAGAAATCTCACTTGACTGCATGTTTCTGATATATTTTTGTTTGTCAAAAATTCAGTCTCATTACCTATTTTATCAGCACAGGTACTCTTTGTATATGAAGAATTTGCATTCAGAGAGAAATCTGTGGTCTTCCTCCTGCCACGATATTTTTAAACAAGTAAAATTGTATTGAATATCAAAACATAACCTGAGAAGGAGGAAAAAGTCAAAAAAGCTACTTTCAATCTCAGATTTGAAGAGAGAACAATCCTACATTTTGTGTTGGTATCATGAGAAGGGAAAGGAAATGTACATATATTGCAGCTGTTTTAACCCAATCTGGGCTACTATCTCACCCTCTTCGGTCTCCCCCCAATCCCTCCATGACTGAATCCCACTGCACTTGGAGGTTCATCCATCCAGTCTCAGTATTTTTCTGACATTTTATGTACCCTCCAGAATGGAGTCTTGGTTCTGGGCATAAAAGTTATGAGAATTTGTGTTAGTTTACTAGGGTTGCCATAACAAAATACCATAGACTGAGTGGCTTAAACAACAGAAATTTATTATCTCATAGTTCTGGAGGCTGAAAGTCCAAGATTAAGGTGTCTTCAGGCTTGATTTCTTCTGGAGCCACTGTCTTTGGCTTGCAGATGGTGGCCTTCTTGCTGTGCCCTTACATAGTGGCTGCTTGGTGTGTGTGCTCTGGAGTCTCTGTGTGTGTGTGAGTCTCTTCTTATAAGGACACCAGTCAGACTGGATTAAGGCTCACCCTTGTTGTTGTTGTTTGGTCGCTAAGTCGTGTCCAATTCTTTTGCAGCCCCATCGACTGGAGTCCACCAGGCTCCTGCATAGGATTTTCCAGACAAGAATACTGGAGTGGGTTGCTATTTCTTGCTCCAGGGGAATCTTCCCAGCCCAGGAATTGAACTCTCGGCTCTTGCATTGGCAAGTAGATTCTTTACCACTGAGCCGCCTGGGAAGCCCTAAGGCCCACCCTATCAGCCCTTTTAATTTAACCACCTCTTACATGTGATTGGGCTTCCCTGGTGACTCAGATGGTAAAGAATCCACCTGCCAGTGCAGGAGACGTGGGTTCAATCCCAGGGTCAGGAAGATCCCCTGAAGAAGGGAATGGCAGCTCACTCTCTAGGCAAGGTATTCTTGCCTAGAGAATTCCATGGACAGAGGAGCCTGGTGGATTCATGGGCTCTCAAAGAATCAGACGTGACTGAGCAACTTTCATTTTCTACATGTGATAGCCAAGATAGTGTTCATTGTCCTGCACTGCTAGACAAGATTTGTTTTTATTGAGGTATAGTTGATATACAATATTATATAAGTTTCAGGCATATAACATAGTGATTCACAATTCTTACAGATTACATTCCACTTATAGTAATTGTAAAATATTGGCTGTAGTCCTTGTTTTGCACTATATATCCTTGTAGCTTATTTATTTTATGCATAATAGTTTGTACCTGTTAGTCCCCTACCCCTATGGGGCCCCCTCTCTCTTTTTTCTCCCCACTGGTAACCCCAGTTTATTCTCCATATCTATAAATCTTGTTTCTTTTTGTTATATTCACTAGTTTGTTTTATTTTTTAGATTCCACATGTAAGTGATATCATACAGCATTTGCCTTTCTCTGCCAGACAACATTTTTAATGAAATTCCTGGGAACTCATTTATTCATTAATTATTTACTGGGCATCTATATAGAGCTAGGGAACAGGGGAGACAATAAGATTGCCCTAAGAAAGATAACAGTCTCCAAGGGAGGACAGTGTTAGAATAAAGGCAGTCTCCTGAAGCAGAAATTGTGCCTTTCTAACCACTGTATCTCTGGCACCTTGCACTGTTCCTCGCACATAGTAGGCTGCTTGAAAAAGTCAGTATTGCTCAGATATGAGTCTTGTTGCAGAATTTCTAAATCTGGTCTTAAAAAGGCCTGGTAGTGTTCTATCAGCAAGTGCTTAGTTTGCAATTAGGTAGATCTCCAAAGAGAAGCAGGTAGTTACACCAAGGAAGATATTTCCACGCCCCCTTAGAACCTCCCTCCTTCCTCAAAGTGTGGTCCATGAACCAGAAGCATGGGCCTCACTTGGGACCTTTATAGAAATGCAGATTTTCATGCTTTACTGCAAATCCACTGAATAAAAATCTGCATTTTAGCAAGTCCCCAAGAGACTCACGTGTACATTAAATTTTGAGAAGCATTGCCTTATGAGATTCTTATTAACAATGATTGGTAGCCTCCAACTAATAAAAATAAATGAAAAAAAAAACAATGATTGGTAGATTAACTTAGAATAGAATAAATATAAGGTATAATTATTAAGGTAGGTGTTCTCTGGCTCCAAGCCATATAATACAGTGGTCATTTTTTTATAAGAGTTCTGTTTCCATCATAGGTTAGGAGAGGAAAACTGAATTGAACTGTCTTTCTTTACTTTTAAAAATAACATTTTAGTCAAGTCATAACAGCCCTTCCATTTACCTCACTCCCTTGTACTTCAGGTAATTTAACCGCCTAAATAAACCCCGTAGGAGGTAGGAGAGGAAAATGGTCATTTTAATAGGAACAACAGTTACCAATTAATTGAGCGACAGCTCTACTAGGCACCACGCCAAGCTCTTTATATACTCAGAACAACCCTCCTGGGTAAGAATTATTAACTCCATTTTACAGATGAAGAAACTAGAGCTCAGACTGATTACATGACTTGCTCAACTTTCCAGAGCTAATAATTGCCTGAATCATGATTTGAACCAGATTGAAGGCCCCGAAAGCCTATTTTTTCCCCACCACACGTCTTATTATACTTCCCATCCCCAAACTCCTGCCATCCCAAGAGTTCAAAGCTGGTCTTTCACTTCAGACTTGCTGCCCATGATTCACCTCTTGTTTCTGCAGATTGGAAATGTAGCTTTTTATAATTACATTAATTGCTAATATGCATTTTACAAAAAATTTCTACCTCTTTTATCCGTAAAACAACTCTGCAGGTGTAGGTGAGGACCATAAGAATTGGAAGAGTTACTTGCTCTGCCTAAGATCATCACTCACCTGGTTGGTATATTCCAAGACCCAGATTCAAGTCTGGGTCTTGTGACTCCAAAGCTCATATCCGTTTAAGATTTTCTCTATACATTTCTTAGGAGTTCCAAGTCTTTAGAAGTGGGGGAAAGGAAAGCAAGCATGCTAGCTTTACAAAATGGAACAATATTTCTCCCCACTAGACCGTTAATTCCTTGAGGGCGGAGAATGAATCTTACTTACTTTATGTGCTCAGAACAAACACAGTGGCCCTCATGACTACTACTTCTTGTTGTTGTTTAGTCACTAAGTCATATCTGATTCTGTGTGACCCCATGGACTATAGCCAGCCAGGCTCCTCTGTCGATGGAATTCTCCAGGCAAGAATAGTGGAGTGGATTGCCATATCCTTCTTCATGGGATCTTCCCAACCCAGAGATCGAACCCACATCTCCTGCGCTGGCAGGCAAATTCTTTACTGCTGAGCCACCAGGAAAGCCCTGGCCATATGACAAGACATTATTCAAATATCATTGAATAAATATTTATTAAATAAATTATCTTAAATGGCTGATTTCAGTTTTATTTCTCACTCAATTATTTTTGAGTGAGGTGAACTTTAAGTACAGAATAATTAGTGTTGTTCCATTGACCATGACCAATCTTTCCTCTTCCCGGGTTCTCTACCCCAGTTAGCAGCACCACTGCGCCCACAGGCTACCAGGCTAGAAATTCTCTCCTTCCCCTCACCCTCATCTTATTAATCACTGTCTGCCACAGTGATTTCAGGCTGCCACAACAGATGTCAAATTGAATGGCTTAAACAACAGAAATTTATTTTCTCACTTTTCTGGAGGTGAGAAGTTCAAGATCGAGGTTCCAACTGATTTGGTCTCTGATAAGAGCTGTCTTCCTGGCTTGCCGACAGCTACTTTCTCACTGTGTCCTCACGTGGCCTTTCCTTAGTGCACACACACAGGGAGACAGAGAAACAGCTCTGGTCTCTCTTCTTCTCATGAAATTACCAATTCTTTTGGATTAGGACCCCACCCTTCTGATCTTATTGAACCTTAGAGGCCCACTGAGGGTTGGGGCATCAACATGTCAATTTGGAGAGGGGAAAGGACACAAGCATTCAGTCCATAATAATCTCCAAAGTCAGCCCCATATTTGAACAAAGTCTGCAAAATTTTGCTAATATTGCATATTTCTTTTATTGAATACCTATGCATACCTTAGTCCACTATTTATTCTGCTTAGGTTATTCTTTAATTTTATTCAATAAATAATATTGTGTAGGCACAGTGGAGATTACTACCAATAGGACCCCTGTCTGAATGGAGCTTTCATACTAATACAGGAGACAGAAATTAAACAAATGAGATAGGAATTAATAGCATAAGCTTTGGTACCAGACCGCTCTAGGTTGCATCCTGGCCTTGGGCAATTTATTTAACTCTTTGCTTCATTAGGGTAATAATAGGATTATTTTTTACTTTATTTTTTTATTGAAGGGTAGTTGCTTTACAGAATTTTGTTTTCTGTCAAACCTCAACATGAATCAGCCATAGGTATACCTATATCCCCTCCCTTTTGAACCTCCCTCCCATCTCCCTCCCCGTCCCATCCCTCTAGGTTGATACAGAGCCTCTGAGTCAGGATTATTTGATATATTAAGATAATATTAAGACAATATTGCAGCTGCAGCAAGACAATATTGCATAATACAGCTTATTTATTAACTGTCATATAATAAGTGCTAAATAAATGTTAGCTCTGATTACTAAATATAAACACAAATCTATTACATACTCATTTGTGCAAATGCCTCCTGAGAAGTTCTACATCCTCCAAATTTTTTTTTTAACCTTCAAATCCATCCTCTCTGGAGCCAATAAATAATCCCTGGTGTCATCATCCTCTGCTTCAAACACTTCTGCAGTCCTCCCCACTGCCTGCAGGATGAAGTCTAAACTGTGTCCTTAGGACCTGCTCCCAGCCCTCCCCTGCAGACTCATCACTCCCACAGCTTTATGCTCCAGCAAGGCCAAACTTCATGGCCACACTGTGCTATTTCTTGCCTTTGTCCCTTTACTCATGCTGTCCTCTTTGACAGAAACATACATCACCCAACTAATCCCTACTCCAGGCAAATATACTGGAGTGGGTTGCCATTTCCTACTCCAGGAGATCTTCCTGACCCAGTGATCAAACCCTGGTCTCCTGCATTGCAGGCAGATTCTTTACCATGTAGGCCACCAGGGAAGCCCAATTCCTACTCTAGCCCCTCCTTTAGCACACAGCACAAGGGCCACCTCCCCTGCGAAACTTCTCCTGTCAACCTCAGATTTGGCCAACTTAATTAATTCTTCAGTATCTCCATTATTGAATTAATGGGGTATTATAGTATCTGTTGAAAAGTGTCACCCATCCATATAAAGAGCATCTGGAGGACAGAGGCTGTCATATCTACCTTTGTAGCTGTAGCACCTAACAATGGATATGACACAGTAAGTTTTCAATAAGTCTTTATTGAATGACTGAATGAATGACTGGAAGGAGTTAAGCTTGAATATAACGGAAGGGATCTGCAGAGCTCTAGTAAATGAATCATTCATTACCTTCCGTCCAATCACTTTGGACCATGCCGAAGGACAAAGTCAAAGTCTAAATGTTGGGGGAACGTGTTATGTATTCGTTTCTTTGAGCTTCCCTGGTTGCTCAGTGGTAAAAGAATCTACCTGCAATGCAGGAGCCAGGTTCGATCCCTGGGTTGGGAAGATCCCGTTGAAAGGTTGTTGCTGAACCATAAGACGCTGGGATTCTTGGCCTCCAGAGGAGACGAATTCAATCCGGGGCCAGAGACAAGGCTGGATCGCTCAGAGCTTTTGTGTAATAAAGTTTTAATGAAGTATAAAGGAGATAGAGAAAGCTTCTGACACAGTCATCAGAAGGGGGCAGAAAGAGTACCCCCCTGCTAGTCTTCAGCTGCATGTTATATAGTCACTAGCAGTCTGTTAATGAAAGAATGTCTTAAATGGAATGTCTTAAAACTCAGAATGGCACCAGGCCCCTCATCCATAAATTGCATTTTGTGATAATCTTGGCACCAGATAATTCATCCCAGGCCATAAAACAATTGACTTGAATCTTGTAGAAGGGCAGATTACCAAACAAATAGTTTCGTTTACATAGATTAGGGGAACAATATCTGAGTATAACATACTGGTCTGTCAAGTAGTTTCTGAGCCTTTTGGCAGAATTTAGAGAGTCTGGGGTAAATGCATAGCACATTAACATACTTAAGACAAACATTTCCATAAGAAAAATGTGTTGGTTAACTCAAGGTTTTGAGAATAGTTAGCTTCAGGTGAAACCAGGTGTCATGGCAACGCAGTATTTTAAGAGAAAACTCCTTTTAAATTTGTATAGAGAAGGAAAAAAAAAAATATCATGTTTGGTTCCTCCTGCAGTTTAAGAGAGATAAAAATGTCTGACACTTGCAGCCTATTTCTTCTGTTTGGAGACCCCTGGCCTTCCTGCCTGTTACCCTCTCACGGTGATGGAGGGTGTGGCAACCCACTCCAGTATTCTTGCCTGGAGAAATCCCTGGACCAGAGGAGCCTGGCAGGCTACAGTCCATAGGGTTGCACAGTCAGACACGACTGAAGCAACTAAGCAGCAGCAGCATTATGTTTCTTTACTTCTTTAGGTAACAATTATTTAGCCCTTTTCAAACACTGTGCTAAGAGTTGGGTATATGAGACAATACCTCCTCTCAAGGAGCCTTCAGCCTAGTGAGAAAATAGCTTTCGCCTTTGAAAAGCTAGAAGGCAGCCTGGACTGGTCTTTCCCCCCAACTTCCTACAATATTACATTTCACAAGTCATAGCTTAGCATGTAAGTTATGTGGATAAGACAGACCTGTACATAAATCATTAAAGCAAATGTGAAAGTGAAAGTCACTCAGTCATGTTCAACGCTTTGCAACCCCATAGACTATACAGTCAACGGAATTCTCCAAGCCAGAATTCTGAAGTGAGTAGCCATTCTCTTCTCCAGGGGATCTTCCCAACCCAGGGGTTGAACCCAGGTCTCCCACATTGCAGGTAGCTTCTTTACCAGCTGAGCCACCAGAGAAAGCAAAAATGAAATAATAGAAAGACTAATATGCAATGAGACTATGGAGAAGAGAGTGATTATGATAGGGTTGTTTTGCGTTTACAAAATTTTTACTAAAGTTTTAAGTTTCTATACTTATTCACTCTAGAAAATTGAAAACTGTAGAACAAAGTATGAAAATCATCAGAAGATAATCATTCTACTGTCCTGAAATAATAACTTTTAATATTTTGTCATGTTAAAAATATGTTGCATATAATAACAACATTAATCAAATTCTTAAACAGGAGAAAAAGAAAAACCCTCTGGTCTTACCTTCTTCCAGAGATCAAATATCCCATTCTAATCCAAAGAGTTGTTTTTTGATGAAGTGGTATTATTTTCACAGTTACTCTCCTTGAGTTGAGTTCTATAATTTGGGAACACTAAATTCATAAAACACAGCCTTAGAAATTTATTGAACTTAATTTCTAAAGTTTACTCTTCTATTTATTGGATTGTTTTTAGGAGATAACTAGTCTTGTATAGATAACACAGGGAAGGAAAAAAGCTTTGTCCCAAAGCTGAAGGCCTCTGGGTACTATAGCTCCAGTATCTAACTTGGTTAAACAATATAGCTCTGTCTTCCTAAACAAAAGACAGCAAAATCCATGTAATGTTGGGGTACTCATGATCTGTAGGCAAGCATAGCTATCTAAAATTATGTAAATGGCCTATTGCTATTTTCAAACTCGGCCTTTGTTCGTTGATTGATTCATTCATTCATTCAATTAATATGTATTGAATTCCTGCTTTGGGTCAGGCACCTGGGTGGGACTTGGGAATATAGTCGTGAACAAGAAAGACATTGAGCAGCAATTATGGGGCTGAAAGAGGTCCACTTCAATTTTTGGTCTACTGCATATGATTTGTTCCCTAAAGAACATCCAACCAGCCAGTAAGTGCTTCTGGCACAGACACACAGTGTAATATTTTCACTGGGGAATAATCTGAAAAGTCAGTGTTTTGCTTCATCACTCCAAATTCTATTGTGAGCTATTTTAGCAGAAAGAATAGTCATCCCACTGTTTAATTCTATAAAAAGCTGCCAAAACATGAATGTTCCTTTCTTTGTCTTCTATAAGAGAAAATAAAAAGTTATTTCACTCAAAGTTATATTTCACCAATATAATTAGAGGTAAAATGCTTTAAAATGTGTTAAACATTTGCTAAATAATAATTAGTAAAACTTAGAATAAGATGTTTACCTTCTAAACAATAATTAGAATAACAGTAAACAAAGCATAATCCATCATATCCAGGGAGGAAGAACAAAAGAAAACAAGGAAAAGTGAAAACAATTAATTCTACAAGGTGCTAAAATTGCTGATTTATATTTCTTTCTTTGCAACTTTTCATTATGATTATTTTAATATTGCTATGCAGTAGTCTTCTTTTTTTCTTAGCCTAGCAGTAGATATACCAGCTAACAAGAGAATCTGAACTGAAAGGAGCACTGAAAGACCTGAGAGAGAGTCTAATTCACACTTTTTTTTTTTTTTAGATTTACTTATCCTTTCTAGGACATAACAGCCTTTGTTATCAGTCTCTGTTTATATCTAATCTAAACCCCACAGACTGCAATCAAATTCTGTTTCCTCTTTTTATCATGTTTTGTGGGTCGTCTTTTACTTGGAGGACATAGTAGCTTACCTCGATTCTATTTTTTAACAACCAGATACACTTGGTCATGTTTTTGGCTCCCTTAAAGCATTTGGTGTCTGAGGGCAGGGGGTCTGTAGATTTTTCTATTGTTGTTCGTCCACTAAGTCATGTCCAACTCTTTGCAACGCCATGAGCTGCAGCATACCAGGCCGCCCTGTCCTTCACTATCTTCTGGAGTTCATTCAAACTCATGTCCATTGAGTCGGTGATGTTATCACACCATCTCAACCTCTGTTGTCCCCTTATCCTTTTGGCTTCAATCTTTCCTAGCATCAGGGTCTTTTCCAAAGAATCGGTTCTTCACATCATGTGGGCAAGGACTGGAGTTTCAGCTTCAGCATCAGTCCTTTCAATGAATTTTCAGGACTGATTTCCTTTAAGATTGACTGGTTTGATCTCCTTGCAGTCCAAGGTACTCTCAAGAGTCTTCTCCAGCACCACAATTCAAAAGCATCAGTTCCTCTGTGCTCAGCCTTCTTTATGGTCCGACATTCACATCCATTCGTGACTACTGGAAAAACCAAAGCTTTGACTATGCAGACCTTTGTTGGCAAAGTGATATCTCTGCTTTTTAATACAACTGTCTAGGTCTGTCTCAGTTGGTAAAGAATCTGTCTGCAATGCAGGAGACCTGGGTTCAATCCCTGGGTTGGGAATATCCCCTGGAGAAGGGAAAGGCTACCCGCTCCAGTATTCTGGCCTGGAGAATTCCATGGACTGTATAGTCCATGGGGTCACAAAGAGTTGGACACTACTGAGCTTTTACTTTTTTTTCACTATTTTTTTCACTTTCACTTTTTCAGGTCTGTCACAGCTTTCCTTCCAAGGAGCAAGCATCTTTTAATTTCATGGCTGCAGTCACTGTCCTCAGTGATTGTGAAGCCCAAGAAAAATAAAATCTGTCACTGTTTCCACTTTTTCCCCTTCTATTTGCCATGAAGTGATGGGACCAGATGCCATGATCTTAGTTTTTTAGTGGTGAATAGATTTTTCTAGTACTCTCATAAACTGGTTTACCTCTAGGCCCATATTTAGAGATTCCTGGACCTTTAATAACAATTTCAATCCTCTATTTCCTGCTGTCTATTCCTTTCCAAACTAGATTCTTCTCAATTCTTCCTTCCATTCTTCCCTTCCTCCCTTCCTTCCTTTCCATATGACATTATTCTCTATGAGGCCTCCAGTCTTCCTGGTGCTTGTAGTCAAGTAAGGAGATACACATTAATAATAAATAATTACAAAGGAAGACAAGTGATTTGAAGGAAAAGTATAGGGAGCTCTGAGAGCATATAACAGGGGGTCCTGACCTGGTCTTACAGGTTAGGATAAACTACCCCCTGCCCAAGTGATATTTGTGCTGAATCCTAAAGGGTGGAGAGGAGTTCACCAGAGCTTTCCAGGAGAAGGGAACAGACATGCAAAGGCTCTGAGGAAAGAGGGCCAAGTGGGTGTCCTGCAGGGTTCCTGGGCCATTTGACACCCAGTGGGGAAAGCGCCATCTCTGCCGACCCGTCTTCTTTCTATCGACGTTATCAGAATGCTGGGCTACCAGGGCTCTGGGAGATGGATATGAATATAAATATCCAAGAACATGAGAAGAGGAAGGGCCCTGATGGAAGTGATACAGAGCAGCCTGGGGTACAGACAAGGGCATCCAGACAACATCTATGGGTAATGGGGTGGCTGAGGGGGATTGGCTGCTAGAGAGAACCGATTCCCTGGAAAGATCTGGAAAAACTTCTCTGAGGAAGTGAATGAAGAGGGACTCTGATATGCAGTTATGAAGGGAAAGAACATTCTAGCTGAGGCAGGAGCTTGAGCGAGAAAAGGAAAGGGAGCCGAGAGGACCTTCAAAAGCTGTTAAAGCCGTGATTATATTGTTGCTTTTCTTCCAGCAAAATGGGAAACTAGGCAGATTGAGACGTTTGTCAAACGTAATTCATGTTCTCTCCAAGTGCCAAAACTGTATAGTTTAACCATTTTTGGTGGTGATATTTCTAAAATGTTTTATGCCCATTCCTGCCTGCCTTAATAAAGGATCCTAAATATAACAACCTTTTCTTGATGACGCATGATCATGGTCATGAGTGTAGTTATTTTATGCTGCATTATAAATCAGTTCTCTGCTCTTTCATTTTTCTCTATCTTCTGCTGTCAGCTGCTAGTTCTTTTTGAGTCAGCCTCAAGCAAATCCCTGTCCCCACCTCGCTCATCACAAAATCATTCTATTTAACTGAGAAGCCAAGTAAATACACAGGTTGGGAATCATATGCCTGATGTACAATAGGCTTCAATAAATATTTGTTGAATAAATGATTAATTAGGCTTGGGCTGGGAGTCTCAGGTATGGGGTTGGTGTTCAGACCTGGAATAGTTCCTCCTGGGACCAGACTCAAGACCGAGCGAAGTCACCTCCAGATAACGGGTGGTTACGCTGCTATTTTTGTAGTGTTGCTTAGCAAGCCAGACTGCCAACCAGCTTAGAGTCTAGTGACTAACAACTATTTTCTTCATGCCCTGGTGATGCTGGTTACCATGGTGTTCTGGGTGATATGGCTGGCTTTTTTTATAATTTGCCTTTTAGTGGCTTGAGAAATTTTTTGTGATAAATGCATTAATTATTTCTGATGAAGTAGGGCAGGATTACTACAAAGTATAGACTTTTTTTAAAAAACTAGAAAAAAGAACTGTTTTGCTTTTCCAGATTAAGATGGTTGCTGCAGGACTGGTAGGATATTTTTTATGTTGCTTTTCCTGATTTGATAAAAAGGGATTTGATTTGACTGTATAAATTTTTTTAAAGTCTAGCTTGTGTCAAGGTAATATTTCTCATCTTATTCTTTAATGTTAAAATACAAAACTTAGGAGTTCAAGCTCCTTTGCAAACTTAAGAGGCTATAATTATTGGCACTGTTAAAATTTTGGTATATCATATATCATCACACCAGTGAAGGACATGGCAACCCACTCCAGTATTCTTGCCTGGAGAATCCCCATGGACAGAGGAGCCTGACGAGCTACAGTTCGTGGGGTTGCAAAGAGTCTGACATGACTGAGTAATTAAGCAAAGCACATCTCATCACAAAGAAGCACCCTGTTAAGCCAAACTGGTTTTGTGGCCCAGGACTGTTTAGTATAGCATTTTAGAGCATGAAAAATGACCTTGGAGATCACCTGATCCCATCCTTTAATTTTTTTATAATTTTTATTTGTTTATTTATTTTGGCTGTGCTGACTTTGTTGCCGTGCTTCTCATTTCGGTGGCTTCTCTTGTTGGGGAACACTGGCTGTAGGCATGTGTGCTTCAGTAGTTGTGGCTCACAGGCTCTAGAATGAGGGCTCAGCAGTTGTGGCGTAAGGGCTTAGTTGTTGCAAGGCATGTGGAATCTTCCCAGACCAGGGCTTGAGCCCGTGTCCCCTGCATTGGCAGGAGGATCTTATCAACTTCTGCTGCTGCTAAATCACTTGAGTCGTGTCCAACTCTGTGCGACCCCATAGATGGCAGCCCACCAGGCTCCCCCATCCCTGGGATTCTCCAGGCAAGAATACTGGAGTGGGTTGCCATTTCCTTCTCCAATGCATGAAAGGGAAAAGTGAAAGTGAAGTTGCTCAGTCGTGTCCGACTCTTTGCGACCCCATGGACTGCAGCCTACCAGGCTCCTCCACCCATGGGATTTTCCAGGCAAGAGTACTGGAGTGGGTTGCCATTGCCTTCTCCACTTATCAACTATACCACCAAGTAAATCCCCCCATCCTTTAATTTTAAGGCAGAGAAAGCTGAGGCCCAGAAAAGACAAATTATAAAAATAGCAATGATAATCCGTTATAGTTGCAAAGCATTTACATTTGCAAAGATCTTTCCAAACAGTAATTCATTTTGTGCTCACCATGCATGTGAAGTCAGTAGAATTTATCCCCATTTTGTTGAAGAGGCACATGGGATCTGGAGACACAAGTGTCCTGTTCAGTGTTAGTGACTGAGGCAGAACCAGAAGCCACATCTGTGATTTGCTGTCTCAGACCATGGAACCACAGCCAGACATAATCACAGGAACCTGGACCCCGCTCTTCTGTTTACTAGCTGTGTGACTAGGGCAGGTCACTCCACCACTCCAAATGAGGCTTACGTTCCTTCTTAAAATGACAATATTTTAAAAATGACAATATTGATCCTACTTTGTAAGATTAACATGAAGGCTAAAGATAATGCTTATATAGTACTTAAGACACTCCCCCATTTGCCTTTCACCTCACTGATCTAGTTAAATGAATTCTATCTAGTTAGTTATTTTGTGTAACAAGTGCTTTCCCTGATTCAGCCCATATGGAAGTCATTGTATATAATAAGAAAATAAGAATGACAGCTGTTTACCTTGGATAGGGCCCAGAGACCAAATTGATTGTGGAAATTTCCTTACATTTCTTTTATCCTGTCATCAGTTAGGTTTCCTTCTGTATCACTGTGCCCTTCCTCGACATCCCAGGCAAATAAAAAAACATAATCTACAAACAAATATCATACCAGATCAATGAAAGCTCTTAAAGCTGCAGTTCAGTTCAGTTCAGTCGCTCAGTCGTGTCCGACTCTTTGCAACCCCATGAACCGCAGCACGCCAGGCTTCCTTGTCCATCACCAATTTCCGAAGCTTACTCAAACTCATGTCCATCGAGTCGGTGATGCCATCCAACCATCCGTCTCATCCTCTGTCATCCCCTTCTCCTCCCGCCTTCAATCTTTCCCAGCATAAGGGTCTTTTCAAATGAGTCATTTCTTCACATCAGGTGGCCAAAGTATTGGAGTTTCAGCTTCAGCATCAGTCCTTCCAATGAATATTCAGAACTGATTTTCTTTAGGATTGACTGGTTGGATCTCCTTGCAGTCCCAGAGACTCTTGAGAGTCTTCTCCAACACCACAGTTCAAAAGCCTCAATTCTTTGGCACAACATATTTTGACAGAGTTAGTGGGAAAAAAGGCAATATATATACCCCAAGCCATGGAGGCCTCTAATGGCAGGAAGAAGAGTTCAAGGCAGGAAGAAGAGTTCAGAAATGACCTTCCCTGGTTACCCATCCATGTTACTGAGATGGGGAATAACCTCATGAATGTAGTGTTTGCGGGGGAAGTCAATCTGTTTTTACTGGATAGGACTGATCACGGCAGAAAAAATCAACAGGAGGACTGGATAGGATATTGGTGCAATTGTCCAGGATAGAATGAGAGTGTGGAAATTAACAACTATATACTTGCAATTGGAAAGAGGGAAATATGAGGCTTCATTGCCTTCTGGACACTCCTCAGTCTCTTTTTCTGTTCCTCCTACATCATATTCACTGATACAGTGTCAGCACTTAGGACAGGACCTACCCCTATCAGACACTCAAATATCTGTTGCTTGAATGTTGCATTTCTCTAACCTCTGAATGTTGGGAGTGCCCAGGGCTGAGAAATAAATCTCTTTGTCTTCTCTTACTCCCTTTGTTTATTTCATTCATTCTCCCAAAGATCACCAACCTAAACCAGACTTAAATTTCTAATTGACATTTGACATCTCCACTTGGAGGCTTAAAAGGCATCTCAAACTTCAAACTATCCAGAATTGAACTTCTGCTCTCTTTGCTAAATCTACACCTTGTACAATATGCCCCAACTGCCTAAATTGCAGTTCCATTCTTCTAGTTTTTCAGGCCCAAACTTCTCTGTCTCTCTTGCCACACACCCAGTCCATCATGGGTTCTGCTTTCTACATATATAGAGAATCTGTCTACATCTCACTACCTCCAATACATTCTGGTCCATGCTGTCAGCCATCTCTCATTTGGATGAACACCAGAGCTGTGAGGTCTCTCTGCTTCCACCTCTGCCCACTTTGTGTCCACTCTTCAAACAGCAGCTGGAGAGATTCTTTTAAAATGTAAGTCAGATCATATCACTTTTTTGCCAAAACCAAACATACACACAAACACAAAACTCTACAATGACTTTATCTCACCCAAAGTAGGAGCCAGACTCCTCACAAAGACCTTTCAGGCTCTATCTATCAAAGTGGCAAATACCCCTTTCCTCCGTGACCTTGGCCTGCTACTGTCCTCTTTCACTCTGCAACCATTCCTCAAGCACATCAGTTACACTTCCAAAACTCAAGGCCTTTGCATCTTATGCTGCTGATATCCCCGAGGTATCCACAGGGCTCCCTACCTCACCGCCTTTAGATCTGTATTCATACACCAGCTGCTCAGGGACTTTATCTGGCATCCCTTGCCTAGAACTGTACTACATGGTCACTCCGTCCACAGACTCCCTCACCAGTCTTCCCTGCTGTGCTTTTCCCATAGCCAGAGCAATAGAGTTCATGTGTTTATCTGCCTTATTATCTCTCACCCCACGTACTAGAATGTAAGCTACAGGAGGAAAGTGATTTTGTCCATCGTGTTCATTGCTGCATGCCCAGTGCCTAGATGAGTGCTTGGTATTATAGTGCTGCTGCTGCTGCTAAGTCACTTCAGTCGTCCGACTCTGTGCGACCCCATAGACAGCAGCCCAGCAGGCTCCCCCGTCCCTGGGATTCTCCAGACAAGAGTACTGGAGTGGGTTGCCAATGCCTTCTCCATGGCACATAGGAGTATTTAATAAATACCAGTTGAGAGAATGAAGAGGAAAAAGAATTGGAAGTTTACTGGGATTTTTTATTTTCTAAATAGGAGCAAAGGAAAGGAAGGTAAAAACTGACTCCTGGGTTACAACTCCTGGGTTAGAGCTGAAGGTCCCATTTGTTGTGGTGGAGAGGGAGGCAGAGTGGGGATAGTGGGTCTTGGAGATCGTGTGTCCTATTTGGATAAGTGATTTTGACAAGACAAGGGGCAGCTCAAGCACAATGTCTAAAACAAGATGACAGTTCAAAATAGACTCTGATGTTAAGATATAAATTTAGTTCAGGAAAGAGGTGATGGTGACATTGAAAGGCTGTGCTGGGATTTTTTTTTTTTTAATTGATTATTTGGCTGCATCGGGTCTTAGTTGCTGCATGCAGGATCTTCAGTCTCTAGTTGAGGCTCACCGGCTTAGTTGTTTACAACATGTGGGATCTTAGTTCCCCAACCAGGGATCAAACCCACATTTCCTCCAGTGTAAGGTGAATTCTTAACCACTGGACTACAGGGAAGTCCTAGGGATATTTAATCCAGAGGAGAGAGAAGAGCAGAGGATCAGGGATTGGAATGGAGGTTCTTAATTGCAACTGCCCAGGTTAGAGTCACCTGAAGGTATTTTGAACATCCCAATGCCTGGACCACATGCCAGACTAATTAGGTCAGAACTTTCCTGGGTGGGACACAGGTATCAATAGGTTTTAAACTCCCCAGCTAATTCCCACAGGCAGCCAGTGTCGAGAATCTCTGAGCTAAAGTCTTTAAGATATATTTATCTCTGTTGTTGCTGTTTAGTTGCTAATTTGTGTCCGACTCTTTTGTGACCCCCTGGACTGTAGCCCACCAGGCTCTTCTGTCCATGGGATTTTCCAGGCAAGAATACTGGAGTGGGTTGCCATTTCCTTCTCTAATATTTACCTTCAGGTGAGGATAAAGTAAAGGAATCCACAATGGGAGCAGAAAAATATTAGTCATAAGGGTAGAAAGAAACACAGGGTAGTCTTGGCCAGCTCTTTTCATACTCAACTCCATAAGAGTCATAAGAATCACCTGAGATCTTGAGCATCTGCAGATTGTGACTCAAACTGCCAAGCTCCCAGGTGATCCTATGATGCCTATGCCTGGTTCAAGGGCCACACTGAATAGCAAGTGTCAAGAACAGTGCTTCTCAAACTCTAATGTACATAAGAATCACCTGGGATATCATTAAAGCAGCTGTCTGGACCCCACCCACCAAGATCCAGATTCTATAAGTCCGAAATAGAATCCAAGAACCTGCATCATTTTTTAAATTCATTTATTTTAAGAATAATTGCTTTACAATATAGTTTTGGTTTCTGCATACATCAGCCTGAATCAGCCGTAAGTATACACATGTCCTCTCCCTCTGGGACCTCCCTCCCACCCCTTTAGGTTGTCACAGAGCACTGGTTTGAGCTCCCTGAGTCATAAGACAAATTCCCACTGGCTATCTGTTTCACACATGGTAGTGTATACATTTCCATGCTACTCTGTCTGTTCATCCCACCCTCTCTTTCACTGCTCCCTCATGTCCACAAGTCTGTTTGTGTCTGCGTCTCCATTGCTGCCCTACAGATAGGTTCATCAGGACCATCTTTCTACATTTCCTATATATGTGTTAATATATGATATTCGTTTTTCTCTTTCTGATTTATTTCACTCTGTATTATAGGCTCTAGGTTCATCCACTTCATTAGAACTGACTCAAATGCAACAGCCTGCATTTTGAATGAGGTGATGTGCAGTGCTGTGGTCCCACACTTCAAGTGATAGAGAGTCACCAAGACCATAACCAGAAAGAAGAGGCACTTGGGACTTCCCTGGTGGTGCAGTGCTCCCAATGCAGGGGACCCCGTTTCAACCTCTGGTCAGGGAACTAGATCCCTCGTGCTGCAACTGAGACCTGACACAGCCAAATAAATAAATAAATATTTTTTTAAAAAAGGAAGGAAAGAAGAGGCACTCAATACTGCCTACCAAATAAATAAAGGATATTGTAGGGATATCAGAAAGAATAAGAATGTAGCAAAGCCACTAGATTTTACAAGGTGAAGGTCATAAGTGAGGCAGAAACCATAAAACCATAAAATGATTTCTGCTTTTCTTGGTTCTCTATTTTCAAGCAGTAAGCTTCCCCCCAGCTTCTGTGTTTTATCTTGGGAACAATTGCCTTACCAAAGTGCTGTAACTATTTTTGAAAGAGAGAGAAAGCAAATCAATTATTTGATTTTCTTTTCAAGGCATGGGAGGTATGCTGATAGGGTACTTGGGAGCTCTTCTCTGTGGATATGCCTAAACCATCTAGAAGCTACACTTATTAAGGACCTTTGAAGGATATTCCAACTTCTTCAAATACCAAAGTACAGTTGTAACGTTGCTGACACTTATAACTTTCTTTAGGGCAAGGTTTCCAACCTTGACACTCCTTATGTTGAGGCTGTTGTAGAGCAACATCATCCCTGACCTCTTCCCACTAGATGCCGGTATCATCTCCTGCCCCAAGTTGTGACAAGCCAGATTGTCTCCAGACATTGCCAAATGTTCCCTGGGAGGCAAAAATCAGCCCCAGGTGAGAACCACTGCTTCAAAAGCAACGTTTGGAAACCTAGTCACCCTTCTAAGAAGTCTGGGCATGTTGATGACAGGTAGTGAAGACAGAGAACTACCAGTAACCAGTACTAGGGCCACCCTTTGGATTCTTGGAGCAACAGAAAAGACTAATTTGACTCTCAAAAGTGGGAAATTTTATTGACCTCAGTTATACAAAGAGCCTAATAGATGGTGCAGTACTTCAAACTTGTCTCATTGGTACAAAGCTGTAAGAAACCTCTTTCCAGGATCAGCATGAAAGAGTCAGCTGCCACTCTGTGCCCTGTAGCAAAATACCATAACCACCACATCATATAAGAGAAAGCATTCATCAGCTTGCCACACAACTATCATTTGTCCAGGAGGTTATTTTCTCTCCTTTCATGAATACTTAACATCTTGTGACTTAAACCAAGTACATGGAAAGGATGAGGATTGTATTAGAAACCTCAGTGCTTGTTTCTCTTCTTCAGTAGAGGTCATCAGACAA
The DNA here is from genome assembly GCF_023699985.2 of Odocoileus virginianus. Taxonomy (NCBI): domain Eukaryota; kingdom Metazoa; phylum Chordata; class Mammalia; order Artiodactyla; family Cervidae; genus Odocoileus; species Odocoileus virginianus. The sequence goes on from NC_069680.1 coordinate 3,616,043, forward strand.
CCAGAGTGCCATAGAGCCTACCTATAAACCAGTGGTTTTCAAACTTTAGCCTGCACCATAACCAGCTAAAAGCTTACTAAAGCACTGATCACTGGACTGTACCCCCTGAGATTCTGATTTACTAGGTCTGGAGTGGGGCCTGAGAATTTGCGTTTCAAGTGATGCTGATAGTCCAGGGACCACACTTTGAGAACCATGACTGTAAAGCAAGTAATAATTCTCAGACTTGGCTGAACATTGGTATTACCTGAGTAATGTTTTTAACTATTGGTGTCTTGGCCCCTTCCCAAACAAATGAAATCAGAATGTCTGGGCATGAGATCCAGTCTTCAGAGTGTATCTATTAGTTTCTCAGATGATTCTTGTATAGAGCCAGCATTGAGAAACACTGAACGAGGTGGAATGTATTCCAAATATTGTGGTACCTCTACCCCAGGTGGCCCTGCTTAATGGAGGGCTTTAGTATGACTTAATCCCATATTCTTACCCCTTATGCTTCTTTGAGGATTACTTCTCCAGTTCCACCAAAATCATCCTAACACTGTGGTCCAAACAAGTCTTAAGCCATAGGTGCGTATTCTCTACTTTGTGTTTCATCAAGCTGTAGACAGCATTGGAGCTGAAGATTGCAAATCAGAGTCTGAGAGGAAGTAGCCTAGAGGGCAGCAAATCAAGGCTTAAAGAGTCTACAGCTGCTGGAAGCCAGGAAAGGCGTGTCAACAGGCCAGATCAGCAGGACAGGACTGGGGCTTCCGCTGAGGCTGGATACCAGGAACATGGTAGCTACCAGTTCAAGCCAGTAACTACCAGTTCAGAAGTAGAACACTACTGAACCCAGAATGAAATGTATTCTTACAACAGAGACAGATGTTGCCTTAATTTCTAGAAAGCATCGCCATAAAATCCAGTTTCCTTATCTTTCAATCCGATCCAGAGATTTTCATTTATTGGTGTTCAGTGCCATGGTAGTATGGTCAAGGGACCATACCTTATCAGGTGGTAGCTTTCATGAGTTTTCTATTTAAAGAATTGCCTTTTGCCCGATTGTATCTTTTTTTAAGTGCACGCAGGCTTTCTCTAGTTGCAGTGAGCAGGCTTCTCATTATGGTGGCTTCTCTTATTGCAGAGGGTGGGCTCTAGGCACACGGGCTCAGTAGTTGCATTGGAGAGGCTTAAATGCTCTATAGCATGTGGGTTCTTCCTGGACCAGGGATCAAACTCATGTCCCCCTGTACTGGCAGATGGATTATTAACCACTGGATCACCAGGTAAGCCCTGAGTCTTTATATCTTAATCAGATCAAATAAGGCCTTGGAATTAGCAAACTTAAATTTTTTCACTTTGACTATTTTTAGCAAAAGGAAGGGTGATTTTTCCAGGGACCCAGTTGCTTTGGACTTACCTATAGCCTGGGAGTGTGCCGAGCAAAGTACTGAGCAAAGCACCCTGAGCAGTTCAACACAGCGTTGCTGTTCTCCACGTGCCATCATGTTTATTATAGTAACGATGCTAAAGAAATAGTCTTTTTTAATTCTTCAAGTGAAGTGGGCACCCAATGAGAGAGAATCCTTTAGCAGAAGTTGAGAAAGAAGCTACCTTGCTTCAAAATACACATAAGACACTTGTATAAGACACAGTTCCTATTGTCTTTCAATAGATTCTGGAGAAAGCGGGGCCAAACATCTCTCATTCAAAAAATGAGGGCTTCTCACAATTCTCAGGAAATCTTCTCACAATGTCCATGACTCTCCTATACCCTGTATGAAACATCTTAACGAATTGTTAGTTCTGTATAAATGTTAATGTTCATCATCATTAACCTAAATTATTTCACAGTTCAGTTTAGTCATTCAGTCATGTCTGACCCTTTGCGACTCCATGGACTGCAGCATGCAAGGCTTCCCTGTCCATCACTAACTCCCAGAGCTTGCTCAAACTCATGTCCATCAAGTCGGTGATGCCATCCAACCATCTCATCCTCTGTCATCCCCTTCTCCTGCCTTCAGTTTTTCCCAGCATCAGGGTCTTTTCCAAGGAGTCAGTTCTTGGCATCAGGTGGCCAAAGTATTGGAGTTTCAGCTTCAACATCAGTCCTTCCAATGAATATTCAGGACTGATTTCCTTTAGGATTGACTGGTTTGATCTCCTTGCAATCCAAGGAACTCTCAAGAGTCTTCTCCAACATTGCAGTTCAAAAGCATCAATTCTTTGGCACTCAGCTTTCTTTATAGTCCAGTTCTCACATCCATACATGACTACTGGAAAAGCCATAGCTTTGACTAGATGGACCTTTGTTGGCAAAGTAATGTCTCTACTTTTTAATAAGCTGTCTAGGGTTGTCATAGCTTTTCGTCCAAGGAGCAAGCATCTTTTAATTTCATGGCTGCAATCACCATCTGCAGTGATTTTGGAGCCCAAGAAAATAAAGTCTCTCACTGTTTCCATTGTTCCCCATCCATTTTGCGTGAAGTGATGGGACCAGATGCCAAGATCTTAGTTTCTTGAATGTTTTTCACTCTCCTCTTCCACTTTCATCAAGAGGCTCTTTAGTTCTTCTTCACTTTCTGCCTTAAGGGTGGTGTCATCTGCATACCTGAGGTTATTGATATTTTAAATTTCTTTCACAGATACCCAAATTTTTAGTAAGTTGGAAGGAAATTGAAATCAATAGGCTAGTGGTCATGAGAAGGAACTTGAGAAATTCCACTAGTCTCTAGAGGGACAGCATTCGCAGAACTGCGTAGAAGGACAGCAGAGGGGATCAACCAAGATTGAAGCCACTCCCTCAAGTGTGCCATTTGGAAGGAGACACAGCACTCATCCACGGGACGAGAAATAAAGCATGTCAGAAACCAGTTTTTGCCCAGCAAAAGATGGAAACACTTGCGAAATTTGAGCCCCCACAGCCGCAGTTTTGAATACTCATAGGTCATCCCTCAGGGTTGATAAGCTCTCTAATAGAGACATGAACCTACTCCGTCTCAGGCCCACAGCTCCCCAGCACTTCTGGGGCCCAGGAAGAGCAGGAGTGCCAGGAGTTACGTCTCCAAGGCCAGCTGCTTTGAGGGAAGGACCTGGGGTACATGTGTCATGGGAACAGCTGGTTTTCTTGTCCCATTGTCAGCTCAGAACAGGGTTATGTGATTATTGATTCCTGTTCCAGTCTGTCCCCAAGAAACAGTGACTTCCTTCATTTGTTTATAGATCTCTATAGGCACTTGACGGAATCATAAAGGCTGATTGTGAATTATAAAGTATTTCTAAATAGATTACACAAGTACATTGTCTTGAATATCATATAATTAGGACTTGAAATCACTATTCCCAGATGATCATATAGTTTGTCCTCAAATTGACCTTGAAAGGTGTAGACCAGTGGTGGATTTTCACATGGAAGTTAGGACACTTCTTGTGAAACAACTCAAGATGTTGATTTATTTAATCCCATTATATGAACTAAACCTCTTAGTGGCAGGAAGTATGGCTGTATTATATATATTCTGGGCTCCACATAACAAAAAGTTATCCAATTATAGAAAATAATTTTAAGAAATCACTTTTCCAACTTTTTCCATTATGCTAGTCATTTGTTTTGTCATCTGCTAGCACATGTTAGGAGAAAAGTGAGAGCAGGTGCCAGAAGTTTAAGAACATGTGTTAAAAAAAAAAAAACAATTTTAAATTGAGCACATCCTAACAATTAACATAATCTAATTTAAGCTACAAAACACTTCAATCCAATTGGGCAGGATGTCGTTGTTTCAAAGAATAATTTTAGAACCACTGATTCAGTTTAAATGTTAATTTAAACACACTGTATTTTAGTTTTTAAAAAGGGTTTTGTCTGGTTTTAATATCATGTATTACATAAACTGTGGGTTTTTATTCAGTCTTAGTTCAGTTCATCAGGCACTTATTGGCTGCCTGTTGTGTAGAGAGAACCCCGACTAAGTGTATGAGCCTTTGTCCTGAAGAATCTTAGAATCTGAGGAGGAAACGTAGGCCCAGTAGAGCAGGGGTCCCCAGCCTCCAGGTCAACGACTGGGACCTCCTGTCGGATCGGTGGCGGCATTAGATTTTGAAATAAAATTCACAGCAAGTGCAATGCACTTGAATCATCTCAAAACCATCCCCCTCCCCATTCATGGGAAAATTGTCCTCCACGAAACCAGTCCCTGGTGCCAAAACGTTTGGGGACTGCTGCTATAGAGGGCACACATATTGTAAGTTATGAGAAGCAGCAAATTGTGATAAATGCTTTAATGGAGTTATCAAGGGCTTGCTTAGAGACACAGGCAAGGGAAGTTTGGTTCAGATTCAGAATGGGGCAAATCCAGGAGAGCTTTCTTGAAGAGCTGGCACTGAGCTGACACTTGAAGCTCCGGTAGAGACAGAATGGGAAAAGGAAACAGTGTGAGTAAGAACCTGGAAAATGGATGTGGAGGAAGTTAGGAGCTGGAGGTAACATGGTTCCTCTGGGGTACAGGATATTTGGAGGATGTGGCGGGGCATGCAGTTAGAAAAACAGGAAGGTGCTACATTTTACCGTTTTGAGAATACCAAACTAATGAGCCTAGATACTTTGTGCACACTAGGGAGGCTGTTTGAGCGGGGGAGTGGCCTGATCAAGTCAGTTTGGGAGTAAGTCGAAGGATGAGTTGAAGGTGGGGAGGAAATTAGAGACTATTTTTGAGTGATATAGATGCCATCTGTCCTGTTAAAAATCCCAATAAACTATCTTGCGATTTGAGGTATTTTATACAGAAATTCATGTTGTTTAAATTTTAATGGTTAATGATGCACTGGCAAGCTTACTACTCTGCTATTTCTAGCAGTGGGTGAGCAAAAGCTTATACAGTGTAACAGTGATAAAGCATGAACTTCCTTTTTTGGGGGGGTGGGGGGCAAGAATAGCATCTGAATCAGCACCCTAGATAGTCTCCTAATTTAAGGAGATGTTCTCTTAGCCAAGGAAAAGAACCACCCAGATTGTCCTTTTAGAAACAGATCCAGAAAAATGCATCTATCAGTGGATGAAAATAAACCAAGGTGAAGCAGGACTCTTAGGTAAGACAGTCTCTAGGTTAGGACCAAAACCCAGTTTACCTGGGTTCACAAAGTCTAGCTTTGCCACTTACACAGACTGTAACTTTAGGCTTATTAGTTAACTAATCTGTGCCTCAGTTGTTTCACTTGTAAAAGAGGAATAATAATGGTACTTGTCTCGGGGGTTGTTATGGGGATGAAATGAACTGATACATGTAAAGTGCTCCAAATGGTACCTGGCATGTAGTTAGCGCAATAAATGTTAACTACTGCTAGTCAGTTGTTGGGCAGTAAGTTAACTAAATGCCTGTGACATAGTTTATACAGTGCCTCCACACCGTGGAAACCTCCCTGCCCCTACTCCCTAACTACCCTGTGACTCTGTGCAGCTGATCCTGGACACATCCACTAGGTCATTTGAACTCCACAATCACTTGATGGAAATTGATTGTCCTAGTTAACTGCTGCTATTAACAAGCCACCTCAAAACTTGGAAGCATAAAGCAACAACCATTTTATCATGCTTGCAGACTCCTGAGTCAGGAATTAAGTGGGAGTTGCTTATCTCTGCTTCACAGTGATTGTGCCGGTGGCTAGAAACATCTTAGATGGCTGGGGAGGATGCCAGCAGGTGGGGCAGGATCCACTGCCATAGAAGGCTTCTTCTGTAACCTGTCTGGCACTTTGGTGAGATGGCTGAAAGGCCAGGCTTAGCTGGGGCTGTCACCTAAGCACCGACATGGGTCCCCTTCACCGTGGTGGCCTCAAGGTAGTTGTCAGACTTCTTAGAGTGTTTCTGCAGCAAAAGCTACATGCCTTTTATGATGCATTCTCAGAAGCCTCATCACCGACACTTCTCTGTTCTCTGGGCTTCCCTGGTGGCTCAGGTGGTAAAGAATCTGTTTGCAAGGCAGGAGACCCAGGCTTGATCCCTGGGTCAGGAAGATCCCCTGGGCTTGGAGAATTTCATGGACAGAGGAGCCTGATGGGTTACAGTCCATGGGGTCACAAAGAGTCAGACACAACTGAGCAACTAACACTTTCACTTTCCCTGTTCTCCATTGATTGAAGCAGTCACAAGCCTGCCCAGACTCAAGGGAAGAGATTAGACCACACTTCTCTTTTTTTTTTTATTAGTTGGAGGCTAATTACTTCACAACATTGCAGTAGGTTTTGTCATACATTGACATGAATCAGCCATGGAGTTACATGTATTCCCCATCCCGATCCCCGCTCCCACCTCCCTCTCCACCCGATTCCTCTGGGTCTTCCCAGTGCACCAGGCCCAAGCACTTGTCTCATGCATCCCACCTGGGCTGGTGATCTGTTTCACTATAGATAATATACATGCTGTTCTCTCGAAACATCCCACCCTCACCTTCTCCCACAGAGTCCAAAAGTCTGCTCTGTACATTTGTGTCTCTTTTTCTGTTTTACATATAGGGTTATCATTACCATCTTTATAAATTCCATATATATGTGTTAGTATGCTGTAATGTTCTTTATCTTTCTGGCTTACTTCACTCTGTATAATGGGCTCCAGTTTCATCCATCTCATTAGAACTGATTCAAATGAATTCTTTTTAACGGCTGAGTAACATTCCATGGTGTATATGTACCACAGCTTCCTTATCCATTCTTCTGCTGATGGGCATCTAGGTTGCTTCCATGTCCTGGCTATTATAAACAGTGCTGCGATGAACATTGGGGTGCACGTGTCTCCTTCAGATCTGGTTTCCTCAGTGTGTATGCCCAGAAGTGGTATTGCTGGGTCATATGGCAGTTCTATTTCCAGTTTTTTAAGAAATCTCCACACTGTTCTCCATAGTGGCTGTACTAGTTTGCATTCCCACCAACAGTGTAAGAGGGTTCCCTTTTCTCCACACCCTCTCCAGCATTTATTGCTTGTAGACTTTTGGATAGCAGCCATCCTGACTGGCGTATAATGGTACCTCATTGTGGTTTTGATTTTCATTTCTCTAATAATGAGTGATGTTGAGCATCTTTTCATGTGGTTGTTAGCCATCTGTATGTCTTCTTTGGAGAAATGTCTGTTTAGTTCTTTGGCCCATTTTTTGATTGGGTCATTTATTTTTCTGGAATTGAGCTGCAGGAGTTGCTTGTATATTTTTGAGATTAGTCCTTTGTCTGTTTGTTCATTTGCTATTATTTTCTCCCAATCTGAGGGCTGTCTTTTCACCTAACTTATAGTTTCCTTTGTTGTGCAAAAGCTTTTAAGTTTCATTAGGTCCCATTTGTTTATTTTTGCTTTTATTTCCAATATTCTGGGAGGTGTAGACCACACTTCTCAATGGGAGGCATATCAAAGCCTCTGGGAGCCACATTGAAAATCGCCATTTTAGTATTATCCTCTAATGCTGGATGAGAAGCTTGAGACTCAGTACAGGTTTAATGTACTGGTTTGTCCAGGGTAAGTTGCACAGAGAGTCACTAAGATAGTTAGGGATGGCGGCGGGGAGGTTTGCAGGCTTCTAACCTAGTTCTTCTAACTCCAAATTCGAATTCTCTCAATTAGATTATTCATCCTTCATCCTCCTTCAGCTTAGATATACTTAATACAGGAAAGTTATAGTGGAAAAAAAAAATCAACATTTAAATGGCATTGTGTATATCAGGTAACTTTCTTTTTATTTATTTATTTGTGGCTGTACTGGATCTTTGTTCCCACACATGGGATTTCTCAAGATGCAGCACGTGGGCTCTAGAGCACAGGCTCAGTAGTTGTAGTACGCAGGCTTAGCTGTTCTGAGGCATGTGGAATCTTCCCAGACCATGGATGAAACTCATGTGCCCTGTATTGGCACGAAAATTCTTAATCACTGGACTACCAGGGAAGTCCAAGTAACTTGCTTGAAAAGAGACAGTGATATAAAAGTATAAAGTTTGCATTTATAAGAGATTGTACACAAACTTCATATTTTAAACAGATCCTGGAATGGGTTCAGTGGTTCGGTCCCAAGATTGGTCAGAGAGCAATTTAGGATCATTTTCTCACAAGGAAAGTTCTCTGAAAATATCCCAGATGCTTAACTATGACTTCCTTTGTCTCTAGGAAAGTCTCACCTGGCCATTGTCCAGCGGGTGAATAACGAGGGAGAAGGGGACCCCTTCTATGAGGTGATGGGCATCGTCACACTGGAGGACATCATAGAGGAGATCATCAAGTCAGAGATCTTGGATGAAACTGACCTCTACAGTAAGTGGCTCTTCTCCAAAGCCATCATATTTTCCTCTGAGGTTCTCAGAGCTGGTTTAATTTAATGGACAGTGTGAAAGGGCGTCAGGAAAAGCCCCAAGTGTTGCTGTGTGTCAGCCCCCTCCTGCCAGGGGCTGGCAAGATGCCCCAGCTTGAACCACGGCTGAGTCACTGAGTGTGCTAGCTAAATGTTTATCAAGAGAGAACCTCAGGAACAGAGCCAGGACTATGAGAAGGAGACCTACTTGCCTTTGGATGGAGGAAATGAAGTGCACCTCAGATGACCTCTTTGCCCTTGTTTCTGTTCCCCGTGTTGTTCCTGGTTTGTCTCTTTGTCCACCTGGACACAGACCCCAGCATCCCTAGGGGTTCCACTCATGATTCACTCACAACAACATCAGCGTGCTGTGGAGACTCATGACATCACCCAGCACTGCTGCTGCTGCTGCTAAGTCCCTTCAGTCGTGTCCGACTCTGTGCGACCCCATAGATGGCAGCCCACCAGGCTCCGCCGTCCCTGGGATTCTTCAGGCAAGAACACTGGAGTGGGTTGCCATTGCCTTCTCCAATGCATGAAAGTGAAAAGTGAAAGTGAAGTCGCTCAGTCGTGTCCGACTCTTAGCGATCCCATGGACTGCAGCCTACCAGGCTCCTCCCTCCATGGGATTTTCCAGGCAAGAAAACTGGAGTGGGTTGCCATTGCCTTCTCCATCACCCAGCACAACTTAAGCCAAACCTAAGTCGTCCTTTTAGACGCTGCTCTTGTCCTATGTGTGTTTTCAACCCTGCTGCCTGGTTTCCCCACCTCCTCCCTTTCCACCCCTGGCTCTGGCCCTTGCTCCCCCCTTTCTAGTCTTCTCACCCTCCTCCCCACTCCCCCTCAACAACACAGGTTCCTCCTTGCGATAGTGACTGCTTTCGCTACTGAGACTTATCAAAGCTTTGCTCGCAAACATTACAAAGGCCTGCTTTCCTCGACAATGGAAGTGTTATCAAATCCATGGGAGTCCCTAGGCCAGTAAGTGTCCCCTCCTCCCAATCTCATCAACTGGGACAGCAGTCCCCATCCTCCCCTCAGAGAACCCATTCCAGATCTGTGTCCTTAGTTTGCTGGAGGCAACTGTTCAAAGATAAGCTCCTAGCAGAAAAAACTTCAAGACTCTAAGGCAGTGAGTGGTGCAGAAAGAGTGCTTCCCTTTGGGGCGAGAAGAGATCAGACCAAGGTGGGCCAAGCCTTGATGAAACATAGCAGGAGTGTCACAGTGTCTGCTGCTGCAGTGGAGCCCTGGCCCGGCTCCTCTCCTTAAAATAGGGGTTGATCTCTCCATCCCCCAATCCTTTCCCCCTTCTCCACCTCTGACTATCACTCTGCTCTAGATTTAGAAATCCCAAGTGTCTCAATAGATATATTGGTGAAAACATTCACACTGAAGTGTTAGTGGCTGATGTTAATAGTAGTGACAACAGTCTAAGTGAGTAAGCTCTTCCTAGGGCATTTGTTTCAACAACCTGATATTCCAATACTCACTATTAAAGTAGAAGGAATGGGGACTTCCCTGGCAGTGCAGTGGTTAAGACTTCATCTTCCAACACAGGTGGTATGGGTTCAATCCTTGCTTGGAGAGCTAAGACCCCAAATGCCTCATGGCCAGCAAAACCAAAACATAAAACTGAAGCAGTATTATAACAAATTCAATAAAGACTGTAAAAATGGTTCACATCAAAAAAAGTATTTTAAAAATAAATAAAATAAAATAGAAGGAGTGAAGAGGGAGATCAGAGGAAACTGATTCTCCAGTGATGAACTATTCGGTAGCATTCTGATGGAGGAGAGAGAGGGAATATTTAGATGAACACGTCATGTAAATCAGGAGGTTACTTACTAGTAATTGGAAAAGAATGGTCTGATAGATATCTTTGCTGCTCTCTTGCTAAACCATCCTCTCTCTAAAAGAGAGGGTTACGATTTTCCCACTCATAAATAAAAGCATGAATCCTTAAGAAAGGTGAGAAGGCTGAGGAGCCAGGACTACTGGTTGCTTCTCCCCAGATCCTGAACCCCAGGACAGCTGGGCCTGGATCTCACTGTGGGATCTCACCATTTGTGGCAACCAGACACAAGGAGCCTTAAAGCCAGGGCTGAGAGTTCAAGGCAGGCCCACAAGAGAGCAGTGTGGAGGAGGGCACTTTCTTCCTTCTAGAAGGGAACTCAGTCATGTGGCAGAGCAAAATCAGAAGGAGGGGGAGAGTCCCTGGGAGCCCGTCCCCTGGAGTTCTCTCCCTTTCATTTCCACTGTGTCTGTTCATCCTGTACTGAGAGTTCCCTGCACCCCTGTTTTGCTCCAGGCCAACTTTAGAAAAACCCTAATTTGCTTCTCTGCACCCCTAACACAGGTTGAAAGTGAAAGTGAAAGTGAAGTCGCTCAGTCGTGTCCGATTCTTTGTGACCCCATGGACTGTAGCCTACCAGGTTCCTCCTTCCATGGGATTTTCCAGGCAAGAATACTGGAGTGGGTTGCCATTTCCTTCTCCAGAAGAGATAGGCTAAAGTTTCAATATTTTACTCAGTACTAAGGGAAAGCAAGAGACATATGACCAAAGAAAACCTACCCTTTACCCCCAAACAGATTTTTTTTTTTTTAATTTGGCTGTGTCAGGTCTTAGTTGTAGCACTCAGGATCTTTTTATTTGCAACATGTGAACACTTCATTGTGGCATGTAGTATCTTAGATCCCTGACCAGGAGTCAAACCCAGGCCCCCTGCCTTGGGAGCATGGAGTCTTAGCCACTGGACCACCAGGGAAGTCACCCCCTGAAAATATATATATATTTTAGACAAGATCTAAAATATATATATTTTTTGGACAAGATTTTAAAAAGCAGGGAGAAAAATTAAATTGGAAAAAGCAGATTTTTTTTTCAATCAATAATCACAATAGTCCTGCCTGAGGCCCCCACCCGGAGAATTCACCTTTATGGATTATAGAGCTAGTCACATTTTTTCTCGATCTTTCCTTTATTTCCCCCAATTCTATCCCAGTGGAGGGGCCAGAGTTGAAGCAAGAGAATTATGAGTGGAAAGAGGGAGTGACCACCCCCCTCCTCCTTTGGGTGGCATCCCTCAGTACCGCTCAGAGCATGATTTAAATCAGTGGGAAGAGACCAGATGAGTCCAGCTCTGAGGACAGGAGTATGGCCAAGGCAGAAACCCCTCAGGCCCTGCCATAGTCCTTGATGCTAACGACACAAGTCCCTCGTGTGTGAAGGCCTTTTTGTAAGCATACAGTTATTTTTAAGCATTTCACAGATAGATTCTGATGGAAATCTCATAATAACTACCTGAGATGAGCAGAAAAATTATAATTAATCATTAACCCTATGGGGCTTCCCTGGTGGCTCAGATGGTAAAGAATCTGCCTACAATGCAGGAGAAGAAGAACCTGGCGGGCTACAGTCCCTGAGGTTGAATACAGTCGGACACGATGGAGTGGCTAAGCGTGCAGGCACTAAACTTATGAGCAGAAGAGTCATGATTAATCACTAACTTTATTGTATAAATTAAAGCACACAAGTGCTGTGATGCTTAGAGATGCTGCGTAGCTCACGAGCAGGGGAGCCAGCCCTGGAAGCCTGAACGTGGGAGCCCCAGGCCGGCCTCCTGCTTTTCCACTGTTCACCACTTCAGTGCAATTAATACCGAGACTTGTTGACACGTTCCAGAAATCCCCATGGTCCCAAAGGACCTGCCTCAGGTGAAACCTCCAAAAATCAACAGTGACTCTGAGAAAGTTGCCGTCTGTCCCCTGTTCCCACAGCAGACAATCGGAAAAAGCAGAGAGTCCCACACAGGGAGAGGAAGCGGCACGACTTCTCCTTGTTTAAGCTTTCCGACTCGGAGATGAGGGTGAAGATCTCACCACAGCTTCTGCTGGCCACGCACCGCTTCATGGCCACAGGTATGATAACCCTGCCCTCCTGCATCTCCACCCCAGCCAGGCAAGGCAGCTCTGGAGGGTGGAACCCAGGCACCGGTCATCCTTAAAACCTTGTAACGTGAGTCCAGTGCAGGGACTGAGAACCGCTGTTCCGCAAAAGGAGGTTATCCTTGGGCAGGGGACCCTGCATTTGCTCGTTTTCAGCCTCCGGTCTTCTCAGGGTAAGTGAGTATGATGCAGTTCTGCTTTTCTCTCTTCTACTTGAGAAAAGAGCTGAGGAATCCACCGCTGCACTTTCCATTCCTCTACCTGCTTCATGGTGGGGGTTGGTGGTCCAGAGGGTTCCTCTGAAAGGGACAGGCGATGTCCTATGTAGCCACAAAGGTCCTGGGGCCCCGACCCTCCAGGAGCCGTGTAGGCCTGTGAGCTATGAGTTCTTCAAATACAGACGTGGACTGTGAATCCCAGAATCTTTAGAGGAAGAAAAGAGAGGATCCAAAGATAAATTTCTCCTTCTTGTAAAGAAGGTAAAATTGTCTTTGAACTGTCTAATCTTCTCACTCATGCCTAATTAATGTGCTGACCTACAACAATCACACACATTAGTAAGTTCACTATTTAATTAATCTGGCATGTATTTATTGAATGTATAATGAATGCTAGTACTGTTCCAGATGCTAAAAGGTAGAAAATTTTAAATTGGAGCTTCTTTAGGGTTTTCAACATGTAATATAGTTCTGACTTTATAGTTCTAATATAGGCTTTCAATGTTGACTACAGATGTCAACTGGGTATCTGATTTCCTAGAACAAAGCAGATGTATCTGTAAATATAATGATATGCCATAATATAATACTATGTGAAGTTGCTCAGTTGTGTTCGACTCTTTGTGACCCCATGGACTGTAGCCTACCAGGCTCCTCTCTCCATGGGATTTTCCAGGCAAGAGTACTGGAGTGGGTTGCCATTTCCTTCTCCAGGGGATCTTCCCAACCCAAATCCAGGGATTGAACCCGGGTCTCCTGCATTGCAGGCAGACACTTTACCATCTGAGCCACCAGGAAAGTGGCTAATATAATACTGTAGTATAACATAATATAAATAATAATATAACATATAATAATGTCTATTAATATGTAAATATGATTCAATGATGCTTCTTATTGAGAACTTTCCACTTAAAAATTAAGTGTTCCTGTTAACTTGAAATTTCATTTCGCTCAACAGATATACATCATACAAATAAGTAAGATTAAATTCTCCGTATTTCATTTGATCATAGCATTAAAGCCTTTTAGCCATGTTCACATGGCTTACTTATCCATGTCCAACTCCAGTTGCTTTTTAAACCACTTTATTGCAGTATAGTTGACATACAAAAAATGGTACATATTTAAGGTAAACAACTTGATGAGCTTGTAGATACACATATGTTCATAAAACCATCATCATAACCTGTGCCATAAACATATCCATCACTTCCAAAAGTTTCCTCCCACCTTCTATATGTGTTATTACTATTTGTGTGTGTGTGTGTGTGTGTGTGTGTGTGTGTGTTAACATAAGATCTTAGCAAAATTTTAAGTATCAGTTCAGTTCAGTTCAGTCACTCAATCATGTCCGACTCTTTGCGACCCCATGGACTGCAGCATGCCAGGCCTCCCTGTCCATCACCAACTCCCTGGAGTTTACTCAAACTCATGTGCATTGAGTAGGTGATGCCATCCAACCATCTCACCCTCTGTCATCCCCTTCTCCTCCCCCTTCAATCTTTCCAGCATCAGGGTCTTTTCAAATGAGTCAGTTCTTCGCATCAGGTGACCCAAGTATTGGAGTTTCAGCTTGAACATCAATCCTTCCAATGAATATTCAGGAATGATTTCCTTTAGATTGGACTAGTTGGATCTCCTTGCTGTCCAGGGGATTCTCTAGAGTCTTCAGTATAGTATTGTTCTTGGGCTCTATATGCTGTGCAGTAGATCTCTAGGATTTATTCATCTGGCATAACTGGAACTCTATACCCTCTGACTAATATCCCCATTACCTCCTTCTCCCAGTCCATTCTACTCTCTGTTTCTATGAATTTGACTATTTAGATTCATCATATAAATGGTATCATGTAATATTTGTCCCTCTGTGCCTGGCTTATGTCACCTAGTATAACTTCCTCCAGGTTCATCCGTGCTGTCACAAATGGCAGGATTTTCTTCTTTTTTAAGTCTATGTGCAGCTTTAAAGAAAATCAAGGAGAAAATTAATAACAAAATGGACACTGTCAAAACAGCAGCCTGAGATGCCAGTGCAGGGACCCATACCCCCAGAGGGCCCGAAGATGCACACTGGGCTTAAGACACCCCCCCCCCCCCCGACCACCCACCCAAGGGAATTGCAGGATGGAGCGTGGAGCGGGAATGGCTCTGGTGTGTCCACCCTGACTCCTCCCTGCTGCCGATTCCTCCTACCTTCACTCTCCCCTAGAAGTGGAGCCGTTTAAGTCTCTGTACCTCTCGGAGAAGATCCTGCTCCGACTCTTGAAACATCCCAACGTGATTCAGGAGCTGAAGTTTGATGAGAAGAACAAGAAGGCCCCAGAACACTACCTCTACCAGCGCAACCGCCCCGTGGACTACTTTGTGCTGCTTCTGCAGGTGAGTGGGAAAGCGCTGGACCCTCCAAGGGCAAGATAGGACTTCTCCAGGCTGAAGAGGAATGCCCATGCCTCCTCCAAGCCAAGTTCCAAGGCTGCCTTGGGAGCAAGGCCAGCTGGGGCGGGCGTTTGTCCATGACTCACAGAAGGAGACAGGTGTGACTGGCTGGCATCCTAGAGTGATAGTATCTAGATGGCATTTAGTCTGATGTCAGCAATGTTTGTGGTTGGGGGTGCAGTGGGTAGCTCCCAACCAAGGGGGTTCTGCTGCTGAACTTCCTAAACTGGTGTCCTACAAAATCCCTATCACCTCTTGTCTCTGCTTGGCCATGCCCAGGAATGCAACTGTGCACTGCCTCCCAAATTTCAGGCACTCCTTGTTTTAAGCTCTTCTCTCTGTCTTGCTAAAATCTCACCATCTCTGATTTCCTTGCTCTCCTCTCTGGAGGCACATGGAACACGTCCACTCTCTCTGCCACACTTCAACCGTCGCAGTCCCTTAATCTTCTCCTTAGGGGACTATGAGGGAATAAACAAGCAAATGAGAGAGATGCAGCATCTTCCTGGTACGCACATGAATACAGTCACACACACCCCCCCGCCCTGAGGGGGGTGTAAATAAGTGGTTCAGTTCAGTTCAGTTCAGTTGCTCAGTGGAGAGGCCTGTAAATAAGTGTCAGGCATGGTTCCAGCCCCGCCTCCTGGCCTGGCTCCACCATTAGCCCCGTCCCTATTCATCGTCTCATCCCAATAGAATCTGGTGAACCCTAAATACAATGATTGTCTTAAAATCTTAATTAAATTCACACTGACTTAGAAAGGGCCTCTCTGTTACAGTCCCCCTGCCACCTGCCTGCTCGGACACGGTATATGCCTCAAACCCATCCTTCCAGATAGCCTCGTTAAAATGCCGCCTTCTCCAGAAATGGAGTCACATTCTTTACTGTTGGAAATTGAGAAGGGTGTTTACTTTGTTTATATAACACAAGGAACGCAAGTAGAGTCTTATGCCTAATATAAATGTAACCATTTTCAAATAAATCTTGGTGGGGGTAAAATATAGGAGCAAGAGGGTAGTTTCAGAAATTGGAAAGACCTAGTTTTGAAATTCCAATATTGGTACTAGTTAACTAACCTTGACTCAGTTATGTAATCTTTATGAGCCTCAAAATTGATTCATCTTTAAAACTGGGGGTAAAAATAGTACAGACCTTGTAGGGTCTGGTATGGATCGTTGCAGTGCATATACACGGTTTCAGACCCCTAATAGCATACCATATGCTCAGGCTTCTCACAGAATCTGGCTTTATCTCAGCTAGAGATAATAGAGATGGTCTAGTCTCAGACTATACCACTGGAGCAGTTTATGGGGTTTATGGGGTCCTGAGCTAGCTGGACCTGCCTCATGAAGGAGCCATTAGAGTCTTCAAGGAAAGCTTGCATGTTCATGACTGGATACTTCTTTATGAACTAAGCAAGGACTTTACTGCCAAGGGCTCCTGAAGTTAAAGCTGCTTTTTCCAAAACATACCTGGATGGAATTCACATTCTCCTGTGATAAGATTTTAGGTCCACTTATTATCCAAACAGAAGTGCTTAGGGTCGTCTTCACTAAAAGAGCTGGAAGTGCTCATCCACACCCTTAGCACACTTCCTTCTTTCTCCAGGGTAAAGTGGAGGTGGAGGTTGGTAAGGAAGGCCTTCGCTTCGAGAACGGAGCCTTCACCTACTATGGTGTCCCAGCCATCATGACCACTGCTTGCTCAGGTATTCCAGTTTCCAAGCCGTAGCTTATTGGGGAAGCAGTGGGATAGTGGAGAAAATGCATCTGGGTTCCAAGTCATGACTCCTGTTATGGACCCCGGACAAGCCTTTTACTTTCCCAGACTTTAGAAGTGGAAGTACATGGTAGACTGTAACATTATCCAGTGTTAGGGATGGATAGTGGTAATTTTCAGTATGAAAAGACACGTTTATTTTACTCTTTATACTTCCACCTGATTACCCTATTTTTGCAGGGTTGATTAGTGCTGTGGGTGGGGTCGAAGAGGGAGAATTCCTTTAAGAAGGTGTGTTTTCTGAATTGCCTCTGAAACACACTGCATCCTTCTGTCCTTAGATAACGATGTGCGGAAGGTTGGAAGCCTGGCTGGATCCTCTGTCTTTCGTATGTATCTCTCAAACCCCTCCCTTGTCCTCCCTGCCAAGGTCCTGCCTCAGCCCAGTCTGGGGACCCGGACTGACCACTCTCAGCCTGGGCTGGGACTAACAAAAATGCTGGCAGCCTCTTTGTATGCTCTGCCAGGAACACTGCTTTCTGCCAGGTACCTGCAGGCCACGGGGGGCTTAGTTTCTGAGAGTCTAAAATGTTTTCTGCTGCTTCTCTGCTCATGTGCAAAGTGATGAATGACCAGCGAGAGAGGTTGTGAGGGGAGGCACCATTTGCTGTCACCTGCCAGGGAATGCAAGCAGGCGGTTTTGTGTGCTCTGTTGGAGGTTGAACCGTTCCTTCTGTGCTGTGATAATTCACCCTCTGTCCTCTACTTGCAAACCTTAATATGCTATTATTGTGTCTGTGGCATTTAGTAAGCGGCAACAGCAAGGTCTTAGGATGTAAACCTCAGGCTGGCACGTATGTTGCTCATCTGCTTCTCTTTGCTCATTGACCACATCTCAGCAGGTGGAGAGGGGTCTGCGGCTGGCCGTGCATGCTGATGGCAGGGGCTGGCACAGGCTGCTGGTGGGTGTTCTCTGCCCCTTCTGTGCTCTACCTTCTCTCTGCTTCCTGCATCAGTTATCGTACTTGTGTTTAGAGGGCATGGCATTTGTTGCGATATAAGTGTGATCCAGAAAGCATTATTTCTCTAGATTTGTCTTTGATTCACCAGTCTGAATTTTGCATTGCTTTCAGCTCTTAGTATTTATGGTGGCCATTTTAATGCCAAATGGGTGTTTTTTTCTCATCATAAAAAAAAAAATCTTCCATAGTGCTTTACATTGGGATTTATCAGAGGGTCCCAAAACTTGAACTCACAATCTATGGCACCTGAAAAGCATATACTGTTTTAACAGAGAAACTAAAGAAATGACTTGCTCCGAATCACCTCAATGCAATTATTTACCTCAATGCATTCCAGGGGCCTGACTCATTCAAACAGCACAATGAAATACAGATCTTAGATCCAACGTGTTCCAGGATATCATTTCTATGTGGGAATATTGGGACAATTTACAGTGTAATTCCCACCCTGGCCCAACAGAGGGCTTAAATGAAATTGAAATAGCTGCCCACACCCAAGGAGTGGTCCCACATATGTGGAAGGAGGACTGTAACATAAAAAACCCTGGTATGTTTTAAACCGGCAAACCTCAATTCAGGTTGGTGAAGGAAGCATCAGTTGGAAGAACAAGAAGTCAAGATATGGGAGAGGGATGGTCTATAGGACCAAGTAGACCTTGGTTCTCCAAAGGAGGTCTCCACCAGCCATCACACTGGTGCTTGCACAAGGTAGAGTGACTACTGAGATTCAAAGTGTTACCTAAATGTGTTGGCCTTTACATAAGACCAAAAGAAGTAGGGACTCTAGGGGTAAATTGCTGCGTAAAGGTCCCAAGCCCATCTAATTTACATGACTTTCTTCTTTAAAAAAAATTTTTTTAAGTAGTAGGAAAATGTTATCTGGTTTCCTCCTTGCTTCCTGTCTCTAGTTCTTTCAATCAAAATCTATTTTATCATTGAGACAGAATAAACCTGCAATAGTAATCTCTCCTTCAAAACTGGTTAACTAAAAAGAAATATTAACCTCTCTTTCCCTCCCCACACTTCTGAGCATCTTTATTTATCCATCTTCAGGAGGAAAAAGAAATCAAATTAGCTTGTAGTGATATAAAGACATTTTCCATTCTCTCCCATGAGCCCTCCACACCTAATAGAGTGAGGTGTGGATAAGTGCAAAGACCACCACCACTACCCCCTGCCCCTGCTTATTCGAGGTCCACCTCTCAGCCCAGGTCCAGCCACCCAGCATCTTTCACTGTCCAAGAACCTTACTTGTAGGTCAAGGAAGAGCTTAAGGCTGAACCACAAGGTGGTGGATCCTTGTAGGGTCTCAGTCTACCTAACTAGCCCTGTCCTTAATGTCAATCTAGAGCTTTGTCAGCCTTGAGGGTGATAAATGAGATGTTGAGTTTACCAGAACACTGGCCCTGTGACCGATGTCTCAAAGTTGAGACTGAGGTTATAAATCAGTCTGAGGTTATAAGTCTGTCCTCTGCTTTTCCTGTGCTCGGTGAAGGAAGCACAGTCAGCACTGTCTCCTTTGTCTTGGTTCTGATTGCCAGGGAACCCAGGAGGACCACAGTGAGCCTGGTAATCTGGAGGAATGGGACCTGAGCTCAGCATGACCAGAACAGATGCCCACAGGGGTGTGGAAGTGGGAGAGAACAAGTCTCCTATTTGCTTGACTGAGATATATTTAATTTGTGGCCTGGAAGCACTAGGATTCTTCTCAAGACAATGGGATTTCTTATTCCAGTGTGTCTTGCAACACTAGGGGCCCATTTAAATATTCTTTGACAAAGAATATGATTATTTGACAAAGTAAATGATTATCAGGTAGGATAAGGCTCTCCCCTCTCCTCTTTACACTATTGGGTAATTTCAGGCAAGTCATCAGGTGCAGCAACTAAGACTGCCAAAGCCATCTATTTCAGTGTGCTGTCCCCTGCAGACTGACTTCATTTAGCTTCTTGGAAGGGACTCTGGGAATGATCAGAAAAGAGGGATAAAGACAGATTCCCTCCTGGAAATACTGCTCAATCAGGGTCAAGGTTGGGGAAGGACTGGAATATTACTACACACTCCACTTCACCCAGGCCCCAAGTGATAGCCAGCACCATTTCAGACTGTGGGGAAAGAGAGAGAAGGAAAAGGGGATAGGAAGAGAGGTGCTTTGGAGCACTTGTACTTGCTAAGAAGTGACTATGATTTAGTTTATCAAGTTGATTCACATTAAGATTGCTAGAAACTGCCCCTCCTGTGTCCCGAGGCTCTGGCTGTCCCCAGCACTGTGCCCACTGAGGGAAACACTAGGAGTCCAAGGCAGAAGATGGCCTTCTCTTCCTCACGGATGACCCTAGCAGGAGCTTGCACTTTGCTTTCAGCCCTGCTGCAGGTGAGAAGCCCTAAGGCAGTCGGAAGGGCCTGGGGGAATGCAGTGCTGGGCTCCCAACACATGTGCTGGCTCAAAAAGGCGCCTCAGATGGAACCCTGCCCACGCCTACTCCCTGCTGGGGCACTGCCTGTTCTTGTCACTGGTGGGTCTCATCCCCTCTGAGATTATTGTGCATCTTTTTGGAAGACCTTCAGCAAAATCTAATTATTTTCTTCTTTCCGGAGAGTGACTTTGTGAGAAGATGTGATTTCCATGTTTCCAGAGGCAAGACTCCCTTTGGCAGAGAAATGGGATATTGTGAAGATCCAGGAGCAGACTGTCTCACCCACTTTGCTCTTTGTCTCTCTCCTTTTGTGTTTATCTTCCCCTTCGCAACTCACAAATCCTTGACTCTTTAGTGCCTGTCTCTGTGTCTCGTACCTTCGCCTTCAGCAGAGGGGACTCTCTGGCAGGCTCCCCAGGTAAACATGCATGGGGTCTCGGTCTCCATAGATCCATGGGGTCTCCATAGATTCATGGGGTTTACAAGAGGCCTTTGGTCTCTGTCACTGTCCCACATGAAAACTAGCCTCTCCCAACAGACACACCCAGGACGAAGGCATAGCACGATGCACTGCTAATACTCACTGGTACTCACTGCCCAAGCATTGCTGGTGCGGTGGTGTCACTTATGAACTGAGCCCCCAGGGATATGTCTGTGTGCATCCATGTGAGAAATGGGGAGGGCTGGTGGGGAATGGTTTGAGTTTTTCCTTATCGTTTGTCTGACTGCAGAAAGGAGGGATAAGAGGTGCAACAGGTGAAAAATGGGAGAAAACAATGAAAGGCTATGCTTTATTTCCATTTTTCCTGTCTTTTCTTCTATGTAGTCTCTGACCTCAGTTAACCACTAACCCCACCTCATCTTCCTAGAAATGTTACTTTGTAGTGACCATAATCTCACTGGCTGTGCTCACACAAAGGATGCTATATTAAAAACTTCAGTACAACTTTTCATTAGGTTTAACCTCTCCTGTTAATGAAAAGTTACCAATTTCTTTTTAATCAGGTAAAGCAGCTCCATACTATAACTCAAAGATGGAGTAGAATGTAATAAATCTGAACAATCGGCTAAGAGCTTGTTTTTCCTTTTTTTCATCCCTAGAAGTTTATTTCTTAGTTTCATGGAGCAAATAATGACCAAACTAAGGATTTATTTAAGTTACCCTGAAGTTAAAGCACAATCCAATTTCCCACACCCTCTACATCTGTCTTCCTTATTCCAATGCTATGGTAGTGATTCTGAGGCCCCACCATAGCCTCATCATCAAGAAATCAGTTGTATTTCACTGTGTATATAGTAGATTCTCAACATTCAAATAGGCCGAGACCTCAAACCCCCAAATTTGCAACTTCAGAACTATTTATGTTGACTTCTACTTTCTCACAAACCAGAGTTTTCCATCAAAAACCATCTGGTTCCCATGTTTATCTGCATAAGACAAATTAACCACCTTCTCCAATTTCATCAGTTTTCTCTCTTACTTCATGGTGATTTTCCACCAAGAAATAAATTTTTTTTTCTCATTTTGTGGGAGCTCATGCCTTTATGATGACTCCAGGGGAGTGGCCCGTCGGAGATGCCAATCTGGTGCCCTCACCAGCTGAGTGGTCACTCCCACATGCCAGCAAAATTAGAAACAACCACATCATGGACCTTCAAGATCCTTCCCACGTGAGGAGTCTTGGTGAATGAATAATGTGCTCTTTAGTTTCAGCAGAAAGGGAAGATGCACATTTTTTAAAGATTTTCAACTAAAAAGATCAAAGCATTAAAAAAGAAGAATGAAGCATGAGAGCAGGGACATACTTTTTAAAAATTAACCCTCAGCTCATCAGACAACCTAGTTAATGATAACTTCCTACTTAACAGAAGGTTAGTTCTAGTTCATCAGTATAATCCTATAATTTAGTATTTCCAGTCATTCTTCCTTCTGTTCCATATCAGCAGAAGAAGAAGCCTCAGTCATCAGATTTACAGAAAGCAGTTGTGGGCACATTCTGGCCCCATACTTGATTTATTACCCAGATATATTAATTTATATATATTATGTCTTACTCCCTTTTTTTTTTTTTTTGGTCACACCGCATGGCAGGAGGGATCTTAGTTCCCCCACCAGGGATTGAACTCATGCCCCCTGCAGTGGAAGCACAGAGTCCTAACCTTTGGACCTCCAGGGGAGTCCCTGGAAATTAAGAGGGCTTTTAAGTTTTAAAAAAAAAGCCTGGTTATTTTTTAAATATTTTTTAAATCCCCACAACCACCTTAGGAGATGGGCAGAAATTGTTTGGGAGCAATAGGTAAGGAAACAGCTTTAAGAAATTAAGCCGTTGCATCAGTGTCGGAGGCGTAATTAGGATGTAGAGGGCTGAGTACCAGAATCCAACTCCCTTAAGCCCTGTTCTATTGCCTGGGACCTCACTGCGTTTCTGAATGCGGGCCTGTTGTGCCCTCTAGAGGGCTGCGACTGGTTTGCATTTTGAAAGCAGCTGTGCTAATGAACTATGGTACTCACCTTGGATTGAGGCCGGCGGTCCCTACTCCAAATATTGCCACCATTACGCAAAGGCAGTTTCCTTCTAGTTGAGACTTAGTGTGAAATAAGGAGAGCAGAGTGTGTGTGGATTACCTCCAGAGTGTGCTGTGATTGGCCAGATTTGCAGATGTTTTCATTTAAAAATAAAACCACTGAGAGTACACAGCCCCACTACAGTTATCATTCTCTGTCCCTGGATTCATTCCTTTTTTCTTCTCCTGATGGTAGAGATGACTTCAAGTTCCCCATGACAGTCCTTCTGAATCCATGAAAGAACAAAAGCAAGAGAGAGGCCGCGAGCAAGGGTCCTTTTTCCATGCCCAGTTGCATTTGTAATGTACTTTGAGATCAGTGGAGATAGTTTTTTCCCCAGAATATAAAGGAAGTACCTAAAAATAATCTTTTTACTTTGTGAAATGTGGTAAGTGGAAATATTTCTTTGGGTCGGCTCTTGCATAGTAAACATTTGGGAACCATTAAAGCTCCATGTAACGTGAGCGAGTTCATCTGGGCTCCTAGCTTGGGCTGATTTGCAGAGTTCACATTGTAGCTTTGACAGAGAGCTTTTGGCATTTGGTTGTCTGATGTTGAATAGTACCCCAGGATGATGAATTTTAATAATCCTAGTTTGTACTCTTATAAGCCTGTGTAACTAAATTCCCCCATCCAGTAAGAAAACACAGATGGCCTGTGGCATAGTGACGATGACCAAATTGGGCTGTCCCTCAGTGAGACTCGGAAAGATGTAAGCAGGCAGCTGCTGAACCCTACCTCTTCTCACATCCCCAGACTGAAAAGGAGAATGAGGTGTTCTTCTGTGCGTGTCTCCTGTTCCTGGGATAGAGTTGCGAAAGCTCTGGGCACAGGTGTCACAAGTAAAGCAAGAGTCCCAGAGGTGTGTCTAGGTTTTCAGGGCCCCTGTCTATCCGTGCAGAATGAGGGGAGATTCCATCCAGCCCTGACTGCACTTTAAAAACCTCTTCCACCCCTTCTCTCACCCCAGCCTGATTTTACCCCAATGTCTTCTCCACCCAAACTCAGGAACTCCAACTTGCCATCCAGGACAGATGTACCTTACAGGCTAACCACACGAAGTCTGCAGGAATGAGCTTGCCACACTTCTCCACCCAAATTGAGAGCATGATGTAAGAGCAAGATGGGCGAGGGAGATGGCAACAGCTTGGCCTGCACCCTGCTGAGGGATCCTGTGGTCAGTTTCATGCATCACTACCCAG
This sequence comes from Odocoileus virginianus, assembly GCF_023699985.2. NCBI lineage: Eukaryota > Metazoa > Chordata > Mammalia > Artiodactyla > Cervidae > Odocoileus > Odocoileus virginianus. Next base: position 3,639,873 of record NC_069680.1, read on the forward strand.
TTCGTCGCCTCTTAGACCTCTTTGCTCTGTGCTTAGAATTTTTCTTCTCTCTTCACTCCCCCAAGCTGTGCCTCTGTGCTCTTAGAAAATGCCAAGGGGAATTATACAACTTGAACTAGTTTGCCATGCTGCTGGGACACTCGTCTGTTACTGATTTCTTCTCTCTTTTTTTTATTAAAAGCATTTCCATTTCCCTTGCTCAAAAACTTCTGAGTGTATGTGCACAATTACCAAAATGCCGAGTCATCAGCATCCTACCTATTGAGGAATGTCAGGCTCTGGGACACAAAGTCATTGATCTTGCACAACAGTCAGATGGGCTGGGACTTTCTTTGTCATGAAATAAAGATTCCTTTTTCATTTTAAAGATGGCTTTTATAGACCCAACCTTTGTAAGACAGTTGTATCTTTTGGTGTTGGGAATCCTTTGGGATATTATGAATAAATCTTCAATAGCATTGTCTTCACTTAAAAAAAAAAAAAGAAAGAAACATGTTTTTCCTCCCAGCACAACATTGATGTTGCTTGTGTTTGGCGTGTGGGCCCTGTGAGTGACAGCAGGGTGACACGCCTGCGCTGGGCGCTGGTGAAGATGAGAGCTTTGGGAAGAACAGGGCTGAAACTGTTTCCTCTGTTTTCAACAGCAAGTGGAAGTGATTCAGGCAGAAGTTAATTCTGTTCATTTCAGTCGCTCAGTCATGTCCAACTCTTTGCAGCCCCTTGGACTGCAGCATGCCAGGCTTCCCTGTCCATCACCAACTCCCGGAGCTTGTTCAAACTCATGTCCATCAAGTTAGTGATGCCATCCAACCATCTCATCTTCTGTTGTTCCCTTCTCCTCCTGCCTTCAATCTTTCCAGCATCAGGATCTTTTCCAGTGAGTCAGTTCTTGGCATCAGGAGGCCAAAGTATTGACGTTTCAGCTTCAGCTGAATGAATATTTAGGACTGATTTCCTTTAGGATTGACTGGTTTGATCTTGCTGTCTACAGGACTCTCAAAAGTCTTCTCCAACACCACAGTTCAAAAGCATCAGTTTTTCACTTCTTTATGGTCCAACTCTCACATCCATACATGACTACTGGAAAAACCATAGCTTTGACTAGACGGACCTTTGTCAGCAAAGTAATGTCTCTGCTCTTTAGTATGCTGTCTAGGTTTGTCATAGCTTGTAAGTAAGTGGAAGTTGATTAGTAAGCACAATATATTTCCCTATCAGCCTTGCTGAAGCTGTCTTGAATGATGACATAAGGGATGAGAATATAGAACAGAGGTGTGGGGTTGTGGGGCACAGGTCCCACCAGGCAAAGTGGAGGATTATCCATGAGCAGTGGTTATTTCTCAGGGTAACTGAAGCCACAAACCCCTGCTCACACCCACTCTCTTTGTTCCAAACTGAGTTGAAGACAACAACCTACCAGATCAAGGTGTGGTTTTCCAGACTCTTCTCAACCAAGGAAGCCACACTCCTGCAGGACTGCCTGCCCCCTTTTCCAGACAGCCAGACCTGAGTAAGCACTACCAACTGACTCAGTCAGCCACCACCTCAGAACAGCCATAGTGGGTCAAGCCAGACCTTGTCCATTTATTTCAAGGGACCAGGGCCAAATGTGAATGGGTCATTTTCTGCCCAATACTGCTGCTCTGTAGTCACACTGGCGCTTTATTCCGTTCTCCACATCACCATCATTGTCCCTCTCGGCCCCTGGTCACTCTGGTGTCACGCAGCTGGTAAGCAGGACTCCAGGACTCCTGGTTTCACACACTCTTATTAAATAGACAGACAAACAGAAAGTTCTGATGTTTCTTGAGGCCTCTTCCTCAAATTATGGGGCCTTGGCAGTGCATTCTGGAGTGTCCTTCTGCCCACCCCTCACTTCAAGAAATCAGTCTACCGGGAAAGACTTAGGTTGCTGGAAAAGGCTTTCTGATTCCAGAGTGACTAAAAGCTCTGAAATCTTTTTAAAAACAAAATTTAGATTCTAAATTAAAACTCCTTCAGGGACCTAATGACTGAAAAGTGAGTGCAGGGATTGGAGGGCTAAAATGAGGAGAGAAAAGGGGGCATGAAGGTAAAATGAGGGCGAGGGGAGCAGGGGTAATGGCATCTACTGAGGTGGGGGAGGCTTACATGATTGAGGATCCACAAGGGGGCCAGTAGGCTAGAGCAGAACAAGCAAGGTGGGGAAGAGCCCCAGGAGGAGATCAGATGGGAAAGCAGGGGTCAAGTCATGGGGGGCTTAGGGCTTAGGGTCAAGTCATGGGGGGCTTAGATTCAACTGGAACCTGATTTGTGTGTTTTTGTTTGTTTTTAATATTTATTTATTTGGCTACACCAGGTCTTAGTTGTGGCACTCAGGATCTTTTGTTGCAGCGCACAGACTCTCCAGCTGTGGCATGTGGTCTTAGTTGCTAATTCCCCCACCAGGAATTGACCTGTGTCCTTTACATTGCAAGGCAGATTCTTAACCACTGGACTTCCAGGGAAGTCCCCTGATTTGTGTTTTTAAAATGTGCTTTTGACAGCTGAGGTAAGAACAGATTATGACATTATAATTGGGGAGACCAGACTGTAGCCGAGGCAAGAGTGACAGTAACTGGGACTTGAGCGGAGATAGAGACCTGATGTGGGGCTGATGGATTGGCAGGAGTCACAGGAGACTCCCAGGTTTCTACAGTGTATATATGGATAACACTTAACTGAGAAGGGAAAGACTGGAGGTAGAACCCTTAATTCTATAATCTGATCAAGGTAGTGATTATTCTGGCTCTAATGAGAAAATGATTCAACATATTGTCATTTTAATCTTCCCTCTACATGGTTTGCCAGACAACAGTAACAGCTTGACAGCTAAACAGACCGTCAGACCTCCAGAAGTCACTCCAAAGAGATGCTAATCATTTTGATTGATGGCAGCATTATCTTAAGAAACAAAATTAAATTCCTAAGGTTCTTCCCTGAAGGAACCGAGGAGCCTAATCTCTAAACAATCAGGCTCTTCATTGGCGCCCCTGAACTGACTGTGTTAGGAGAGGCTGCAGCTTCCCACTTCTCTTTCTTGGGAAGAAATGCAGAGTGGTGTCAGAGGGATGCTGAGCGGTGGAAAGGGCTTTGCAGTCTCACTCAGGGTTATTCTGTGGTGGAGATAATGCTAGGGTCACCTTAGGAACCTCTCTTCTGTTGATCCTGGGAGGGCAGTTCCCAGTCCATTTTGAAATCAAGTGATACGATCATAATTGAACTTTCCCAAGAAATTGTTCTTGAAAATGGAAAAAATAATATTCTGACTGACTCAGAATATTCAGGAGGCCTTTGACAGAAGGTCTGGAGCATTATTCCAGCCTCCAGCCTGTGAGCCTAGAGAGAGCCCTGCCTGAGACCCCCCCAGAGGGGGCCCCACTTTGGCCTTCCCCAGCTCCACCTCCTCTCTGTGGGGTGAGTAGTTCACAGAGCCAAAGGGATGTATACCACCCAGAGCTGTGTTTTTCCTTCTAGAACATATTTCAGATACAGGACTCCTGAATTTTCCACCCAGACAGCTCTAGGAGACCAGGCCAGGAAGCCCTAGGGCAGGGCAGGGTCTCCCCTGCAGCCTATTTTCTGGCACAAAAATCTAAGGAGCCTGACCTGGCCTACTAGGTTGTTAAGACGGTATATTTGTCAAGGAGAAGTATAGAGCATATTTTAACAGTTTATTGATGTGATTTAAATATCTATCCATATGGCTTGTGGGTCTCTGCTGGTCCCTGCCTGCCAGTTATGGAGCAGGCCTGACATTGCCTCTGAAATGCCTGACCACAGTGAGAGCTGGTTACCTGTGCTTGCCAGGTGGTTTTTAGGGCAAACCTAAGGCTTCAGCCTTTCTGAAAGAAGGTTTGTGAATGGAGTTTATATAAAACAACTCACTTTGGTTAATAAAGGGTCTCATGGTCTGGGGTAGCCACCCACATTCCCAGCAGGGTCCTCATCTCTTGCCCTTCCTTACCCCTGAACCAAGAAAGGCAGTGGACCACCCAGCTCCCCGCTGGTAGAGGTCACGGGAAGGGAAGGAGCCTGAGCCAAGTGGAGCCCAGAGGTCTGAATTTGTTACTCATAAATGGAGCAGCAGGGCATTTCCTGGGCTCTGAGGGGAGAGGTGAGGGCCCCGTGTTGCCATAACCTAAATGTCCTGTGGGACCTCAGTAAACAACACCCCTTCCTCTCTCTCCCTCTTTTATTTCCCCCTGCTGCCTCCCCACCCCACCCTCCTTGCCTTCCCCCCATCTCCTCTCTCATCATCTGCAGTAAACCGGTCCCCTTCCCGCTGCAGTGGGTTGAACCGCTCGGAGTCTCCGAACCGCGAGCGCAGCGACTTTGGGGGGAGCAACACCCAGCTATGCAGCAGCAGCAACAACCTCTACACGCCCGACTACTCGGTCCACATCCTCAGCGACGTGCAGTTCGTGAAGGTAACTCTGCAGAGGGCCTTCCCCTCACCCCGACCCTGCAGCCTTCTGTTCCCCGTTCCAAGAGAATGCGGCATGAACACCATACCTCGGCTTTCCAAAGGCCCTGGTTTCAGTCAGTTTTTTTTTTCTCCCCAGTCAGTTCTATTCTGTTAATTATTTGTCACTATTATTGTTCCTTTGTTCATTTGAACCCTGGTTGTTCATGACTGTCTCCCCATTTTTCATGTGGAAAAACTGAGGCAGGAAGAGATAGGGAATTAGCTTGCCTGAGAGAAGTTGCCAGCAGGACTGTTTCCTTTAATTGCCCCATCATTGGCTCAAGGTTGATTTGGTTTATTCAAGATAAATTTGCAGGGGATTAATAAACCAAGCATATAGTAGAGTATCCCTGGAGAAGGAAATGGCAACCCACTCCAGTATTCCTGTCTGGGAAATCCCATGGACAGAGGAGCCTGGCAGGCTACAGTCCATAGGGTCACAAAAGAGTTGGACGCGACTTAGGAAATAAACAACAACAACAATGTAGTAGTATATAGTGTACAGTGGCTTCTCAGGTGCCTCCATGCATGCTCAGTGGTGTTCCATTCTTTGTGACCCCACAGACTCTAGTCCACCAGACTCTTCTTTCTGTGGGGATTCCCAGGCAAGAATACTGGGGTGGATTGCCATTTCCTCCTCCAGGGGATCTTCCTGACCCAGGGATTGAACCCACATCTCCTGCGTCTTCTGCATTGGCAGGCAGATTCTTTACCACTGAGCCACCTGGGAATCCCAGCTATGATCTTACATATGTATAAGGTTTCACATATTATTATCTAGAAATCTAAAACACAATGCAACCTGTTAGGTTAGCTGAAAATCTTTGTATAATTATCATACCACCTTGCCCTGTCACTGAGCTATTTGAAGAGAATCACTTTGCAAGTATGAGAGAGGCAGCAATGCTTATCACCTTATAGTTAAGGAAAGCTGTTTCTTCATACCCCTCACTGAGTTTAATATTAGACAAACATATTCTAAGATTTCCTCCTTTCTCTTGCTTTGATAGGTTTTATTTTGTTGGTTTTGTTTGCTAGCATTCCGCAAATCATTGCACACTTGGCCTGAGATCAGAGGGAAACCTATTTACCTGAGTCCAACTAAACACCCAACATGCTTACTTGGTGACTGTCGTTCCGGTTGCAGGCCGGATGATGGTGTGCTGAATCACAAAGGTGGGAGAAGGTCCTCTCCTTCTGTTCAGAACACTCACCCTGATAATTTGAGGGTGGTGTGTGCTAACTGGCTTTCTGTGTTCCATGACTCTGTAGACACCCTGAACTAAAATACACATCATTGATAAAAGCAACCATGGAGAGTTACCAGGGGAGGGGCCGTACCTCTGGAGTGGGCTGGGGTAGTGACTGTTGGTAGCGTGCTCTGTGCTATGCACTTTAAGTCCTTGATCTGAATTATCCACTTAGTCCCACAACCACCTTAAGAGGTAGGTACTCTATCATCCCCAGTTTATAGATGAAATGGGAGCTTGAGGGGGCTTCCCAGGTGGTTTTAGTGGTAAAGAACTCACCTGCCAGTGCAGGAGACATAAGAGATGCCAGTTGGATCCCTGGGTCAGAACGATCCCCTGGCGATGGAAATGGCAACTCACTCCAGTATTCTTGCCTGGGAAATTCTGCAGATAGAGGAGCCATGCAGGCTCCAGTCCATGGGGTCACAAAGAGTCAGAGACAACTGAAGTGACTCAGCATACATACACGTGGGAGTTTGCGGAGTATAAGTTCTCATAGCTGGGAAGTGGCAGAACCAAGCTGCATGCTGCAAGATTAAGTCTCTCTGTCTCCAGAGTCCAAGTCCCTCAAGTCACTGGACTTTGAGAGAGTTCAGGGAAATCAGAGCTGATAGAGCCAAGGGAAAGTGCTTTAGTAACAAATCCAACAGTATGCACGGTATGTATGATTGTGGACACTTTAACTAGTCTATCATGATAATGAGGTTGAACCTCAGAAAACAACAGCCCACGATTCTCCTCCCTCTTGCCACCAGCCCTGAAGCCCTGTCATTGTAGACCGTCCTCAGAAGTGGGGTAGGAAAAAGTGGGAGGAGAGAAATTCTGCTGTGCTAACTCAGTGGTTGGTAGTACTGGGCACGTGGTTTGTGGGAAAAGAAATTGAAGGTCATGATATGAGTCAGTGGCTCAACAGGTATCTACTGACTACTTGCTCGTGCTCAGCACTGTCTAGGCATCAACGAGATACTGTGGTCAACAAGACTGCAAGTTCCTGCTTTTCTAGAGCTTCCAGGCTCACAGGAGGAGAAAGGTGATAAACAAGTAACCACATCAGTAACCTAGGTTATTTAGGAGAATGATGAAGGCTCTGAAGGAAATAGATCATGGGATAAACAGTGCCTGGGCAGAGTTGGCAAGGAGGCTGCTTTAGAAATGGTTATTAGAGCAGGCTGAGAAAAGGAAATTTTCTCTTGGGACCTGGAAGGGGCTGTGGAGAGAATGTTCAAGATAGAAATGACAGAGGCAGGAGAGAGTTTGGTGGTCCAAGGATATTTGGCCTGGCGCATTATGTGCAGACAGAGGCTGACATGAGTTGGGAATAGAATGTGGGTAGCAGTGTTACCTGGCATCTTTAGGCCAGAGCACAGGGTCTGGATTCTGTTTTAAGTGCATTGGGAATTTTTGTTAAGTTCGTTTCTCAGGTCTTTCCACTTGTCTTAGTCTATTTTAGCTGTTATAACAATTACCATAGACTGGGCGACTCAGACCGCATTTATTTCTCACAGTTCTTGGAAGCTGGATCTCCAAGTTCAAGGTGCTGGTCAATCCAGATGGCATCTGGTGAGAGTCCAGTTCATGGTTTGAAAATGGCTGTCTTCTCTGTGTATCCTCATGTGGTGGGAAGGAGCAGGGAGATGGGGAGATAGAGGAAGTAGGCTTCTTTCTTATAAGGGCACCAATCGCATTCATGAGGGCTCCCTGCTCATGACCTGACTACCTCCAAGGCTCTACCTCCTAATGCCATCACCATGGAAGTTAGAATTGCAGCATATGAGTTTTGGAGGAACATAAACATCCAGTCCATAACACCATTTATATCATAAGTCGAGAAAATCCATGAGACTTTGGAGAGAAAAGTGAAGGAGGTTTTGAGGCGTCATGTTTAGTGAGCAACTATGATAAGCCCAGAGTTTTCTGAAACATCTCTGGGAGTGCACAGCTTGGAGAGAACTTTTAGGAGATGGATTTGGCTATTCCTCAAAATGGAATGTGTTAGGATGAATACCCAACAAGTTTGTAAGGATTTTCCTAAAATTTACAATTGATCTCACATATCTCATATATCCACTTCTAAAAGCAAATGGAACATTCTATAAATAACAAGGAACATAAAAGGAAAGTCCCTTTCCTGACAGTGAGCCAGTGGCATGCTGAGAGCTCCAAATCTGAGGTCAATTCTCAGGTACAGGTGTCATCCTTTATCTCAGGCCAGAGGGCCTTGCTGTGACTGGGGCAGCGGGGCATCACTGCACATGGTCCTTTTGTCTACCTAGATATTTTGAAATTGAGAAAGCTACCTGTCAGTAGAAGTTTAGGGAAGGCTAGAAACCTAGTAAAGTATTATTCAGAAATCTCTTTCAACTTGTGGTTCAAGTCACTTAAAAACTTCAGTTGCAATGGGTTGTTCTACAGAAGGGAACATTGTAAGTTCAAGCTCTTGTTTAACCTAAGGGTTTGATTTTTCTGTTTTGTTTTTTAATATAAGATGACTTTTTTTTCCTGACTGAATGGACTTTTAGGGCCATGTTCAGGTTGCTCTTTTACTCACCTCCTCAAGCCCACCTTTTTTTTTTTTAATACGAAGAGTTTTTGAGAAAGCTCAAGGGTGATTTCACTGGCCTAAGCCCCTATGACTGACTGCAGAGGCTTTTCCTGTCCAACAGACTAAGTTCTAGAACTGTTCATTAAGTCCAGGCATAATTTGAGTTCAATATAAAATTAGAAAGAAAGGTATATCCAATATCCAGTGAGTATCTGGGAAAGGTATTAAAGCCATGATTGTGTCTGTGTTTGTTTGTGTTTGTGTGTGTGTGTGTGCATGCTCAGTCGCTTCGGTCCTGTCCGATTCTTTGTGACCCTAGGGACTGTAGCCCACCAGGCTTCTCTGGCCATGGGATTATCCAAGCAAGAATATTGGAGTGGGTTGCCATGCCATCCTCCAGGAGATCGACCCAACCCAGGGATCGAACCCTCATCTCCTAAGTCTCCTGCAGTGCAAGCAGATTTTTTACCACTGAGCCACCGGGAAAGCCCCAAAGCCATGATTAACAGGAGTTAATAAGTTACGAAGGTACCAAAGAATCTTTAGGAATTCTTTAATGTATTCAACAAATATTAATATCATCTTTAAATTAAGAACATTTGACAGATGTTGTATAACCTGAATTGTGTAACCATGGCAAAGATGCCCCATCACCATCTGGAGGCAGAATCTCTAAATTGCAAAATTGTGTTTTGAGGGATGAATTTCTGTTGCTGTTTAGTCGCTAAGTTGTGTCCAACTCTTCTGCAACTCCACAGACTATAGCCTGCCAGACTTTACTGTCTATGGGATTTCCCAGGCAAGAATACTGGAGTGGGTTGCCATTTCCATCTCCAGGGGATCTTCCTGACCTGGGATTAAACCCTCATCTTGAGCACTGGCAGGTGGATACTTTACCAAGGAGCTACCAGGGAAGCCCTTGAGGGATGAGTAAACCACCCGAGAGTTGAAAATGTAAGCAGAACACCATAAGAGGATTGGAAACATCACTCTGGCTCAAAGGTGAACTTCTGGATGCATTGACTGCTAAGTCAAAATGTCCCAAAGGGTACCCTTAATTCCTGTTAGTTTCAAGATCAACTGATCTCCATTTCTTTTGTAATTTAGAGGACACTTGAGTTCTTAACTGGCTAGAGTAAAAGACAACTTGAACTCAAGCTATTGCTAAGAAATGGTAGCTACAGTAGTGAAGAGAGAATAAGAAGATGCTGTCCTTTGAACAGTGGTTTCATTCGCTTGGTGCCAGTCAGTATTTCGTAAGCAGTTAACAATGGTTCTAGGCATCATGAGCTGTAATCAAGAAATATAATTGGGGAAAAGAACTATAAATCAAATGACAGTGACCAATGCAGGGTAGTTTCTAATTGATTATGAAATCATATGACACTTTATTTTAAGCACTGTATTGGCTGGAGAATGCACTGGACCTTTAAGAATTAAGAAAGACTAAAAGGTGAGGGAAGGCAAGGTCAAAAGGGAGAGGGAAGGAAGGGGTAAGGAAGGCAAGTGAATATGGTGCACTCAAGGAATGTAAAAGGGGCTGAGCCAGACCAGTGATTCTGTGCTGGCCATGCAAGGCTGGATTGTCAAAACTGGGCAGAGCTATTTAGTTGATCTGCTGGACCGTCAGTGTCTGATGCAGAATCCAGTGGCCATATGTGGCTGTTGAGCATATGAAATGTGGCTCATCCAAACTGAGGTTTGCTAGAATGTAAAATACATATTGGATTCCAAAGACTTGATACAAAGAAGAATGTAAGATTCCTCATTAATTATTTTATATTGGTGACACATTGAAGTGAAGCTATTTTGGATATGTTAAGTTAAATGAAATGTATAAAATTAATTTCACCTGTTTGCTTTTACTTTTTTTAAAAACTTGACAACTAGAGAATTTTAAATTACCTATGTGGGGGTTTCCCTAGTGGTCCAGTGGTTAAGATTCTGTGCTTCCAATGCAGGGGGCATAATTTCAATTCTTGGTAAGGCAACTTAGCTCCCACATGCTGCTCGGCCAAAAAAAAAAATTTACCTATGTGATCTCACATTGTATTTTTCTTGGATAGTACTGTGCTAGGTAGAAGAGGCTTCACAGGTGAACAGGAGGAGGGAACTGACAAAAAGTGATGCTTGAATCTAGAAATGCAGCTGGGGAGATTTCCTGAATACATTTGGCTAGTGCCTTCTCAAATTTCTTTTAAAGGGACACTTTGATGCAGGTGGTAAAAAATCCACCTGCGATTCGGGAGACCTGGGTTCAATCCCTGGGTTGGGAAGATCCCCTGGAGAAGAGAACAGCTACCCAGTCCAGTACTCTGGCCTGGAGAATTCCATGGACAGAAGAGCCTGTCAGGCAACAGTCCATGGAGTCGCAAAGAGTCAGACACATCTGAGCAACTTTCATTTTTGTTGACATCATATTTGTTTGTGACTTTTCTAACTTAAAAGAGGAAGCATTGTGAAAGCAAGGCTGTGAGATCCCTAGAGCAGGTAACCAAGGCATTGCCCAATGCCTTTGTCTTGAATAGGCAGTGTGTTTCACACCATATTTTTTAGGCGAAGAATCATTTGGTCTTTAACTAAAAGTGAAAAAGTGAAAGTGTTAGTCCTTCAGTCATGTCCAACTCTTTGGGACCCCATGGACTATATGTAGCCCGCCAGGCTCTTCTGCCCATGGAATTCTCCAGGCAAGAATACTAGAGCTGGCAGCCATTCCCTTCTCCAGATCTTCCTGACCCAGAGATTTATCCAGGTCTCCTGCATTGCAGGCAGATTCTTTACCATCTGAGTCACCAGGGAACTAAACTGGAAGCCAAATCTAAACTAACTAGTTAAAAGAACCCAAATAGAATAATATCAAGTGCTTTGTTGGGCTTACCAAGAGTCATTTAGGACATTTTCCTGTCGTTTAAGCCAGGAGAACCTTCAAGACTCCCAAGAAAGCTTCATTTTTAGAAACCCATGGTAACATTAGAAGACTGAGTTTTGATAATAACTTTGGCTCAGACCATGTGTCTTACCTCTCTTCAGTCATCTGATGCCAGCTGCTGCTGCTGCTGCTGTCGCTTCAGTCGTATCCGACTCTGTGCGACCCCATAGATTGCAGCCCACCAGGCTCCCCCGTCCCTGGGATTCTCCAGGCAAGAACACTGGAGTGGGTTGCCATTTCCTTCTCCAATGCATGAAAGGGAAAAGCAAAAGTGAAGTCGCTCAGTCGTGTCCAACTCTTAGCAACCCCATGGACTGCAGCCTACCAGGCACCTCCATCCATGGGATTTTCCAGGCAAGAGTACTGGAGTGGGTTGCCATTGCCTTCTCCCATCTGATGCCTATGGAACCCCCAAACAACATAGCTGTTTTGGAGGGACTTCCCCTAAAGTTTTGTGAAAGGCAGCCTAATGAAGCCAGGTGCATTTACAATGTACAGAGGTGAGCTCAGATGCTTTCCCCTGGACAGCAAGAGTAAAGGCCCTTTAAACTGAAATGCCCAGATTGCACAGCAGATCCTAGCCATTATCAGACCCTGGAACTTCTCCTCAGAGAACTTGGAGTTCTACAGTCCCACCTCGCCTTCCATCTCCTGGCCCCTGAGAATGAATAGCACTTTCCCAAATAGAATGCACATCTCAGGGCTGGAGCTCTGAAGGCTTGCTAACTGTCAAACCTTAGGCAAATCCCCAACCTTTCTGAACTTCATTTCCTTATTTGTAAAATGGGCATCACAGGACCTCTCATGCTTACCCCCTTGCAGCCATGGTGCCCAAAGGAGATAATGCATTCCTGAGTACTCTGTAAGCCATAATGCACTAAATGGATGGAAGGTTTTATTCTCATATTCCAATGTCTGTCTGCAAAAGCAAACTCTTCTGCATAACATTAGCACTAGAGCCTTCACCAATGTCTGAAAATCGAATCATCAGTTCCATCTCTTTAGTATATTTGTAGCACTTCCAATAATATATAGGATTTCCAAAAATAAATAACCCAATGATGTTTTAAATAAAAGTTGAGATTACAAGCCAAATTTGGTGCAAATCAGGAATGAGTTTGTTACTGCAAATAAATAGATTTGTGAGCTTCCTGTCATAAAAGGAAAAAAAGGAAACCTCGTGGATATTTGAGTCCTCATTCAATATAAGGAAGTATATAATGCATCTACAGAAAGGAGCTTCTTCCTGGCACTACTTTCTTGAAGGATTTATCAAATGGATTCCTATATGATTATGGAAGGCATTAGAAAAAAACAGTAGTAATAAATTGACTTCATCTGTGGTTTTGCCAAAGTTTATGTTCTTCATATGGAGGTTTCTTATTTCAGCCTCTACACAAGTTATCGATCTTGTTCTTGCTGAGTCCTCATTGACTGCCCTTTAGGAAGAGGGCCCTTGGCAACAACGTAAGCCTGTGTTTTAAACCTCTCCATGGGCAACCGCCTGCTAACTGAAGGGCCTTCCATCCTCTCCGGGGTCTCAGGAGAAGGCTCCTCCAGGTGTAAGAGTCCAGAGCCAATAAAAATGAACAGAACGCTGTTGGCAAAGGGGTTCCCTCTTTGCCCCTTAGCTGCTGGGCCCCAGAACATGGATCCCAGGCCACCAAGGCCAAAGGTTCCAAAGCACCTTAGCGGGGGTGCTTCTGAGCTCAGGAAGGTGAGCCAGGTCCAGGGAGGGCTCTGCCCAGCTTCTCCTGAACCTCGACCCAGCTCTGTGCCTCCATCTTCCAGATCACACGGCAGCAGTACCAGAACGCGCTCACCGCCTGCCACATGGAGAGCTCACCCCAGTCCCCCGACATGGAGGCCTCCACGACCCGGGGCACACCCCAGACTCCCAAGGATGACCCTGCTGCCACCCTCCTGAGCCACCGGAGCAGCCTGCCGTGTAAGCCGGTTGGGAGGTGATGAACTAGGCCGCTGTGGGGTGGGGAAGGCCCTTCTCCCTCCCTGGCCCCGCCTCCCTCCCCGGCCCCGCCTCCCTCCTCGGCCCCGCCCAGAGCTGCAGTCTCTTCTCAGGGGGCCTCAGGTCTCCTCCAGACCAGCAAGATGATACACTTACTGTCCTCCCCAGGCAGCCGCTCAGATGGGCTGAGAAGCCCCGGCGAGGTCGTGTACCTGCGGATGGAGGAGATGGCCTTCACCCGGGAGGAAATGACCGACTTTGAGGAGCAGAACACGCAACAGCTCTCGCTGTCTCCTGCCGCTGTGCCCGCTAGAGCAGGTCCGGGAGGGAAGCTGAGTCCCGTGGAAGTAAAGGGGGGATGGGTCAAGGCCATTGGGTCCTGGTATGGCCCCAGGTGAGCCAGGTGAGGGAAGTCTGGGACCATAGCCCCCACGTAAAGCTCCCCACCTCCTTATGCTACCAGAGAAGGAACACTAAGGCTTACTGTGCACCTCCCAGGCATCAGATCCGCGGTCGTTTATTCTCAGAACACTGTTAGCTAGGTTTTCACCTGGATTCAGACCCTGGCTTCCCCATTTAGGAGTTCGGCAACTTTAAGCAAGTTACTCTAACCTAAGACTCGGTTTCCTTAGCTTAATAGATATCTTTCCTTATGTTTGTTGTTTTTCAGTCGCTCGGTTATGTCTGACGTTTTTGCGTCCCCATGGACTGTAGCCCACCAGGCTCCTCTGACGATGGTGTTTCCTAGGCAAGAATACTGGAGTGGGTTGCCATTTCCTTTTCCAGGAGAACTTCCCGACCCAGAATCAAGCTCACATCCCCTGCATTAGCAGACGGGTACTTTACCACGGAGCACCCAAGGAAACCCATTCTTCCTAATGTTAATAGATAAAAATCACGGTGGCTGCTTCATGGTGGGTAGCTTTGAGCAGAGATGAAATAACATTTATAGGAGGGTGCATCACAGTACTGGTACCGTGCTCCCTAAATATTAGGAAGTTATTATTAGGCCTAATTTATAGATTAGGAAGGGTTTCCCTGGTGGCTCAGACAGTATAGAATCCACCTGCAATGCAGGAGTCCTGGGTTAAATCCCTGGGTTGGGAAGATCACCTGAAGGAGGGCTGGACAACCCACTCCAGTATTCTTGCCTGTAGAATCCCCATGTACCGAGGAGCCTGGCAGGTTACAATCCTTGGGGTTTCAAAGAGTTGGACACGAATGAGCAATTGAGCACATAGATTAGGAAACTGAGGTCAGCCTTTGCTCTTACTGGCAGGGCTCTTCCCCTTCTTTGAGCCCCTGAGACTAGCAGTAATCTGTAGGATCTGTCCTGATCTCTGAGATCATAGCACCTCCCATGGAGACACTGAATACTCCTGTCTTGACTGCAGTGTTGCTCCAAGCTCCCAGCGTCCCACCAGTCCTGAGATCCTTCTATGCTTGCCTGCTAATCATCAAGCTAATCATCTCCATGTGTTCTGCACCCCCCCCACACACACACCAACGACCCCAAGGCCAGCACCCATCCTGCCTCCAGACCCACCCCAGTCCACAAGACTGAGATCCCTCAAGTCCAGAGCAGTGACCTGACAAGTGCTCATAGACTTTTGAAGTCAGTGAGACAACATGTTTGAACTTGTGGCTAACTCAGAAAATCTAGGATATGCGTAATCACAATTCCAGGACCTGAATTTAGAATGATGGTTTTAGAATGATGGATTTTAATAGCTAACACATGTAGCAAGGAATGATATCAAAGGAATGAGAATAGAGGAGATGGGCCAGTCTTTGGAGATTATTCCAGTCCATCCTCCTCTTATGACACATGAGGGCCTACGCCTGGAGAAGGGAAATGGCTTCTCCAATCCACCACACCATGTGCCTCCACAGTGAGATTCAGAGGCATTGGTGGTCAGGGCCTGGGTCCCTTTCCAGCTCTCAGATCTGGCAGTTCTCTGAATCCCCCCTCGGTTTGGAAGAAGAAAGCACATGAGCTTAGCTGTTATTGAGCCCTGTGATTTTTTCAGGGTTCATGCAAGGAGAGGAAGGTGAAGGTGACACCCGACCTTCCTCCAAGGTGCTTCTTATCTGGCAGATACTGAGTGGAAATTCTCATGTTCTCGCCTCTGTCTGACCTAACAGTGCTTGGAGAGTTGGATTCTTGCTCCTCTTCCCTTGTTTCTTAGTTCCTTTTGTGGCCCTAAAAAGCCTCTTGCTAAGTAATTAGAGCCTTTGTCTTCCTGGACATCCCTTCTATGTTACAGCCACCACTGCCTTGGCTCTGGTTTTGAGCTTTCACCTGCCAAGGAGCATTGGCAAAAAACACCCTACCTGGATCCCTGGGTGTTCTGGTAGAAAGGCTTGTGTTCTTTCTTCTTTTCTTTTTCTCAGCATCAGATAGTGAATGTTGTCATATCAACCTGGACACAGAGACCAGCCCCTACAGCAGCGACTTGGAGGAAACCATGGGCAAGAAGTTGCTGAGAACCTTGAGTGAGTACTTCTTTACCAGGATGAAAACCACCCACCAGCTGGTTAGTACGAAAAACATGCTAGGATCTTACTCCTGAAGGAGAAACCATTGACTCCTTTTGGGAACCCAAGTGAGGTACAAATGTGGAAACCTGTAATGGGGTTTGGGCAGGTACTGCACCCTTGATAGTTTGGGCGTCTGTCCCATTCAATGGGTAGTTGTCTAGGGCAGGAGTCTGTAAACCATGGCCACAGATCAAATCCTGACCTCCTCCCCTGCCCATTCCTATAAAAAATAAGGAGGCTTCCCGGTGGCTCAGACAGTAAAGAATCTGCCTGCAGTGTGGGAGACCTGGGTACAATCCCTGGGTTGGAAATATCCCCTGGAGAAGGGAATGGCAACCCGCTCCAGTATTCTTGCCTAGAGAATTCCATGGACAGAGGAGCCTGGTGGGCCACCATCCATAGGGTCGCAAAGAGTCAGACACAACTGAGCAACTAACACTTTCACTTTCACTTTATTGGATCATAGAACCCACTAGTCATTGATGGCCACAACGGCAGAGTTGAGTAGTTGCAAAAGGGACCAAATGGCCTGCAAAACCTAAAATACTCACAACTTGGTCTTTTAAAGAAAATTTGTATTCAGGAAACTCAATAAAAAGGAGAGCAATATCCTCTGTGGAAGGAAGTCCATGGCAGGGAGAACAAGGTGAAAAGTACTCCTTTCTAAAAACAATGGAGCTGGGAACAGAGTACCCTCCACCCCCACATACCCCAATGCAGAAGAGAGGTTGCCTCTGATCTAGAGAGTGTAGGTCCCTGGGGATGGCTTCCAGCTACAACCACCACCTCTGGCTCAGGGACATCAAAGTCCGTGAGACCAGTCTTCTCTCTGAGGGTGTCTGGCAACCATTTGAGCTGGGGATGAGGAGGCATGCTCCTGGGACACTGTGTGGGCTTCGCTCGATCCCGTCCAGGAAATCTTCGATCCATTGGCACTAATCTGGACATGTAGCTTTTTGGAGATGTCATCTCAGGTGGAAGATGCATTCTAATCCTTCAAGATGTGCATATGCTGATATTAGCACCTGGAGACAATGCAGACTACTGCCAAACTATCGAGGGCTTTGTCTCCATTCCTGTTTCTATTTTGAAGAGCGCTTGGGCCCCTGAGACAGTACTCATGTTCTCCCAGCCTTACAGATTGACCCTTAGAAACTGTGTTTTTCAGGTGGTCGAAAAAGGAAGAGGTCACCAGATGGAGAGAGAACCTCTGAGGAGAACTCCAACTTAACGCCTCTCATCACATGACAGCGCTGTCAGCGTCCACTGGGGGCGTGAGATTCCAGAGCTCTGGGGAGAACCCATCCTCCCGTCGTCTGCTTCTCCCCAAGGCCTCCCACTGGTGACAGAGCGTACTGCTTTCTTTACCACCTCTTCACCCCTAGCCGTCAGTGTGGCAGATTTTTCTCTCATCACCTCCAGTTTGACTCAGAGCCTTGCGGTGGCTGTGACGGAAGGAGGTGCCTCAATGGAACATGCTAAAAATGATCTCGTCCATAGCACAGTCTGGGACTGCAGAAGAAATGACCCCAGGCTGACAATGCCACTCTAGGACCCCTGATGCACTTCCTGTTCCTTGGTGTCACTTGGCACCATATTTCATGCTTCCCTTAGGTCAAAAGGTGCCACTGGCAGGTGAGAACAAAGGAGGCTGGGGCAGCAGGTAGGAGAGTTAGTTCAGGAGATGCACCAAGAATTTCTCCAGAACATTAGAGCAGCGGGACTCAGTCATGCTGCCATGTGACGTTACAGGACAGAAAACTGTTGGTGACCAGTTTCCTGTTAGAAGAGGGTTCCAGCAGCCTGGGAGGTGTGTCTCAGCTGGAATGAAAAGAATGTAAGATGGAACCTCAAGTCACTGTGTTTCCCAGGGACACATCTGTTTTGGCTCCTGATTAGTAGTCATCAGTCCATCAGTAAATCTGCTCTGGAAGAGGAGGAGCAAGGAGAAGAGAAACCCATTTGGGAGCCAGAGATGGAACTTCAGGTTTTAAATTCCAAATATATATATATATATATATATATATATATATATATATATGGAAAAGTTTTAGCCATGAAAAGCCAAAGAGTGCCCAGGTCAGCCAAGAAGGATGCAAGCTCTCATGCAGCTTCAGTGTGTATTACACTGGAACATTGAAGAATCACTCTTCTTTTTTTGTCCATTTCTCCACCCCCACCCTTTCCTTCACTCCATCAAGTCAGCTGAGTGTACTTTATTCCTAGAATGTACCAGATCT
Organism: Odocoileus virginianus; assembly: GCF_023699985.2. Taxonomy (NCBI): domain Eukaryota; kingdom Metazoa; phylum Chordata; class Mammalia; order Artiodactyla; family Cervidae; genus Odocoileus; species Odocoileus virginianus. The sequence continues at coordinate 3,657,827 of NC_069680.1, forward strand.
CTGAATAAAGTACCAGAGAGAGCTGGTACATTCAACACCGTTTTCACCTGATGTTGGGCTTCCGTTGTGGCTCAGCTGGTGAAGATCCGCCTGCAATGCGGGAGACCTGGGTTCGATTCCTGGGTTGGAGATCCCCTAGAGAAGGGAAAGGATACCCACTCCAGTATTCTGGCCTGGCGAATTTCATGGACTGTGTAGCCCATGGGGTCGCAGAGAATCCTTCCTATGCGACTGAGCAACTTTAACCTCACTTCACTTCACTTGGGACAGGTGCAATTCCAAGGATAACCACCAGGTGGCAGGATGACTGCACAGACCTGCTTGAAGAGTAAACTGATGAGAAACCACAGAGCCAGCCTTACAGAATATGTGGAAGTAAGTGAAGGTTGTCTTTGGGACACTTGTATCCCTTTCTGATGTATATCCCACCCATTGGGTTCCCTAGATCAGGGATCCAGTAATCCAGTGCTCATCTCAAAACCATTCCCTAACTTTTCTTTGGGGATGTAATTCTCAGGCTTCCCTCATCTTCCTCCAAAACCATTACTCCCACTTCCCCAAACCCATTCAATCAATAATCACATAGAGGGTGGAGAGACTGATAATTCCTCTGGGTTATTTGCATCTCAAAAGAAAATGCTTACCCACGGGAACCTTTACCTCAGGGGTTCTTAACTTGGGGTCCGTCACTCCAGGGGGTCCATTGTTGGACTTCAGAGGGTCTATGAAACCCCTAACTCTGTCAGAATTTAGTGTCTGCCTTCTTATGTGTGTTTTCCAGAGGGCTAAAGCTTTCATACGATTCTCAAAGTTCTCAGACCCGCAAAGTATTAAAATCCACTGTTTAACTAGTGGAACTTTCAGCCCAGAGTTTCTGCAATGCAGAATGAAGTGAATACTGGGTAGTTTGAGACAGATTTTTAGTTGTAAATGGCCTTCCCAAGTGTCCATCAAAATCGATGGCGAAAGCTGGCACCCACCAAGTGGAAGTCGTCAGAAGTCCTTGGCATACCCTATGGTATTTACAGCGTACACCCACGTAACTTGGTCCCCACCAAACCCCAGCAGGTGTCTGCAGACAGGAGGGGCACAGCATGTGGAAGTGGACTTTGCCTTTTTCAGCAGTGTATTATTGACTTCACATCCTTTGCCTGGCCCTGCCTGAGGCTCAGCAGTGCATGATTTCTCGTAAATAACTCACAGCTACCACCCACCCCCAACACCTACCCTTGCCTGGCAGAAACAGCCGAAGTGTCAGCCCTCGGTGCTGGGTGCCTCTGACCCAAACCGGTGAATGCTGTTTCAAACAAGGTGCGCAGTCACGCAGTCTTCTTGCCCAGCTGGCCACTGGCCCAAGGGTTCCGCCTGGCCAGTCTTCCTTTCATTACGCCTTAGGCCACTGCTGTTGCTTCACACCCGTCTCTTTGCAAAATCCCTAAGAAGCCTGTCACCACACCTCCCCCTTTACCCCACCCCCTCCCAAGATTTTCTCCAGGTTACAAAAAAAGTAAAAAAAAAAAGAGGATTTTGAAATAAAGTATTTATGAAGGCTCAATACATTGTAAATAATTTTTAAATAAAATAAAAATCCTTTTCCTGGACTATGGCTGTTTTCCTTGCCCCTGCATCTCAGAGTTCCAGAGTGGTTTTCCTTTGAGATGTAGGGCGGGGTGGGGCACACACCTGAGGGCCACCTGCTTGAAGAGGCACTCCTCTCAAGGCCAGGTGTGAGGTTGCAGGTAAGGTTACAGGAAAGCCCTGTGCTCTGCTTTGGGATGTCAGATGGGTAAGATCTTGCAGGAACAAATTTCAGAAATGGAAAGTAAAACCCAGATGAGAAGCCAGAGTGTGACTTTAGACAAGAAAGGAGCATGAGGATGAAAATGAGAAGGGCTGGCATTTTTCAGAGCCCTGTGTTTGCAAGGCACTGGACTGGGTGCCTTCCAAGTTCAAGGTTTTAGGGGCCAGATCCAGTCTAGCGTTTGAAGCAATGTGCTCGCTGGCTCACTTCTGCAGGCCCTTTGGAGAGGAGCCAAAGTAGCCCAATTCCAGTGATTTCCAAAGAGACGCTGGGAAAAGGAACAAGGGAGCAGGGAGGGCTTATTGGACTTTGTGGAAGGTTGGAATCTCTCACCTACTACTGTCTCCAACCAGCACACAGAACAATTAGTGACCTGCACCAGGACTGCTTGGGATTCTTCCCAGGAGCTGCCCACAGGCTGTAAAGTTCACTGTGCGCACATGCTCTGTAGTGTTCGATTCTTTGAAACCCCCTGGACTGTAGCCCACCAGGCTCCTCTGTCCATGGTATTCTCTAGGCAAGAAAACTGGAGTGGGTTGCCATTTCCTACTCCAGGGGATCTTCCCAACCCAGGGATCAAGCCTGCATCTCTTATGTCCCCTGAATTGGCAAGTAGGTTCTTTACCGCTAGTACCAGCTGGGAAGCTCCTAAATTTCATTAACAGTAAATAAATTATGTTAATTGCTCAGTCATGTCCGACTCTGCGATCCCATGGACTATAGCCCGCCAGGCTCCTCTGTCCATGGAATTCTCCAGGCCAGAATACTGGAGTGGGTAGACTTTCCCTTCTCCAAGGGATCTTCCCAACCCAGGGATCAAACCCGGGTCTCTTGCATTGCAGGCAGATTCTTTATTATCTGAGCCGTGAGGGAAGCCTTAAATAAATGATACTAATAACTATTTTGTTGAGGGTTCTATGTGAACTTCAAAGGTAGGATCGGCCCAGCACTCACGCTCCTAGTCTTCACCACTTCGTGGCCATGGAACCTTGAGCAATTCATAACTTATTTTACAAACTGTGACACAGGCCAGGGACCATGCTCCTTCCCAGGGTGGTTTTGAGAAAGAAACGAGCGTGCCCACATTTCGAGGCGCACGGAGAAGCCCTGCAGTAAAGAACCTTGTGTAACTGGCTAAGGCCAGCTTTTCCCAGACTTACCCAAGGCCATTCGTGTGAACACTAGTGGGAAAAAGGAACACACTGCAGGGAACAGACATGTAACAAGAGAATTAAGAAGGCCAGATTCTCATGAGATTGGGACTTCTTTATATGCTAAAAACATTTGAGCACTTTGGTAAGTATACTTTGGCTTAAAGAAGTGTTTCCAACTGGTTTTTCATTAGCAATCCCCCCAGAGAGAAATACTCAATTCAAATTCTGCCCAACAAGAGAAATTAAGATTTTGATAAATTAAGATACCCAGAAATAAGATTTTGTCAAGTAGGGCTTTGCTTTGGGAGACCACAAAACCACTTTAATATTTTAGACTTTCTTTTGCCCTCATGAACCAATCTTTGCCACCTCAGAGGTCCTATCACCCCTGTCTAGAATTCAGTATAGAGCTATGTTTGGGAAGAATGATAGATTGACAGAAGGTAGAAATCACTGTACTCCAGTTTTTCTCATTCCCTTATGAAGGGCAAGCATCTTTAAATAGGAAGGAGAACAAACATTGATAGAAAGAAAAATAAAATGAAAGGTAATGAAGAGATGAGTGTGAGGTCATATCCATTCACATCCTCCAGACCCAGTCACGCACCAACACAAGTTCACTGAAGGACTCCAAGGAACGAGCCGGGTGGTGAAGGATATAGAAGCCATAATCTGTGCAGAAACACTGAAGCATCATGGAGGGTGGAGTTTCACTTGGAGAAGCAAAAGCAAGGAATACCAACTACTACTCTCAAATATTTGAAGGGTCATCAATCAGAAGTACCCGAAGATTTAGTGTGTGTCATTTAAAGGAAGGGAGGAGGGGAGCCAGGGGATAGGGTAGATGGCAATCAAATTCTGGATCAAAGTAAAAGACCTCTTTAATGAAAATGCTCCAACAGTAAAATGGATGTTTCACCAAGTATTGAAAGAACACAACCCCCCACCCAACCCAGTTGAAAGTGACGAGTCAGGGACAACACAGAAGAGACCCTTTCATTGGGAGAGAGAGGCTACAGCTGATGACTTCTAAGATCTTGATCAGCCCTCAAGACTGTAGCATTTTAGGGACTTCCCTTGCAGTCCAGTGATTAAGAATCCACGCTTCCTCTGCAAGGGGTGCAGGTTTGGTCCCTGGTTGGGAAACTAAGATTCCACATGCAGCACAATGCAGCCAGTTTTTTTTAATTAAAAAAAAGGACTGTAAAATTTTATTGTTTTTGTCTTAAGGCTGGGTAAGTACAGGGTTTGCAGGCCTGTGGGATGCAGCCCAACACTGAGTGTTCCTGACATGCTGACTTAACAAGATTTATAGGATAGTGTTCTTGCCTGGAGAATCCCAGGGATGGCGGAGCCTGGTGGGCTGCCATCTATGGGGTCGCACAGAGTCAGACACGACTGAAGCGAGTTAGCAGCAGCAGCAGCAGCAGCCATGTACCTGTGCTCCAGGGGCTCCTGCAGGTTGCTAAGCCTCAGAATGAGCCCCAGGCTGAGGTGTTGGGTGCCCCACCCCCGGCCCAGAACCTTCCCATTCTAAGACAGCCCCATGACTCTGGCAGTGGTCCTGTGAGCCTCAGCCTCATGTAAGGAGTGGGTGTGAAGTGCCTCCAGATTATCTGTGATAGTCATGAGGACTAAGATGCTTCCCTGGGGGCTCAGACTAAGATCATGGCATCTGGTCCCATCACTTCATGGCAAATAGATGAGGAAACAATAGAAACAGTGAGAGACTTTATTTTCTTGGGCTCCAAAATCACTGTAGATGGTGACTGCAACCTTGAAATTAAAAGACACTTGCTCCTTGGAAGAAAAGCTATGACAAACCTAGACAGCATATTAAAAAGCAGAGACATTACCAACAAAGGTCTATATATAGTCAAAGCTATGGTTTTTCCAGTAGTCATGTATGGATGTGAGAGTTGGACCAAAAAGCTGAGCACTGAAGAATTGATGCTTTTGAACTGTGGTGTTGGAGAAGACTTTTGAGAGTCCCTTGGATGACAAGGAGATCCAACCTGTCAATCCTAAAGGAAATCAGTTCTGAATATTCATTGGAAGGACTGATGCTGAAGCTCCAATCCTTTGGCCACCTGATGTGAAGAACTGTCTCATTGGAAAAGACCCTGATGCTGGGAAAGATTGAAGGCAGGAAGAAAAGGGGATGACAGGATGAGATGGCTGGATGGAATCACCAACTCGATGGACATGAATTTGAGCAAGCTCTGGGAGATGGTGATGGATTCCGGTGACTTCCCACTGTCTTCCATTCCTTCCAGAATCCTCCATTGTGACATGAGATTTGTCCGAATGAGGCTTCTAGCCACTGATGGTCAGGTGTGAGGAATGGAGAGTTCTTGCCTTGCACTGAGGGAACGTTTGCTTCTAGTATAACTGGCTTCTTGGGTAGAGATGTGTGGTTCTGCCCTTCAAAGGCAAAGGGGTTGCTGTGTCCTTTGCCAAGTCAAGAACCAGGAGATACATGGTGTCCTATTCCAGGTAGATGCTGAAGGAACTGGTGAGGGATAGGAATTGGTGAGGAGTGTCTTCCCTCTTCCTGTGAGGGAAGAGTGAAAAACTGGACAGGTATTTTCAGGAAGGGAGGCAAGTGAAGGAGGCGGCCCTGGATAAACGTGGTCACCTTGTACCTTTTTGAGTCACTAAGGGAAGTTTCAGATGAGGCTTCAGAAAGACTGAATTCTGACAGAGAAAGCCCTGTAGTCTACTCTGCCCTTGACGCTGAGCGAGTCACAGGCCACGCTGGGAGACCCTGAGAGCTGCTCGGCACTCACCCTTCCTGCTGTACGAGGGTTAAGTAACAGGTTAAACTTGTGGACTCGAGCCAGACTTCATGGCTTCAGATCCCTATCACCTGTGAGTCATGTGACTGATACGGTATTAGGCAAGTCACTCGATTCACTGTGCCTGTTTTCTCCTCGGTGGACGGTGAAGATTAACATTAATGCCCACTGCATTGATTTATCATTGAGGATTAAGTGAACCTACATAGATATATATAAAGGGCTTGGAATAGGGCCTGACAATAAATCATTTTCAATAAAGTCTTTCCTCAGACCTTTGTTTTTAAAATATTCAGTTTTATTTATCTGGCTGCACCAGGTCTTAGTTGTAGCACAGGGAGCCCTCAACCTTAGCTGTGGCATGCAAGATCTTTTACTTGCAGCATGCAAACTCTTAGTTATAGCATATGGGGTACAGTTCCCTGACCAGGGATCGAACCCAGGTCTCCTGCATTGGGTGCGTGGAGTCTTAGCCACTGGACCACTGGGGAAGCCCCTCAGATTTCCCTTACATATGTAATTTTTAAAGAAAATATTAATTACAGGTGAAGCATCTCACTGTCTTACTCCTTTTCTCCTCACTGGTAACCACTTTCCTGAGATTGAGGTATACCTTTCCTACCTATATTTTAAAACTTACTACATACGTATGTACTCATAAGCAACTACAGTATGCAGCACATTTTAAGAAATGGTCTCATAAATGGCATCACATTTCACCTTTCATCCACTTAGAATTATCCGTGAGCTTTACCCTCATTAATGCACACAGCTCTGGTACCCTCTGAATTACCCATTCATGTCCTTTGTTCATTTTTTCTAACAGTATTTGTATTTTTCTTTTAATGTTTAATATGAAGGATTTTAAAAATTAAAATAAAAAATCCTGGATTATAATCCTTTGTAATTCAGAATAGTAATCCTTTGTCAGTGATATGCATGGCAAATATATTCTAAAAATCTATAGGATTTTAGAACAACTCAAAGGATGCCTGTTAACAGATCTTGTAGCAGGATGACATAGCAGATCCTGTTAACATAACAAGAGTTATTTTTCAATATTTTAAAATGCCAAGTAGTAGCCCTCTTGTTTGAGGTAAGGCTGAAATTCTACTAAACCATCATCTGGAGAGGCCCTTGGACTCCCTGAAAAAATATGAGCTATGTCTAAGTGGCTCTAATCGTTTCAATAGACTAAGAGGTACTCCAACTATAGTGGGAGGGATTGTGTTTTAGAATCACCCTGAGTGATGTCAACCGTTCTATGAATCCATGAAGTTCAGTTTCTTATGTAATATAAGACGACGGCTGGCCTCTGAAGGACACTGACAAGAGTCTGTGGGATGGTGAGTTCACAAAGGGAGGCAGACCACAAGAATACATTTGAGTATTTTCTTTGGCAACTGAGAAGTCCCACCATAGCATTCATTTTAAATTGTGGGTTACAACCCATTAGAGGATGACAAAATCAAGTCCATGGGTCTCAATCAGCACTTTTACTTTTATTACTTCAGTGAAACAGAACATGATAGAAGAGAAAACAGAATCTACTACACATAGCAAGGGTAAATACTATTCTGTGAAACCTTTATCTCAGTTAAATGTGTGGGTGAGATATAAATATATTTCTTACTTTGATCACCCTAAAGAATTCAAGCATAGGGCTAGGGACACAACCATGCAGAAGAAGCAGGGAGACAGACACTCTGGGTCGAGATGACGAGTTTTAATGACACAGCCAACACCCACAATCACACTTGGCTCTTCAGACAACTTCATCTTTGGGACTTGATACAAAGTAAACCAACACAGGGGAGCATGTGAGTGACATGGGCAATACTCCCGCTTCCAGCAAGGGGGCAAGACATTTATGTTTCATTATCAAAGTACTTTTTTATTCTTCTCAAATAAAAACCTTAATTTGCTCTGACCTCCAAAATGGCTCTAATCCCAGGCCCCTATTTTCAAGAGATGTTCTTTTCCCGTGGGGCCAGTTTAAACAGAAGCCACTTCACCAGAGTAGCCTTTTCTGTCCCTCAGTAGTCTCTAATCTAGTTGTGATGTTTACAACCAGGTCTGTGCAGGCAGGGAACACATGAAACAGAGGACCGCTTTGGTGGTGCTGGTTTGAGTGCAGTTTCTTCACTGGATTTTGGTGACTGCTTCATGGATGGAGGTGGCCACGTACTCTAGATTTTTGGTGGTTAAGCCACACATGTTGATTCGACCACTCGGCAGCAGATAGATGTGCTTTTCATTGATTAGATACTCAACCTGCTTAGCTGTTGAAAACCAAAAAAGACATATAATTAGAGCAGAAGGAATCCTTAAGCAATGGAGGTCCAAAGAGTCCATTATAGTGACAATTTCCTTCTTTCCCCCTTCACAGAGAAGCAAAACAATAGGAGTTACTTTGTTAGTGTGACACAGCAAGAAGTAACGCTCAACAGATTCTGGAAACTACTCTCATGAGCTAACTTTCTAATCCCCAGAAAGCTTAACATGGTTTTCCTGATGGGAATGTTAATCTGGGACTACCTGTCCATCAAACCTTGGCGGTTACATTCACCTGGACAGCCCATTAACTCAACCAAACCCACAGACTCAAGACCAACCCACTGATATGAAAAACTGTTAAGAATCACTTCATTTATGTTTCTTCAACTGTATTTGCTTAACTCTGAGCACCTAGAGCAACTTCACTTTGACACTTCATTTTCACAGTACACTGGACAAGGCCCTGAGATGAGAGCTACTGGATAAATGTTGTGCACCTGAACTCACAGGCTGAAAACTGTTAGACCTCTCAGGCCTGGTGCATCTCAACTGTCAATCACACACATGCAGGAGGGCTTTCCCCTGAGTCTGCAGAAACGCTTGTGGACAAAATGGGAAGGGACTGTCTGTACTTCCTTTCTGTCATAATATCTAGAGCTTTTTTGATTTATTGTAAAGCCATTTAGTGGATTTTAGGTGATTTTTTTCCCCTTAAGTAATTAGCACCCTTAAGACACCATCAGTTTGAGAGAACAGGATAATATTAATAGTTATGGACTATTCATATGTTGAAGCCCAACCCCCAATGTGATGGTATTAGGAAGTGGCAGGTTTAGATGAGGTCATGAGGGTGAGCACGTGTGATGGGAGCAGTGACCTTCTAAGAGGAGACCAGACAGCCTACTCACGGATGAGCTCTCTCTCTCTCCCCTTCTGTCCCTCCCGCCTCCACTCCACATAAGGACACAGCAAGAAGACAGCCATTTACAAGCTAGGAAGAGAACCCCCACCAGAACCTGATGGTGCTGGCACTCTGAGCTCAGATTTCCCAGTCTCCAGAACTGTGAGAGACAAACCTCTGTTGCTTAAACTACCTAGTCTATGGCATTTTGCTACAGCAGCCCAAGCAGACTAACATGGTAATAAACTCATAATCATCAGAGGAGCAAACACTTTGTGCCAGGCAGTGTTCCAAGCACTTTAGATTAGCTCAGTTATCACCCCCCTTTTACACATGGAAGTTACATGACCTTCCCAAGGCTACAAAGCTAGTCGCTGGATCTGGAATTTTAAGGCAGGCCCTGTAACTCCCAAAAGAGCACACTTGTTAAGCCCATGCCCCGGAGGTAGATGTGGATACAGGACTTCCACCTTCTCTTTTTAAACAGAAACAAAACTCCTCTTCTTTTGTGGGGTAGGGGAGTACCACACTTGAAAAGCAAGTAAAATTTAGGGACTCCTTCCCTAAAAAAAGGGTAACATACACAAACACAATTTTAAAAATATCATTTCAGGATGAAAGCCCCTGTTCTGATAGATGTAGTAAAGGAAGCTCTGCGACATGAGAACTGTAAAAACTAGGTGGTATGCACATGGAGTTCACTGTATAATTCCACCAACTTTTCTGTATGTTTAAAATTTTTCCTAATAAAATGTTGGGAACAAAAAAAAACCCCTCCTCTTTCTTTTTAAAAGAGGGGGTGGTAAATGATGCCAAGTTCTAAATATGTAGCTTTATGTTATAAGCCTACGTTTATTCTCACCATTTTCCAATCCATAATAAAACTAAGTCCCTACTCTGAACAGCAGGACAATATGGATATTTTATGGGAAGACATCTCCACCTTGTGAGCTTTCAGAATATTACTACTAAGCCATTTTCATTTTACTACTACTACCATTCCATTACACTTAATATCTTAAAAATTGTATAAGAATGATTTTCCTTAGTCCAATGCACTGATTCCCCACACCAGGATGGTGAGGACACCCAAGGTTAACTAAGCTATCTGTTTACTTTCTTATGTAGCCTCATTTTACCCAAAGTATCTCTGTGGGTCTACAATATATAATCTCTACCACCTTTGCTTTTTTCTGAGCCCATTTCAAACAGGCGCACTGACGGTCCTGGTTTATAGGACCTCCCAGCACCCCTGACAGTCCACGTACTATCCAAAAGCACATACCTGTTTCTAGAGCCACTCAGACACAAGTGCCACACGGAGGTCACATCTGCACCACATGAACAGTGGCTTGACTTGAGGTGCTTGGGAATAATTTACTAGATGAACGCGTCCACTCTCATCAGACGGGATGGCCCATCACTGATATGCTCCACTGATGGTTGACCAAGATTATGCAAGGCTGCCTACTAGACTTTCAATCGGCTTTTAATTCCAACTACAAATCTAAGTTCTTTTTTATGAAGAGAGAACGTTATAGCCTAGGCAATGCTTGGAGACTAGGAAAGACCTGTTAAGAAATTAAGTCCCTGGAAAATCATACATAATATTTATACTTAAGAATAAGGACAAGCCAAAAGGTGCTTGAGCCTTTATAAAAGATGTTTCATAAGTGAAGGTTCCAAGGTACAAATCCTATTACTTCCCAGTCAGCCCTGAGCCACTTCCGGAGCCCACCAAAATGAAGATATCTGAGTTATGGTCAGGACAGTGGGCCACAACAATGCTCTTCTGAAACCCCAGGGGTCCAGGAGATGGAGGGGGTCACACTGAGAAAATCAAACTTGTTCCAGTCTAAAGTCATGGCTGACCAAATGGGCGACAGCTCAGGGAGCCAAGCCCTGGAACACTGACTGTAAGGAGTGCTGTGTCTAGCGGTGAGCATTCCAGGAGGTGGGGCCACTTACAGTTCAACCCGGTGAAGCTGAACATTCCAATCTGCTCTGTGATGTGGTTCCAGGTTCCCGGAGTCTTGAGGGCTTCTAATCGCGCCCTGAGCTCAGATCTCATGGTCAGAATGCGGTCTGCCATTGTCTTCACGTTACCTGTCCTGAGTGGACAGCAATATGAATACCAACCCAGACAGCAGAGATGGCACACAAAAACATAAAAATTTTAAAAATGTAATCTAATCTATAAGCTAAAAACAGAATCACAACCTATCTATTATGGTATGTTGATGCCTAGATGGGTGGATAAGGAGACCAGAGAGATGGACTTTCTAGACAGAAGGGAAGGACTATATTCACTGATGGAGTTTATTGCTAGTCTCGGGTAGACTGGCTGTAATACCACTTATGTTTTAACTCAGACTTCAGCAAGGTGCTGCTCGAGACAGAATAATGTATTTTATCAGGCCTAATAGTAAGTAGAGATTGCAGATTCAGCTACTACACAAAAATTACTCTGTTTCAAAATAGGATAAAATACATATGAATTAAATAAGAATGAAGAGCCCCCAAACTGTTGCACTAACTTAATTCTATTCTAACAGAAATCCCTCCCTGTATTTCCTGCTTTAAGAGGAGGAAGCCTGGGAGGCGGGAGAGGAGAGGAAACTCCCATTCACCCAAGGTCTCCTTCCTACACTTCCAGTTCTGTGTTACACACACATGTAGGAGCCAGCCCTATTTTAGAGAAATGACTGACACTCACAGAGGCTCAAGCAGTTTTGCCCTGCCTCTGCCAAAGTAAAAGGAAGAGACAGTGAGATGTAATGGGACAATCTCTGTTCTGCAACCCCACCCCTCACCCATCGGGCGTGAGCCCCTTACCATTCATTAAAGAGCTCAGGATCAGACAGGGTACGTGCCACAATCCGTGCTCCCTGAGCCGGGGGATTGGACCATGTGATTCGCACGATCTTCTCCATCTGGGAAAGGACCCGCAGGATGCTATCTGGTTCTTTGGCAACCACCGTCAGATTCCCCACACGCTCATCTGAAAAGAAGGTCAGGAATCAGCCTTGGGGGTCCAGTGGCGGTGGGGCCAGGGAAGCCGGGCTGTAACGCAGGAGAGCACTCACTGTAGAGCCCGAAGTTCTTGGAGAAGGACTGGGCACAGAAGAGCTCGAACCCTTCAGACACAAAATAGCGAACGGCCCAGGCGTCTTTCTCCAGGCTGCCAGATGCGAAGCCCTGATAGGCCGAGTCAAAGAAGGGGAACAGAAACCGGCGCTGCGAGGAAGGAAAGCGAGTCAGGGCAGGAAATGCTCCTGGGACCGACCTCAGACATCGGCCTTCCTTCCCCAACTGGTGCCTGGAAGGAACGTCTCATTCTGTCCGTTCCTCCTACATCTTTCCTTTCTGTATCCAACTCCACTTTACATCTGTTTCTCTGCTCACCTAAATACCAAGCAACAAATCTAATGACATCAGTAAAGCTCATTTCTTTAGTCCAAGAGTGTTATGATGCTGCTTTGCCAACAGGACACAACTGATCACGTCACTCCAGGATATCAAAGGTTTCCAGGGGCTCCCCATCGCCCTCAGAATCAAGTCTGAGGTTTCAGCACAGGGCCTGGCCTGTCATTCACCCCCTCCCCTGAAACTCTAGCCCATACCAAGAATTACTTTCTCTTCCTTAAACAGACTAAGACCTCTGTCTTGGACTTTTGACAGTGTTCTTCCCTCTGTAGGAAACTTTCCTCCCCTGTCAGTCCCAACCTGTCCTCATCCTTCAAGGCTAAACAGGGAAACCATTTCTTCCAGGAAGGCTTCTTCTGCTACCATCAGCCCTCCTCAAACACACGCACTCCCCAAAGTCTGGGATGTGTGCCTCCAAGGCACCCCAACAACACAGCTATCTCCTCAGACAGGCCATACTCTCTGAAGGTAGGACCACCTCTGCTTTGTTCACTGTTGTACCCCCATGGCACCTGGTACATAGTAGTTTATCAAGAAGCATTCTTTAAACACGTTAATGAATACACACACACACACACCCTGAGCTGAATTCCAATGTAGAAAGTTATCCCAAAGAAATCATAAAAAGGTTTATTACATATATTGTTCACAAGAACAAGAAACCTGGGCTCTAAACAACCATCAACTGATTTAATCAATGTGCGATGTGACATGCTTAAGCATGTATAACTACACTAAAAAAATTTAAAAAGAAAAGAACCTGATATTCTGCATACCAGAATGCTATCAGTGGCTTTCTTTGAGTACTAGAATTTATAGTTAATACTTACTTTCTTCTTTGGGCTTTTCTCTATTTTCCAAATTCTTCAGTACATAGGTGCTTCTTTTGAATACATCAACTGCTAATACACACCAATATAAGAGCAGCCCTGAAAAGGCAGTTACCTTCATGACGGAGGCGATCTGCTTCCACTGCTCCGGAGTCGGGTCAGTCCCAGTTGGGTTGTGCGCACAAGCATGGAGGACAAAGATGGAGAACTCGGGAGCTTTCTGGGGAGAAGGAAGCCACGTCAGCTCTGAGACCAGCAGGGACATGGTGGGGCAGAGTCAGGGGCACAGAGGACAGGCACTCCCTCCTTACGAGCCATTTCAGAAAAAATGCATCTTGGCTTGGGGAGGATGTCTCAAACTCTCTCACTTATCAACTGATCCAAAGACTGTCCCCCACTCTGCCTGAAACCTTGGCATTCTGTCCACTTTTTCTCTTCTAGTCACCCACCTCCAAATCATTCAGGAAACCCTGGAGGTCCAGTCCTCTCTTCGCTGCATCCCAATAGTGATAGGACCGAATGTCTTTAAATCCAGCAGCAATAAAGACACCATTATGGTTCTCTGTAAACAAAGGGGTAAAACATTAAATGTTTTACAAACACTAGCAGGCATTAAATGGAAAGGACACAAGGCAGCTTCCAGGGCTCTCACAGGCTCCACGTCCAACGGGGGGACATAGAGGTGAGAGGTTAAGATTGAGAGGAATGACTGTAACCAAGAACAAGTTCAACCAGTTGTCGTCATGCTGATTTACATCCTGCTACAGAGGGATCTCCCTCCTCCGGGAACATTCAACATTCACTTAAACACAAGTTCGCCAAGAGTCTTGGGAAAAAGTATTGCCAATCTGAACTTAAGCATCAGGTTACCCATGTACTGCCATAATCCACTGCTCAAGCCATTCACTGTTAGTTGATCCAGGGCTGGGTTACATTTTCAGTGTAAGCAGTGAGACTCATGAGGATAATTCCCCTGGCTCCTCTGTTTCTCCTCTCACTATAGCTACAGGACTCACCCCAGGTTGGTGAGGATACATAAACGGGCGTGTCCTTGTTGTTTGTTCCATTGTACCAGCGCGCTAAGAACTCAGCTCCGATTCGAAGTGCACCTGTTCCCCCCAAGCACTGCACACCTCCTACCTGAAAGAGAAACAGCAGGGTTGCTGGTCATTTAAGGGTAAGGTCAGATAACATTAGGGAAAATACAGTAATGAAGAGCACTTCCTTAAATGCGTTATCTCTATATCATAAAGACATGAAGAAGTATTATTTGCCCATGTTTACAAATAAGAAAACTAAGGCTAAGCTACTTTGGCCACCTGATGGGAAAAGCCAACACATTAGAAAAGAACCTAATGCTGGGAAAGATTGAGGGCAGGAGGAGAAAGGGACAACAGAGGATGAGATGGTTGGATGGCACTGCCGATTCAATGGACATGAGTTTGGGCAAACTCTGGGAGATAGTGAAGGACTGGGAAGCCTGGTGTGCTGCAATCCATGGGGTTGGAAAGAGTTGGACATGACAGATCTACTGAACAACAACAAAGGCTAAGAAGTGAAGTGCTTTCCTCGGTTACCAGCTATTGAGCAGAAAGGCCAGGTCTTCACCCAGGAAGTCTGGAAGCCTGACTCCCAAGGGAGCATCCCTCTGAACACAGAGGTAGAGGACATACCTAGGCCACATTAAGTGTGCCCTTCAAGGCAAACTCATTCCTTTGCACCCATCCCAAGATCAAAGCTGCCCTCCAACAGTAGCCTGTAAAATATGTTATGCGCTTGCCATCAACATCAATCTGCAATGCACCTTCTCAACGCTATACTGAAGGCTTACTAATCCTTAGAAATGTCCTCACAGAACAAAGGTGCTATGCAAACACCACCTTTCTCTCCTCAGGCTTCCTCATCTTAGAATGGCCTCACTTGAGCAATTATTAAAGTCTTATATTTTGCCTTTTACAAAATACCTTCACACACATGGGCTTCCCTGATAGCTCAGTTGGTAAAGAATCAGCCTGCAATGCAGGAGACCCCAGTTCAATTCCTGGGTCGAGAAGATCTGCTGGAGAAGGGATAGGCTACCCACTCCAGTATTCTTGGGCTTCCCTGACGGCTCAGTGGGTAAAGAATCCACCTGCAATGCGGGAGACCTGGGTTTGATCCCTGGGTTGAGCAGATCCCCTGGAGAAGGAAAAGGCTACCCACTCCAGTGTTCTGGCCTAGAGAATTCCATGGACTCTATAGTCCATGGGGTCACAAAGAGTCAGACACGACTGAGTGACTTTCACTTCACACACATACTTATTTGACCTTCACACAGCCCTATAAAATAAGTAATAGATTCCCAATTTATACATGAGGAAACTGATGCAGAGAAGTGGTTTGGCAGAGGATCTATAGCTGGTGAGTGGCAGAGCTGGGCATACTTCCAGATGGCCTCGCTCTACATCTAGTCACGAGGCCCTACTTCTGTTGTTCTGTCTGAACATCTTTAATCCTGCCCCTTCACAATTCTAACTAGAGAAATGTCATAAGTTATATATTGTTTAAATGTCTAAAGAAGAGAGAAAAAGATCACATAAAGAAGTCTATCGAAAAGGAAGTACATATACCAATGTAATAACAGTGACAACCTCTGGAGAGGGAGCTAGGATGAGGGAATAGTGGTCAAAGGGACTTTGGCCTAATCTATGTTTTTTTTTTTTTAAAAGATAAGGAGAATCTATTCATGTGTTAGCTGGAAATTTTTTAATAATTAAAAAAATATATTTAGATGTCTGCAATTTGCTGTAAAATAATTCCACTTTGGTGACCAATATAAATCACTGTTGAAGCCAGCTGATGGATCCATGGGGTTTGTTCATTACAATGTTTTATCTACTTTTATATACGTTTGAAATTTTCCACAAAAAAAGGGAAAAAAACAAACCTTTAAAGATAAAGAAAAAAAGCTTCCAAAATCTTTTTTTTAAAAACTAGCATAACACCAATGCTAAAAGATGACAAAGCAAAAAAGAGAGCTCTCTTTCAGGAATATGGATATTAATGTCCCAAATAAATATTAATAAACACTATGAATCCAACAGTACATTTAAAAATACCCCTTGGTCCAGTGAGTTATCCCTTGAATGTGTGATTAACAACTATAGGAGTGAGTCAGTTTTCCTAGGCCTCTCCCATATATATGTGTTACTAAACTTTGATTTTCTCATGTTCAAAAAAAAGAGAAAAGAAATATAAAGTTTGTTATACTGCTAGATAAAGAAAATGATCACCAAATGACCATCATAACAGGAGAGAAAAACAGAGCTATTTCTGATATAAATGCTCAGTAAGACAAGAACCAATGGAGACATCCTAAAAACAACTTGAAAAAATTTTGATTTAGCCACATGTCAGCTTCATGATGAATACTGAATCATGAGCAGAAATCCCCTTTAAGCTCGGAACCATGTAATGATACCAACTGTCGCTCTTACTCCCCACTGCTCTATTTTTATTCAGAGATTTGAGCATCTGTGAGAGAACACTGAAACATGAAACAGAAATGAGACTGACATTCAGGGAAACAAAGAACGGAGCATGGCGTCCACTGCAAGAAGCAAAGGCCATGGACTGGAGTGGAAAAGGTCAGTGCACATCCGATGTGGTTCCTCACAGTAGTCGCCTCCACCCCCGCCCCCGAGCACCAGTACCTTCCCATTACTTTAAAGATTTTGCCTTCACAATGTGATCTACCTGTATTCCTTGTGCAAATGGCTACCAAGGTCATGTATCCCAAATGTAAATTTTTTTTTTATGGATTTCTCATCAACTAAGTTGAATGTCGACTTTATTCCTTATTTCATATTTCAAACACCTCAGCATTTTGTATGTTATTTCCTATACAAATGAGCAAGGTTTCCCTTGAATAGGGTTTTAAGTTACCATGGATATGTGACAGGTGCATGTGGATATCAGTGAAGACATTCTCAGGCATAGGTTTTATTTTCTGTGCTCAGCTTCCAACTCCTTTCTCACTCCAGAAAGCAAATTCGTTAACTAAAAGAAGTCAGAAAGTCAATTGCTGCTGTTTAGTCACTAAGCTGTGTGCGACTCTTTACAACCCAACCCCATGGATTGTAACCTGCCAGGCTCCTCTGTCCATGGGATTTCCCAAGCAAGAATACTGGAGTGGGTTGCCATTTCCTTCTCCAGGGGATCTTCCCGACTCAGGGATCAAACCCATGTCTCCTGCCTGGCAGGTGGGTTCTTTACCACAAGCCACCTGGGCTTCCCTAGAAAGTCAGTGCACTAGGTTAAAAATGTTTGCAAGAGATGAACCCACTTCACTAACATTAACCAATCCTTGACATTCATGAGGTATATGACAGTGACATGTCAAATTCTCAAGAAATTATAATTCTCTCTAAAAATATATTGTACAGTAGATGAATTCAGTGAAACACGAGTTGCTCTAAACTATATCAAAAACTAGCAGGAACAAACTTTGGGTGAATCAATAATATGTCTATTTGATCATTCTGTGAACTGATTTTTGGCAAACTGCTCTAAAGCCCAAGAAAGTCTTCTATTTGGGATGAAGGAAAAAACCATAATAGCAAAGAAAATAAATGCAAACTTCAAAGGGAGCAGGCAACGGGGCCTGGGTGGCTAAACAGGGGTATCCAGAACAAGAGAAATGCAGCTAAGACTTGGCAGAAAACTATGCCAGTAGATGATCTGTACTTCCAACTTAGCCATGCTGCTGGAAGGAATCCCCGCTTGGCTCTAGAATGCCTGTCCAAGGTCACGATTTGCTGATGTAATGACTTCCCTGCGAGGAACAGGAGAGCCATTTAGGAGCCACTTGTAGTCAACGCTACGACGTGTTGATCTGGGTGCCCCCAGTTAGTTGGGCAGTATCTGGCACGTGGCACTAAATAAACATGGACTGAACTAGATGAAGAAAAAGAGTCCCTGATACTGGGAAAGACTGAGGACAGAAGGAGAAGAGGGCGTCAGAGGATGAGATGGCTAGATGGCATCACCAAAGCAATGGACATGAACTTAGGCAAACTTTGGGAGATGGTGAGGGACCAGGAGGCCTAGTGCACTGCAGTCCATGGGGCCGCAAAAAGTGGAACGTGACTGGGCGACTGAAAAACAATAAGAAGAAGGTGAGAGCCACAGAGAAAATGCCAAACCTCTAAAAGGCAATGGTCCGAGCCAGGAAACCATGATGCCATCTCATGGTTCACAAGACCTCCTACCCGCAGGGGCCCAGTAATTTCAGAAGCTGAAATGTTTATCAGGTAGGAGATGAAATTTGGACATTTAGTCTCGATTCCAAGATCTGAAGATGGAAAAGCGGTAAGAGGCGGTGACGAGTCTAGAAAATAGGGCTCCTCAAAATGGTTAATGGACATGGTAATGTGAAATCTTGAGAAGAACAGTCTAAGAAGAGACATGACTACTGTTTGTTTTCTGGTTCATTCTTTCATTCACGCCTCAACTCCTACAAGTTTCGGCTCCAATGTTATTTCTATTTCTACCACAACCGCCCTAGTCAAACTTCCACTCCAACCCTCAGCACTCCTAATATACCTTCCCCTGCCCTGTTTTTTTTTTCCAGCATTTATCATCTTCCAATACACTATATTGTGCTTCTATTTATTATGTTTAGTCTTGGGTTTCTCCCCACAAAACCATAAGCCAGGTGGAGAATCTTGGGGTGTTTTGGTCACCACTGTGCTCCAGCATCTAGAACAGT
The DNA here is from genome assembly GCF_023699985.2 of Odocoileus virginianus. Taxonomy (NCBI): domain Eukaryota; kingdom Metazoa; phylum Chordata; class Mammalia; order Artiodactyla; family Cervidae; genus Odocoileus; species Odocoileus virginianus. The sequence goes on from NC_069680.1 coordinate 3,676,763, forward strand.
GCCTAGTGGTGAGCACTCATCTGTTAACTGGGAGAATGAGGGAACTCAAATATCTGAGGTGTCTGAGGAGCCAGGCTAGGAGCTAAGTGCTGAAGATCTGGGAGGTGGACAAATAAGCCATCACTCCTACCCTGGAAGAAGGCAGGCTGTGGGAGGGACAGGCTTACAGACTGCACATTAAATCCAGAAAGCACTGCTGTCTCCCCAGCAGTGCAGTCCTGTGATGACTCAGAGCACTCGCTGATTCAACATGGAAATAACCCTTGATCAGGCCTTGAAGGACTTGGAGGTGGGACTGCAGAGTCTGAGAAACGGAGGCATTCCCAGCAGAGGGAACAGCTGAGGCAAAAGTGCCAAGTCACGGCAGGGCCCAACGGGTCTAGAAAACAGCAGGCTCTTCGGACGGCAGGACCTGGGAGCAAGAGTAACTAACTGGAAGAACAGGATGAAGCCTGGCTACAAAACACGCAGCATGCCCAGGGCAGAGTCTGCATTTTACCCTGTAGATAATGGAGGAGACACTGTGTGTGTGACAGGGGAAGCAGGTGACAGGATTAGCTTATTTTTTTTGCTGAGGAAGATCATTCTAGCTGCACTGTGCATTATACACTAGAATGGGGAAGAGACTAGAGGCCAGAGGCTATTATGAGAATCCAATCGGCTGACAATGGGCTGAACAAGACAGTCACCTGGGGGAGGTGCGGGGCAAGAGGAAGAACTCAGAACTCAGTATCAATAGGTACCTAGGGTTTTGGAGATGCCAAGAGGGTACCCTAAACCATCACAAAAAAAAGAGAGTACAAGTCTTCAAATATTTACAGACTGCCATTTAAATTTGTTCTATGATCAAAAACACAATACAGGATGAACTAGACTAAGAGGAAGGGCTCTGTTCCACCAGCAACAGCCCCGAGTATTAAGTGAGGAAAACGGGGAACAATGGGCAGGGGAACAAGCATCTATCTGCCAGCAGAGTTAACAAGCATGTAAGAAATGTAAAGTCTTAGAGGAAGAAGCTTGCCAACACAGAATCTCTGTTTTTCATTTGTTAACAATGGAGTTAAAACTAATTTATCAACAATGTCTCAAAAGATCACCCCCAGTTACCAAAGTTCCCCATTTTCAAACTTCATCAGGACTCTCTCTCTTCCCCTGTGGAAACCCTGGATTTTCAGAGCAACTTCCCAATGCTAACCATTATCTCTACCATTTCTATCCTATTTCTATCAGTATTCCTTCACAGTCTCTCATACCAATCCAGATAAAACTCTAATCAAGTTAATTATTGATACTTACCTAATCATTAATCTGAGTTCCAAGATCTTCATCCAGAGCCTCCCTGTCTCCTGACATATCTAAGAGTGTGCAATGTTCATTTTACCCTGCCATGTGCTTATCAGGGCGTGTGGGTAACAGCATGAGAATAAATCAATGACTCCAAGACACGGTCCCTTTCATACATGAAGGCTGCTCCAACAGGCTGACAATGGCCCAGCAGAGCAATAGGGCAGTTGATTTAAATTGCATAATACCTAACTGGACTATTGCAAAAACCTGAGCTCATCCCCCTCCTGCACTCCAGCCAGGTCTATCTTCTTCAAATACCCTTATTGGGAAACTCCTCTGCACAAACCTTCAAGGGGCTTCCCTTGCCCTGGCTGACAAATCAGCCTGCCTGATCTAGCCAACATGTTCCCAGCTGTACTCACGCAGGTCTTTTTACAACCGAGACCTGCTTTGGAGAAGGCAATGGCACCCCATTTCAGCACTCTTGCCTGGAAAATCCCATGGACAGAGGAGTCTTCACTTTCACTTTTCACTTTCATGCACTGGAGAAGGAAATGGCAACCCACTCCAGTGTTCTTGCCTGGAGAATCCCAGGGACAGGGGAGCCTGGTGCGCTGCTGTCTATGGGATCACAGAGAGTTGGACACGACTGAAGTGACTTAGCAGCATCAGCAGCAGACCTGCTTACCTCCAACCTTTGTCCCTGGACTCCCAGTGTTCTAGACAAATATTCCTTTTTCTTCCTCTGCGCTTTGTGGTTCTCAACCTTGGCTGTCCTTTGGCATAACATTGAGGAGCTTTTAAAAAATACCCTTGAGGGGAAGGGAATTGGAGGGAAAGGAAATAAAAGGGCAGGAGGTGGTACTGTCCAAGATTCGGATCGAACAGGCCTGGTATTGGACCCTGCCACTAGTATGCTTTTAAAACCACCCAGGTAATAGAGTCAGAGTACAGAACCAGAATGAGCCCTGGCCTCATTCCCCAAGGTTCAGCTCAAGCCCCACCTCCAGACTCTACCAGTCTCTCTCTCTGAATTCCTATAATACTGATAATCTCTATCACACTACTTTGTCACATACAGCCTCTGGCCAAATGTGTTCTTCCATGTATCTCTAGTTACACATAGACTATGTACCAGGAAGGACTTAAATGAGAGATGCTGAGATCAAGACTAGAAGAATCAAATATTAGAACTGGCAGGATCTTCAGAGAGCATCTAAACTAGTGGCTCTTAGACTTTGGAGGGCCACAGGCTCCTTCAGAAAATCTGATAAAATCTGTATGGAATACACATACACATAGAATTCTGAAATTCAGAATTTTGGGCGTTCAGTGGTCCCTTAAATGATTCCCTATGCAAATACTCCTTATGGGACCATGAACCATAAACTAGTCTTTCTCTAACTCATAGATGAGTCGTAAGGGCTGGAGGGGCTGCCTCTGGTCAAAAGTAGTGGCAGAGCTGGATCCAGACCCTGATGTCTTGATCATTCCATTAAGCTCCCTTGGCTTGATATTCCCACTGACTGCTTCAAACCCAACAGCTGAAATCTGACCACTTCTTGGGCAAAAAAAAACTAAAGAAACTATGCTTTATACAAAAGCACGTTACTTGCACAATCAGGTTCCTGAGGTCACTCTTTAAACCCTTACTTACTGACAGTTCAATAGACACGACACCTAATTTTTAACCTCTTTTTACCCTCACAGCTTCTAAAGAGAAAACAGATCCTCACCCAAGACTCACCCGCTTCTCTTGCAGAGCTGGGCTGTCATCCCCAAGGGCCAGGCGGGAAGCACAGGTTCGGAACTCTGCCAGGCCCAGGATGGGCAGATACTCATGGTTTATGCTGCTGTCGTTAGCAATCCTCTGCTCCACCTTCCTCACGACTGGCAAAACCCAGGGCTGGCTATCATCAGTGCGATAAGCTAGGACACAAGAAAGAGACATACAACGGAGGAGCCTTAGGCTTCATCCAAGGAAGAGTCTGGAACTGTGAACAGAGGGAGTTCTACCACCTTCCAATCAAAACAGAACTGGGAGGGGAATTAAAGTTTTTCACTTGCTGACTGCCTGCTTTCGGCAGGCACCAGACTAGGTGCTGGACGAGCAGAAGGACAGATGTGATTCCTATCCTTCTGGAAATTACAGCTCTTACCTCCAACAAGTAGAAAGCTGAAATAAAACTGGGATATGACAGAGTCTGATTGAGTGACAGAGTACACGCAAAAGCACTTAGCAAATTAAAAATACCATACAAATGCTAGCTATGTCAATATTACTATGGCACTCAGGTCTCCAGGGCCACCTGCCCTGCAACCGCCTTCTTTCTGCATCACCCCGAGAGAAGGGTTCGGTGCTACTTTAGATGAATGCCTCACCTGCAAACACAAACACGGAGAAAGAGGGCAGTAGCGGAGGAGTAGAACAGAATTGGGACAAATGGCAAGGAGACACTCTGTGACTGAAGATTCCAAAAACTGGTTACACAATCATCCAACATCCAATTTAAACACATCTTTGTCCTCTTACCGATTTTTTATAACAGCCAGCGTTTACCACTTTGACTGTTCTTACCACTCACTTCCTTAGCTTCACATTTTCACTGATGTAAGTTTAACTATTTCATAATGTTTAATAGTAATTAAAGCACATTTCTAAGTATTTCTTCTATGCTACAATTATTTCCAGTCTACCTTGGGTTATCCTATCACTGATTTTTTTCTCCCTATAGTACCTTAAGATCATTCTGAGATTACAGCTTGAGAGGACAGCTACTCTGGCCTGTATCCAAGCCAGTGACCTCTCTGAGCAGGATTTCTGACAGGAATTTGCTTCTGCTGGAATGTTTAGGTCTCCAATAAGCCTATACTTTGGCAAGGGATGGTGAAACTGACATTTTTAAAATAATTCTTATCTTGATTTCTGCTCAGCCTTAATCCCTGACTTTTTTTTTCTAATCACTTTTTACGATAGTTGATGTTTTTTGAACACATGTTGATTGCAGAAAATTTAGAAAAGCCTAGAAACAAAATAATAAACATTATAATTAACACGTAATTCCAGCACTCAGAGATGAGGAATGTAAAAATTTTGGTGTATAACCTTCCAAACTTTACATGAGTATACTCTTTTATAAATTATGTATCATTTTCATATAGAATTTTCAGCATGCTTTTTTCCACTTGTTAAATGTATATTATGAACCTCTTTCATCATCATTAACTACCTAAATCTCTGTACTGTATCTATATTCTTTTTAGAGCTGCATAACTGATAAATGCACCATAATTTGTTTAGTCAGTCTCCTGCTGATGGACACTGGAGTTGTTTCTAACCCTTGGCTATTAGAAAACAGTTCTTCAGTGAGCCTTGTACATCCATCATCTTACATGTATGTAAATATAGCTGTTAAAAGGCAGGGTTGAAAATGGAAGAGTAGGTTGAGAAGTATGTGTATTTGTAGCTTTGTTGTTGTTTTTGAGGGTATACATTAGTTTACTACTCTCAACTGATTTTCATTTACAACACATGGTTGTATGACAAATATGGTTAAAACTGACTGGAAGAAACTGGCAGCAACTGATGAAAAGTTTAAAGAATATGGTCCTTTTAAATGCAAATATGTTACCTTTAAGCATACTTTGTGTTATCTGCAGCTTTGATAGATATGGCCACCTTGGCTTTTTTACAGGGATTTTAGCAGTTTACTTTCCTACCAAGTATGTTTGTTGCTCAGTTGTGTCTGAGTCTTTCCGACCCCATAAACTGTAGCCCACCAGGCTCCTCTGTCCATGGCATTCTCCAGGTAAGAATACAGGAGTGGGTAGTCATTCCCTTCTCCAGGGGATCTTCCTGACCCAGGAATCAAACCCGGGTCTCCTGCATTGCAGGCAGATTCTTATACTGTCTGAGTCACACATTCCTACCATAGGTTAGGGATTTTATCAGTTTACATTTCTACCATCAGTGTATAAGAATGTCTGCTTCCCCACATCCTCAGCCACTGAGTGAATTTTTGCCAATTTAAGAGTGCAAATGCTATCTCAGGGTAGTTTAAATTTGCATTTCTCTTAGCATAGAAGTAATTGGGCATTTTTCATACACACGAGCCATATACAACACAATTTTAGTGGCTAGACAATATTTTTCTACATATAATTTAGTAACTATTTGTACTTTTGGTTATTTGCTAATATAAACAAGGTAATGAATGCTTTTATAACTTTATACACATTCATGAGGGCTTCCTTAGAAAAACTTCTAGATGTAAAATTACTAGATCAAAAGTCAGACAACAAATAAGACTTAATAAGATATTTAAAAAAAAAAAAGATATTTTGATTTTGCGTCTGTCTTCTATTCCATCCACTAACCCTATCCTCCAGAAATGTGTCATCTGCAAATCTGATAAGCATATCAAGCCAGTAATAAAGATGTGAACAGAGTTCCAGACTGACACAGCCACGAATCAACAACCAGTCTCTGGGTAGGTGAATCTGATGCACAATACAGTCATAGCAGTCACATGAGACCCACTGGCCCACCAAACTAACTCCCTCTCAACGAGTTCAAAAATCCTGCTTTATCAGGCAAGGTTTGGTCTGGTTTTTCAGAGAGATACCAAAATAACTTACTCTCAAGTAATCACCGTCCCTGAAAGAGATCACCTCATCTATGATCACAATGCTGCCACTGTTCTAAATATTCCTGGAATTCTTCTCTTGGAATTGTTTATAGAGGCAACATCTCATTATTTTGCATATCCTCAATAGTCCCATATTTTCATCCTTTGAACATAAATTTAATCTTTGAAAACAGTACTTGCATTATGCCCAGCAGAGTAGGCAGGTGAATGGACTGGATATGAATGGAGAATAGCTATAAAAAGATGTTCTCCTCTGTGGGTCTAACATGCTCTGGAAAAGAAGGTTTCCAGAAAACTCTGGGCAATGGCAGTATATACAGACTACAGCACTGAGGGGATACTATTTAGATGTACAAGAATATGGGTGCTCATAGAAAAGCTAATTCTATTATGCTTCCCATCTATGTTTAGAAGATTTCTATTAATATATAATTATGCTAGATATATTTATGTCATTTGTAAATCATGTATTATAAATAAATAAAATGTGAAAAATAAAGAAAAAGTCCTCGTACGAATGCTCTTACCAGTAACAAACATACTCCGTGCAACTTTAAAAAATCCTGTAATATGACTGGAGGCAGGAAGGCACTGGGTCCATATTGTAACAAAAGAGAAATTGGCCAATTCACACCTCTGCTTCCTTCACTGCCCAGTTTCCCCCAGATTCAGTTCTAGATTTATTCTCAGTGCCTTGTCTAACTGTCCTACTGAATGTCCTAACTGTCCTACAGTCACTCTCAGTTGATCAGAGCAGTGAGGAAGAGGCATTATCAACAACCACTATTCTAGCTCTGCCACAGGGATTTTATTCCTGTTTGTTGGACCTATGAGCTTCTCATTCATTCTTTCATTCTCTCATTTGTTTGACAGGTACTCACTGAATCCACTATGAACCAGGCACTGACTAGAAGCAGCTACACAGAGGTGAGTAAGATAAAACAAGATACTGTCTGGTCTCCCCCCAGGAAACACAGCATAGAGTCCTTAATTCTCCTGTAAGTGATCAGGGAAGATTTTACAAAAGACAGAGTATGAAAGATGATAAGAGTTTAAAAGACAGACCAGGAAAGGGGGCATTCCAGACAGAGGGAACACTTGTGCACGGTCCCAGGGGCTTGGAGAGATGAGGTTTTTGAGGATCTGCATTTTCGTGGCTCAGAAATAAGATCCATGGAAGAACAGCAAGGAATGACTCAAGGAGTCTTGGAGTCTCTTCTAAGGAACACTGTCTCAATGGGGAAGCCACTGAAAGCATTTAAGTGAGTGACATGGACAGCCGTACATTTAAACAGAATCATTTGAGTGACAACAAACTGGAAAACAAACTGGAAGGAGGACAGAAATAGATGGTTAAGTAAGGAGGTTTCTGCAATAATCCACAAAGGAAATAATGATGTCCTAAATTAAGGCAGCAGCCGCAGGGATAAACAAAGAGGAGACATTCATGATAAACTTATGAGGAAAAGAAAAGACAGAACCTAATGACCAAATAAATAGATGTAGAGTTGATGAAAGTGTCACCAATGACCTCCAAACTCTCTCCAGTCTGAATAAAGACTGGTGGGGGTGAGGTGGGAGAGGGGGCAACCAAGTAAGCAGAAGAGGAAAAGAAAAGATGCGGGGGGAGGGTAGAATTCACGTGTTGTTCTGAACACACTGAATTTGAGGTGGTTGTACAACATGTCCAGCAAACTGTAGCAAGTATGGGTCCAGCATTCAAGGAAGTAGTACAGGATGGAAAAAAAGATTTTATAATTATAGACATGGACGGTGGCTGAAGCCATAGTCATAACAAGAACTTACTGAATACTTAGTACATACAGGGCACTGTGCTAAACACTTCACCTTTTTTAAAAAACTGTCATTTAATTCTTATAACAACTCACAAAACAATATTATGATCTCTATTTTAGGGATCTGGAAACTGAGGCCAGAAGTTTCCCCAAGATCACAGGACGGTAAGGGCTAGACTGCCATACTATTAAGTGCATGGATACCTGTGCTTTTTCTGATGAGCAAGAGATGTTCAGGGAAAGCCTGAAGCCAGCAGGCCCCAGGGGACGGACTGTGCAAGAGGTCTTTCTACCAGCACACCCCCCATCTCCATGCACCACTGCCCTTCTCCCCAAGGACCATCTCTTAAAGAGTCACACAGGTTGCAGGTGAGTACAGCGGTCTCAATTTCCAGAAGAACATGGAAAATTAAGTGATCAAACCATCACCCCCCCTTCCCTCATCCATTCCCACCCAAGAGCCCATGAACATATGCCTCTTTAAGGTCCTTCTCCAACTAGGGTCCCTGGGAAAGGGTAGGGGATACTCAGAAACCCTTGATACAGCACATCTCACCCACAATTTTATTTGAAAATGCTAGGAAACCACATTAGAAACAACAAATATAAAAGCAAGCACAGTTTATCTGGAACAAAAGAAAGTTTACATGATAAACGGACTGGAGTCTGTGAAGAAATGTCTTGCTTCAGGCTGCATCAGGCTAGATGCATGTTTCCCCTGCCCTTAAAGTTACTGTCTGAAACTTAGCTTCATATTCAACACTGGAAAATATGATGCTCTGCTCTGTTACTACATGGAAATTATGCAAATAGTAACAGCAAGAAGAAAATTCCTGGGGAAACTATCTGCAAGTGGAAAGAGCTAATGAGATTAGTTGCAGCTTATTTTAAATGCCCAGCATCAATAGAACTTGAGCTGGATAACTTCCATTAGGTTTTATCTTAACTTAGAAAGAAAAAAAAAAAGCACCTTCCCCAAAGTCAGCGAGATTGATTACATTTCCTTCACAAAGGATATACTTTGGGATGTGTATAAACAAAGCTAGGACATAAGAATGCCATAAAGAGACTTCTCACAATACTATACTTTAATGAGACTCTTATCTGAACACTTACCATCCACAAAAAAACAATGGGTCACAGTGATCAATAAAAATAACATTTAGATAGCATTTTTCATTTATATGTCACATTTCACATATAATTATTTACTTCAAAGTCATCTGATTAGACCAGTAACATTATTATCCTATACTACAGTCATGTAACATGCTTGTGAATCTTAAGAGTAGTATTTTAGAGGAAGGTCATTCCTTTCTGGCTCCTCACTTAATCGACGGAGTCCCGCCTGGGATGTTAAATAACACTTCCAAGGTCACATCACTGGACTACAGACCCAGGCCTGTACCCAAGTCTTCTCACTCTTCCCACCACAGTGCACTGGCTCCATCTGGACCACCTGAAGCTGCCCAAAATAGAGAAGGGGACAGAGACCCAGGTACCTGACATGGCCTGTAATCCCAGCTCCCCCACTTAAAAGCCTATGACCTAGGCCAAAATGTTTCATCAATCTGGGCTTCAGCTTTCTTACCTCTAAAACAGTAATAGTAATAAACAACCCTCCAGAGTCATCCTGAGCACTCAATGTGATTAACTGCATAAATCATTTGCTTGTAATAAAGAGAAAGAATTCCTCAGTTCTCACATGACAAAGGCTCTTTCACAGTTAAAGTGACCCCCATCTAGGCCGCAGAATGTGCTTCTGAGTCAATCACTTCTGGCCATAGCTGGCAGGGTGCTTATTTTCTGCATGGGCAACCTGAACCAGGTTTATTTCATTTTGCAGTTCTTGAGCTGAAAATTTTTACTCAACATCTTTTATGCAACCCACCCAAAGAAATGCCAAAACAACCACAGTAATAGCTAGTACTTACATAACTCCTACTTAGGTGCCAGACACTGTTCTAAGCATTTTAAATGCATTTAATTCTCACCTAAAGCCTGTAGGATAGTTCAAAGGTAACCAAGCAAATAAAATCTAAAGTTTTAAAAAGATGCATTTAGATTAACATCAATACTAGTTCATCATGTTATACCCAGCTCTGAAGAACTACTTGGAGGTTCTGGATTGGTTTTAAATTAAGAGCTTAAATAGTGCTCATTCCAATTCAATTCAAGGTCTTTCAATATCACCCCCACTTTGCTGCCTGCTAAAAGCATCACTTTCCCTCTGTGGGTGAAACTATGTACAACTGGTTTTTTATGCTTTATTATGGAAAATGTCAAAGATATACAAATGTTGTGAGAATAATATAATGGATGCCCATGTATCCAATACCCAGCTTCATTACCTGCTGCTTCATTACCATGTACCCATTACCTGCCTTTTCCTCACCCCTCCCCCATACTCCCTCGTGAAAACTTTAACAGATCCTACGAATAGACATCACTGTGGGACACCTGATTCTGAACCTCCTTGCCACTGCTTCTTTTCTACAAAACACTTCAGTTTTTCTCTTTCTGAAATTTCTAGTCCTTCTACTCTGTCTGTTCCCTAGCACAGAACATGATCCTACTCGTGCTCTTTTCCTTGGCTTGCTTTGTATGTCCTTGGGTAAGTGTCCTGCGGCTGCAAGCATCCCAACGACGTTGACAGAAATAACAAAATCAGAGAAGATTAAGAGTTAAAGGAACTTCAGAGGCACTCCACTCCAAATCTTTTTCTTGGTAGTAATTAAAAAAGAACCCAATGCTCTCAGCTGTCCAAGGTCCAAGAATTACACACAAGAAATGATGACAAGGATGCGTGGAAAGTAAGCTTCTACTGTCCACATTCTTTCCTCTCTTTTCCACCATCTCTACCCATTCCCCCCCACAGCCCAAACATTTTTCCCAGATCCCAAGGGAGCATTACCCTGTCTCAGAAGCATTTTAGATCTTTATTATTTCACTTAACACCTGCTGATTTTAATCTCCAAGCTTCAGTCTTTCCTGAATAAGGCTTGGTAAAGTACCTGACTGATACCTTGTAGTCACTCAAATATTCACCGACTCAGACCAGAGCTCTGTAGAGCTAAGAGGTCTCCTTCATCCATTCCCCAGTAGCCAGGACTCCAAGCCTATCAGGCTTCTTATTTTTCTCCTCCTCCTTTCAATCCCTGACTGCCCCATTTCTTAAGAGGAGAAAGAATGCAGTGCAATACACAATGAATACACAATGTAGAATCAGAAAACCTGTTTGTGTGTTGACTGCTACACCTATTCTGTGTGTACACAGATGCATCTCCCTTTTCCAGGGACTCCATATACAAGGGGCAGGTTGAACTAAGCCTCGGAGATCTTGCCTCGCCTCCAAGCTTATTTTTCTAGACCTCGGCATCTCCTACGGTCCCCACAGCCAGCTCCACTCCCACGTTGCTCACACTCTTAGGCACTGCATCCTTACCTCCCACTCCTAGGTTGACCTTGCGGGGGTCCGGATCCTCCCGGAAGTCAGCAGTTAGCTTAAAGACAAGGACCGGCTGGGCCTGAGGAACCTCGGCAAAGATTGATGGAGGCGCCATAGCTAGAAAGCAGGAGTTGACTGAAAGCCTCCACCCAGCGCCTGGAGCCTCTCGGTCCGGTCTAACCGCGGCGACTGGAGGAGACTCTCACCTTCACCTAGCAGGCGGGAGGGAGGGGCGCCCCGCGGCCTCCAATGGTCGAGCCGCGTCCGGAGCTCGGCAACGCGGTTAACCAATCGCGAGCTTCTGACGCAAAAAGGACAGGAGGGCGGGGATGCTATTAGCCAATCAAAGAAAAACTCTTATCGGAGGGCCGGTAATGATGCAACCAATGCAACGTATGCTGGCTGGGAAGGGGCGGGGCTGTGGTTGATTGGCAGAGCATGCTCCTATCACTGAGGCCGTTTTTCCTTGGCCCTCCCGGGGCTGAGGGGAGGAGCCAAGCTGCGTAGAGAGGAGGCCGCCTCCTCGACCTTCAAGGGCCAAGAGGCCAGAGAGAGATAGCTGACGAGAATTCTGAAGTACTGGCCTTCCCTTACCCGCGAAACTGGTGTTCTCGCTGCCAGACCCGGGAGTACGCACATTCCTGACCCAGCCTGGCCCGGCTCGGGCTGGCAGCTAAATCCGGCCTCTGCGCACGGGACGTGAGTCCTCGGCCGGGACGTGCAGCTCCAGAGCCCTCGTGGACGACCTTGACCATCTCGAACGGCTGTTTTCCCCGGAGAGAAATATTAGTGGGCCACTGCCTTGGTTTCAGACAGGGGACCATCCTACTAAAAGAAGTGTCCAGGAATTCCTTTCTGCCACCCTTATAGTTTGAGATTTTTGCTCCCCTTGCCTTACTGAGAAAGCTTGGTCCTCAAGGACCTTCCGGATCCGGGCGCGGCCTCCCCCTCCAGCTTTTCTCCCACGCGGGCACTCAACCACATCTTGCTGTCGTCAGCTGGCCCATACTCAAACTGTGTCTTCTTTTAGTCAGGCTGTTCCTTCCTCCCCAGCCCCTCTCTTCACCTGTTGACCTTCAAGATCCAGAGCAAATGCCTCCTCCACAAAGCTTTGCCTTAACCCTCACTCTGCTTAAAATCCATCTCTCTTTCCTATGCTTCTGTATCTTGTTGGCAATATTTTAGAAAACGCCCAGTTAAGAACCCAGCTCTGGAGGCAGACTACTTATGTTTAGAATCTAGCCTTACCACTTACCAACTCGGGCAAGTCTAGGCAAGTTATTTTAACCTCTCGGGTCCTGCTCAGTAAATGGAGACAATAGTACTTTCCTTAAGAGTTGTTGTGGGGATTATATGAGTTAATAAATATCAAGTGTTTAGTTGCACATAGTAAGCACTCACAGAATGTTGGCTATTGTTATCATTGCACATCTGTACACTCTTGGCTAGAGATCTTAGTCTGTATTAGTCTCCTTCAGCAAGTATTCAATAAATGGTGGAAGAGCCTGTACTTGTGGTTTTTCAGAAAAAAAGCAATACTTCAGCCTCCCTTCATTGGATAATGTGACAAATCTCACAACGAATCTTTCATTCAAAGTAACAAAGCCAGAAGACCTTTGCACAACAGCTGCCAACCTTTGTTTCATTTGCTTCTTTTCAGAAATTTAACCTCTAGTTTTAAAGGTAACTGTCCACAGTGTTTCATTGACAACACTTTCCTTTAAGATTGCAAGCTCAACACCAAAGGTGAAATGACAGTGAACTTCTCGTGCTTCTCTAAGCAGAGGCAAAGGGCAACTGCTGAGTGGGATGTTCTATAGCCCAGCCTTCCCAAAGTTTGATTACAGTCTTCATAGCACTGGCCAACAATATCATGGTCACCCCTTACGTCATTCACTGCGGGGAAAAACAACCCTAGTTTACCTCAACATTATCAACTTAGCTAAGTCCAAATAAATATTAATTGGCAACCTAAACAACCCCATAACCAAATCAGTGCTGATAGGGGTAAAGAAAGTACCTTAAGTGGTTTTTCTTCATGTCTTCATAATATCTGTTCTGAGTTTTAGAAAGGGACAATTACTGGGTGTTAGGGGAGGAGATTATATATTATGTGGAATCCAAGTCTCCTCATGAATATGTTTCTCGGAGATTAACTTCAGTACTCCTCTCTTGAGTCCTGCAGGCTGCCCCTCTAAGCAAACTCTGTGTATTGAAGTAAACAAAATGCTTTCCAGGCCATCGCTAATTTTAACACTTAGAATGGATTAAGACCGCCTCCCTGCCAATGGATAATTCAAAGGATTCTTGAGAGGCAAACATTGCCCAGTCAAATAGGCAGGCAGGGAAAAGAGTCCAGGGAAAGGGCAGTGAGGGTCAGAAGGAAGACTGGCAGGTATTCCCCCTGCCTACTGACCTCGTTAGGATTATCTGTTCAAGGGACCGTCTGTACCTACCATCCCCCTTCTGCCTTTTTCTTTTTTTTCTTTTTTTCTTTAAAAGAATTGAAATGGAAGAGGTGGGAACCATACAACAACAACTTGATCAGGAATGAATCCCTTTAACAATATACTTGGAAATCTGAAGCCTTCAGGGCTAGACAGCACTGCCCCATAGTGTAAGAGGCAGGCCAGGGCAGCAGTGGGCCCTGCATGGACCTCTAAGTAAATCTACACCTGCTTATTGCAGTTAATCTTGCCCCTGATACCCAGATCTACACTTAGCAATAAGTCAAGGGAGAGAGGAGTTTATCACACTTTGCACTCAAGCACAAAAGTGCTTTGGAATGGTTGTGTTTGGGCATATGCTGTCATAAAGGGTAGGATATTTAGAATCTGAGTTGTGTGCTAAACAATAAAAATCAAAGCTGTAAGAGGAGATTTGTTCAGTGTCTAAATTGTGGCCGAGAAGATATGTGTAGAAGCCCTAGGTTGATGCTGTCCTCCTACTGTATTGAGATTACTCTTGCTAAGGAAAGTGATCGCTTATCAACCACTCTCTTCAAATTAACTCGTTTGTTTCCTGGGTGTGTCTTGATGGAACCATCTCCTTGCATCTCTTCCCTCACTTCTCTCCTCTCTCTCGTATACTTTTTAAAGTATTTATTTGGGTGCTCCAGGTTGTAGCTGCAGCACACGGGATCTTCAGTGGCATTCGAACTCTGCATTGCAGCGCATGGGGTCTAGTTCCCTGACCAGGGATCACACCCTGCATTGGCTCGGAGTCCTAGCCACTGGACCACCAGAGAAATCCCTCCCTCCCTATGTATGACTTCTCTTCCCACCTGCACAGATGGATTAGACCAAGTGAAGGTCTCTTGCTGTTTCCTGTTTCATAAAAGGGCGTGTCTAGTGAGGCCTGGGGTGGACAAGTTCTAATATTAGTTCCTAAACTATGCACCTACATGGGCAGAACTTTTTAAAAACTGCTACGGCCTTTGTATAACAGAGATATCAACAAGACTGAAAAGTGTGGCTGTGCTTTATCTACTTGTTAATGTAACTAAGTTCTAGAGCACCATTTAAAAATTGTTGTGTTATATAATTTTTGTACTTAAAGGAGCAGTGTAGTATAATGGTTAAAAGCATGGCCTCTGGGACTAGATTTCCCCTGTATACCTCAGTTAACTTACCTGTAACACAGAGATAGTAATAATTCTACCACATGGGATTGCTGTGAAGATTAAATGTTTTAATATTATTAAACGATTGACTCTAAAATGCTTAGAATTGTACTGGACACTTAATAAGATCACCTTAGCAGAAAGCTAATGACAACACTCCAAATGAAAGGAGACCAGAAGATCACAGACCTTAAAGTCAGAATAAAATTTCCTCCCTTTGCTCTGTTTCTCCCTGAATGCACCAAAACACAGCCTCTTACCTCTAGAGCAATGTCTTAAGCTTTTCCCCCCCAAGTTGTAATGTCCTTTTTTTGTTGTTAGATCATGTCCTAAAGTCCTACGCTTTGGTATAAGATGAAGGTAGATAAAGAAATGATGAAGGTAGATAAAGAAATGATGAAGGCAGATAAAGAAATAATGAAGGAAACAAATTCAATCTATTTTCCAAGAACACATTTCTTTTTTGTTTGTTTGTTGTTGTGGCGGTTGTTTTTCACATTTCTTTTAAACACCTCCTAAAGGGATAGTGTAAAACATTGTAATAGATTGTCTTCCTCTATCCCACAAAGCTGGGTTGTGGTGGGGGTGGCAGGCGGATATCGAAGTGTATTGTGAACATTTCAACATCCTGCAGTAGAGGGCAGCACGGCCCTTCTTTTGCAAAATGTTGAGCACTCGTGAGAAAGAAAATGAAAAAAGCCAAGCTCTTGACCACTGTGTGTGCATTTGTAGTGGTGCTCAGTCATTCAGTCGTGTTTGCCTATTTGCAACCCCATGAACTATAGCCCGCCAGGCTCCTCTGTCCATAGGATTCTCCAGGCAAGAATACTGGAGTGAGTTGCCATTTCCTCCTTCAGAGGATCTTCTGGACCCAGGGATCGAACCTGCAGCCCCTGCAGCTCCTGCATTAGCAGGCAGATTCTTTACCACTGAGCTGCTTTTAACTAATAATTAAAAAACAAAAAATTAGACTATTTCTCTTGTTTAGGTGATTATGTAGAAAGAATGTCAGAGCCTGTATTGCCCTGAAATAATTGGTGAAAAACACAGGTTTTAGGATATGGGTTCTGTTCAGGATATGGGTTGTGTCTGGCAAAGATAAACAGTAGCTTGACCCTGGGCAATCAGATAGGGTTATTGTATGAAAAGACCTAAGGCTCTGCACTTTCTGGGTAGAAGTCAGTTCACTGAACCAGCAGGATGTGGTTTAAGAAAATGTGTGTAACTCATGTGGTCTTAGCCCTGAGAACAGCTTTTAAATTCGAATTCACTGACTTTATTCTGCTACATGTGTTAGTTTTCCTTTCTGTCACACCTGGGTCAGATCAGAATGATTTTAACTGTACCACATATATTATGACTTTAAAGAATGATGTCAGGCATGATGGGTAAGGAATGTCTGTCATGGACTGCAGTTGGCCAAACGGTTGTGTACACACAGCGGTGAAACTGCAGACTTGCACATTAGACCTCATTTAATTGCAGCTTGATTTGAGTTTCTCTCTGCAGTAAATAGTAAGAAAAAAAGATTCCTTACTTTGTATTAAAAGTTACTTGAGGGACTTCCCTGGTGGTCCGGTGGTTGACTCCGAGCTTCCGATGCAGGGGACCCAGGTTTGATCCCTGGTAGCAGAATTAAGACACCGTATGCCGTGCAGCATAACCAGTAAATAAATAAAAATTACTTTATATTCTTTGGCATGATGACAGTGAGGAGAGAATAATCCTAATTCTAACAAATACATAACCACAGTGTCCCTAGCACGTTTGTATTCTGCTCTAACCCTCAAAATTTTCAGGCAGTAAATCTTCAGTGCCAGCTTAAAAAAAGCCCACTAGGAGTAAGAACTGGAAAACACTGAAACTAGTTCCCAGCTCTGCCATGTGAACTCAGAAAAATTACAACCTCTGAGCCATTGTTTCCTTATCTGTTAAATGGAGATAATGCCTCCTAGATCTGGTAAAAGGGTCAATTTGGAAAATATATGTTAAAGTGCGTTCAAAGACGTTTAAGTACCTAACATTTCTATCACTGTAGTCAGATTTCTGCTTTTTTAAAACTCCTATAAGAATTTGTGTCTCTCTCCTTTGGTATCATTACACTGCCTGAGACTGTACATTTTCATTCTTACTCAACTATTTTCTCCAACTTGATAACTTGTTAGTTCCCTGAGGACTGAAATCACCAATTATATTTCCCAGTATCCTCCACCACAACAAGATATTTGATACATAATAGGTACTCAAATACTAGTTGATTGATTAAAAACATACACTATAATGCAGAATTAACTCTTTAATTGTGGTAAAAAAAAATAACGTACAACTGACCATCTTAACCATTTTAAAATGTATAATGCAGTCGATTTAGCTACATGCAAATTGTGTGCGACAGATCTCTATAACTTTTTCACCCAGAATTAATTCTTAATAACCAGCTTCCACATCACCTGCTTTCCAAAGCACGTCTTTGTTGATTGGGCAAAAACAGGAAAAAAATATAGGACTTTCACTCTGTGGATAGGAATGTGAAGAACAAGGTAATCAAAAGACTTCTACTCTGTTTTAAATATTCATTCCCCTCATAGAGGTTCTGCCGTGGTCTCTCCCTAATCATTTTCTCAGCCATTTTCTATAAACATGGGAATATATGCAAGAAATGAGAGGCGCCTCTATAAAATGCTTTCACAAGTCATTTATGTCTAACATATAATTAAACATTTATATGACGGAAACTTACCATTTAAAACAAACTCACTTTATTATTATTTGATTTTCAAAATATGTGACTTCTGCTAATGACTGAAAATTAAGTACTACTGTTAATCATAATTGCTATCACAGCAGCAATTTTTTGAGATTTAAATATTTTAAACTACAAACAAAATAATGAAGATAGTGGAGATTTTTGAAACAGTACTGGGATGGAATAGACTCTCCCAATCATGACATAATCTAAAGAAAAAATTGATGATAGATACCATAAGTTAAAATATGACTTGGAAAAAATACTTGCAGCCTGCTTATCAGTCACATCTGTTAGATACTCAGAGCTTCATTGTATCAATATAAAAATGAATTGAGGATATAGAGAAATCAATCAGCAATCAATACAAATAGCCAATAAATGGACCAAAAATCATCCTCATTATAAAACTGAAACCACACCAATTTATCTATTTTTGCTTATGAGACTGACAAAAATATATATAAATATTGTTAAATCATGTTGTTGAGAGTGTAGGGGTGTAGGCATTTTCGTGCACTATTGGTAAGAGTGTCAATAGCTAAAAACCTCTTCTTAGAATACATTTTGGCAATATCAGTCAAAATTAAAATGCATATACCATT
Source organism: Odocoileus virginianus (assembly GCF_023699985.2). Classification (NCBI taxonomy): domain Eukaryota; kingdom Metazoa; phylum Chordata; class Mammalia; order Artiodactyla; family Cervidae; genus Odocoileus; species Odocoileus virginianus. Next base: position 3,694,916 of record NC_069680.1, read on the forward strand.
TCACCGAGCAATTTCTCCTCTTAGGAGTCTATCCTAAAGACTTCTACATAAGTTTACAAAGATAGATAGGCATAGAGATATACAACTATGCATTACAGCATTGCTTCAATAGAAAAATAACATACTTTTCAACAAATATATTGTTTTATAACCTAAAAAAATCAAGTTTTTGTTGAAAAATGACAGATTTGAAAGTGATTCCACAAGAATACAAAATTAAGATAGTCTCTAACAATGATAATTAAGTAGAACAGAAATGTGAAAAAATAGTTCTACAAAGCTCTAGGAATGTAGTAATTTAAAACTTCAGAAGTTATAAGAATGTTTTAATAGAGATTAGTGAGACACACTACAATTTAGAGCTGATCTGGAAATTGAGGGCGCTATTGAAAATCATTTTTTAGTAAAATAATAATTTTTAAAAACATAAATCCCAAGATGCTGTGCCTCAGGACCGAAAACAGCTCCTGACATCTAGTGGACACTCAATAAGTACTGGCTGAAGGAATGAGGGAGGACGATGTCGCCATCAGAATTGTCATAAAAATTGACGCAAAACTGCTACAGATTAGTGCTTGATATATCGCAAGAGTTCAGAGGATACTAGTTCACAACTTTCCTGGGAGCCTGTTGGTGCTTGATACCTGCATGACAGGAGTTTGTTTATTTAAAACCATGTGAATAGTGCTTACATGCTTCCCAGGTTGCTCAATGGGTAAAGAATCCACCTGCAATGCAATAGACACAGGTTTGATCCCTGAGTCAGGAAAATTTCCCTGGGAAAGGAAATGGCAACCTACGCCAGTATTTTTGCCTGGAGAATCCCACGGACAGAGGAGTTGGTGAGCTACAGTCCATGAGGTTGCAAAGACTCAGACACTGCTGAGTAACTGAGCACACATGCACATAGTGCTTATTATACTCCAGGTACTGTCCTAAGAGCTCAATAAAAACGAGTTCATTTAAATTACAAAAACAGTTGAAGTAGGCGTCTTATTATTCCATTTAATGGATTAACAAATGGAGGCAAAAAGCACTAAAACAATTTGCCAAAAGAGGCATATCCATACAACAGTGAGATAAGAAAGCCTTCCTCAGTGATCAATGCAAAGAAATAGAGGGAAACAATAGAAGGGGGAAAACTAGAAATCTCTTCAGTAAAATTAGAGATACCAAGGGAACATTTCATGCAAAGCTTGGCACAATAAAGGACAGAAATGCTATGGACCTAACAGAAGCAGAAGATATTAAGAAGAGGTGGCAAGAATACACAGAACTATAAAAAAAGATCTTCATGACCCAGATAATCACGATGGTGGGATCACTCACCTAGAGCCAGACATCCTGGAAAGCGAAGTCAAGTGGGCCTTAGGAAGCATCACTTGAAACAAAGCTAGTGAAGGTGATGGAATTCCTGTTGAGCTATTTCAAATCCTAAAAGATGATGCTGTGAAAGTGCTGCACTCAATATGCCAGCAAATTTGGAAAACTCAGCAGTGGCTACAGGACTGGAAAAGGTCAGTTTTCATTACAATCCCAAAGAAAGGCAATGCCAAAAATTGCTCAAACTATCACACACAATTGCACTCATCTCACATGCTGGTAAAGTGATCCTTAAAATTCTCCAAGCCAGGCTTCAGCAATATGTGAACCGTGAACTTCCAGATGTTCAAACTGGTTTTAGAAAAGGCAGAGGAACCAGAGATCAAATTGCCAACATCCACTGGATCATCGAAAAAGCAAGAGAGTTCCAGAAAAATATGTATTTCTGCTTTATTGACTATGCCAAAGCCTTTGACTCTGTCGATCGCAACAAACAATGGAAAATTCTGAAAGAGATGGGAATACCAGACCACCTGACCTGCCTCTTGAGTAATCTGTATGCAGGTCAAGAAGCAATAGTTAGAACTGAACATGGAACAACAGACTGGTTCCAAATAGGAAAAGGAGTACGTCAAGGCTGTATATTGTCACCCTGCTTATTTAACTTATATGCATCTTGAGAAACGCTGGGCTGGATGAAGCACAAGCTGGAATCAAGATTGCCAGGAGAAATATCAATAACCTCAGATATGCAGATGACACCACCCTTATGGCAGAAAGCGAAGAAGAACTAAAGAGCCTCTTGATGAAAGTGAACAAGGAGAGTGAAAAAGTTGGCTTAAAACTCAACATTCAGAAAACTAAGATCATGGCATCTGGTCCCATCACTTCATGGCAAATAGGTAGGGAAACAAGGGAAACAGTGATAGACTTAATTTGGGGGGGGCTCCAAAATCACTGCAGATGGTAACTGCTGCCATGAAATTAAAAGACACTTGCTCCTTGGAAGAAAAGTTATGACAAACCTAGACAGCATGTTAAAAAGCAGAGACATTACTTTGCCAGCAAAGGTTCATCTAGTCAAAGCTATGGTTTTTCCAGTAGTCATGTATGGATGTGAGAATTGGACTATAGAAAAAGCTGAGCACCAAAGAACTGATGCTTTTGAACTGTGGTATTGGAGAAGACTCTTGAGAGTCCATGGGACTACAAGGAGATCAAACCAGTCAAACCTAAAGGAAATCAATCCTGAATATTCATTGGAAGGACTGTTTCTGAAGCTGAAACTGCAGTACTTTGGCCACCTGATACAAAGAACTGACTCATTGGAAAAGACCCTGATGGTGGAAAAGATTGAAGGCAGGAGGAGAAGAGGACGACAGAGGATGAGATGGTTGGATGGCATCACTGACTCAATGGACATGAGTTTGAGTAGGCTCCAGGAGTTGGTGATGGACAGGGAGGCCTGGTTTACTGCAGTCCATGGAGTTGCAGAGAGTCAGACACGACTGAGTGACTGAACTGAACTGAGCTGATACAATGGTGGGTATAGGAATGTAGGTAGTCTAGCTTCAGGGTCCCTGCTCCACTCTGCCATGTGGCCTCTGGCATCAAAAAATTTTATTAAATGAAAGGGTGAATGAGATGTTCTGATTTTAGATATCATATTGTGCTTTTATTCCAGGGAGCAAAGACTATTTTATGTTAATGCATACCAAATATTAATCTGATACTAATTATATTAATTATATTATTTTATAATATTATATATTAGTTATATAATATAATATTTATATGTTTATAATTATATATTATCTGTAATTTATTATATATTATATTAATAATATTAACATATATCTGATAATTTCTCCTTAAGTTAAATTGTATTTTTAAAAAACATTTTAAATGTATTACTGGTCCATTATTTGTGTTTAAAAAGGCCACAGGAAGTTCTTATTCTGTAATGAAGTCCCTGTATTTGCTTTCTGACATCATATTAATTTCCATACAAGAGTTCCAAGTTCTGAACAGAGAAACATTGTGCTCTGGTAATGGAAGAGGCATAGGTCTTACAAAGAATTGCATAACAACGTCAAAATTATTTGAAAGGGGTACGCTATGTTTCAATCTTCCACGTGACTGAAGGAATGGGTCTCCAACTTTTCCAATCAGGAATCTTTCTTCCGAAGCTAAGCTTTGTCAACTAAAAAAACATTCACAACCTAAAAGTCAAGTGTTACATTTCATTCGGTGGGAATGTTTATGACTTCAAGCCAGGGAGGCAGCATCACTAGTAACCCTGAGAAAACTGCTCCAAAGAGGTGAGCAGGGAGCTAGGATATATAGGAGTTTCACAACAAAAGACAGGTAGTAGGAACAAAAGATTACTGTTAATTAAAGAAAACTACTAATAGAAATTGCAAGTTAAGGAATCTAGTGCTTTTCTATATAGGAAGATGCAAGAGTCTGGGCTCATTGAAATCATTCCTTTGATATGTACTCAGCTATCTGGGGCCAATATACTGTGTTTTCACATCCGGAGTTTTTTCAGTGCTCACCATAGAGAGTAGCTGCAGTCTAGTGGCTGGTACATGACTGGTATTCTGTCCTTTCCTGAGTTTCCTCAGGGTTTACCAGTTCACCCTATGCTGTAGCCCCAGTCACTGATAATAGTGTAGTCCTTTGTTTATTAATATGGCAGGCAATAATGCATTTATTAGCTTTGTAAATTCGAGAGATTTTTTTAGTTTTAGTTTTAACCTAGTTTAACTTCATTTCATAATACCACTATTTCTTTTCTTCTTTATTTTTTCCAATCACTTATTCATTGTATCAATATTTATTGACCTTCTGTTAATACTATGTGCCAGGCATTTCACTAGGTTCTAAAGACAACATGGTGAGGGAATTCCCTGGCAGCTCAGTAATTAGGACTTGGTGCTTCCATTGCCATGGCCTGGGTTCAGTCCTGGTCGGGAAACAGTAAGATACCACCAGCCATTTAGCGGGGCCAGAAAGAGATTACATGGTGGAAAAAAAAAGACAAAGTCCCTGTCCTCATGAATTCACTAATCTAATGGAGAAGACAGACAATAAAAGCAATGTACAAATAAAATTACTAAAATTACAGCCATAGTGAGTGCTGTTTTTCTTTTCATGGAAAAGGAACTGAAAGCATATAATAAGAAATTCATCTAGTTGAGGCCAGTTCTTTTCCCCTCAGAATGTTCCCTCCAGTATGGATGGCATTCCCCTGCTAATTCCCACCCCAGTATCACCTCTCAGACCCTCCAGCTTGCACACATTAATCTTGAATTTCTGGAATGTGTTTTGGTGGCCAATATTTTCAAGAGAAAATGGCCCATTAAAATAATATCTTTATCATTGTATTAGTGCTCCTAGCTCTTTTCTTCCAAATGATAAAAACACAAAAATAGTATTTAAAAAATCTAATTTCTATTAGTAAGATACAAGTATATTATCTTTTTGACTCAGTTAAGAAGTGTGAAGCAAGTAACAAAGTGTATTGTGAATCAGATCTTTCTTCAAGAAAAAAACAAACATCAAGAAAAAGGAAGGATCAGAAACACATACTTACATGCTTATTGTTTTTATTCTACACAGAACAAGAATTTCTAAAGGGTGAGAGGAAAACTGATGACAGGCATTGCCCAAAGAGGACAGAATTATCCTAGATAGCGAGTGGGTATTGCCAAGAGACTTGTGGTATCTACTTCATGTCTGATGGGTATAACAGCCAGTGCTGGGCCACAAAGTCTCCTCTGGAAGACCACTGACCAAGAGAGTAAATGATGGACAGAGACAAGTCAAGTTCAGAGTTAGGGCCTCTGGTTCCCAGGGGAAGGAGCGGGTTGTAAATGAGGTGAAAGGCTGTGGCATGAGCACTTCAGGACCCATGGGCTACCATCAGGATTCCCCAGAAGGGAAAGTTACAGAGACAAGAACTAGTATTGGGCAAGCTCCAGGATTACAGCTGGTACGACAGCCAGCAGTCTTGGAATGCTTTTAGTGCCACACTCAGGATGTGCCCCTGTCTGGGGCATGGAATTCCAAGATGAAAGATATCCTTGCTCAGCTAATGTAGAGGAAGCGCTTCTTTGCCCTTCATCCTTCCCCATCCTGTATTCCCTTCTCCTTTCAGCCCTTTCTTTGTCAGGCCAAGTGTCCATCATTTGAGGACACTCAGTTTCTTCTGTTGAACTGGGTTCTCCATTGTATGTAGCTTACTACCTTTTACCCCGGTTCTTACTAATAATGAGTACAGTCCTCAGATCAGCAACATCAGTGTCACCCACGTGCTTGTTGGAAATACAAAATCTCAGGCCCCACCCCTGACCAACTAAATCATAATATGAATTTTCAGAAGATTCCCAGATTTTTACTAAGCACATTAAATTTGAGAAGCATCATTTTTAGCCCCATCAGCTTCCTGGACTGTTTCATTCCTGGCCTACCTTGCTCACAGCTTCAAATCCAAGATGCTGAGATAAAAAAGGAAAGCATTTCCAAAGATAAAAAATGTTATGCAGCTATTAAACATCAAACTTATTTTTCACCTGGATAACTTGATTCACTCAAGCCGTTTTCAAAGTAAATTATTCAAATTTAATCAGTGACTATTTGATAGTCTCTGATTGCTTCCATAGTAATTATACTACCGTAAAATGCTCTAGAGTTCTATTTTGTTTAATGTATAGATCATGATTCTCAATCCTTGCTTCACATTAGAATTTTCCAGGGTCTTTTTTTTTTCTCTGAAAAAAATCCAAAATGTACACCCTACTCTCAAAGATTCTTAATCAGTGGGTCTGGGTGCAACTTGGGCATACATTGTTTTTAAAAGTTTAAAATAGCAAACACACTGGACAAAATGTTGATGCCCACCAGTTAGTGAGTGATTCCCTAAGAAGTGTTCATCCCTATAATAAATACAGTACTGTGCTGATGTGAAAATAAATGAGGAAGACTCATATGTACTGCCATGAAAATATCCCCAAGATATATACACTATTCGGGGTTTTTTAAGTTACATAACAATATGTGATATATGATCTCATTTATGTGAAAAGATGAGTGTGCATATATACATACATGTGTATATAAATGTTTAGAAAGATGACTGAAGGATACTTACCAAACTGTTGACAGTGGTTACCTCTGGGAAGAGGAATGGGAGGGAAAGGGACTTTTTGCTGTGTAAACTTCTAAATATTTTACAAGAATGTATCCATGCACTACTTGTGTAAATATTCCAAGTGCATTCCAGGGCTATTGGTTGTCACACCATCTGTAATCCTGGATTACAGATTATTTAAGATAATTATGATTTTTTAACATTATAATCTTGAGTGTGTAATTTTATAATAAATAGTAGAGTGACTGACAAAAATAAATATATAATTCCTACACCAAACAAAAACGGCTAGTGTACTGAGGTTTTTGCTGCTAAACCTGTCGCTTTTCAACTCTGGGATTACTGGAATTGGGTTGCTCTGACTTTCTAGATACCCTCCCATCCAATGTTACACTTGGCATTGACTCAGACCACCTCTCTGGTTCCTTGGAAAACTCATCCGTGCAAGCAGATCCCACTTCTGGAGCGATCGCTGCACAAGCACTTTGTAAAAGTGGGACAAGCATTTTTAGGCCTTGTCTCAGCCCTAAAAATCACTAGGGAGAGAAGTCCTGCTATAGCTCAGCCTTGCTGAGAGCCAGGTCTCCCCCAGTTTAGGCAGCTGAGAAGGGCACCCTGATGAAGCTACAGTGCAAGGGCAGTGCATCCTGACTTGGGCGAAGTTTTCAAAGTCCACTGTGATGGCTCTTCCTCTTTGAAATGGTGATTAAGCACTGGAAGTGTATAATGAGGGAAATTACTTATGAATCTGTGCCTCTCAGCCCCGGGCCATTTCTCTTTCTCTGAGAGAAGCTCAAAGATTTTTACCCTAATAGCACTGGAACAAAGTCAGGGCAGAGGCAAGCTGGTGGGGCCCTGCTGACAGCTCGTTAGAAACTGTCCCTCTCCCACTCCCCGCTTTCATTCCTTCAAGTTACAAAGCCTGACAGAGTTTGATGGGAAAACCAAGGCGGTAACATCCCCCGCGGCAACCCAGTCCGGGCTCATCTCTCTTTGACAGATAAGGAGAATAGATGTCACCTACAAAACGCTTCACTCAGCAGAGCCAAGTGCACCCGGATGGCCCTGCCGCCCTCGCAGGACCCACAGGAGGAATCCAGACACGGCCCACAATTGAGATTTCTCTACAGAAAATCCTTTTAACCGGACACTCCCTGAAAACCAAATGCCCACTCGAGTTGCCCTCAGAAAAGGGCATAACATCTAAAAATTCAAAGAAAGTTATGCTTTGATTTACAAGTCTTTTCGAGGTTACACCCTCCACCTGGTCTTTGAGGGCTGGTGATCATGTAAGATCTGAGAAGCCTGGGGCTTCCCTGGTGGCAAAGTGGATAAGAATCTGCCTTAGTGTGGGGGACACAAGTTTGATCCCTGATCCAAGAAGATCCCACATGCTACAGAGAAACTAAGCCCATGAGCCACAGCTGCTGAGCCTACATGCTGCAACTTCTGAAGCCCATATGCTGCAACTGCTGAAGCCTGGCCTTAGAGCGCTGCCCCCCTCACCCCACAAGAGAAGCCACTGCAAGGCGAAGCCTGTGCACCACAACAAAGACTCGCCTGGTTCGTTGCAACTAGAGAAAGCCCTCGCACAGCAATGAAGACTCAGCACAGACGAAAAATAAATAAGTAAATAAAATTTTAAAATACAATTCGAGAAGTCAGCTTAGGTTCTGTGCAGTCTGCTGGGAAGGAGAGTGATGAAACAAAACGAAACAAAAACACCTCTCCACTTCAGATGGCAGAGGCTGGGATGCACTGTGATCAACTCAAGTTCTCTGACTCTACTTTGCCCACCTGATATGAAGAGCCAACTCATTCGAAGAGACCCTGATGCTAGGAAAGATTGAAGGCAGGAGGAGAAGGGGACAACAGAGGATGAGATGGTTGGATGGCGTCACTGACTCAATGGACATGAGTTTGAGCAAGCTCTGGGAGTTAGGGAAGGACAGGGAAACCTGGCATGCTGCAGTCCATAGGGTCTGAATGAGTTGGACATGATTGAGTGACTGAACAACAACATGTCTCAGACAAATCTATGAAGCTTGTTTAAATTGCAGATCCTGATTCAGTAGGTATGGAGTAGGACCAAAGAACTTGCATTTTAACAAACTCTCTAGGTGATTCTGGATGCAGGTGATCCTGGAGTCTGGCTTTGAGAAGCACTGCTGTTACTTGCTGCTATAGGATGGTGCCTCCACAAGGGCTTCCAATGGTGCTTCCAGCACACCTCCTGGGGGACCTCCTCTTCCCCTCCCCTAACAAGCCTAGGGCGGTTCCTTGGCAGCTGTTCCTATTACAGGTGAAGCCAGGCATCTTTAGGAGTCTCCTGGAGGAAATGATCGAGCCCAGCAGCAGAGGCATCTCTGGGACACCAATCTCTCAGGGCCCTTTCCAGAAGGCAACTTCAGCAAAGTCCTGCTGAGCCTGAAGCTGCCACCCAGACATAGTAGTTGTTGATTTTAACGAATTGCTTTTTATTGGCTCACAGGGTCTTAAATCTCATTTTGCATCAGAATCAGGGGCTCTTTGTAAAAGTCCATGGACCCAGGCCCTGTCCCAGAACCAGCAATGGAGATAGTTGATGGATAATTCAACAAGCTACTGGGTGATGCCAATGCACACCAAAGCTTGAGAACAGACATCAGAACAAAAGCAACAACCATAGAAACATTAAAGTGCAACCACTGTATTGAAAAACTGAAATCTACACTATTAACACTAAACACAGTTGAATCTCCTCCCTTTCTGTCTTACGGTTCCTAATAATTTTCCACTCGAGCATTCAAATACCTTCCTAGAGGGGAAAAGATATCAGACTACCTAACTTACTACATACAAATATACTGTGGTTTAAGCGAAATCTATACACAGAAATCTACAGTTTTAAAACTAGAGATTATTTTTATCATTACAAAATTATAGTAATAATAATAAATAATATTTATTATGTTATTACTATATGACAGAAACTGTTCTAAGCACTTTCTAAGTGTTAAATTATCTGATATTTACTAAGCACTTGCTTGGTAATGAAAACAATTATTTCATTTCGTCCATTTCCTCTAAGCATTTTAGATGGGGTCACAGAAGGTAACAGGAAACTGAGGCACAGACTAGTTAATTACTCACCAAAAGTTGCACAGCTGTTAAGCAGTAGAACTAAAATTTGAACCCAGACCTTGATTCTTACCCATTATATCACCTTGCTCACAATTCTTACCCATTATATTACCTTGCTCATGTTAATAACAACAGGGTTTTATTTAACAAATATCTATAATTAGACTATCAAGTGTCAGTATTGGTGGCATAACGTTCTAAGTATACAGTGACAAACAAGACAAAAATGGTCCCAGCTTTCTGGGGCTCATGATCTGATGGGCAAACCAGATGTGTAAACAGGTCATTCAATGCAGTGTGAAGAGGGCAGTACTGGGAAACCACCAGGGTAGGTGCTAGACCAGTAGGCTACAGCACTTCAGTTCAGTTCAGTTCAGTCGCTCAGTCATGTCCGACTGTTTGTGAACCCATGAACTGCAGCACGCCAGGCCTCCCTGTCCATCACCAACTCCCGGAGTTTACTCAAACTCATGTCCATCGAGTCAGTGATGCCATCCAGCCATCTCATCCTCTGTCATCCCCTTCTCCTCCTGCCCCCAATCTCTCCCAGCATCAGGGTCTTTTCAAATGAGTCAACTCTTCGCATGAGGTGGCCCAAGTATTGGAGTTTCAGCTTCAGCATCAGTCCTTCCAATGAACACCCAGGACTGATCTCCTTTAGCATGGACTGCTTGGATCTCTTCGCAGTCCAAGGGACTCTCAAGAGTCTTCTCCAACACCACAGTTCAAAAGCATCAATTTTTTGGCACTCAGCTTTCTTCAGAGTCCAATTCTTTCATCCATACATGACCACTGGAAAAACCATAGCCTTGACTAGATGGACCTTTGTTGGCAAAGTACTGTCTCTGCTTTTTAATATGCTATCAAGGTTGGTCATAACTTTCCTTCCAAGGAGTAAGTGTCTTTTAATTTCATGGCTGCAATCACCATCTGCAGTGATTTTGGAGGCCCCCAAAATAAAGTCTGACACTGTTTCCACTGTTTCCCCATCTATTTCCCATGAAGTGATGGGACCAGATGCCATGATCTCAGTTTTCCGAATGTTGAGCTTTAAGCCAACTTTTTCACTCCACTCTTTCACTTTCATCAAGAGGCTCTTTAGTTCCTCTTCACTTTCTGCCATAAGGGTGGTGTCATCTTCATATCTGAGGTTATTGATATTTCTCCTGGCAATCTTGATTCCAGCTTGTGCTTCATCCAGCCCAGCGTTTCTCATGATGTACTCTGCATATAAGTCAAATAAGCAGGGTGACAATATACAGCCTCGACGTACTCCTTTTCCTATTTGGAACCAGTCTGTTTTTCCATGTCCAGTTCTAACTGTTGCTTCCTGACCTGCATACAGGTTTCTCAAGGGGCAGGTCAGGTGGTCTGGTATTCCCATCTCTTGCAGAATTTTCCACAGTTTATTGTGATCCACACAGTCAAAGGCTTTGGTATAGTCAATAAAGCAGAAATAGATGTTTTTCTGGAACTCTCTTGCTTTTTCGATGATCCAGCAGATGTTGGCAATTTGATCTCTGGTTCCTCTGCCTTTTCTAAAACCAGTTTGAACATCTGGAAGTTCACAGTTTACATATTGCTGAAGCCTGGCTTGGAGAATTTTGAGCATTACTTTACTAGCGTGTGAGACGAGTGCAATTGTGTGGTAGTTTGAGCATTCTTTGGCATTGCCCAGCAGGAGGACCAAATATTGTAAAAGTTCAAAGTTCAAGGAGCACATAACATGGTTAGTGGAAGAAATTAAAAATGGTTTGGTCTGAATGGAGCAGAGAGAGAAGAGGGAATGTGTCAGTGATGAGATTGGAAAACTAACCTGGCCCAAGATATTGAAAAACTAACTATATTATGCATGTTAAAGGGTTTTAGCATGAGGGAAATGGAGATTCATTAGAAGGTATTAGGCAGATTATGAAGCTGATAAGAGAGATTTGGTCTTATTCATTGCCTTTTATGTTAATAGGCATACAGTAGTATTAACTGAAGCCATCAGAAGATAATATCACCCAAAGAAGGGAAAAGAGGGCCTTGGACAGCAGCCTTGAGAACACTAGCATTTCAGGGCTGAAAAGAAAAGGAGGAGACCCAGCAAAAAGATTCAGAAGAAGGAGAAGGAAAACAATGAGAGGTGATTTAATTTGTCCAAGATCACAAAGCTAGTAAGTGGCAAACTGAGAATTCGTCTGCATCGCACTGTTTATAATAGCCAGGACATGGAAGCAACCTAGATGCCCATCAGCAGATGAATGGATAAGGAAGCTGTGGTACATATACACCATGGAATATTACTCAGCCGTTAAAAAGAATTCATTTGAATCAGTTCTAATGAGATGGATGAAACTGGAGCCCATTATACAGAGTGAAGTAAGCAAGAAAGATAAAGAACATTACAGCATACTAACACATATGTATGGAATTTAGAAAGATGGTAATGATAACCCTATATGCAAAACAGAAAAAGAGACACAGATGTACAGAACAGACTTTTGGAATCTGTGGGAGAAGGCAAGGGTGGGATGTTTAGAAAGAACAGCATGTATATTATCTATAGTGAAACAGATCACCAGCCCAGGTGGGATGCATGAGACAAGTGCTCAGGCCTGGTACACTGGGAAGACCCAGAGGGATCGGGTGGAGAGGGAGGTGGGAGGGGGGATCGGGATGGGGAATACATGTAACTCCATGGCTGATTCATGTCAATGTATGACAAAACCCACTGAAATGTTGTGAAGTAATTAGCCTCCAACTAATAAAACTAAATGAAAAAAAAGTCTGCATCATTCCAAAGCCACATTCTTTAAAAAAATTTTTTTAAAATTTCTTTTGCTTGGCTACACCATGCAGCATGCAGGATCTTTACTCCTCAACCAGGGACTGGAACCCGAGGCCCCTGCAGTGGAGTCTTAACAACTGGACCACCAAGGAAGTCCCTCCAAAGCCACATTCTTGACCTCAACATCTCTTAAATATTAGTTTCCCTTACTGCCTGGTGATGCAAAAATTCTATTTATACATGCTTTTCCCAGAGTCCATTTATATAACAACAACAACAAAATTTGTCAAGGAATTTGTTCAGTGCATCCTTGAGTTGCATGAAGTAAGCAAACACAAAACATGCTTCTTGTCCCTTCCTCGTGGCTCTCCTCTGTGCCCTGCCACATCTCTGGTGGGACACACTCCGGTGCTACCTAAGAATGCCCCCAGAGCAAAACTGTGCACAGTCCATTGGCTGGCGCTCAGGAATTCTCTTCGAAAGTTCTTCCATGTGGCACAAGGGGCATATATAAATCCAGGAACCACTCTGGGTATTCATAATTAAGTGCAGAATTTACAACAGTTCAGAAATTATGAAGTTATTAAAATTAGAAAAGTTATAAAATTATTAAAATCCCCTGCTGTCTCCCCAAGCCCATTGTCTATAACCCATTCCCAGAAATACCATTGTTAACAATTTAATATATATATCCTTTTGTTTCCATTTATTTTTATTAGTTGGAGGTTAATTACTTTACAATATTGTAGTGGTTTTTGCCATACATTGACATGAATCAGCCATGGATTTACATGTGTTCCCCATCCTGAACCCCCCTCCCACCTCCCTCCCCATCCCATCCCTCTGGGTCATCCCAGTGCACCAGCCCCGAGCACTTGTCTCATGCATCCAACCTGAACTGGCGATCTGTTTCACACTTGGTAATATACATGTTTCGATGCTGTTCTCTCAGATCGTCCCACCCTCACCTTCTCCCACAGAGTCCAAAAGTCTGTTCTATACATCTGTGTCTCTTCCGTCTTGCATATAGGGTTATTGTTACCATCTTTCTAAATTCCATATATATGTGTTAGTATACTGTATTGGTGTTTATCTTTCTGGCTTACTTCACTCTGTATAATGGGCTCCAGTTTCATCCACCTCAATAGAACTGATTCAAATGAATTCTTTTTAATGGCTGAGTAATATTCCATGGTGTATGTGTACCACAGCTTTCTTATCCATTCGTCTGCTGATGGGCATCCAGGTTGCTTCCATGTCCTGGCTATTATAAACAGTGCTGCGATGAACACTGGGGTACACGTATCTCTTTCAGATCTGGTTTCCTTGGTGTGTATGCCCAGGAGTGGGATTGCTGGGTCATATGGCAGTTCTATTTCCAGTTTTTTAAGAAATCTCCACACTGTTCTCCATAGTGGCTGTACTAGTTTGCATTCCCACCAACAGTGTAAGAAGGTTCCCTTTTCTCCACACCCTCTCCAGAATTTAGTATATATATCCTTAAATGCATATTCTCCACGTGTACAAATTTTTTAATGAAAAGAATCATATTATCTGTATCATTCTGAAAATTGCTTCTGAAACTACACAGTGGCATCTCTTCACATCCATGTATATAGTTTTACCTACTTTATTCTTTCCACATACCTGTACACCTTCCGAAGCTGCCATTATTGTTTTAATCAGTACTCTATTGATGGTCATTTGTACTATTTCTGTTTTGTTTTGGGGCTGTTTTTCTTTTAAAGAGTGTGAAGTGCCCAAAAGAATGTTATCTGGGCTTCATTTTGGACTGAGCATTTTTCTGAATTTGCCCTAACTTTTTCCCTTTTTGAGCTTGCTGGCTGTTTCTCTCCTGCTGTTCTCTCTAATCTTACTAATACTCTGTTCAAAGTATGTTTGTTGCTTTAAAGATCTCCTTTCCTTACAGACTCTTGGGCTCTTTGGAGGAGTTAAATTCAGCAAATAAACAAACTACCATCTTGATTTTATTCTCTTATTCTAGAGGATTTCGGAGACACTGAAAGAAGTTCTCTGGTTATCTGGGAATCAGCTTTAAAACCTCAGGTTATGTTTGAGCTGTGCTTCTCAATTCCTTTTTAACAGTGTATTATTAAAGATTGACTGAATATGTTTAAATTGAAGGCATATCCTTAACTTCAAAGTTTACTGGCTCCTACAGTCTATTGGGAGGCAAAATTAGTGTAAGGGAAACAATTAGAGAGCAACTGAGTGTTAATTGTGTGTTACAAGTCCCTGGACACCAGAAAATCAGAGGAGAGAGCTGGTAGAACTCTCTACCTTCAAGGGGAAGGTGGAACTTGAGCTGGATTAGGAAGCAGAAGGTAACATTCTGAGAATTCTAGGCAGAAGATGCAAGGATTTTCAAGTACAGCGTAAATTTTCAGACCTTTTTATTTTTTTGGCCACATTGCAAGGAACTGGGGTCTCACCCATACCTCCAGCAGTGGAAGCACTGAGTCTTAACCACTGAACTGCCAGGGAAGTCCCAAATTTTCATATCTTTTTATTATCTGAAATTTTCTTAGTTTTTATTTAGGGTCTGCTTACCCCCCTGAGAACATAAGCCTGATGAAGGCAAGGACTGGGTCTTAACACTAGTGAATCCTGGTTCCTGGTACAGTGCCTGGCACATAGTGATGTTAATGGATTTATAAATGAACAAGTGGACAAACAACCATGGAGTCTGTAAGGAGAGGTGAGAAGACTGGACTATTTGGAAAGAAGTATCTTTTCTTAGGTTGGGAAGATCCCCTAGAGGAGGAAATGGCAACCCACTCCAGTATTCTTGCCAGGTGAATCCCATGGACAGAGGACCCTGGCGGGACACAGTCCATGGGGTCACAGAGTCAGACACGACTAAGCACACACATAGGCATGTCTTTCCTTTAGGAGTAGAGGACTCTCTGACTCTCCAACAGATTGGTAGAGGAGGAGGTAAGTGGACCCAAGTGGGATTCAAAATCCAGGGGCAGTTGGAACCAGCTGAACAAGGTTTGATGATTTCCAAGGTGGATCCTATGTAGATTGCCACTGGGCCCTTGAATCTGAAATTAAATTAAAACACAAACAAAGGAAAATTGATCTGCATAACCTCTTAGACTCTACTTGGTCAGCCAACAGTTATACTTTAGGAAAAAAAGGAAGAAAAAAGTTTGTTCAGCTCTACCCTTCCCTAGATTAGAATACAGTAAAATGTTAATATGATTATGGTAATTTATTAACACCTACCATGCACTCAGATAGGTTCACTGTTATCTCATATTGAACTAGTCATTGACCAAAAAATGTTTTGTTTGCTGTGTTTTGTTTTTTACATAAACTGTTGCTTTGCAGGTCTTTCCATCCCATACTCGTAAATTGATTAGTGGACCTAAATGCAGTGCTTCACATTCCTGGCACATCATCTCTCTTATTGATTTTAGGCCATCTTTCACCTTACAGAATTCCTTTTAAACCTTGATCCTATCATCAATCACAGTAGTTGCTCCTTTTAGCTTGGTGTCATCTATATATATGATCTGCAAATCTCCAAGGATTCAGATACCTAGAGATCCTTTGGAGAGCTCTAAGGGACAAGGCGTGTTTACCAGCTGATACACCACTAGCCACGTGTAAAAAAGAAATGACATCTGGCTCTAGGATGACATTAGGCTCATAGGTACGTGGGGCAAAACTTGAGGGTAGTTGAGAAAGGAAAAACTGTTGGAATTCCAGGTTAAAGCAAGCCAAGGTCAAAATCTCCAGTTTAAGCAGAAAATTTCCTTCTAGGAAGCATCATTTTAGATTCCTAAAGTGGGGAAAGTATTATTAGTTCGACAAGTTTTGAGGCAGACAGCGAGGGGGAAAGGGCGTGTTCAGCTCAGAAGCAAAACTGGGGGTGAGAAAAGGATGACCAACCAAGTCATTGTGAGCTTCACTCCTGGCAAGTAGATATTACTAATACATTCACTTAGCATCGTGGACTATTTGGAATAATCTTCCCTTCCAGCTCTCAGGGAGAAATCCTACTTTGGGAGTTTAAGATGTTTCTCCCCCTCCAGCCACAATCCAGGTTTTTCATTGGAATTCTGCATCACTCAGATTCCTCTGTACCCCTCCTCACACTCTGCCTCTGTTGTAAAATCAGTTACAATTGGCTTACATCTCCAGTTCTGGGTATATTTTCTGGGTGCATGTTTCCAAACATGCACACCCTCCGACTGGACCATTCCCCACTCCCCACACCGCCCCCACCCCTTTCCTTCTCCCCATTAACTGTATCTTCTTAAGCAGCTCAGGAACACAGATGTTTTCACCCTGTCCGTCTGCACAAGGGTATTTTCCCAGTGTCTCTCTGTGTGTATGCTCCAGGCACAGCCTCTCTGGGGAGGGAGAGAGTAAATGTTTTCATTCCAAACCCTCAGGGTCAGGTCTTGTTTGTCTAAACTGTGTTTGTTGCCATAATTATCAGATTAGCTGATCTCTGGCAGCAAGTTGGGTGGGGGGGCAAAGAGGGGGGAGTATTAACCATTTGTAGGGTGGTTGCTGTGCTTTGTCACAGGAATACTTTGAGGAGGATCTGTCATTTCTCTTCTAACCTGGAGGATTTGGCTAGAATTCTTTCCACCAACCCTAACAGCCCTCAGTAATAGTCTGCTGTAAGTCAATCCAACCACCCAATGGGCTGCACTGCTGGGACCCAAAAGGCATTTAGCAGAGTTGAAAGGTTGAAAGGGCATCTCTCCAGGGATCTGCTGGGGAAAGAAAGAAACGGAGCTTAGAGAGAATCTAGATAAGTAACTCCACAAGGGGCATCAGCATCTCTCAGACTGAATAAGGAAACCAGGAGAATGCACTGGACGTCTTCAGCCTGCCCACCCCCACCTCTCCCCCTCAGCAGGCCCCATTTAGGTTTGTTTGGGGATTTTCTGTTGTCACAAAAATACCAAGATCATTTGCACCACTGCAGTTTTAACAAAATCAGCGGTCTCCCCGTGTAAAGACATTTCCAAGCCTTTGTCATCAGACTGAAATCATTTTAAGATTTTCTCATCTTCCTTTGCCTCCCACCCACAGCACCAATGAACTGCCGTCCAGTCTCCAGAGACTAGAAACACAGACTGATCTTGCCTCTCAACTCCTAGAGTAGCAGGTCCTTTGTATTTTAATAATCTCTTTTATAAATGAATAAATCTTGTCTTCTCAAAAGTACTGAGGCTTTGTGAGGACAAGAATACCCTGGGACATCCCTGGTGGTCCAGTGGTTAAGACTTGAGGCTTCCAGATGTAGGGGAGTTGGGTGGGAACTGAGAGCCAAAAAAAAAAATCCTTTAGTCCTACACACTGGTTAACTGGTAGAGAACCTAAACATAAAAATAGGAGGTGTTTAGTTAATATTTGCTGTTGATAGCATTTTTGTAAACTTATTTTTTCCATTTCTCACCTCTGTTCTTTCCTGTTTTGTGTTTGACTACTTATAGATCCTTTATTTCTGGACCAGTTCTCCGATCCATACTCTTCAAATCTTCCTCCTCTTCTCTCCAAACACACACACACAGTGAGAGATAAGAAAACTAACATTTACTGAGTGTCTATATCTAACATTATGCAAACTTATTCCATGTTACCTTGTTTGAAACCCACATTGGCGTTTGAGATCAGTGCTATCAGTCACAAGGAAAGAATTGGAGACAGGGAGTTAAGTCACTTACACGAGCTCCCGCAGTTTTAAGCGGTACAATGAACAAACACACAGATGTGTGTGTGATCGTGTGCTGTGCTGTCCTCAGCTGCGCCCAGCTCTTTGTGACCCCATGGGCTGTAGCCCACCAGGCTCCTCTGTCCATGGCGATTCTCCAGGCAAGAATACTGGAGCAGGTTGCCATGCCCTCCTCCAGGGAATCTTCCCCAACCCAGGGATCAAACCCAGGTCTCCCCCATTGTAGGCAGATTCTTTACTGTCTGAGCCTCCAGGGAAGCCCATGTGTAACCCTGAAATCCATACAAATTCCATCTTTCTAGTTTAAATCTTTCTTCTCTACTGATGCTGCCAAACATGGTTCCAAAGGTAGATGGGTCATAGAGAGGGTCTTGAGAAGAAATGTACACAATCAGTATTGGGCAGGAGTTTCCAATTCCATCCCAGAGAAGAACTCAGGTGAACTTCCATGGAAGCAAATAACCAGGGATCCAGCTCCCTTCTTTCCTGCCAGAGATGTGCTCTGTTCCACATGAAGCCCGAAAGACGCCATCCATCTCCGAGTTCTACCCAAGGTTCCCCTCTCCTGATACCTGTTCTCCCACTGCTTCTTACATCCTTCCACAAGCCAGGCAGAAAGACCTGGCAGATCTCGAATAGGTCAACTGAACTGTGTCTGTTAGTTGTCTGATAGGGGAGTTAATGGAAGAGCAGTTGAAATGGTTTTGTTCCTTATTCAGAAATCTCAGTGGCTTGGAAGGAAATTCTGGAAAGAGAGATAATATAATGGCTTAAAAGAAATTCAAAGAAGGACTTACTTTAAAAGATAACAATGTAAGGTTGGTGATTTCAGCACCCTGTGGCAGAGTATTAGCCACATGTAAAGCAAAGCAAGGCAAATTCTTATGAAAGAGAATCTCAGGTTCCTACAATACCTTTCTTGATCTTGGCTATGTGCAATGAACTTCTTAGTAAGATGCTTGAGGTCCCACACTACCAACTAAGATGGTACTTAAGATCCTACCACTACCACACTACACACCCTCTCTGGGGTTTATGGGACAAGTTGAGGATTGGACTAGGTGACATTTAGATTCCTTCTTTTCTTGATGGGCCATCAAATTCCCCAATAGGGAAGCAAATAGGAAAAGTTGTTTAGAGAAATCACATTTACTTGATTTAATATATGCAAAATGCTAAACAGAATGCTTGGCACATAGTAATTCTATAGAAATATTAGCTATTATTATCATACATGACAATGAGGCTGATAAGGATGGATCCATGCACTACAAACACATTTTTACCATCACATCTATAAAATTGAAAAAGACAAATAATTCAGTATTCTGATAACTCTAAAGCCCTCTCCTGCAAAGACTTTGATAGGAGGGGAATGACCTATGGTTACTGAAGACTACAAATAACTATAGTTCATGGAAGGAGAGTTTGCTAAGCAAGCAGCCACCAAGACAAAATATATGAATGTGCTTTTTTTGAAAAACCTAGTTTTCTTATTTGGTTATGGAATGAATTAGGCTGCCTCGAGAAGTAGTGAGTTTCCCTTTTCAGGGACTTAGATGGCAAGTGGCTAGATTGATTCTGTTGGCTTTGAAGAAGCTTTCTGTCAAAAATCTCTGTAATTCCAAAGTGAATCCCAGAATCACATAGTGTCCCAGTGTGGGCAGTAGACTGGCAGAGGCTGGACTTCAGCAGATTACCTAGTCCTGAAAGGCATAATATCAGCCTGGAACATCTTGCAGCTTATGTAGCGAAGCTGTGCCTTCTAAGGCTTTAGTTGAAAGATGATTAGTGGAGCACATTGCTGAGCAGTATTCCTGCATCATTCTCTCTTTTCAGTGCTGAGACTAAGAATCAAAAGCACGAGGGAATAACAGAGCTACACAATAAGAGAAGAGCCAGAACCCAGAGCTCTGGGTTTTTTTTCTAGTTTTCTCCTCCCTGTGAAGAGATGGAGTTATCTTGGACTGAGGATGTAGACATGAATATGAGTAGAGGCTCATATGCAGCATTAGAGCAAGATAAATGGCAAGTAAAACAGAAAAGGAAACAAATAATCAGAAAGAACAGAAGGGCAAAGGGCAGGAGATAGAGCATTGAAGAGGCAGTGGGAGAGAAAAGAAGGAAATGAAGGGACTTTTTTAAAAAAATGTTTATACTTTGAATGAAAGAGAAGTAGAGAAGCAACATTTTAAAAAGGAAAGGGATGCCTAGGAAAGAAAGGTAGCAACATACATTGAGTACTACAAAAGAAAAGTGGAAAAGGGTCATTAGGGTTGAGAAAAAAAGTCTAATATAATTTAAGCTAGTTATCTGATGAGAATATCTACAGAAGATGTTAGATGCCTCTTTGCAAAGAGATTCTCAGGCAGAGACCCAGAACCTAGGGAAGAAACCTCCTGTCTACTCCCCAGGAATCTCTGCCTCTACAACATAGTTTCAGTTCAGTTCAGTCGCTCAGTTGTGTCCGACTCTTTGTGACCCCATGGACTGCAGCACACCAGGCTTCCCTGTACATCACCAACTCCCAGAGCTTGCTCAAACTCATGTCCATCGAGTTGGTGATGCCATCCAATCATCTCATCCTCTGTCGTCCCCTTCTCCTGCCTTCAGTCTTTCCCAGCATCAGGGTCTTTTCCAGTGAGTCAGTTCTTTGCATTAAGTGGCCAAAGTATTGGAGCTTCAGCTTCAGCATCAGTCCTTCCAATGGATATTCAGGACTGATTTCC
The DNA here is from genome assembly GCF_023699985.2 of Odocoileus virginianus. Taxonomy (NCBI): domain Eukaryota; kingdom Metazoa; phylum Chordata; class Mammalia; order Artiodactyla; family Cervidae; genus Odocoileus; species Odocoileus virginianus. The sequence continues at coordinate 3,715,741 of NC_069680.1, forward strand.
TTTAGGATTCACTGGTTTGATTTCCTGGCTGTCCAAGGGACTTTCAAGAGTCTTCTCCAACACCACAGTTCAAAAGCATCAATTCTTCGGCACTCAGCTTTCTCTATGGTCCAACTCTCACATCCATACACGATTACTGGGAAAACCATAGCTTGACTATATGGCGCTTTGTCGGCCAAGTAACATCTCTGCTTTTCAATACACTGTCTAGGTTTCTCATAGCTTTTCTTCCAAGGAGCAAGCATCTTTTAATTTCATGGCTGCAGTCACCATCTGCAGTGATTTTGGAGTCCCAGAAAACAAAGTCTCTCACTGCTTCCATTGCTTCCCCATCTATTTGCCATGAAGTGATGGGACCAGATGCTATGGTCTTAGTTTTTTGAATGTTGAGTTTTAAGTCAGCTTTTTCACTCTCCTCTTTCACTTTCATCAAGAGGTTCTTTAGTTCCTCTTCCTCTTCTGCCATAAGGGTGGTATCATCTGAATATCTGAGGTTATTGATATTTTTCCCTGCAATCTTGATTCCAGCTTGTGCTTCATCCAGCCCAGCATGTATCATGATGTACTCTGCATATAAGTTAAATAAGCAGGGTGACAATGTACAGCCTTGGCATACTCCTTTCCCAATTTGGAACCAGTCTGTTCCACGTCCGGTTCTAACTGTAGCTTCCTGACCTGCACACAGGTTTCTCAGGAGGCAGGTAAGGTAGTCTAGTGTTCCAACATAGTATAGATCAGTTGTTAACATCAGAATTAGAAGTAAAGCTTCTGTTGAACCCCCTTAACATCTGTAATCTGCCTTTCCTTGGAGGGTCCCCTTCCTTCCTCCTGTCACTTCTCTCCGTCCCCTTCTGGACTTCGCTGTTACTTAATCGGCTATGGGGTGGTTGATCTGGAAAACCTTCAGAAATGCCTTCCAACCCTCCAGGTGGACCATTTTCTTCTTCTGCTTTCATATTCCTTTCTTTTTTGTTTCTATGATGGCTCTTTTATTAGGATCTGAGGTTCAGGGACTGATGGAAGGATAAGCAGTGGGAGCAGGGATGACTCACATGACAACACAACTGTGTTGCTATAGCTCAGCTGTCTCTTCTTCTGGTAGAAAAAACCTGGAGGACTTGATTCCAAGTCCACAGAGAGGTTGCTTGGTATCAGGTATTAGTCATCATTGGAAGCAGAAGCCATGTTACACAATAGCTGAATGTTATTTTATTAACAATCATGATGGTGAACTAAATAGTTTAATGAGCACTGAAGATAAAACCTTAGATCCTGCCCTGGAGGAGCTAGCAAACCAAAAGTGGGAGCCCTAGATCCTGCCAGTTCAACATTCATCACATTGCCTGGTACTGAGCACCGAGGTGCTTAGGTGCTGGGTACAATGCTGAACATGTGACAGTCATCAAGTTACTTAATCCTCATAGCATCTTGGGAGAAAGGTACTGTTGTTGTCATCCCGACTTTACAGATGAGGAAATGGAAGCCTGAAGATTAAATGATTTACCAAGATAGCTCAGCCTATGACAAACTGGGATTCAAATTTTCTTGGAGGCACCTGATTAGACTGCCTTCCTTCATCCCCTTTCTGCACCAGTCAGAATCCATTTAATGAGTCAAGAATGACAGCAAGAGGAGTGTGGTCCCTAGAGTCATCCCATTCCCATTTCAACACTCATTTTGAGGATTCATGCTTGGGAGCCACTCCCATGAGCCCTTCCTCACTGTGTCACTTGTGATCCAACCTGCTTTAACCTGTCATTCTCCTACCTGCCTGAACCTGCAGATGCCCACATGGAGGGATCCTTGGCCTTGGGTTCTTCCTTCTGCTCACCACTTTCTACCATTTCACCCAGACTTAACCACATCCTGACTTAACCACCAGCAATGCTGGTGTTACCCCTCAACTAACTACACATACCTGGGACCTTTGGGGTTCCTACCTGCGCTGCTTGTCCCTTTCATAAATTAAATGAATGACATAAACCTCCTTCCAGACAAGAAGTCCTGCTTTCTGGAAGACTCTGTGCACCTCCTATCCAAGAAGTGAAGTCTTCTTTTCAAGTGTTTTCTGCCCATAGAAACAGTCCAATAAAAGCCTTCACTTGGACTTGGCTAATTAGGAATTTAAAATGGCTAGTTTTGAGAGATTATGCAAAGTTTGCAAGCAACCAAATTTGGGACTAGAAAGAGAACAGAAATGTTTTCACATAACAGTTACTATTAATATATTTATTATAAATCATACTATAATATCAGTCTTTACTATCTCTAATAATAGTTTTTAACCCAGTTTGAGGTTTCCAATTATCTGAAAATAATAATAAATATTAAAATTTATAATTCAGAATTTTCTTAGGCCAACTTCCCCATTCCTCCAATCCCCCCAACCTGCCTTACCCACTCCCTCCAGGCATCCAAAATTGTACAATCTATATGAATAGGGCCAGGTATCTTATGAATACTCAGTAAATATTAACTGACTGTCTAAATGAATTAATCTATTAGCCTCTGGTACAAGAGCTTTTTCTGTCTCTCAAATTCAAATCATTTCCTCTCCTTTTACTAACATGGGCATTCATGCATGCAGTTCCAACAGTTGTTTACTTAGGGCTGTTTTGGCCTCCTCAAATACAGTCTGGTAACGGTGCAAGACAGTATGTGAACAAGTGTTCACATGAGGGTCACAGCAGTGGGGAGATGGAAAGAACATGGGCCTTGACCACAGCAGACCTCGGTCCAAAGGCTGCCTTATCTGTGAAACTGGAGTATTGACATCCAACTCATAGGCTCATTGATAGCAGAACATTATGAGAGAGGTTATTGAATGCTGTGTGTATGTACGTCTTCAATCTTCCCTGAAACCTTACATAGGAGGGAAATGAGACTTGGAGGGGTGGACTCATTTGGCCAGCCTGAGGTCTCACAGCTAGTTAGTGATGGGCATTGCTAGAGTGTGAAAACACTCTTAACTTTGAAACCACACAGTTCACATGATATTCAAACCCAGCCAAAATTCAGATTGGGACTTGAACGCATGAGCTAAGACCTGAACCCATTTACTTTTCATTGAAATAGCACAACTGGCCTCAGGACTTACTGCAGGTCAGGTATTTTATGTCACAGCTTTCTGATTGCCTTCTAGTAAGAGGCAGAGTGATAGGTAGATTTATTGAGAGAAATACACCACACACTCCATAGACAGAATGTGATCTGTCTCAAAAGGCTTGAGAGAGGCCCCAAAACATGGGGTTTCTCAGATGGTAAAGAATCTGCCTGCAATGCAGAAGACCCAGGTTCAATCCCTCGGTTGGGAAGGGAATTCCCTAGAGAAGGGAATGGCTACCCACTCCAGTATTCTTGCCTGGAGAATTTCGTGGACAGAGGAACCTGGTGGGCTACAGTCTACAGGGTTGCAGAGTCGGACATGAATGAGTGACTAACACACTTTCAGTTTCCCTATGCACTGGGTAATTTCATAGGTTAATGAGTGAAAGGATTATTCCAACTGCTTTAGAAAAGGGGTGGGGATTTCCAGGAATTGGATCACTGCCCACTTTTTGGCCTTTTATGGTCAGCCTTGGAATTGTCAGGGCACCTGTAGGCATGTCATTTTATTATATACAAATGAATAACAATTTATCTTTGTAAATGTTCCTTTATTTCTGAAAAGTGCTATCCTTGTTTCTGCTTTAAAAAGGGAAGCCGGGGATTTGCCTCCACTCAGGTTGGCTCAAAATTCTCACTAGCAAAGTAATGCTCAAAATTCTCCAAGCTAGGCTTCAACAGTACGTGAAGCAAGAACTTCCAGATGTTCAAGTTGGATTTAGAAAAAGCAGAACAACAATAGATCAAATTGCCAACATCTGTTGGATAACAAAAAAAGCAAGAGAATTACAGAAAAACATCTACTTCCGCTTCATTGACTACACTAAAGTCTTTGACTGTGTGGATCACAACAAACTAGAAAATTCTTCAAGAGATGGGAATACTAGACTACCTTATCTGCCTCCTGAGAAACCTGTATGCAGGTCAAGAAGCAACAGTTAGAACTGGACATGGAACAACGGACTGATTCCAAATTGGGAAAGGAGTACGTCAAGGTTGTATATTGTCACCCTGCTTATTTGACTTATATGCAGAGTACATCATGATACATGCTGGGCTGGATGAAGCACAAGCTGGAATCAAGATTGCAGGGAAAAATATCAATAACCTCAGATATTCAGATGATACCACCCTTATGGCAGAAGAGGAGGAGGAACTAAAGAGCCTCTTGATGAAAGTGAAAGAGGAGAGTGAAAAAGCTGACTTAAAACTCAACATTCAAAAAACTAAGACCATAGCATCTGGTCCCATCACTTCATGGCAAATAGATGGGGAAGCAATGGAAGCAGTGAGAGACTTTGTTTTCTGGGACTCCAAAATCACTGCAGATGGTGACTGCAGCCATGAAATTAAAAGATGCTTGCTCCTTGGAAGAAAAGCTATGACAAACCTAGACAGTGTATTGAAAAGCAGAGATGTTACTTGGCCGACAAAGCGCCATATAGTCAAGCTATGGTTTTCCCAGTAATCGTGTATGGATGTGAGAGTTGGACCATAGAGAAAGCTGAGTGCCAAAGAATTGATGCTTTTGAACTGTGGTGTTGGAGAAGACTCTTGAAAGTCCCTTGGACAGCCAGGAAATCAAACCAGTGAATCCTAAAGGAAATCAGTCCTGAATATGCATTGGAAGGACTGATGCTGAAGCTGAAGCTCCAATACTTTGGCCACTTAATGCAAAGAACTGACTCACTGGAAAAGACCCTGATGCTGGGAAAGATTGAAGGCAGGAGGAGAAGGGGACGACAGAGGATGAGATGGTTGGATGGCATCACCGATTTAATGGACATGGATTTGAGTGAACTCAGGGAGTTGATGATGGACAGGGAGGCCTGGCGTGCTGTGATTCATGGGGTTGCAAAGAGTCGGACAGGACTGAGCGACTGAACTGAACTGGACTGAACTGAACATCTCTGGGTGTCCCTGTGTATAATGGTGACAATATACAGACCTCTCAGGGAAGCTGGAACAACCCAATGAAATCTTGTTCATAAAGGACCTGGCAGAGGAGGTGACTGTTGAGAACGAGTGAAAGATGTGACCCTCAGTCTGCAGCCCTAGTTAGTGACAGGATTTGGCTTTATCTGAATCCTACCCAAAACACAGTTGGGCTATGCTCATCCTCCCAAGAAAATGTGAAATGATGGTAACTCTAATAACCACTAAAACTAATTAAAGTTACTCCATTTGGGAGAGGAAAAAAGAGCTGCAGAAAACTCCAGTATCAGGAGGGTAAAAATTAAAAAGAAAATTTTAGACAAAAAAATAAAAAATACATGTGAATCTAGAAAAAAAAAATCTACAGTAGCTCACTAGAAGGTCTAAATTTATCTGTAAAAAAAAAGTGTTTGAGGTGGGAAAAAATTGCTGACTATTCATATAAGATGTTTATAATACAAATAGAAGTTTAAAAAAAAATGTTCTGGTGAAAGTAAGGTTAAAAAAAAAAGAAATTCCACAAATGGCTCTCAATATTTTTTTAGTTGTGGCAAAATACACATAAACCATTGTAATCACTTTATTTTTTCCCAATTATTTTTATTAGTTGGAGGCTAATTACTTTACAATATTGTGGTGGTTTTTGCCATACATTGACATGAATCAGCCATGGATCATTGTAATCACTTTAAAGTATACAATTCAATCCTATTAAGTTGACATTGTAATGAAACCATCATCACCATCCATCTCTAGAACTCTTCATCTTGCAAAACTGAAACTCTTTACCAATTAAGCAATACTCCCTGTTTGCCTCACCTCCAGCCCCTGGCAACCACTGTTCTACTCTCTGTCTCTATGAATTTGACTACTTTAGGTACTCCATATAAGTATAATTATCCATATTTATCCTCCTATGCCTGGCTTATTTCGCTTAGCATAATGGACTCTCAACTTTTGAACTATATATATTCCAAAGCCATTTGGAAAGTGATTGAAATTTTCAGATGGAAGAAGAATGAAGATGACTCTTCCCAGACCTGGAGGAAGGAGTGAATGCAGGTAAGAATGTGGACCCAGTGAAGCCCCAAATGCAGTTTCAGGGGTCAGGGGCTTCTGTCCCTTTCTTGAATTCCTTTGTGTTGCCACAACATAAGAGTTCAGAGCGGGTGTTGGCCTCACAGCATTTCCCTTTGTGTTTTCTGTAGGGTCTATCCCATTATTACCCTCTCCCAGGATGTTCACGATAGCTCATTATAAACAGGCAGATAGACTGTTAGACTGTTCATTGTACTTACAACTTACCTTGTAGCAGACACAGTCAATAGTTCAAAGTGGATAGCTTTAAAGAGGATATTGTAGGTGGCAACATAGTCATATCCCATCACCTCTACTCCTTTCTTTCCCAGATTATGAAATAGCTGTACAATTTGGATGGGCTGACACTTCAGCTCCTGAAATGAACTTTTGATTCAGTTAAATGAATCAGTAAAGCCCCTCACACTGGCCATGGTGATTGGCTTGGGAATGGGCCCATGCTTAATTCCAACTATCAATACAAGTTCACTGTAGGTGAATTAGGAAGCACAGAGTCTCAGACATCCTACATCAGTCTCAGTATGAAGACAATGCTATGGACATGAGAATCCTTGATAATAGGGTTCAGGCTCTGGATCAACCCATCCAGAGAGGCCATGAAGTTGGAGCACCTGTGGTGGGGATAGTGCCCTCATAAGAAAATACAGCAGAAAGACTCTCTTGCTCTCACTGCCATGTGAGGATGTGTGTGATGAGAAGGCTGCTGTCTGTAAGCCAGGAAGAGAGCCTCACCAGAACCTAGCCATGGCAGCTCCGTGCCTCTGAAATGATTCACAAACAAGCTGCCTCTGGGGGACTCTGAGGGTGGCAACAGCACCTAGATAAATGAAGATGACAAAGAAGAACAAGGAGGAGGAGAAAAGAAAGAATGAAGAAAAGCATGTTGAAGAGCAATACTTCTCATTCACTTCCACCAGAACAGCAGAGAACAATGAAAGCATACCATCAGAACGCCTGGTGGCATGACCAGAAAAAGGATGCCAGTATCTTTGAAAACTTACATTTTATTGTAAAAAGTCATGCAAATTCTTTGTTCCACTTCATAAGGTGTCTTTACTCTGTTTATATCAAAATGTTTCCCTAAAAGTGACATTTTATACCTTTTTTATTTCCACACTGCAAGGCTTGCCAGATCTTATTTTCCTGACCAGGGATTGAAACCATACCCCCTGCAGCGGAAGTGTGGAGTCCTAACCACTGGACTGCCAGGGAATTCCTTAAACCAAGTCTTTGAAATGATCTCTTGGCCCTGCCCTACCTATCTTGGCTTGCTTCCAGCCAAATGTCAGCAGCACAACTTTCTTCAGAAAGAGCGTTGGATTCAGTTTCAAAATCTGGGTTCTTTTTCTGACTCCATCCCTTCACAGCCATGTGACCTTGCAAAATCCCTCACCTACTTTAAGCTTCTCTTTCCTCGTGAATAAAAGAAAAGATGACATCTCTTTCACCTTTCTCACAGAGATGTCAAGCTCCAAGGGGTTAATATGAGAAAGACTTGGGAGACCAGGAAATTATGACCCATAGCCCTATCAGTATTATTCCAAGACCATTTTGGAAGTTTCCCCATCCCAGACTAATCCATTCTTGGACAAAACTTTCTGATACCTTTTGGTTCAATCCTTGCATTTGTGCTGAGGAGTACAGGATACAAAAACAACGAGGAGGAGTTATTTATAAACAGCTTTCAAGAGGATGGGAGAAAAGTCAGATCTTATTTTCACGTGACTCTATGTCTCTCGGTTCCCCTCATTTTTGTATCTTCCATCTTTAACATGAGATCTCAAGCTTCCCTATTCAGAGGAGTCCTGAGCCTGTATTCCACTTGCCTTATGAACAAATCACCTCAGATTCAGAGTAGAGCAAGAAAGACAAGTTGGTTTCATTTTCAGCACCAGCTCTGACCCACTGGTTGCTTGGAACACTGTACTAAGAGACCACTCAGTGGGAAAGAAGGTAGAGATAGATTAGAGATGTCTGCCACAGGCACAGAAAGTGAGAACATGTGTACCATCACTGGCCACCATGGGTTAGAGGCTCAAGATGAGTCAACTCAAAATATGCAGCAAATGTTGAAAGCTGGTAGGCTTTCAGAAAAATCTCAAATGTGAGGGCTTTCATCCTCTGGAGCACTTACAAAGTCAGTAATATTGGTTTATGTCTCTTATTTTTAATAATAAGAAAGGCTAACTCCTTATCTGTGGAAGAATTAAATAGGTTAACTACATGTCAAGTTTCCTTCCTTTTGGATATTCTAGTATCAACTCCATTCTCTAACCCAGTGTGTATTATGCTAGTCACTACACTCATTGAGATCATAGAAAGTTTGGGGATGTCATTGGTCAACCTGACAGTCCAGCACTGAGCCCATGAGCAATTGTGAACATAAATCCGGACTGAAAACCAAGATAAGAGACTAACTGTAGAGAACAACAATAACACACACGCACACACAGAAGAATCATGGTAATTAAGCGGTGAGAATCACTGTTCAAATGCAATCTGGTATCAGTCTTAATGTAACTGCTTCAAATTTGCTCAGTTGTATCTGACTGTTTTGCTGACCCCATGGACTGTAGCCCACCAGGCTCCTCTGTCCATGGGATTTCCCAGGCAAGAATACTGGAGTGGGTTGCCATTTCCTTCTCCAGGAGATCTTCTTGACCCAGGGATCAAACCCGCGTCTCCTGTGTTGCAGGCAGATTCTTTACCACTAAGCCACCAGGAAGCTACTGGGGAAGCCCAAACTACTTCAAATCCTATCCCATATTTCTGAGAACTCTAGGGGCTTCAGATTTGGATGAGCACTCCATGAGTTTATTTCAAAATACTTATTTCTATTTTAGTATGTGTTACTTGAGACTTTAAAAAAAATAACAAACAGCTTCCATTAAGTAGTTAAGTATCTTTTTGTTGTAGAATTCTAAGGGGTTTAGCACTGTGTACATGCACAGCATTTAAGCTTTTAGGAATTTATTTTACTACTTTGGTGCTTTCAGTTTGCTTGAAAGCAGGCCCTTTTGCGTTAAAAGCCCTGTTGGGGCTTAAAAGCTGTCAGTTTGCCTTCATCTGCTCTTTAGACGACTAGACTTTCTGGCTGAGTAGAGTATGTTTGGTTAGTTGTGGTCTTGTTTTATGCTATAAGAAGCTACACAACAACAATAAGAGATGCAGTAATTAAATATTTTTGGAATTTCTTGTTTTATTTTTCTGGGTTTCTTTGGGGCCCACTGTTTATTTCCATGCTATGAGCTTCCTTTGCAAATGAATTCTTGCATTTTAAGTAATTAGCCATTAAGGAAGGGATTGTGAGATGGGTCACAGTTCAGAGAAAACCCACAGTAGAGAGTAACATGCTGGTGTTGGGTGGCTGTGAGGGAGATGAGCACAGAGAAGACACAGGCCCCTGGGTCTCTACTCAAAGCAATGGAGAGGTGGTTTCAGTAAGGAGGGGTCTCTCTAGTATACTTTCCTGCTCCCCTCTTCCTTTTCCTCATTCTCTTAAGTTTTTCCTTCCTCTCTCCTTTCCCTTCACCTTTGTGTTTCTCACCTATCCTTTTTTTCCCAATTACCCTTCTATTCTCCTGCTTTTTCTTGTCTCCTCCTTTCTCTCTGCCCCATCCCTCCATTTTTGTCCTAGCTGCCATCCTCTGCTTTTCCTGTGAAGACCACTCTTCACTATGGCATCAGACTGGATTTCCTAAAGAGTGTTCCACCAAACACCAGGTCCATGAGATATTCTATGGAAAGTTAAAAAAGATGGAAAGATGGGGTGGAGGGCAAAGCTGGATCTGTAGTTCAATCGCAAACATGTCTCCCCCTAAAGCTTCAGCACCCCCATTAGCATTAATACGTTCTGAGAAATCCTGCTGTGAAGAAACTGGTCTAACCTGGTTTACCCCACTGTTTCCCAAATTTCCTCGACCTCAGTGTCTTTTCCCTTCAAATAAATGAATCTCTCTGAGAATACATTTGGGGAACCCCGTGGTAGAACTTCTCTTCTTGGCTCACCTTAGGGCTTTAGAACGTCGACTTCCTTCACTCATACCTGATGTTAAGACACCTTCTCACTTGTCTGAACTTTTCTGAAGGTCATCACTGACAGGGGCTCCTCTTTTGTCTGTATTCTTTGCTGCCCAGCATGGCAAAAAAAGATATGCTGCAAAAAAAGACTGAGAAATGCAAAACTTCTATATTGCTCACCTCTCCTGTTAAATGATTAAGGTTCAGTTCAGTCGCTCAGTCGTGTCCGACTCCTTGAGACCCCATGAACCGCAGCACGCCAGGCCTCCCTGTCCATCACCAACTCATTGCTGGTTCTTTTTTCTTTTCCTTTTTTCTTTCTTTTATTTGTCTAACAAGTTGTCAAACTTTGTTTTGGGGGCTTCCCTGGTGGCTCAGCGGTAAAGAATCTACCTGCGAATGCAGGAGACATGGGTTTGATCCCTGATCCGGGATGATCCCACATGCCACAGAGCAACTAAGCCTGCGCGCCGCAACTCCTGAGCCCATGCTCTAGAGCCCGTGAGCTGCAACTACGGAAGCCTTTGCACCCTACAGCCCATGCTCTGCAACAAGAGAAGCCCCCATTCACAACTACAGAAAAACCCACGCAGCTACGAAGACCTAGCATAGCCAAATATAAATAAATAAATAATGTTTTTGAAGAATAATATACAGAATGGCAGAGGTTCAAGCAGGAGACCATTTTGGTTCCTTGCCAGTGGCAATGTAAGCTGGTATAATCTTCTAGAGGACAATTTGACAATATGTGGCCAAGGTCTTAGAATTCTACTTTTGGGACTTATCCTAAGAAAATAACTAAGGATATAAGCAAAGATTTAGCTACAAGAATTTTACTTTATTTATATTTTTACTAGAGTGTTGTTTATAATAGAAAAAAAAAAAAAAACTTGAAAACAACCTTAATATCCAACAGTGGGAGACTGGTAGAGCATAGATGGTTCAGATGGTAAGAAATCTGCCTGCAAAGGAGACCCAAGTTTGATCCCTGGGTTGGGAAGATCCCTTGGAGAAGGAATGGCAACCCACTCCAGTATTCTTGCTGAAGAATTCCATGGACAGAGGAGCTTGGCAGGCTACAGTCCATGGGGTCCCAAAGAGTTGGAAATGATTGAGTGATTAACACTATCATTATCATTATAGTCACTCAGTCGTGTCTGACTCTTTGTGACCCCATGGACTGTAGCCCGCCAAGGTCTTCTGTCTATAGAATTCTCCAAGCAAAAATACTGGAGTGGGTTGCCATTCCCTTCTCCAAAGGATCTTCCAGACCCTGGGATCGGACTTGGGTCTCCTGCATTGCAGGCAGATTCTTTAACATCTAAGCCACCAGCAAGATCCCAGTAGAGTATACTGTGACAAATTCATGTGATAGGGTTCTATGTAGTCCTACAAGTAGAGTTTTAGGAGAGTATTAACTGACATACAGTAGATGCCCAAGATCAACTCTGTGTTAAAAAAACATATGTATTACCATGTACATTTTTGTAAAACTGACATTCACCAAGTGTTATACATACATGTAAATATGTAAAAGCAAGAAAAAACAGTCACCAAAATTTAGCAGTAATTGTCTCTTAGTAGGTATTTTGGCAGCTTCTTGTTTATCTGTGCCTTCCGACTTTTATGTAAAGAGCATGTGCCTTTTGTATAGTGAAAGGAATTGATAAGTTAGAAAAATTAACAAAAGTGGCTGGTGATCCCATAGAAGTTTTGTTAGTATTTGAATTCCCAGCTGACTCCAAATAGGGTCCTGTCAAAACCAACTGGGACTTTTCTGTCTCCTGGGGGGTAAGTGCTTCATGAGGAAGGTCAAAGAGAATGTCAGCCGTCCTTCTGCTATCTGGGGAAATCTGGATATTAGAGCCAGCTTCTATGTTGTGATGTTACAGTTTACTGGGGGGGGGGGGGGGGGGGGGAGATCAACACACCCCACCATCTATTTATTTAATATTAAAAATAATATTTCACTGAGCTTGGTTGGCGTCAACTGGAGCAGTTACTCATACAAGAATTCAAACAAAAGCAGCACTGGCCTTAAGCCAGAGGGCTGGTGCTGGGTGGTCCATGTCCGTCCTTAGCTCAGAGTAGCTCCTAGGCTGCTTTCGGACCTGCTTTGGGTTAAGAAGATGATGTATTCATTTATTTATTAGAAATGTTTTAACAGGAAATGCTAATAGTTTGCATTTAGGGAGAACTACCCTGGAGACAGCTGGAGGAATGCAGCAGACATGGCTGGGGAGGAGATTGCTACGCTCAGCCTTGGAGTCAGATCAGGGCCTGTTGTAAAAGTCTACACTGGGGCCCAGCACGCCAAGTGAGCCCGAAAGATCCTGGTTGCTTTGCTTCAGGACAGAAGGGGAGGAGCAGGGCAGTTCTTTCAGCTTTCCTGTTTTCCTTCTCTGTTGCCATTTGTTTCTTAGGAACCTGGAGGTGTGTTTTTGATGTGGGCGTGAACACAGATGTTGGCTTTGCTAGGAATGAACGGGCCCTGTGTACACAAACATCCAGGTGGGAGTGGGTGAGCCGAGGTATAAGCAAGTACATGTGTAACTCAAACCCATTTTTAGTGTTACTGCGGGCTGGTGGAGTCATGTGTGAGTTCAGGGGTTGCATGTGCACATCTTTTCAGCATATGAGGATGCATGAAAGACAAGTGTTTGAAGGGGATTTCAGGCGTGTCCTCAAGCTCCAGAGTGCATTCCAACGCTGTGTCATATTCATGGCTAATTTTCTGGAGCCCAGAGGAAAAAAATGAAAGATAGGGGAAGTACAAATCAAGCCTGAATGAATGAATGTATGTATGAGAAGAACATGAGCAGGTTTGTATATCTTTAAAAATCCTCTTCCAGCTGGTTTAAAAGACCATAGGACTTCATTTGTGACAAGAGGGTGTAATTACAGTGTCGTGGGGAGTGGGGTCCAACGTCTGACCCAGTCTGGCACGACAACAGGGCTGTTCCTGTGTTTCCAGATAACAATAGAGGTGAAGCCTAACCCTGGAAACCAGTCAAGATCCGCAGAGATAAACCTCAGGCAGCAAGAATACTGTCAATGAAAAGAAACTGACCTTTTGCCTCCTGGAGTCACAGAATTCCCACAAATGCTGTGTCCTCATCAGTTGAGCAGCCTTGCCACCACAGCCTCAGACTTCAATGCTAATTCATGAAAAGCAAGGAAGGGGCTGTGCTAGAAGTCAGAGCTTCTCTACCTCCAGAACCTCAAAATACAGGATCCCCTCACCCCATTTTCTCCTGGAGGTTAACCTTCTTCCCAGGCTCACAAAGGTCTGAGAGAGCCCCTTAAAGGGCTTTCCTCTGACAGGGTGGTCTGGTCTGCTGGTGCTGAAGAGACATCAGGTGCGCCTTTAAGCTGTCAGAAATGCGTTCTCAAATCTGAATGGACAGACTCTGGAAGGACTGTGCAGCCTTGGGAGTCTCAGGACAAGGGTAGTAGATGGGCTGGGATGGGGAGCAGTGGGTGAGAGACGACAAAGGAGAGGGGTTTGTGTCTAAGGCTATGAGGGTAAGTACAAGATTGGAAATTTATTAAATTTCTTGTTTAAGGTCACACAATTAATTAATTGCTTTGAGCCCCAGGTTCCTTAGCAAAATGAGAATGTGAGAGTTTCTGTTTTTTAAATCCAATAAACTAGGACTTTATTCCTTAACAACTGCTTTCCTTCACAACCCTAAAGACCATTAAGCATCACATAAGCCACTAGAATGATGGTTTTCAACCTTGGCTGCACATGGACTAGCTGGGGAGGGTGTTGACAATGTTAACACATGAATTTCACCTCTAGAGCTTCTGATGGAAATTATCTGGGTGAGGCCTGGACACTAGGACCACTCTCTCTTTTCTTAAACCTTCTTGTCAGCACTTATCCTGTAGGTATTTTCTGAAGTTCTGTCCTTAACTCTCATCTTTCTCTATGTTTTCTCTATATTTCTCTTCTCATTCATTCCCACATCTTCAACTATCATTTCTTTGAGGACGATACCCAAATCCATTTAGCTTCCCATCTATTTATCCAACTTTCTTTTGCTTACCTACCTACTCCTGGAATGATGCTGCAGCTGCAACACATGCTCGGTTCCAGACTCAACATCTTGCCCCCAAAGGCCTTCCATTCCTTGGTCTGTCTATTTCTATAATGATACATCTCCCATTATTCTATCACCAAAACTTGAAGTGTTAATGTTACCTTCGGTGATTTAAAAAATGTATTAACATGAGTGCTAATACATAACCTCTCTGCCTTAACATAAACCTCTCTATTGTGCACCATGAAAAGAAAATGATGATGGTGGTACCAATGACTAATATTTATATTGAGCTCATTGTATCCAGGCACTATTATAAGAGCTTTGCACATATTATTTCATTTAAGTCTTGCAACAACCCTATAAGGTAGTACTGTGGAAACTAAGGAAGGGTAAAATGACTTCCCCTGGTTCAATCCCTAGGTTGAGAAGATCCCCTGGAGGAGGGCATGGCAACCCACTCCAGTATTCTTGCCTGGAGAATCCCATGGACAGAGGAGTCTGGCCGGCTACGGTCCACAGGGTCACAAAGAGTCGGACATGACTGAAGGGATTAAGCACAGCACAAAGTGACTTTCCCGATGTTACACAGCTGTAATCGTCACCAATAGGATTTGAATCCAGGCCTCAGAATCTATAGTATTTCTATAGTGTGCTTAAATTTTAATACTTCAACTTATGCCTAAATATATCCCTGACATTCCTCTATGTCTAGAGGCAGTTTTCATTTGTTACTGCTCCATGTTTTGCACCTCCCCCTGTTCAACATTCTCAAATAAATGCTTGCGCTTCACTATCGTCAGATTTACACAGTCACTTAACAATTCCCACTGGTATCCAAATAGAAGACATCAGCGTGTACACGACCAGGATTCTGACTTACAGAGGTCCACTTTAGGTTGAAGTCTTCAGGGACACTTAATCTAAGAGCAGGGAGCGTATGTTTATAAATCTTACCTTTGAGTTTCATCTTCTTCCTCATAATGTCTTTGACATGTCAGCTGAAAAGCAAACCACAGAATGGCCATACTTGAGTGAGGTGAAGATTTAATGCTGCTGCTCTAGTTCAAGTGGCTGTACCTAGGACTACAGTTGTGTTTTGCCGGTCATTGTGAAATACACACAGAGTGATTTAACACAGCTTGGTTTATATTCAGATGCGGCTCTGCTCTAACATTGCAGAGAGTAGTGAGCTTGCTTTTAAAGAACAGGGCAATTCACTTGGTCAGGAACAGTTTTCAGGTGAAGAAAACCATAGTTCTCTCTGAGAAATACATAAGCCAATTATTTTTAATTCCACAAAATATATTTAAAAAAAAAACTTTTTAGGATAAAAGCACGCTTTAAATTTTACATGCAAACTATTGGCCAAGATTAAGGACTGATTTCCTCTCCCACCTGAAACAACCCCCCAAATTGACAAAATGCCTGAAACAGTGGTTTGAAAGGCACGAGATATCAGGCAAAGAAGGATAATGATTCCTGAAAGACTGAAACAAATGAAGGAAGCAGTATAACTGTCCCAGCTTATTGCCTGGAGAGAGTTTCCAGGCCATAGCACAGAGAGAGGGCACCCAGGCAGAGCCAGGTAAACTCGGTGAGCTGCAAATAAAAGCTGAGAGCCTGAGAAGACCACATTCTCAGTTCTCAGCTGGAATTCTCAGGAGAGAACTGCAAAGAAAGAGGAAGTTTTAGAGGTTTGCAGAAGGTTCCCACTTGAGTATTCTGCTGAGGACTGATCAGCACATAGATAAAAGGAAGCTGTCTGAGGCCAGAGAATCATCTTTAAAAGTTAGAGGTAACTGACTAGCACACAGGGCTGAGAAGAGTATCTGTTCTCACCAGCAAGACTTGAAAACTTCAAGATGCATGGGTGGGGGTGGGGGTGGGGGTATGAGTACATAGAAGGATACTGCCTCTGTAGTAAAAACTAATTAGTCCTGGATTGAACACTGCCCCCTTCCTACCTAACAAATCTTAAAAACAAGACCCAACAGCGTTAAACTGTTCCCAAGCGATTTAATAAAATCCTAGAACAGAGCTCCAGGATATTTACAGGCATATGGGAAGGACAACAGTGTGGTCTGGTTCGATAGCATCACTGATTCAATGGACACGAATATGAGCAAACTCCAGGAGATAGTGAAGGACTGAGGAGCCTGCTATGCTTCAGTCCATGGGGTTGCAAAAAGTTGGACACAACTTGGCAACTGAACAACAACAATATGGTCTGGACTACTAGAACTAATGAGTTTATCAAGGTTGCATGATACCAGATCAACATGCAAAAATTAATGGTATTTCTACATACTGCAACTAGAAATTAAAATTAAATAAAAAATACTATTTATAAGGGTGTCAAAAGATATAAAATGTTTAGCTATAAATGTGACAACAGATACAAAATAACTATATTCTGCAAACTACAAAGCAGTGTTGACAGACATTAAAGATGTAGATTGTGTCTTCAACAAATGATAGTGAAAAGAATGGATCTCTTCATATTAATACAAAAAATGGACCATAGGTTCAAATGTAAAACCTAAAACTATAAAAAATTTATAGAAGAAAACATTGGAGAAAACCTTTGTTACTCTGGGTTAGG
The DNA here is from genome assembly GCF_023699985.2 of Odocoileus virginianus. Classification (NCBI taxonomy): domain Eukaryota; kingdom Metazoa; phylum Chordata; class Mammalia; order Artiodactyla; family Cervidae; genus Odocoileus; species Odocoileus virginianus. Next base: position 3,732,550 of record NC_069680.1, read on the forward strand.
TAAAGATTTATTAGACACAATCCCAAAAGTACATTCTGTATAAAACCAAATTGATAAATTGGACTTTATCAAAATTTAAAACTTCTGTTCTTCGAAAGATGTTGCCAAGAGAATGAAAAGATAATGGTGATTAAAAGGAAATAATTTGCAAATCACATATATGATAAAAAAATCTTATATTCAGAATAAAAAACTCCCAAAACTTAATAATAAGAAAAAAAACAATAATAAAAAATTAACCCATACAATAAGAAAATGGCAAAAAATTGTGACACTTCACCACAAGAACATAAAGATGACAAACAAGTATATGAAAAGATGCTTAACCTCATTAGACATTAAGGAAATACAAATTAAAGCCACACTGAAATACTACCATATATCTATTAGAATAGTTAAAACTGAAATATAGATGATACTAAGGGTTGGTGAAAATGTGGAGAAATTAGAACTGTTGTCCACTGTTGAGGGGAATGTAAAATGGTCCAACCACTTTAGAAGATGGTTTGGTAATTTCTTAAAAAATAAAACATAACTCTCACGTGATCCAGCAATTTTGCTCCTAGATGTTTATTTACCCCAAGGAAATGAAAGCATATGTCCTTACAAAGACTTGTACATGAATGGTCATAAGAACGCTTATTTGTAAAAACCAAAGAGGTGGTCCCTGGACCAGCACTATCAACATCACCTGGGAACTTGTTAGAAGTGCATATTCTCATACTCCGCCCCAGAACTACTGAGTGAGGTGATTTACCATTTCCCATGTGGAATGGGAATTGTTCAGCAATATGAGATTACCCTTTACGTAATCCTGATGCAAACTAACATGTGATAACCACATTCTCCCAACAGCACCCTATCCTTACCTCAGATGATGCTGGTACCCCAACCACACTTTGGGAAAACTACTTCAGAACAATCCTTCTCAAACTTCAGTGTGCATATGAATCACCTGGCAAATACCAATTCTAATTCAGTAGGTCTGGGAGGGTGGGGTCTAGAGAGGCTGCATTTCTAATAAGCTTCCAGATAATACTGATTCTGCTTGCCCTGGGAATTCTGGTGAAGATTATCCTTGAAAATGCTCTGATTTCTTAAAAAAGCAAAACTCATTTGGCTACCTCAGTTCTTCTCATACAGAGAAAACCCATTGAGTGTGAGGATAGAATCTAGTTTTCCTTGGACTTTGCTGATGGCTCAGGCAGTTTAAAGAATCTGCCTGCATTGCAGGAGACCTAGGTTCGATCCCTGGGTCAGGAAGATCCCCTGGAGAAAGGAATGGCAACCCACTCCAGTATTATTGCCTGGAGAATTTCATGGACAGAGGAGCCTGGCAGGCTACAGTCCATGGGGTCACAAAGAGTCAGACACGAGTAACACACACACACTGCTGCTGCTGCTAAGTCACTTCAGTCGTGTCCGACTCTGTGCGACCCCATAGACAGAAGCCCACCAGGCTCCCCCATCCCTGGGATTCTCCGGGCAAGAACACTGGAGTGGGTTGCCATTTCCTTCTCCAATGCATGAAAGTGAAAAGTGAAAGGGAAGTCGCTCAGTCATGTCCGACTCTTAGCGACCCCATGGACTGCAGCCTACCAGGCTCCTCTGTCCATGGGATGTTCCAGGCAAGAGTACTGGAGTGGGTTCAATTGCCTTCTCCGACACACACACTAACCTTCTTTATTCTCTTTTGCTCCAGTACCTACACAGCTTTGGAAGAGAACTAAAGTCCCTTCCCTTCCAGCAGAATGGAACTCTGTTCTGGAATGTTCTCTCCAATGCCTTAGGTTCTGACATTCCCTTAGAGCCTCGCCTAGAGGTTCCCAACATTAACTTGCCTATGAAACTTTTTAAGAGTATGGATACCTGGCCCCCAGAGAATCTGTTTTGATTGGTTTGGTGTGTAGCCTAGGCAGCAGTATTTTTAATGCTCCCCTGCTGGTCTTCCTATGAACCAAAGCTTGTGTGTGCGTATGCTCAGTTGTTCAGTCGTGTCTGACTCTTTGCGACCACATGGACTGTAGCCCACCAAGGCTCCTCTGTCCGTGGAATTTTCCAGGCAAGCATACTTGAGTGGGTGGCTGTTTACCACTTCAGCGTGTCTTCCTGACCCAGGGATCGAACTCATGTCTCCTGCGTCTCCTGCATTGGCCAGTGGATTCTTTACCACTGTGCCACCTGGGAAGACCTGAGCCAGAGTTTAGAATCACTAACTAGCTGCTATCTTACATGTACCCCCAGATTTCCCCCTCTTATATTCATTCAGCAAATACTGATAAACCATACTGTATTTCCCAGGTTCTGAGCTACTGTGCTGGGGATACCAAGATGGCCGTCAGGAAGTTAAAAGTGCGGTGGGAGAGACAGAGAAGTCTATACAGTTTTCATTCCTATGATAACTGCTGCAACAGAAGTGCTTCATTCAGTAGGTATATATATCAAGAATTTACAAGTTCTAGGCAATAGGAACGTTACAGTGAGCAAGACAGACACAATCTCTCCCTCAATAGAGCTTACATCCGAAGGGAACACCAAGTCACAGGGACACAGAAGAGGAGCCCCTTAATTCAAACTGAGAATCATCAGGAAAGGACTCTCTAAGGTTCTGAAGCTTCCACTGTATCTGAAAACCTCATACTATCCAGGCCCAAGAAGAGAGGAGGGACTTCCCAAGTGGTGCCTGTGGTAAAGAACCCGCCTGCCAATGCAGAAGTCTTAAGAGATGCAAGTTCAGTTAGTGGGTCAAGAAGATCCCCTGACGGAGGGTCTAAGCAACCCACTCCAGTATTCTTGCCTGGAGAACCCAATGGACAGAGGAGCCTGTGGGCTACAGTCCACAGGCTCGCAAAGAGTCAGACACGACTGAAGCGACTGAGCATGCACGCAAGAAAGAGGAGGGTACTCCCTGCGGAAAAGACAGCGTGAGCAAAGGTCCCGAGGTATGAAAGGGCATGGCACAAACAGAGAACTGGCAGTACCACAGCCAAGGGGGCTTCTCAAAAGCCCAACCTTAAGGTTTATCTACTGGCTTCTCCCTTCCTCCATCTTCGTTCTTAAGGCCGCCTCTCCCTTCCACTTAATAACACTCCTCAGGGTTTAGACATACACAGTTCTCTTCCAGCAGCTCACTCTATCAACCCATGACGCCACTATCCTGTCTCCATTTATAAGAGAGTTTCAGATGAAAACCTTCTTCTTCCTCTCTTCTGATTCTGAGACCCCGCTCCCAGAGGCACCCCGTTTCCACTTTTCTGTTCCCACCACCACAAAAGGCCTCCAGGTGGCGCCCTTTCACCCAATTCTGCTTTTGTCAGGCACACCCATTTTCCCACCTAACTTCCTCTCCTCTGAATTTCCTCCCCACAAACCCCAGGGCTGGAACTTTAATCTCAGAAAGCGGATCACAGGAAGCATTTTCAATATACAAACTGGTTGAGTTGTTCAGTTTGCGCCTCTCCCTTAGTTCAAGCCGCACAGGGTTCATTCTTAGCTCCCTCCTGTCTTCAGCTTCCTTTCTGGCCCATTGTGTTCCTACCTAAGACTTCCCAAGTCCACCCACCCCAAGTTGGATGGTCCTCATTCTTGGTGAAGGCTTTTCTTTTCGCCCAGACAACGCGTGCTCAAAGAATTGTTCCCCAGATGATTTGACATCTGGACACGGAACAAGGGTGAATTTTTACTTATTTTTATTTTTTTATTGAAGGGTAATTGCTTTACAGAATTTTGTTGTTTTCTGTCAAACTTCAACATGAATCAGCCATAGGTATACACATGTCCCCTCCCTTTTGAACCTCCTTCCCACCTCCCTCCCCATCCCACCCCTCTAGGTTGAAACAGAGCCCCTGTTTGAGTTTCCAGAGCCATCCAGCAAATTCCTGTTGGCTATCTATTTTGCATATGGTAATGTAAGTAAAAGGGGAGGAAAAAAATCGGAGATCCAGCCTGCCAGTCCCCATCCCCTGCTCTTAGCCTGAGAACCAGAAGGATGTTTCCCTCCCTTGGAGGCTGCTGTCAAGAAGCAAGCTGCTGGGACTACCCCGGTGGTCCAGTGGCTAAGATGCTGCCCTCCCAGTGCAGGAGGTCGGGGGATATGATCCCTGGTCAGGGAACTAGATCCCACAGGCCACAACTAAGAATCACCATGCCACAACGAAGATCCCACATGCTGCAACTAACACCTGGAGCAGTCAAATAAATATTAAAACAAGCAAACAGACAAGCTGCTGATGGAGTAACCACTTGAACCTGTTTTAACCATCACAACCATCCTGGCAATTGCCCCCCACCCCAAGCAGTTCCCCTCCCCACCAGTCCTGTTTAACGTGGAGGTGGGAAAATAGACAGCAGAAAGGTAGTGAGGGATTGTTATGTTCCTGAGAGCAGAACCCATGCATAAATCATTTTGGTAAACCATGTAGTACCTAGCACAGTGCCTTATCTAGTCCAGGGGGATTACTCTGTAACAGACACAAAAACAGCAAAAAATACAATGGATTCCAGCCTATTTGGAGAATGGAAGCTGCAGCAGTAGAAGACTAATTCCAGGGTTTACCCTAAAGTCCACAGAGATAGTCATTGCTTCCCTGTTTATTTCCACTGTGTGTCTGGGTGGAGAAGGTGATTCAGTTGTTCTATCAGACATTTATTGAGCATATGCTGCCTATTGGTGTTGTGACCCTATAACTGGATGAAAATTCTCATAGGGCCAATCAGACATAAGGACTTATCCTGCTAATGACATAAACAACGCTTCTAATGAGCTCTTCCTTAGTGCACTTGTCCACTCACTTGGGAATAACCAAACTGCAGGGCAGTTGTCAGTGATTAAAGATAGCTGTCAATTTTTTGCTACTTATTCTGTTGTGACGTGGAGTCTGATTCCTTTTTCCTTGAATCTGGCTGTCCTGAATAACTTGCTTGACCGATAGAATGTGATGGAAGGGATGTGACAGATGGAAGGACCGATAGAATGTGAAATTCTGGGACTTTCAAGACTACATTATAAGAACCTTCCACCCAGACCTCTTGGAACAATTGCTCTGGAGTAAGCTACTTCCACCAGAAATCTGATTACCCTGAGACCTTATGTTAGGAAACTGGAACTAGGAAAGGCCACATGGAGAGAGATGCTTTACCAGCCAACTTCACGTGAGTGAAGAAACCTTCAGATGACTCTAGACTCAGCTGTCATCTGATAGTCACTGAATGAAGGACTTCTGGTGAGAACCACCCAACTTGGCTCATCAGCCCCTAGAAACATCATAGTATGTGTGTTAGTTGCTCAATCGTGTCCAACTCTGCAATCCCATGGACTATAACCCGCCAGGCTCCTCTATCCATGGAATTCTCCTGGCAAGAATTCCCTTCTCCAGGGGATCTTCCCGACCCAGGGATCAAACCCAGGTCTCCTGCATTACAGGCAGATTCTTTACCAACAGAGCCACCAGGGGAGCCAGATCCATCATAAATAATAAAGTGTTTGCTCTTAGATACTACATTAAAATCAAACAAGATTTAGGTAAGATATTATCATCGGGGAAACTGGGTGAAGTGTATATAGGAAATCTCTGTAGTATTTTGCAACTACTTTGAATCTTAAATTATTTTTTTTAATTTTTAAAACATAAAATACTAGTGCCTTGATTTGGATAAGATCTATTTTGAAAGCACTAAAGACAGCTGGAGATTTTCCCTGAACCGTGTTCCAGTTGCTAACAATGCCAGCACTGGCTGCAGCCAACAGGTGTGTGTAACTACAGCCCTAAGTACATTTACCAGCTTTGAAAGCTCAGTGGGGGAAAGCTCTGACCTCCCCCAATGCCAGTGACTCAGCCTCAATCCTAATGTTTCAGTCATCACATTTGGGTCTCCTACTGGGGAAACACCCAGTTCTTCCTTTTGTCTAGTGAGGAAAGAGACTTCGTTTGCTGTTCATTATTCTAAGTCTGACATAATGATATGAACAGGCATGAACTGTCATACAGCCAAAGGAGGGAGATTTTCTCTGCTAGTGTTTTTTTTTAAATACCTCTTTTCTTTGGTTCAGAAAATTTCTCATAACAAACAAGTGAATTCATGCCCTCATTCTGCAGTGCTTTAGAGACATTCCCCCCTTCTCCAGCTCTCAAGGAGACCATAACCCTCTCAGTCTAATTTTTCTCACCTCTAAACTAGGCACTATTGGCTAACAGAAGAGTGAGAGACAAAAGACTGTAATGGAAAAGGTCTGGACTTTAAGGACTTGGGCTGACATCGCAGTTTGGCCATTTGCAATATGGCCTTGGAATAGTTTCCCATTCTCTCTCTGAGGGGACAAGAAAATTCTTCTTACCAACTTCAGAGGCTTGTGAAAATCTCAAGTGGATGCAGGGCTTTGTCAACCAGTGGACCAATGAAGGCTATTATTATCACATACCATTGTGTCGTTGGAGGTCAGAGAAGGAAGAGGGAACTGGGCAGGAGCTGTCAGGGAGGACTTGATGGAGGACATTGGTCTGAAGTGGACCTTGGAGGAAGGAAAGCACTGGGAAAGGCAGAAAAGGCATTCCTCCCAAGAGGAACTGAGGAAGGGATTATATCCTGTGGGGGAGGGATGAAAGTAAGAAAACTTGACCTAACCTGTGAAAGGGGGTTTTGATTGAGAAGACATATGAAAAGTAAGTTTAAGGAGATAAAAGATCCTCAGATTATGAAGTTCCTAAAAAAATAAAGATGTAGGAAAGGAGAAAAGTGATGGGTGAAAAACGCTCACCAACTTCTTACCTGCACTGTACTGTAGAATATATCCAAGGCCCCATTCTTCTATTTATTGCTCTTGTCTATACTGCAAAACCACCATAGTGAACCACGTTGGACAATGGAAACTATGACAGTCAGGATATGAGCAGGTTATTACACTGATGGCTGCAATATGTAGGGAGGATGCTCTTTGAAATTTATTTTTTTATGCTCTCAGAAACAAAATGATGCTTATCTAGTTGGATGTCTTCTAAAAGATGTATCAAAGTGTCTTCCTAATCAGATGTTTCTAGGAAAAGTAATCCTGTATCTTTCTTTTTCTTCACACACTGACCTATCCCCAAAATCTAAATTAGCACACTGAGAAGAAAGGGCAGGCTCTGTCTTATACTGTATTTCACCAAGCTTCCATCCAGCTAGAATCCCTGTGACTCCAGTCTGTGTCATTCTCTGACCATGGACATCCTGCAATTATTTTTGGATGGAGTATTCCAAAGACAATAAATAAATCTCCTTACAGGGTAAAGATTCTGAATCATGAAAGTATCTCATTTTTTTGTAAAGTGGTTCCTAATGTTTCTTTGGACTCTTACTACTTCTTGGAGGCCCCTTTAAATTAATGTAAGATCCTAAAAAATAAAATAAAATAAATTAATGTAAGATCCTTTCTCATAAAAAGGAAATAACTCAAAGAAGCTGGTTCAACACTAGAGAAATGCAAGGTATTACAAATGGAAGAGAAAATTCAGCCATATTATGGCTAAAGACCATTTGAAAAGAATCATATTAAAACCTTAAAATCTGCTCTCTTCTCCTTGCAAGAATAATCCAACAATTTTTTAAATAAAATTATGGCTATTCTTTTTATTCAGATTACTAATTGCAAAACCACAAAGCCAGCACAAATGAAATGTATTCAAAATGAAAAAAGCTTTGTTGATCCTTCAAGACTTGAAGTTGTGATTGTATCTTAACTCTTTTTATTCCTGTTATCTAGCATAATATTTGTTGAATGAATAAGTAAATACAGTGAGTACAATCTAATGATAGTAGTAAATAATATAGTGTGAAAACAAGAAGAAATGATAAATCTTTGGACCCAACACAGAAAGCAAATAAAAATGATCAGCGAAGAAAACCTGTGAACCCAGTGTGAGTGAAATTGTCATCACTGGGAAAAAACATATATTAACTTCCCACAATCCGAAAATAACTACACTAGCTTCTTAGTCTAGAGAGCAAAATATAACCATAATTCCTGTCCTGAGGGAGCTTACAAATTAACAGAGGAAATAATACGCAAGCTTATTCCACAGAAATATCTGAAAACAATTATTTACAGACTGGCGTGAGAAAGATAGTGTGTCAGAAATTGTGCTGGCAAGTTGAAGACTAGGTGGAGTTACTCAGGAAACATGAAATTCCTTATCACCAACAACCATTTATTGAGACTGATTCTCCCTGATCATGCAGAAGGGAAGATGAAATTAAGAATGAGGTTGAAATTGAGAATGAAGTTGAAGATGAAGTGAAAATGGTGATTGGTAGGGAAGTTAGAGGCTGAGGAGAAGAAGTAGAGACTGAAGTTGAGGTTAAGAATAACTAGGGCTTGGTCATTTAAATATTCTGGGATATTCTTGTAATTTCCTTTTCTGTAAAATGAGACAATAGTCATTCCCACACACACACAAAATTACAACTCCACACATTTTCTTTGACCTTGAATGAGGTGATATGCATAAAGCACCTCTCACACTGCCTGGCACATAGTAGGTACTTAATAAATTGTGACTGCCTTCCTCCTATATTTGTCCAATGAATCTTTTTATGATAAGGCTACAGGTTTTTTATTCTTGTTGGTTGTCCATGGCTCTTGGTCCTGTTTCAATTCTGCTGCTGACTCACGTATAACCTTGGGCAAATCTCATATCCTCTCTGAGCCCTGGCTTTTCATCAATGAAACGGGGATAATAATATCAGTCCAATAATGTCCCAGGCTGGTTATAAGGATAATGCATGTGAAAGTACCATGGGTTGTATCAAGTGGTAGCAAATCAAATGATTTGTTAGGATTAAGCCCTATATGTATGACTCCCCCAAATAGTATGTTTACCACACAGAGGACAGTGTAAGGCTGGAGAAGGACTGGGTAACTTCAGTGAACTAAATGTTACACTGCAATGCTTTCACTGGCTCTGTGGTCCTTCTGTGGAGAGATTTGCACATCAGGTGTTTTTCACTGAGCCTTTTAAAAATTAAATTACAATTACAATTTGAGCAGAGGAAATGAAACACTCACAAGTTATCAGGTAACCACAGAGACCATTGTATATACTCGTATTATTGTAAAAATGAATATAACTTCTCACTTTCAGGAGTTTGGAGGTGATTCCAAGTTGATAGAAGAGACAAGGCCACCAACCATAAGCATACACTCACACATGCTCACAGACATCATATTTGGAGATATGGAAAAGGCTGGGCTTATTGCAGGTTGACCCACTGGTTCAAAATCCCAGAAAAATCTCCAGTCCAATACCCCAAGTGAAGGGAGGTTAAACTGTGATGAACCTAAAATTCAGTTTCTGCCTTCTACCCACAAGAGAGATAAGAACAAATAGTGGAGTTGATTTTTTTTTCATGAAATAGGTTTTTAGTTTAGTTTTGTTTTACAGTACAAAGATCTTCTCCTTTTTTTTTTTTTTAATGCCAACTGTGCAATGAATTCATAAAGAATAGTTTCCAGCAGCTCACATGTGAGCTCGTTGGTTCTTACAAGTGTCCTTCTCCGGGTGAAGCTCTAGTTGAACCCAGGTATCTCTCTCTTTGGCTCCCTTCTTTTTCTGATCATTTTCCTTCACACGTTTTAGGAAGCTGTCTTGCCTCTTAGAGTGCTTGCTGCTGCTGCTTCAGTCGTGTCCGACTCAGTGCAACCTCACAGACGGCAGCCCACCAGGCTCCGCCGTCCCTGGGATTCTCCAGGCAAGAACACTGGAGTGGGTCGCCATTTCCTTCTCCAATGCATGAAAGTAAAAAGTGAAAATGAAGTCCCTCAGTCATGTCCGACTCTTCATGACCCCATGGACTGCAGCCTACCAGGCTCCTCCGTCCATGGGATGTTCCAGGTAAGAGTACTGGAGTGGGTTGCCATTGCCTTCTCCATTTAGAGTGCTTAATATGTTCAATACATACATTAATTCCCTTGGCAAGAATCTTGTTCTTATTTGTTTACAGCAATGCCAACAGCATGATGGTTCACACTGTAAGCTTTGCCATGGGGATACTTGTGGGGCATTTCTTTCTGAATAGTGCCCATTCCCTTGCCATCAACAATATCACCTCTCTTGTATTTGATAAATCCACATGTATGTAGCCAAAGAAGCAACTCCATGTTTCCTAAAAGGCCCTGAGGATGTATAATGGGTGCTTCTCCCCTTTCCCTTTGTGTTGGTCATTTGGCAAATTGCTACAAGATGGCACTTTTGGCCTAAAATAATAATAATTTTTAAAAAGCAGTTAAGGTTTCAGCTCACCTGACTTGGTGAAAATCACATGTGTGTAATAAAATTTCAGCTTTGAAAAGTCCCTAAATCAGCTGTAAAATAGAATAGATGTGCCCATACTTACACGCCTCTCTATAGATATTTTTGGAAGTCAGCCTAGCCGGTTAAAGTATCTGGAAACACCAGGATCACACCCACTGCAGCAAAATGAATACACCATGACGGGCACATGGCAAATGAGGCCAAGTGAGCAAAGAGCAGAGTCACCTTTCCAGTCTCACTTTCTCCCAGGGTAGAATCACCTATACTAGTTAAGTCACTGCACTTTTAAGTCCTAAATCTCTATTCTGGCAGATCCTATCTGCCTCTCTGCAGAGAGACAAGCTCGTTTCAAAAAGTTCCCTTTGCCAACATTTGTCTTTACTGATGCATAATCCACAGACAATAAAACATGCATATCCTAAGGTTCAGTTCAGTCACTCAGTCATGTCCAACTCTTTGTGACCCCATCAATCACAGCACGCCAGGCTTTCCTGTCCATCACCAACTCCCGGAGTTTACTCAAACTCATGCCCATCGAGTCGGTGATGCCATCTAGCCATCTCATCCTCTGTCACCCCCTTCTCCTCCTGCCCCCAATCTCTCCCAGCATCAGGGTCTTTTCCAATGAGTCAACTTTTTGCATGAGGTAGCCCAAGTATTGGAGTTTCAGCTTCAGCATCAGTCCTTCCAATGAACACCCAGGACTGATCTCCTTTAGGATGGACTGCTTGGATCTCCTTGCAGTCCAAGGGACTCTCAAGAGTCTTCTCCAGCACCACAGTTCAAAAGCATCAGTTTTTCGGCGCTCAGCTTTCTTCACCGTCCAACTCTCACATCCATGCATGACCACTGGAAAAACCATAGCCTTGACCAGATGGACCTTTGTTGGAAAAGTAATGTCTCTGCTTTTTAATATGCTATCTAGGTTGGTCATAACTTTCCTTCCAAGGAGTAAGTGTTACAGTTTGACAAATGTATACACCTGTGTGACTATGACCATATTTTTTAATTGATTGTTTTTCTGATATTTACTTATTTATTTGACTGCACCACACAGAATATGGAATCCTAGTTCCCTGACCAGAGATTGAACTGGCACTGCCTGCACTTGAAGCATGGAGTCATAACCACAGGACCACCAGGGAAGTCCCAACCATGATCACATTAAAGAGAGAACATTTCCATCATCCCTTAAAATTCTGTCATGCCTCTTTGCAGTAAATTCTCACCACTGACACAAGGTAACTATTTATATGCTTCTTTTTTCTCCAGTCTTCTAGACAGAGGAGCCTGGTAGGCTACAGTCCATAGGGTTGCATATAGTCTTCTAGAATTTCATATAAATAGAATTTCTTTTTTTAGAATTTCATATAAATGGCATCATACAGTATGTACTATTCTGTGAAAATGACCCATTTTAACTAGAGTTTAACCCATTTTTAGAATAGCATGATTGCAGTAGATAGTGAAGTCTTTGAATGTAACTTAGAGGGGAGAAGGAACATAATATGGAAATAAAGGAGGGAAGTTGCTCTATGAATAAGGGACAAATTGCTCAACCCTTTAAGACAGGAAACTCAACTCATAGTCAAGTTGAAGTAACCTCAGTAAGATCCTCCTCAGCAGAAGAATGGATCATTGTGGAAAATGAAGGCAGAGAAAATCTTTAAGAAGAAGGTAGGAAGTAGAAAAGTTCTGGGAATGAGTGTCAAACCTTGTTTTCAGTCATGGTTTTGTCACTAACAAGCCATCTAACCCTACTCAATCTATTTTCCTACTCTGATCCTGGTTTCATGGTCTACATAATAAAAGTATTGGGCTGCAGACACAGTTTCCAAGTAGCTACAAGATTAGACATAAGTTTCATGAGGGCAGAGACTTTGTCTTGTACTGCTGTGACCCCAGCACCTAACAGAATGCTAGCACTCAATACTGTTGAAGGAATGAGTAAGCTGTCTTCTAGCTCTGACATCCTATTCCTTTTGGTAGAATCATCTAGCATAATATTCATTCCTCAGCCCCTGCCAGCCCCTAATGAGTGTTGGCCCAAAATAACTTCTTTGCCACACAACTCATGGAGGCTAAGGTTAATCTTGTTCTTCTTGTTTAGTTGCTAAGTCATGTCCAACTCTTTGCGACCTCGTGGACTGTAGCCTGCCAGGCTCCTCTGTCCATGGGATTTCCCAGGCAAGAATACTGGACTGGGTTGCCATTCCCTTCTCCCAACCCAAGGATTGAACTTGCTTGTCTTATGTCTCCTGCATTAGTAGGTGGGTTCTTTACCACTAGAGACACATGGGAAGCCATACCTAGTGGACAAATGAAGCTAAAGGATCAGATATGTGCCCTTTTAGAGTTACTTAGATGGTTGTAAGCAAGGTTTTCCTTGGCATAATAGCTTTCATTCTGAAAGTTTGGCAGGCAAAAGGCCTTATCCCAAAGGTTGCAAACTCACGCCTGCAGGGTCTGGATTAGTAATGAATGAAGTAAGTTGAGAAGTTGCCAATGTAGAATGTGAACTGGTGAGCTGGATGGGGCATGGCTAACTTTTGGGGAAAAAAAATGCTTTAAATCCTAATTCACTTTTTAAATGGTTTGCTGGCAAAAATATTACTTCCAGAGTTAGGCCCTGAGGTTGTCAATTTGCAATCCAGGCATTCCCTCACGTTTGTATTCATGATGGCTGGAGCTTCTCCAGTGGCTGCTCTTTGAAAAGCCCTGAGCACACAGTAAGAACTTTTTTTTTAAATATTTATTTATCTGGCTGCATCTAGTCTTAGTTGGGGCACTTGGGATCTTATGTTGCAACACAAGGGCTCCATGGCGCTCTAGCTCAGTAATTGCTGCGTGGGCTTGGTTGCCCCGTGGCATGTGGGATCTTAGTTTCCCCACCAAAGGTCAAACCTGCATCCTCTGAATTGGAAGGTGGATTCTTGGCCACTGGACCACCACGAAAGTCCCCACAGTAAGAACTTAATGAATACTTTTGAATTACTAGATTGTAGTGATGGACTGGGATTTTATTGGGCTAAAAAAATCTGATGAAATGAATCCCTTTTATCATCTCTTCTCTCTACCTTACTTCCCAGTAAAGTACCTGCTCTGATGCCTGACTATTTACTCATGAATACTTTTGAATTACTAGATTGTAGTGATGGACTGGGATTTTATTGGGCTAAAAAAATCTGATGAAATGAATCCCTTTTATCATCTCTTCTCTCTACCTTACTTCCCAGTAAAGTACCTGCTCTGATGCCTGACTATTTACTCATTTCCACACTTTGATTTTGGTCAGTTGGAGCAACCTTGACTTCAATGGGCTCAAAATACTCCAGTTCATTTGTTATCTCTGTCTTCCCACCTCTGTCCATCCTTCTGTCCTCATCATGAACTCCTCCTCTCAGGACAGAAGCTGGGTCATTTCATTCCCTATTATTCCTCTATCCCCTTCATGATTTTTCACCCCAGACTCCCACCCAGCTTCCCCTTTCTTAACCCTCCAAGTTCATGCTTTTCTATTATAAAAACTACCCAGTAAACCTGTTCACACAGAAGTATTAATTACAGTATGTTACTCCTCTAAGAATGTTTAATTTCAATGTGGATATAAACACAATACTGAATGCAAAGGAATATACCCAGACAATGAAAAAAAAAAAACTAACGTTTTTCCAATTGACCTTCTAGGTGACCCTCAGGCCACAGTTCTTTATTCCACTTTATTTCAGCGGAATAAAGAGAATACAAAGCCAAGTAAACTTTCTGCTATGAAGAACAAAGCTGGGTTGACAGAAAGTTTAGTAACTATTTGCTTAGGTTCACATTCCAGTTCTGCTTTTTACTAGAAGATCTGAGGCAAATTACTTACCCTGTCTATGCCTCAGTTTCCCCATCACTAATATAAAGATAATAGTAGTATCTACCTCGTAGGTTGCTGTAAGAGTGAAAAGAGTTAATACATTTAAAATCCAAGAAGACAGCTTGGCACATACTAAGAATTCAGTGTGTGTTAGCCATTATTGTCTGCAAGTTGAGGGCAGTCTCTACTTCACAGGGTGGAAGAATTAGAAAGGTGCCTGAATCAAAGCACATAGCACAGTACTTAGCACACAGTAAATGCTGGGTAAATTCCTTTATTATTAAAGGGTGTGATTGGTTTTTATAACTATAGGAAGTTATCGCAGCCCTCCAAAATATCCAGGTCCTAATCTCTGAAACATGTGAACGTTACCCTGTAAGGGAAAAGAGATTGTGCAAGATCTTGAAAAGGGGAGATTACTCTGGATTATGCAAGGGGTTGTAAATGTGATCACGAGTGTTCTATAAGAGGAAAGCAGAAACTCAACAAAAACAAAAATAAACAACTCAGTTCAAAAGGACTTCAATAGACATTTTTCTGAAGAAGATATACAAATGGCCAATAAATACATGAAAAGGTGCTCAACTGCAGTGACCATTTGGGAAACATTAATCAAAGCTATGAGACACCACCTCACTCATACCCATTGAGATGGCTACTATCAAAATTACAGAAAGTAACAAGTGTTGCTTATTTAACTTATATGCAGAGTACATCATGAGAAACGCTGGGCTGGATGAAGCACAAACCAGAATCAAGATTGCCGGGAGAAGTATCAATAACCTCAGATATGCAGATGATACCACCCTTATGGCAGAAAGTGAAGAAGAACTAAAGAGCCTCTTGATGAAAGTGAAAGAGGAGAGTGAAAACATTGGCTTAAAGCTCAGCAGTCAGAAAACTAAGATCATGGCATCCAGTCCCATCACTTCATGGCAAACAGATGGGGAAACAGTGAGAGACTTAATTTTGGGGGGCTCCAAAATCACTGCAGATGGTATTGCAGCCATGAAATTAAAAGATGCTTACTCCTTTATTTTTTTTTTTTAAAAGGTAATTGTTGGGGTTTATTTACCTAAAATTTTATTTTATTTATTTTAATTGGAGGCTAATTACTTTACAATATTGTAGTGGTTTCTGCCATATATTGACATGAATCAGACACGGGTGTATATGTGTTCTCCATCCTGAACCTCGCTCCCACCTCCCTCCCCATCCCATCCCTCAGGGTCATCCCAGTGCACCAGCCCTGAGCACCCTGTATCATGCATCAAACCTGGACTGGCGATCTGTTTCATATATGATAATATACATGTTTCAGTGCTATTCTCTCAAATCATCCCACCCTCGCCTTCTCCCACAGAGTCCAAAAGACTGTTCTATACATCTGTGTCTCTTTTTGCTGTCTCGCATATAGGGTCATTGTTACCATCTTTCTAAATTCCATATATATGCATTCAGTTCAGTTCAGTTCAGTCACTCAGTCATGTCCGACTCTTTGCGACCCCATGAACTGCAGCACACCAGGCCTCCCTGTCCATCACCAACTCCCAGAGTCCACCCAAACCCATGTCCATTGAGTCAGTGATACCATCCAACCACCTCTTCCTCTGTCATCCCCTTCTCCTCCTGCCCCCAATCCCTCCCAGCATCAGGGTCTTTTCAAATGAGTCAGCTCTTCGCATCAGGTGGCCAAAGTATTGGAGTTTCAGCTTCAACATCAGTCCTTCCAATGAACACCCAGGACTGATCTCCTTTAGCATGGACTGGTTGGATCTCCTTGCAGTCCAAGGGATTCTCAAGAGTCTTCTCCAATGCCACAGTTCAAAAGCATCAATTCTTCGGCACTCAGCTTTCTTTATAGTCCAACTCTCACATCCCATACATGACCGCTGGAAAAACCATAGCCTTGACTAGACAGAACTTTGTTGACAAAGTTATGTCTCTGGTTTTTAATATGCTGTCTAGGTTGATCCTAACTTTCCTTCCAAGGAGTAAATGTCTTTTAATTTCATGGCTGCAGTCACCATCTGCAGTGATTTTGGAGCCCCCAAAAATAAAGTCTGCCACTGTTTCCCCATCTATTTGCCATGAAGTGATGGGACTGGATGCCATGATCTTAGTTTTCTCTTTCAGTTTCATCAAGAGGCTCTTTAGTTCTTCTTCACTTTCTTCCATAAGGGTGGTGTCATCTGCATATCTGAAATTATTGGTATTTCTCCCAGCAATCTTGATTCCAGCTTGTGCTTCATCCAGCCCAGCGTTTCTCATGATGTACTCTGCATAGAAGTTAAATAAGCAGGGTGACAATTTACAGCCTTGATGTACTCCTTTTCCTATTTGGAACCAGTCTGTTGTTCCATGTCCAGTTCTAACTGTTGCTTCCTGACCTGCATACAGGTTTCTCAAGAGGCAGGTCAGGTGGTCTGGTATTCCCATCTCTTTGAGAATTTTCCACAGTTTATTGTGATCCACACAGTCAAAGGCTTTTGCATAGTCAATAAAGCAGAAATACATGTTTTTCTGGAACTCTCTTGCTTTTTCTATGATCCAGCGAATGTTGGCAATTGATCTCTGGTTCCTCTAACTTTTCTAAATCCAGCTTGAACATCTGGAAGTTCTCGGTTCACGTATTGCTGAAGCCTGTCTTGGAGAATTTTAAGCATCACTTCACTAGCATGTGAGATGAGTGCAATTGTGTGGTAGTTTGAGCATTCTTTGGCATTGCCTTTCCTTGGGACTGGAATGAAAACTGACCTTTTCCAGTTCTGTGGCCACTGCTGAGTTTTCCAGATTTGCTGGCATGTTGAGTGCAGCACTTTCACAGCATCATCTTTCAGGATTTGAAATAGCTCAACAGGAATTCCATCACCTCCACTAGCTTTGCTCGTAGTGATGCTTCCTAAGGCCCACTTGACTTCACATTCCAGGATGTCTGGCTCTAGGTGATCACACCATCGTGATTATCTGAGTCATGAAGATCTTTTTTGTACAGTTCTTCTGTGTATTCTTGCCACCTCTTCTTAATATCTTCTGCTTCTGTTAGGTCCCTACCATTTCTGTCCTTTATTGTGCCCATCTTTGCATGAAACGTTCCCTTGGTATCTCTAATTTTCTTGAAGAGATAGTTAGTATATGCTTACTCCTTGGAAGAAAAGTTATGAGCAAACTAGACAGCATATTAAAAACCAGAGACATTACTTTGCCAACAAAGGTCCATCTAATCAAGGCTATGGTTTTTCCAGTAGTCATGTATGGATGTGAGAGTTGGACTATAAAGAAAGCTGAGTGCCGAAGAATTGATGC